>NC_136751.1:24370294-25025294 GCF_936440315.1 Barbus barbus
TAGAACATGCTTGCAACAGTTTATAAATAAATGAGTAACACATAAATGCATGCTGCAAAACAGCTCCATGCATGCTTTCATGAGGCTTGTTCTGGCTGCAAGCAGAAACATTTATATTCATTTGTGTCATGAAAATCACACAGACTTCCCTTTAATGAATCTTATTAGTACATTAATTGCAGCTGGATCATGGCTAATTATTACAATGATTAGTTGAGCAGGCACAGCTGCAAAACAAAAGCCTGCAGAGGAATTATGGAAAGTCAAAACTAAATCTGCAAACCCTTTAAGCAGTTGTTTAGAAAAGCATTCTAACTACTATTTCAGCAGAGTTCATCACGTACACTACACCGTATTCAGTTTTTTTCCACACAATTTATAGTAAATAGCCCACTTGCTGCATTTGTCTAAATGTGCTGTAGCCTATAAAGTGAAAAACTGATGGTGTAAAAACAAGTTTCATTCAAATACACAGAAATATCAACATGGAAATATGTAAAATGTGCTAACTTAAAGATAGTGACTTTGTATAAAAGCAGTATGCAGAACTGTGCTACATTTGTGTCACATAACCATTACAACACAAAGAAAAAAGTTTACATAAAATAGGGTTAATTAGAATTTTGTTCAAAGTTTGCTTAAAAATGAGCTAACTTTCAATAAGTTAAATTTGGACTTTTTCATTTAAACATTAGTATGCAAAACATTTTAAACAGTAGTATGCTGCATTATTGTCACAAACATTATGAGACAAGTTAAAGAAAAAAAGTGTCATTTTTTTTTTTTCGGTTTGTGTAAAAATTTGCTTTACTTTTCAATACATTTGTGTAAAATAGTGACTTTTACTAATGGTTGTATGCAACACTTTACTGTTTTTAAAACAGTATGCTACAATGTTGTCATTTAACCATTACAAAACAAGTTAATAAAACAAGCAAATAAAAACAAACAACAAAAAGTTTCTGTAAATATGTGCCAACTTTCCAATTTTTTTTTTGATAAATAGTGACTTTTGCATACTAAAATAATATGCTACACTATTGTCACATAACCATTACAAGAGAATTTGATAATATAGGATAATTTTTTAATCTTCTTGTAAAAATATGCCAACTTTCCAATAAATAGTGTGACTTCTGCATACTAACGATGTTATGCAAAACTTTTTAAACCATAGCATGCTACATTGTAACATAACCATTATGAGTCAAGTTAAAGAAAAAAAGTTATCTGGAAAAAAAAAAAAAAAAAAGTGTTATTTTACATTTTTAATCCAAGTTTCTGTAAAAAAAAACTAAACAAAATGTGCTAACTTTCCAATAAAATGGTGTTGAAAATTGGAGCTGACATTAATTTGGGTTTATTAGTTACCCTGGACATGGAAGGTCAAGTTCAGTGCGTTGCATTGCAGGAAAAAGTACCTATATGCAAATTTCTATAAGCAGAATATATATTGCAGAAATATTAGTATGCTATTCTCAACATAGCTTTAATTTTAAGACTACATCACTCATAAAATATGTTATAAATGCTTAAGAACACAGAGCGAGACTGCCTTCAATACATCATTGGCCTTCTGGAAAAATCCTGAAATCCTGGCTGGAAAGAAAAGCAATGTGTAAGAAAACACAGTTGTGCGGTTCAAAGACTGTACTGTTTCAGTTGAAGCACTTTTCACACCAATCTTCTGTCTGACTGTCACTGGCTGAGATACGAGACACCTGTGTTTTGTAAAGGAGATGAGAAACATGTAGCGGACATGCACACAAACGCCTCACACATTTTAAATCAACAAGGCCCCATAGTGTGATCAGATGTGAGAAAGGGCCACAGAGAAGAACATGTGAGATACAACACATGGCTTAGTTTCTTTCCAGGGTGGACGGCTTCTGGCTGTCAACAGGATAGTGTGTGTGGAAGAGGGGCGAAACACACGTCCCAGATGTGAATGTGAATATTTACATTACATAGTTGTGCAGTGAGACCAAAAGAGCAGATATGAACGACACATCTAATAAATTAGCAGGTTACACTTCTAACTACCTTAACATTTTCAGAAACAAGTCGTGAAGGGATTTTGGTTTCTCAATGTAAAGAGAAAATTGTAAGTTTTAACACTTTAAGCAGCAGAGTATGAGATATCATTTATTTCTGCAATACAAACAACTTTGAATCTGTATAGTTATCTGAACAACACAGATTGTAAAGTATGAGCAATAATAACAATGTAACTTGTGCAAACACCACCAGTAAAGACCACAACTGTGAATACACTTTTGGTTGGTTATGAAGAGAATTACAATTGCATTTTGTGCAACAAGACACAAACGTGACAGAACAACCTGAAAACTAAATATTGAAAAAGTTATTAGAATGAATATGTGACCCTGGACCATAAAACCAGTCTTAAGTCGCTGGGGTATATTTGTAGCAATAGCCAAAAATACATTGTATGGGTCAAAATTATCCATTTTTCTTTTATGCCAAAAATTATTAGGATATTAAGTAAAGATCAAGTTCCATGAAGATATTTTGTAAATTTCTTACCGTAAATATATCAAAACTTTTTTTTTTTTATTCGTAAAATGCATTGCTAAGAACTTCATTTGGACAACTTTAAAGGCGGTTTTTAATATATATTTATTTGGTAACAATGTCTTTACTGTCACATTTGATCATTTTTATCACTTTTTAAGTATCATTGCTGAATAAAAGTAATTTTATTACATAATAATTATGATAATAATAATAATAAAACTTACTGACTCAAAATATTTGAATGACAGTGCAAGTCTGTAACATGCATTAAATGAACACTCCACTTTTTTTGGAAATAGGCTCATTTTACAACTCCACAAGAATTAAACAGTTGAGTTTTACCGTTTTTGAATCCATTCAGCCGATCTTTAGGTCTGGCGCTAGCACTTTTAGCTTAGCTTAGCATAGATCATTGAATCGGATGTATATATCATAACTAGTTACCTAGCTGGGGACTACTTTCAGGTGCTGCGTCATATCACTGTGCCTGCTGCACCCACGGTACGGCAGCAAATTTCCTTGATTATTACGCCAGGACGAGAGTATAGTTCCTAGCCATATCAGCCTAGAAAATTGCAACTTTTCATTTTCCGTTGGTCGATGTAACTACAGAAGAGTCAAGTTTTAAATAGGAAAATTATCGAAACTCTTTAGTCATTTTTGATGACCAAATGCTAATGGTCTAATCCGATTCAATGATCTATGCTAAGCTAAGCTAAAAGTGCTAGCGCCAGACCCGGAGATCGTCTGAATGGATTCAAAAACTGTAAAACTCAACTGTTTATCTCTAAGGGAGTTGTAAAATGAGCCTATTTCCAAAAAAAAGTGAAATGTTCCTTTAAATACCATAAACTAAAAACCAACAATGTGTTTTATTGTGCATTTATTAATGTAGGTTAATGTAACTTTGTACATAAACACATTTTTTACATTTCTGGTTGTTTAATTTAACATTAATGTGTTATGAGCAAACACAAGATAATAATTAACAAAAATATATTTATAAATTAACACTAACCTAGATTAACTGAGATGAACTTTTATAAGTGATGCCAATAATTCCCCTACATAAAACACCCACTTCAAGACCGTTTCCATGGAGATCATGAATTCTTGGTTCTATTTTAAAGTATTTATATAACCATTAGATTTGCAGCCGTAACACTCAATGCTACCTGTTATAGTCTTTGTACAAAGCATTACCGGAGCCCAACATTTAAGTTAAATGACACTAAACGAAAACAAAATGAAAGGGAATGGATCACAGACCTTTGAAATGTTTGCATTTCAATGATACAGAGTCTGGAGAAGAGAGCAGAACACCGGCTACTTTATTATGGAAAAACGTGACATTGGGAAAAGTCTTATCTGGCACATAAGTCAGTCTTTATACAAAAACAGAAGAAAGAAAGGCTACAAATCTTGATAATTTATACAAATGCAACACTGTTAAAAAAAAAAAAGCTTTTTAAAGTAAACTCTTTCTCTGCTCTGAGAGCACCAACCTCGATATCACCACCTCTCCAAATCCCTGAGGAAAGACTTCAACACTCATGCCTACAGTACGGGTGCAGGTGTCTTAGTCATGTAAGTCTGCATTGAGTCGATGTGAAAATTGTCATCTTAACAGACACACTGGGTACAGCTAAGAACAGCACAGTATCGATGCAGTAGCAACTAATACCACTAGAAACTACGCCGATAACTTACACTGTGGAGAACAGATAAGACACAATCACGTTACGACTGAGACCGAAAAAAATTACAAATGGTTTACTATGGTAATGTGCTAACTATGAGGAACTTGCATCCTTTTATTCTCTTTTATTCCAATCTTATGCTACTGCAGTGGTGTTTTTGTGCATTAAAGGAATATTTCAGCCGAAAATGAAATATTTGAACATTTACTCGTTTTGAAGTTAAAAACATCTTAATGATGGATTTGCTAATTACAAGCATGCAACTTTTTGCTTCACGCGACATTAATTAATGGACTGTGGATTACTTGTGATGTTTTTGTCAGAACTCTGTCATTCTGAAGTGCTGTAATAATACATTTCTCCAAATATGTTCTTTTGATGAAACAAACTATATCTTGGATGGCCTGAGTGCGAGTACATTTTCAGCAAATTTTCATTTAAAGGGACTGTTCATCCAAAAATGAAAATGCTTTCATCATTTACTCACTCTCATGATGTCACAAAGCTGTTCTTTAAAATTTTATTCAGTGTTCTGCAGATAAAAAAAGTCAGCTTTTGCGAGTAAATAATTACAGGATTTTAAATTGGGCGAACTATACTTTTATACTTTTTACTTCGCAGCGGTACCTACCCGAACCAGTCTAAAATAGTCCCAATATAAACACTTATTATAGGTGTACCGTAGTGATTCAGGACAAGCCAAAAACACAATTTGGAAAATGGATTCATGGTGTACTCGCTTATTATATAAATTCTGAACACAAAAAAAAGTTACGGACTGCAGCTTTAAAAAAAGGGCATCACTTTTGACATATAACACAGAGACAGCTGCTTTTTTCTCTTTTAGATAGAAGATAACACAAAAGGGAATAAGTTAATACTGACTCAGCTGTCCGACGTGACATTTGCTAGAGCTGTAAAGGGATTGTTGACCCCAAAATTAAAATTTTGTTATTTATTCACCCTCATGTTGTTCCAGATACATTTGGTTGCTCACTTCCATGCTATTGCAATGAATGGGGGACTGAAATTATGCAAAAGCATCAAATAAGACGTTTATAAGACATTTCTATACTAATTTATCACACAAATCTATAATACAGCTTCAGAAAATGTGGAATATAGTACATGATGACAGACAGGTTTATTATTAACCGTAACTTAAAAAATACACTATTTTTTTTTCATTAATTTCTCATTTTTCTTGTGTTTGACAGAAAGGGTTTGAGGGTGAGAAACAACAGAATTTCATTTTCTGGGTCAAAATTTTCACTTCATTTTTTTTTGTGAGATGGCGAGAAAGGCTCACATCACAAAAATATCCTTCGTAAAAAAATTGGTGGGATCACCAATTATTGCTACTCACTACATATACAAAGTTGGAAATCAGAAACAAGGACGAACAAAGAGAATTATGAAATAAAGTAACTGCAGAATGAACTAAACAATTCTAAACAAGTAATTGTATAATGATTCTGGCTCATTGTTTTCCGTGTTTGAGCAACAACATCACACTGTGTAACGTGTCATTTTATATATTAGGTTCCATTTATACACTCAAGAAAAATATTAAACCAACATTACATATAAACAATCCCTTACAAAACTATGGCTGTATATTGTTAGATGAGTGCAACAAGTGAGAGGATTTGTTTTTGGTTAGGAGTTACCAGTCAAAGCTTTGCAGTTAAACTACCGGCCTGCTGAACCAATTCAGTCAAAGGACACTGCCAGCAGAACTTATCAATGTCCACGATCCTAATGTTCAGATCTAATAAACACTACCTTTCCAAGTTTGGGATTTTATGTTTTTTTTTTTTTTTTTTAGTCTCCTGTGCTCACAAAGGCTGCATTTATTTGATCAAATATACAGTAAAAACACAGTAATATTGTGAAATATTATTAAAATGTAAAATAAATTAATTCCAATATACATGTAACATGTATTTTTAAATGTAATTTATTCCTGTGATCGTAAAGCTGAATTTTCAGCATCATTACTCCAGTCTTCAGTGTCACGCAATCCTTCAGAAATCATTCTAAAACGATAATTTGGTGTTCAAGAAGCATTTCTTATTAAAAATCATGAAAACGGTTATACATATTTTATTTCTATGAAAACAGTGATACATTTTTAATGACTCTTTGATGAATAGAAAGCTCAAAAGAACAGTCTTTACTGTCATTTTCAATCAATGTAATGCATCCTTGCTTTAAAAAAAAAAAAAAAAAAAATCGTATTGACCCCAAACTTTTAAACGGTAGTGTAATCGTGAATTAACACACTGCTGAATTTGATTTTATAACAAGTGAACATTTTCCATCCCCACTTTATATTACTAATGCAACAAGTAAATAAAACCCACTGGATCCTTCTGTTACTGAACAGATTTTCGCAAAGTAAGGCAAAGAGAGCTTGCAAGTTCAATTTCTAACATTTCCTTCAGGCTATATAGCTTATCGAATATTCCTTACCTGTTTTCCTGTCATTTTTGGCAAGATTAATCAAATGGATCCAATTTCTTGAACCCAGAAGTTATCTAGTGTCGTGGGCAGGCGTGTCTGGATCGATGGAACGTGAAAATGCATTTGTTAAAAATTCAGCAAACTTCACATATCATCCGTGCTTCTATTTACAGTGTCATTAAGTCTACAACCTCACAAATCGATCATTTTGATACAATGAATGTTTGTTTTTTACAGTGAGAAATGTTTATGACGTGTTCGGCCTATTTATCTCATTATTTTGTTGTTGTTTCGTTGATATGATTTTTTTTGCGTTTCCATCAGCCATGATGTGCTCATTAAATATTAATGAATCCAATCATATGAATGAAGAAATGTACTGTACATGCAGAGTATAGCCTCATGGGGGTTGTAGCACTCTCACTCCTTCTCAATTTCATACAGCCTCAGGGCAAATATTGCCCTTCAAGACTATTAAGCATTGACTAATTAAAATCTAATTTATCATGAGACTTCAAGTATGTATCTATGGGCCACTTCAAGTTATCAACTCCCGACACGTCTGGGGTGCTACGCAGTTCTAGATTGTTCCAGAATGTCTTGGTTTTACCAGACGTGGCACCTCTCATGTGTTCAAGCGTCCCATGAGGTAACCCAGGACTGAAGCCCTAGGATGTCGATTACCTCATTAGTGAGAGCTCCGAGAGAACTTCTCCTTTACAACCTCAGTGAAGGTGCTCCATCAAATATGTCCAAGTCAAGGAGCCATGGTCCTCAAGCCCTGTTTTTCCATGATGTTCCACAGCTTCCGCAGGTTGGACTGAGTGATGGTATCATCCGGCTTCAGCTGCAAGGCTCGCAGGTAATTGGCCTCCGCTTCTTGGAGTTTGCCGTTGAGATGGAGAATGGCTCCGAGGTTCATGAGGGCAGCGGGATACTGTGGAAGAAAAACAGCAAATAGTCACTTTAAGGAAGCAAATAATGTCCTTTGCATGCTTTTTCTCAAGCAAACCCAGGTTCCAGCGAATCACTGGCATTTCTGAAATGTTTTCAGGTTCATATGTCTATAAATTTTACCAGAATCTCTCTGTTTTTCTACAGTCTATAACTCTCCTGGATGCACATCATCTGTTTTACTTATGTCAGGATTACATGAGTAATGTTGAATGCATCAGGCTTCAATGGAAACAATATGTTGACTACGCTGATTCTTCTCACATAAGGAGATTTCAATAGATGCGTAAATCAACCTGAACCTAAACTAAATCCAACATTCCAAGAGTCTCAACATGGATGTACAAAAACATTTGTTGCAGCACTTGGGGCTAAAATACAGGCTGGCATGACTACATTTAATATGTCAAAAATATTTAATTGCAAGAAGGTGATGTGATTTAAATAAAAAACCATTTTTGGACATGCTTCATGCTTCACTTGCCACCTCTGAAGGGAGAGAGTCGTATATTATCTAACACTCAGGAGAGTAAAACTAACACTAACTGACTTTTTAGGCCAGCTGCCATGGTTTTCCACATGGAAACGTAGAAGGAGTTGATCGTTGTAGAACTACACAATGCATAAGTAATATATTAGCACTATTTGACCCAACGCAGAGATGTCAAACCTCAAAACGAGACTGAGGGACAAATGAACTGCAAACTGTGGCATTAACTGCACTCGAGTGACACATACACCTTCCTCTCAAAACCAAATATATTCTAAGCCATATTCAGCAGTATTTTCACTAGCCTCAAGTATTCAAGTAAAAAACAAAATCCACAGAAAAATGAAAAATGTACTTATGTCAGAACATTTTCAGTTTACAGATGTTTTTTAACCCTAAAACACAACACAAAACAATATACAGTGCCCTCCATAAGTATTGGAACAGTAAAGTCAAAATTGCTCTGTTGAATGTGGAGTCAAGACATTTGCAAATATGATTAAAAGATGAATATGAGTCAAAACTACAGAATGTCACATTTTATTATTAGCTGTTTCAACACACATGTTTTACCAAATAAAAAAGAACAGCACTTTTAGAGTTCATCCCACTCATTGATGTGAGCATAAGTATTGGGACAGTTGAACATAAGGCAGATATCAAAGATTAAAAGCTATTATTTAGTTGCAGATCCCTTGAGCACAATCACAGCAGTGAGTCTGTGACCCATAGACATCACCAGACTCTTGCTCTCATCCTTTGAAATACTTTTCCCAGCCTTTAATGCAGCCAATTCCAAATGTTGCTTGTTTTGGGGAGTTTCTGCCTTTACTCTCCTCTTCAGCTGGTGAAATTCATGTTCAATCGGATTTAAATCTGGAGATTGACTTGGGCAATCTACGACTTTCCATTTCTTTGCCCTTATAAATTCCTTGACTGAACTGGCAGGGTGTTTTGGGTCATTGTCCTGATGCAATATGAAGCACTTCCCAATGAATCTGGTGGCATTTTCTTGAATATTGGTAGGCAAGATGGTTTTGTACCCTTCCAAATTCATTCTGCTACTATAATCATACATTAAGTCATCAGTAAAGTTGAGAGGGCCTGTTCCAGAGGCAGACATGCATGCCCATGCCATGACACCACCTCCACCATGCTTTACAGATGAGGCTGTATGTTTGGGATCATTTGCAGTTCCCTTTTTTTCTCCACATTTTTGCTTTCCCATCACTTAGATAAAGGTTCATCTTAGTCTCATCGGTCCATAAACACTGTTCCATAACTCTTCTGGCTCACCTTTGTGCTTTTTTGCAAACTCTAATCTTGCCTTTCTATTTTTGGTGCTGGTCAGAGGTTTGCATCTTGCTGTGTAGCATCTGTAATTCTGTGTCAAAGTCTCCTGAGGACAGTAGATTGTCAGAGCATCACCCCAGCTTTCTGGAAGTTGATGGTGATTTTACAGACACGTCTTTTAGGGTTAATTTTCACAGCTTTCATGATTTGTCTGTCATCAACTACTGTTGTTTTCTCAGCTGATGAGGTAGTTGTTTGTTGCTGGTGGTTTTGTTTTTGCTATAGCTCTAATTGACTTCCTCTTTCCTTTTAGCATCCAGATTGCTTGGTTTTCTCTCAAAGTCAGCTCCCTCGTCTTCATCCTGGTTTGTGTGTGTCACCATCGAATGCAAGATTCAGAATACAGAAGTAATGGATATAACTGATACGACACATTCTCTGCTTTTAATATCTGAAGAATTAATGCAACAGGACACAGCTGATCACTTAGAAAGACCTGTGAGGCAACTGTTCCAATACTTATCCTCACATCAGATACAGGGATGAAACTCTAAAAGTGCTGAACTTATTAGCTGGTAAAACATGTATGTGTTGAAACACCCAAAAATGTGACATTCTGTAGTTTTGTCTCATATTCATCTTTTAATCATATTTGTAAATGTCTTGACTCCACAGCCAACAGAGCAATTGTGTCTTTACTGTTCCAATACTTTTGGAGGGCACTGTATGATTCAAAATAGCAAACAACTGAAAAATAAATTTGGAAAATTCCTTCATATCAACAATACACTGGCCCCTAATTTTACTCACTTTTATTTTTAGAGTGATTATATGAAAAATGAAAAACTAAAGTGATACTGTAAGTCACAATATAGGTATTTTTTTCCTCCATAAATAAATAAAAGAATAAATGCATTGGTTTAAATTGTAATGGGATTATCCAGTTAAATTCTTAAATGAAAGTAACTCACCTAAATTTTATATTATTTTTATATAAAATTTAAAAAAATAATAAAATGAAAACAAAGCTGCTTCGAAAAGATTTACATAATATTCATAAAAAAGTTTGGCATCAGTGTAAAAACAGCTTCATATTACAGCATGTAACAACTGAATTAAAAAGACCCCTAATTTTTGTTTAAAACTATATTGAAAATCAAGCCCTGCAATTCATATTTGTGTTTGTATACTATTCAGAAGGGTGTAATGTTTAAATTGTTGTTCAGATGTTTAGAGACCCACCACTTTAGGTTTCTGTAGAGTAGGTCCGTGTGCCTTTACCAGCGAAAAACTATGAATAACTGTCACCACAACATAGAGCCTTTCTAGATACTGTCAGGCAAGAGGAAGTAAGCAGCGGAGGGGAATCTGCCCCGCTGTGGCCTCAAGAAGTTTCCTGACCTCCCTGCTTCCCCTTTACCCTACACTCTAACCACACAGTATCCCTCACAACACCATCCTGGCATGCAGTCACAGCATCAGCGGTACCAGATGTGGAAAGGATCTTGGGACTTTTGTTGAAACAGCTGCTAAGGAGACAAACATCCCTGAAGACAAAAAGTCCAGACACTGTACAACACTGAAATAAAGGCAGCATTTAGAATAAAATAAAATAAAAAATGAAGGTTTACTAGCATCAAATAATTTGATAAGTAATGTTTTTGATTCTAATAGTAATAACATAAAGGGAATAATAGTTTACATTTATTTGACAATCGCTGACACACATGATATGCCCCGAATATTCATTAAAAACAAATTATATTACATCTAAATGCCATTTAAGAATGCTGTTAAATACAATAGCAATGTCAGTTTAACCAGTGGCATGAGTTTGTGGCAAAACTATCAGTCATTATTATTATTTTTTTAACATTTCAAAACAAAACATTTTCACACACTAGAAAGTTATGCAAAATACTTGATATGAAACCCAAAAGCATACATAGGCATCACTGAGATATATATTTATTACATAAAGATAATCATAATAAATAAATTATCATTTATAGTAATTAGCAATTAATAAATAATTTGTAATATTAATCATTTTTATTATATCTTCAGTTACAAATTGAATTATATTATTTCAATTATAAATAAACAAATACATTTAATTCATTTGAAACTCATTCCACTCTTAATGAAGGTTCATTAGCCATATTCCACAAAACAAAACACAAAACAACAAAAACAAAACAAACAAAACAAAAAACCAAACCAAACCAAAACAAAAAAACAAACCAAACAAAAAAACAAACAAAACAAAAAACCAAACCAAACAAAAAAACCAAACCAAAACAAAACAAAACAAAAAACCAAACCAAACCAAACAAAACCAAAACAAAAAACCAAACCAAAACAAAAAACCAAACCAAAACAAAAAAACCAAACCAAAACAAACCAAACCAAACCAAACCAAAACAAAACAAAACAAAACAAAACAAAACAAAACAAAACAAAAAACAAAACAAAACAAAACAAAACAAAACAAAAACAAAAACAAAAAACAGTTGTCCTATTCTAAAGTTGACTTCAGGCCAGCTTTCCAAACTATTTAAAGTTTTCTACATTTCCATTTTTTCATTTTGCACTTCTGTCTGGTGAAGGGAGCAACTTCCTTTCAGGCAGCTGCACACCGAACATCAAAAGCATCCACATATTCCAAAGAAATCAAACAACTGTGTGTTTTGCGAACTTCACAGTACACTTCCCTGACATACTGCTTCTCTTTTAAGTTTGAGACTGATGCTTTGAAAACAAACCCCAAAACCGCCAACAGAGCTTGTACAGTTGGTCACCGATACAACTTATGGGGAGCAGTTGAGTCACACCAATCATTTAAAGTTAACCACCATGTGTGTGCATGGCACCCGTCCCACGTGCAGCACGGCTTGGGGACTTACATTGGGTCTCAGGTTGGCTGCTTGTCTGTAGTACTTCTCAGCGGCATCATTGAGGCTGGCTTGCCTGAAAGAGCAAACAAACATTGCGTGTTACTTCATCCTGTTGCACAAGTTTATCGCTGGTCATTAAACCGTGGACTATTTGTTAACCAACTTTAATGCCATGGAAAACTAGGCAGAAGCCAAACAGGGTCATAAAACTGCCCAGCTTCACAATTTTTGAGCAGAAAATGTGCCCTCATTTCTTAGGTCACGACCTACAACCTACTGGATGTTCTTTGAAGATCTTTAGCTTCTTTACAACTCTAAGGTTTTATTTTTTCATGGGAAAAAAACCCATCCTCTAGCTGCTTGTACCTGCTGGTAGCAATATCTTCTTTTTGAAGAGAGTTCAATATGGAGACAATGACTGTCGGCCAAGAAAGGCTGGGTTGTAATGATGAAAGAGAGTTGAAGATTTCCCTTATTTATGATAGATGACCGCTTTCCTTATACTGGCCGGTTTTATAAACCCTCCTTCATCCTCAACAAAACTCTTTGCTGAAAAGAGCTAAGGTTAAACGTTTCAAGAAATCGCTTTTTATTAAGGGAAAATAGTATGTACTGTACTTGAAATATTCAAGCGGTGAGATGATGGATAAATTGTATGTATGGAAAACATTCCAGTTTCTTAACCTTGACAGAGAGATGAATTAGGAAGAAGATAAATTAAGACACTGCATTGAAATACAATTTAGGAGGAAATTTCTACAAGCTGAAGATATCAAAAGTTGTGTTTAGGACACATGCAATGGCTGACAAGTTTGAATTCAGCTTGCAACACCTCCCAATCCCATTCTCAACATCCTCACTCTGCTATTCTATGAATAAAAAAAGCCAAAAATAAAATAAAGTGTTGAGTGGGAGAATGTATGGGGTCAGGGTGAACTTAGAACAGCTAAACATGGTCTTGTCCTTCCCTTTGTACAGTAAGAGATGACATTTTTAGGTCACAACATTTTGACTTGCTTTGTGAAAAATCAGCTGTTATAGAAGTAGGTTACAATTTCCAAATAGTTTATCCACTAAAAATAAAAAACAAAACAAAATAATAATAATAATTTAAATATTCAGGGAAACAACATGAATAATTTAAAGTTGAAGGGTCATCCAAAACCATTATGTTCTTTGATTCTAATAGAAGAATAAGAATGCGACCTGACAAATCTGCATGGTATGTATGTATGCCTATATTTACAAATAACTAAAAATAGCTCATCTGGATCAGTGATTTTTTTAAGTCTAGCTGATAAAAGTAAAAAATACAAAAAAATAACAAATTAAATAATAAAAATAACAAATTTAACTAACTAAAATAAATAAAACGGGAAGAAAACAATGGTTGCTTTAAAAAAATATTTGAAACATTAATTACTCAATATTTAGAATAATGATATTTACTAATTTAATGCATTAAATTTAGTACAATGACATTATAATGATAACATGTTGCATGTGACATTTACTGTTTTTTTCCCTCTCTCATGCAATATGAATGAGTCTTAAAATATATAGTGGCCTTCATCAAAAAGTTTGAAAACCCCTCATTTAGATGCACCCACCTTGAAAACAAATTATCAGTCTTCCTGAATTAACTGGCCTGACCTTTTCTTAATATATATGGCTAAAAATGACCTGCTAACTGAAAAGAAGTCACATAAAAATCTATGGGATGACTGGTTCTCAACAGTGGACTTAAGCATTTAACTAAAACCATGTGTTACTGTTCACCCTCCACAATTCTGTTTTACAATCCTTTCCTCCTGAACGATGAGTCTGTGTAATTTTCACATGCACATGCATGTAATAAAATGGGCTTGATCGTGACCACAATTGTCTGCAGGGACAAAGGATTCTGTTATAATCAACAGTGGGAAAGTGACCACCCTTAACGCAGAGTCAAAACTGTGATGGTCTTCATGACCACAACTGCAATATATGGTGAAAATCTAAAAGACAGCATCAACTGGACCTCCCTAAGTCAGATATAAACCTCCAAAATACAATAAACCAAATATTTAATTTTTGCCAACCAAACTTTTCCTCCACCCCACCACAGTCTACTCATTATTTCATTCCAAAGTGGTCACCAACCTTCCGAGAAAAAGCATAAAATAATTCATGACCCGTTGATGTAACCATGTAAAACTGCATTACATGAAAGCTTGAATGGTAAGCTTTTATTGTACAAAGCTATTGAACCCCTCACAAACAAATGGAGGGCTATGGATTAAGGATTAATAACAGGAGCAATGCTGGCTGGAAGCAATTTATCTGAAGTCTGACAGCAATTGTCTTGAAATGTATTGTATAAGGAGGTGAATTACAAAAGTAGTGCTTTAAAGGAGATTAATTTAGACTTTAAGGCGAAGGAGAGGCTTTTAGCAGACGACTGTCAGAATGCTAAAATCCTCTCTAAATTGCATTTCAAATTTACCCCTTTAAGGAATAGTTCACCCAAAAATGGAAATTTGCTCACTCAAGGATCCTCAGTAGTGAATGGGTGCCGTCAGAATGAGAGTCCAAACAGCTGGTAAAAACATCGCAATAATCCACAAGAAATCCAAAACGACTCCAGTCCATCAATAAACATCTTGTAAAGCAAAAATCTGAGTAATTCTAAGAAACAAATCCACCATTAAACCAATTTAACTTTAAATCGTAGCTTCTGGTAAGTCCATAATGCTTCCTCCAGTGAAAAAGTCCATCTCTGTTGTCCTCTCATATCAAAATCCACCAACTGTGCTTAATCTGAGCATATTTCTCTCCTGATTCAGACAAGACAGTAACAAAATTTATAGATGACTTATACTTTAGACTCAATGGCTTGAAGTTAAAACATCTTAATGATGGTTTTGTTTGTTACAAACACACAGCACAAATTTATATTAATTGATGGACAGGAGTCTTGAGGATTACTAGGATCTTTTATTAGCGGTCTGAACTCTCATTCTGACGGCACCCATTCACTGCAGAGGAAGTCAAGTCAAGTCACCTTTATTTATATAGCGCTTTTAACAATACAGATTGTGTCAAAGCACTTAACAGTATCAAATTGGAGAAAGTGATGTAATGCTAAATTAATGCAAGTGATAATGAAAAATTTGACAATTTTTTCATATAAAGAAACTAATTCTTTGACATCTTGCCTGACGGTGAGAATTTTCAGCAAATTTTAATTTTTGGGCGAATTATTCCTTTAAAGTACTGCTGTTTAACATACTACAAAAAAAAAAGGAAAAAAATGCGCAGCACGTGCAATGAATTGTCTTGAACTAAATATGATACTTTCACAGACAAACAAACAACAATAAGGGAGAACTTGCTTTGAAGTAGTAAAATGTGGCATTTTACTTTGCGTGGCAGTGACACAGTTTGGCTGTGGTTTCGAATAACCACCACTCGTTTGAAGAGGGCAAGGAAACTGATAGTAAGGAAGCAAACTTGTCAGTACAGATGGGCCCCTGAGAGCCACACATCTGAAGCGGACTCGTACTTCCCCACCTCACTCAAATTCACCCCCCACCTGAAACCCTTCTGCAAGTCCTTCCAAGACAAACACACTAGGAACCTGATCTTCAAATGAGTTGGACCGCAAGCTAGCACGAAGGCAGGGGACACAGCCTAAGACTGCAATTAACAACCAAGTCTTCTTGTAGCAATAAAGCACCATGCAAAATCTGCTGTATGGGTTGGAATACTTTTTAGGAAGTGTGTAACTATATACCATGTGAACTCCATGTAGCAATTATGAGAATTGTATTCAGTAGAAACCTGGAGGCAAAGGTATTAATGCAGGCTTTCCATTACATGTCCTATGGAGCACTGCAACAGAAAGAAAGCATCCATGCAAATGGGGAGGTGGAAGAAGTAAAAGAAAAACAGAAAGAGATAGAAAAACATCCTACAATGCAGCGGGTTTTGCTTCAGGATTCAGACTTCACATTGGACATCAAGATGTTAACTCAATACAGTAACAATTATTGTACCCAAAAAAACAACAACAAACCAAAACCAAAAATGTGAACCATTCTTTATGGAAACTGAGTAAACTCCAGTTGAATTTCTGGATTTGCACTGAATTTTTATTACGGTAGTAACAAAAAAAGAAATTAAGTGGAATTGGAATGTGAACTTAAGTAAGCAGAATTAAAAACAAAAATGTACTTAAATTGTATTTTTTAAAAATTATAAATATAAAGTTTTTCAAGAGCCTTGTTTGAAAATTTTGAAGAGCTTTATTATTAGCCTCACAGACAAACGTCCTTCAATTTAATTGAATTTCTAACTCATGAATTCAATTTTTCTCAATTCTGAATTTGTTCAATCCTGCTATGAAACTAAAATTTCCCATAAATAAATAATAACCCTCTCTCTGTATGTATTTAATGTATCTGTATTTTAATGTATAAAGTATTATAAAGTATTTAACTTTTAATATATATATATATTTTAATATATATTTTACTGCTGGCTGCAACCCTGTAAAAACAAACCACATTTTTTGGTTTGCAAACCACCAGTTGAGAACCAATATAGCTGCTATGTGCTACAGAAATGTTTATGCTTTGTCCAGGAATATGGGTATTCAATCATAGGAAAAAAATATGTCTGTATGGATTTAGCGTGTCCTCCTCACCTGAGCATGTGAGCTGCACTGAAAACCACATCAAATTCTTCACTGTCCAACTGGGCAGCTTTCTCTGCCATTTCAGCGGCCTCCAAAAGCCGCGACTCCTCCAGCAAAAACTGACCTGAGGAAGAAAAAAAAAAAGCAGGGGAATTTCATTTTATATTTGCTTTTACTTCCTCGGAAAGACAAATGTGAAATATTTCCTTTGGCTGTGGGATGGATAGTTTGGTCTGCCCTCTCAATGATTCTGTGAAACACGAGATAGCAAAGGCACTGCACGCTGTGCGAACCATCTGACAGACCATTTGTCCAATTGAGATTTCTCTGATAGGCACGTTTCCATGACAAATTAAATGCTTACTCCTGTAAGGTTGTGGAAAGGGGGCTGACTGGGATCTCAAACCTCTGCAGTATCGTTGCTAGAGCCATCGGTCAAGACTGAAGTGGAATAAATAGCCTGCTGCTATTTGCCGAAATGGCTCTCCACGGGCCAAAACCAAAGAACTTTTCCCAAACAGAAATGACCAAAGTAGAAACCTAAGAAGCAATGTAATCCAAAGTGAAGATAGCTAGAACGCTGTCATTATGGCATTTTTTGGATGGCACAAATAGTTTTATACAAATATTAAAAAAAATTGGCACAAAGCAGAGCCTTTCTCCCCATGGTAAATCATGCGAAACAGAAAATACAAAGAAGCAGCCACGTTCTCTGATACAGTGGTTATGCACTAGAGAACAATAGAAGGAAATACAAGATCATCCTTATGGCCTTTGGATAGTATGTGTTCTGAAGATGTCTGATCAGACACGTACTACATTATACTACGCAGATGCCTTGGCAGCGATCGAGTGGAAAACATATTGTTGGGGTTAGCCTGTGATGCTGCGTTTATCTGGACTAAATCCATAAGTGGGAGCATCCAGGGACAGGTCAACCATAAAAATCTAGCATGGAAGACTCATTTGTCAAGACAAAAAAAAAACAAAAACAAAACATTATTAGGATCTTAATAAATTATAAAAAAAATTACATTTTTACATTCAATTTTAAACTTTACTTATATTTTAAACTGTTAAAGTAAAATATGACAGCATACTGTACAATAATATAATAATGCACTTTCAAATATTAAAAATGTTTAAAAATTGTGGCTATGACAGTATACAGTTTTGTTTTTGTCATTTTTCACATTTCAACTTGAAAAATCACATGCGTCGTGGTACCCTCGTAAACGCGCGTTGAAGACTGAAGCGGAAGAGAAGAAATCGTTGAATAACGTCGTTATTTTTGTTTTCTTTGCACATAAAAATATTCTCAAAGCTACATAAAATTACGGTTGAACCGCTGATGTCACATGGACTATTTTAACGATGTCCTTACTACCTTTCTGGGCCTTTAATGTGTCAGTTACGTTGCGGTCTATGCAGCGTCAGAAAGCTTTCGGATTTCACCAAAAATACCTTAATTTGTTTTCCGAAGAAGAACAAAGGTTTTACGGGTTTGGAACGACATGAGGGTGAGTAATTAATGACAGAATTTTCATTTTTAGGTGAACCATCCCTTTAACATGCACAAAAATAATTCTTTTTAGAAAAGGTGTTGAAACTAAATTATTGTAAAGAGCAAAAAAATAAATCCCTGGGAAGTAAACTGCGCTCCAATAATCTGAGTCTCAGCTGGAG
Source organism: Barbus barbus (assembly GCF_936440315.1). Lineage (NCBI taxonomy): Eukaryota > Metazoa > Chordata > Actinopteri > Cypriniformes > Cyprinidae > Barbus > Barbus barbus. The sequence goes on from NC_136751.1 coordinate 24,388,997, forward strand.
AAAATGGCCGCAGGCCATAATTTGGCTAAATCACATTCATGCAGACACACATGAAAACTCGTATGCTTTTTCCTTAAAGAAATGAGGCCTCGTATCTCTCTCTGTTCGCTGAGGCGTGGGTGGTTTAGTCTCACTGGAATAACATCTGTATCCCAGGTACGCTTCAGATAACACCGAAACAATGACTTCCTGCATGGAACCATCGATCTTGCTGCGAAAAAGCCTATAAACGTAACCTCAATTACAAGACAAACGTCGGCTAAAGAGCAATATTGCCAATATGGAGTTGGGAAGATACCACACAAGTATTTCACTACGTCAGCAAAGCTAGAGTAGATGTAATGTGTGGACTCATATACCTCATTATCTTTGCATTACTGGATGACTGGCTAATGTTGTTTCAGCCCATGTGTGCAAGTTGAGGAGAAATAAAATAAAGTAATACCAACCATAATGCATATAGCAGTTTCCTTTAGAGGGATCGAGCTCGATCGCCTTGAGAAAGAACTTCTCCGCTTCCGTTTTCTGACCCTGAAATGAAAATAAAGCATATGAGGAATTTCTACAAGGTGAGGTTTATGGAAATTTTCATTTTTAATCTTTGACCTGATATATAATGTTCACTAGAACAACAGGAAATGTGTTTAGCAATTCCAGTGCCTAGTGCTGCTATAATTGCACACTTTGACTAAATTATTCCAAGAGTTATGTTTAAAAAATAAATAAGACAAAAACAACAAAAAGTTTTGTATTATAGTTAACATAGCACACAAAGTTTACAAAATAAAATAATATTTTATATTTAATGAAATGGGATTGCATGCATGCATGATAACGGGATAGTATGCAACTGAATGAATAAATAAATAAACAAACAAACTTTTGATTTAAGAAATAATTTTATTAGGCAAAAAGAAAGAGACTGCTGAATGACGAGAAAAAAAAAAAAAAAAAAAAAAACGAGAGAATATTTAGTGATCATTACACAAAAAAATTCCAGAGAACCGAGTGATAAAAACTGAATACATCTCCAGTGCATCTCAAAACCTGAAGAATTCATACTGGTTCCAGTCTGAGATGTATTATCATACCCTGTTCTCACTTGATTAACCGTGCATGGATTTATCTGCAGACCAGATGCAAAACAGTGATATATTTTTATTTACACTGTATAATTTAAATCCCCAGCGCAGCGATGTGTAACTTTAAATCAATGCATTGCACTCTCAGTGATGCCTACACTTGATAGAGCCAGTGCTGTTTAATGTTAGACATGGATGTTTGCAAACTTGCACCATGTCAAGAGTGTGAGAAAAATAAAGAAACAGTCACTTGGAACACTTGACCTGTATAGTTTATATGCAACAGGGGGGTCAGTTCAGTCTGAAGATTTTTTAATGTTTTGAAAGGAGTGTCTTCTAAAACACAGTAAAAACTGTAACATTGTGAAATATTATTACAATTTTAAATACATTTTAGTTTTTAAATATATTTTAAATTTATTGTATTCATGTGATGGCAAAACTGAATTTGCAATCTTCAGCATCACATGACCCTTCAGAAATCATTCCAATATACTGATTTGCTGCTCAAGAAACATTTCCTATCAATATCAAACTGTTCTGCTCCTTAGACTTTTTGTGGGATTTTTTTTTCAAGAATTAAACAGACATCTTTACTGTCAATTCTCATACATACATTGATCGATTCGGCATCCTTGCTAAATAAATGTATTGATTTCTATAAAAAGCATTTGACTTTTGAACGGTAGTCCTTACTTCAATAAGTAAAGATTCAGCACAAGGATAAGCTTTGTCAATTCCTGACAAACACACGTCTCAGTGTCATCCGCCGAGGTTGTGTTATCATTCTAAAGCAATATCCTGCTTTACGCCCTTTCCTCTGAACACACACACACACTCACACACCCCTGTGCTGGACCCCCGACCCCTTAATCTGAGCATGACATCAGAGAGACAACAGACACACTGCTGTTCCAACGTCTCTGTGGTGTTCGTCAATGGATTCTGAGCCTGATTAGTGACGGAAATGAGAGTATTCAATAACGCAGCTGAAACACTCAAACACACACACACTCGCATCCCTAGGGTTGGGCTCTTTGACCCGGTGCGTTTGTGAAAGGAGGTCAGGGAAGGTCAGCACAGCAGGGGAAAGGACCGAGTTTCATCATGTCTCCTGCATTCGACCCCTGACCGTGAAGATTTCCCTGTTCCCCACCTGGAAATGATGCCGGAACAATGTGATGCTGACAGGATGAACACTTCCTCATCGTTAAATTCATATTTTTTAGACAAATTAATGACATTAAGATGACAGTAAAGCCTTTTTATTAATAATTTTATTTCAAATAAATGTTGTTTTTCGGAACGTTCTATTTATCAAAGAATCCGAAAAAATGACTCTAAATTCACAATAAAAAAAAAAGACAAAAAACAGCACAACTTTGATAAGAAATGATTCTTGAGCACCAAATTTGCAGATTAGAAAGATTTCTAAAGGATCATATGACACTGAAGAGTAGAGTAATGATGCTGGAATTTCAGCTTTGCCATCACAGGAAAAAATACATTTTAAAATATATTACAATAGAAAGGAGTTATTTTAAATTAGAATATTATTTCACAATATTTCTGTTTTTAATAAGACTGACAGCACTGGGATAGAAATATGTTGTATTATCTAAACCAATTTTAAAGGGATATTATAACTAAGGCTGTCAATTTAATGCTTTAATTCAGCTTAATTAATAAAAAAAGCTATAAAATTAAATCAATTCATCATGCGATATAATTAATTTTAATTATTTCTATAGATTTTGTTTTTAATCAGTGCAGTTTAATACTGAAGTGCAACTTTCATTTCTGATGGGAATTCTTTTAACAAACATTGATGTGCGTGTCTAATATTACAACATTAAAAACCATTCAAAGTTTCATTCAACTGTCAACCCAAATAATGAATGCTGCCATGCAAACACACTACAAACTACCAAGAAAGTCTACTTAAAAAAGCACATCATTCACTAAACAACAAATACTCGCTACACTTGATCAAACACACAGAAGTTTTCCTTTCATCCATTCAAGTTTATTCAAGGTCAGCGAACTGATCAAATCACTGCCCAGGCCCCCTCACCCCTGAGGAAGCTTTATTTTCACCCAAAGGATTATGGGTACTCATGTTTTACTCTGTTTCTGCATTAAGCAAGCAGAAACCGCAAGGACCTGGGAGATTTGAGCTGAAAACTTTCTTCAAAATCAATACGGCTCTGAAGTGAAGACAACACCTTTTGAATTTGCTCTCACTTGAGTGAGTTTCATCACAGCAGTACGGCTCTGTGATGGATTGACTTTGTCTCTGGTGGACTGACTTGTTCTGGCCTCTTCCAATGGCTTCATTCAGGAAGTTTGTGTAGTTTACTTCCTTTCTTTGGTTACAGTGCGAGTCCCTGGATTGAGATGTTTGAGGACAGTGTGTCTTAGGGTTTTAGACAACGGAGACAAAGAAAGAGAGGGACAGAGACACAGAACCCTTTCATCTGACATTGCTTACTCTTGGCTGTGTGAAATGATGTAACTGGCGGAAATGTGTGGTTAATATAAACTGTTTATGAAGAGAATGCTATAAATACTACACTGTTTTTGTTACTTGTGCCACAGTTTATGACACTGTCAAGAACACCTAAACAAACAAAATAAAAGCTAGTTAATAAGTTTTATAAAAACAGCTTTAAAAGAGTGTTTCATTGGTGATCTTTTAAAATTTGACCCATATGTATGCATATATGTATGACCCATATTTGACCGATATGTGTGTGTGTGTGTAAATAAATGCATTATTTCAAATTAATGCAGTTCTTAAGATCCTAAAAAACCTATTTTCACAAAAATATTTCTCAAAAACCATAATAACTGCTTTCAACATTGATACTAATAAATGTTCTTGTGTACCAAATCCGCATATTAGAATGATTTCTGAAGGATCATGTGACACTGAAGACTGGAGTTATGATGGTAAAAATTCAGCTTTGCCATAAAGGAATAAATTATACTTTAAAATATATTAAAATAGAAAATAGTTCTTTTAAATTGTAATAACATTTCACAATATTGCTGTTTTTAATGTATTTTTAATCAAATAAATGCAGTGTTGGTAAGTGTAAGAAACATTTTTGAACTTATGATATTTATTATTTTTTTATTTTCAGTTTTTATTTTTTTTGTCATAGAATTTCTATTGTTGCAAATTGCATTTTAATATTTTATACCACCCCACCCACCATATATGATCTTACCGAGACCTAACAAAGCAATCCCCAATTAGTACACAATGGCAACTGAAAAGGGGGGACAAATATATATATATAAAAAATACATATATATACATAATACACACACACACACAGCATAACTAAGAAAAACATAATAATGATAAAATAGGGGGTATACATATATATCTCCACTCAATCCACGTCTAAGATTTGTAAATCATTAAAGAATGTGATAAATTGTCGTCATTTTTCAAAAAAAGATTTCCCCTACCTCTGATATTGTACTTAATTTTTTCAAGTTTAAAAAAAAAGACCAAATCTTTGAGCCAAACTGAAATACAGGGGGGTTTGAGGGGAGGTCCAAGACAACAGTATTCTGCACCTAGCAAGAAGAGATGCAAAAGCTATGACACCGAGAAGGAACACCAAAGATTGCAATCAAAGGGCAAACAATTAACTCGACCCCTAGGACATCAGAAAGTATTTTAAAGAAAGAATTCCAAACGCTTTGCAACCTGGAACAAAATGCAAACATATGACTGAAACATTGGGATATAGAAAAGATGAGTTCTGTGAATCGTTTTAAATTGTATAAAGCTAAGTCTAGCACATGAGGTGGTGGTACGTACATTGTCGAATACTCTACTCCAGTAGTCATCCTCAAACTCGAGGTCAAGTTCCTCTTCCCAAGCCCTGATTATTTTAATGTTGTGAGAATTATCCTTTGACAAGATAATCGCATATATCTTTGAAATAATCCCACCCTTATGAAGATTCAATTTAAATGCCTCCTTCCATGGAGACTTTGTAGGCAGGGCGGGAAACCCAGAGAACAGAGAGGAGGCACAGTGCCTAATTTGAAAGTACCGAAATAGGTGATAGGAAGGTAAATTAAATGATAATTCAGAAAAACTTGCAAACACATTATTATTGAAAAGATAATGTAAAATAATTATTTTCCCAGAGAGAGAATACGGAATCTGAGAAGGGAGGAAGAAAGAGATTATTTATATGTATTGAAGCCATGGTTGATGCCGAGGTAAATTTGAAATGACGTCGAAATTGAAAGAATATTTTAAGAGAAGAGCATACTATTGGATTTCCGACATGAGCATGTCAAACTGCTACTTCACAGTAAGATTATAAAAATGACTTTCTTCTTTAGAATAGAGTGCACTGATGAATCTTTCACAATGAAAACAGGAACCTGTATTAAGAAAGTAAACAGGGTCAATGTTGACTTTAAACGATACTGCTATGTAGTGGAGATTCCATCACACCTCTCATTTGATTTTCTTGTCATCCTATCTTAACCGTGAAGGTCCATTTCTGCTAGAAGCCCTCAGCACAATCCCTCTTTCAAAAACACACTGCTTTCCTTGTACTGTCTGCTGAGCTTTCAAAGATGGTAAATTAAGACGGTCTGTATTTTCTTTACATAATCAGCTGGTGGTGGCCACATGAATGAGAAAGGCCTGAAGAGCACCATATGGCCAGAGTGGAAATGAAAGGAGACAGACACAGGTAAACCTGAGACAATCTGCTCCGCCACAGAGCAGGAACTCTCAGAGCCATCACCTCCTCTCAACCCTTTTTAACACATCTTCTCTCTTATCTGTCCACATGGATTTCTGCTGAGTGAATTCAGACCCAGGGCATACGTGCGAGTGATTCGGTCTTCTGTTTTTAGCTGCTTCACTTTTTCAGTTTTAAGTTTCAAGATCAAATAAAGAATGAGTTCGGTCTTAAGGGACGACTTCTCGGTTTAGATTTATGGATAAAAAAGGTACCTTTATATAATGGTAGCTTCTCTTAGACATAGAAAGCCAATGTGTACTCAAGCTTTGCTATGCCTAAAGGGTATTTAACGTTCAAGAGACAGTTTCAGAGTCATGTTTTAGTTACTAATTAGTCAATTAGCTCATGCCTCTGTTTTCTTTTTTTTTTGTCCATAAAACATTTGCTTGGGGACTCCCACTGACTTTTATTATATGGACAATTATGTTTTCTTCACAGAAGAGCAAAACTCATACAGGTTTAGAAAAACGCAGGGGATCATAAATCATAATTAATTTTTCATTTAAGGATAAACTAAAACTATTCTGACCTTGCTTGTGTTCAAACTTGAAACCTTTTGTTTACTAGCCTAAATATTTAACAACTAGCCAACTCAATCCCTTATTCAGTCAGTGTCCATTAGAGAGTGAGTTTACCGTCATTGCCAGGAGCTTGCCGTAAGTGAGGTGTGCAGGTATATGGTCTGGTTTGGCTCGGAGGGATTCCTTATACCAGTGTTCTGCCTCTGTCAGTTTGTTCAGCCTCATGTAGGCCTCTCCTGTGCAGGGAGGAGACAGAGGTCAGGTCAACAGGTCAGAAGTTAAGGAAGCACATAACCACCCCCCTCGCCGTGATTTATCCCATAGCAGAAATAGAGGCAGTCAACTTAAAAGGACCCACAAAAATTCAAATAGTTGATGAAATGTGATACTGGAGCCCTCCGTCCATTTATGTAAAACGAGCGATGAGTGAAACCAACATTAAGCGATTGTTTACCGACCAGCGGGCATTCAGTTATTTATTAGATTTTATTTGATTATTTATATTAGATCATTCAGCAATTTTTGCATTCGATAAAAAAAAAAAAAAAAAAAAAAAAAAAAAAAAAATTATATACATACATACATGCATACATACACACATACATACGTATGTACATAGGGGTGCTTGAAAGTTTGTGAACCTCTATATTTCTGCATAAATATGACACAAAACATTATCAGATTTTAATATAAGTCATGAAAGTAGACAAAGAGAACCGAATCAAGCAAGTGAGAGAAAAATACTTTCTCATTTATTTATTGAGAAAAATGATCCAGTGTTACATATCTGTGCTTTGCAAAAGTATGTGAATTAGCAGTTCATTTAAAGATGAAATTAGAGTCCATCTGTGCAGAGGTGTTTTCAGTCAGTGCAATGAATATCAAATGTCAGTACGTACTGTTTTATTCAAAGAACAGAGATCTATCAAAGTCATGTTTGTGGAAGTGAATCATGTCAGGAACAAAGGAGATTACTGAAGACCTCAGAAAAAAGAGTTGATGTTGCTCATCAGGCTAGAAAAGGTTACAAAACCATCTCAAAAGATTTTGGACTCCACAAATCCACAGCCAGACAGATTGTGTACAAATGGAGGAAATTCAAGACCACTGTTACCTTCCCGAGAAGTGGTCGACCACCAAAGATCACTCCAAAGCAGAACGTGTAATAGTCTGCAAGGTTGCAAAAGTTAACTTCTAAGGGTAACTTCTAAGCAACTAAAGGCCTTTCTCTCATTGGCTAATGTTAATGTTCATGAGCCCACCATCAGCAGAACACCGAGCAACCAGGGTGTGCATGGCAGAGTTGCAAGAAGAAAGCCACTGTTCTCCAAAAAGAAAATTGCTTGCCAGAGGACTATTTGGAGAACGGTTTAATGGATGGAGGAAACCAAAATAGAACTTATTGGTTTAAATGAGAAGCTATTATATTCAGAGAAAAGAACACACTGCATTCCAGCTTAATAATCTTATCCCATCTGTGAAACATGGTGATGGTAGTATCATGGCTTAGGCCAGTTTTGCTGCATCTTGGCCAGGACAGCCTGTCATCGTTGATGGAACAATGAATTCTGAATTATACCAGCAAAGTCTAAAGAAAAACATCAGGACATCTGTTTAAGAACAGAGCCTCAAGAGAACGTGGGCCATGCAGCAAGACAACAACCCAAAGCACAAGTCATTCTACCAAAGAATGGTTAAAGAACAAATTTCGAGTCAAAGTCCAGACCTTAATCCAATTAAAATGTTGTGGAAGGACCTAAACAAGCAGTTCATTGAAGGAAACGACATTTGATATTCATTGCACTGACTGAAAACACCTCTGCACAGATGGACTCTAATTAACTGCTAATCCAAGAGATTCACATACTTTTGCAACGCACAGATATGTAACACTGGATCATTTTACTCAATAAATAAATTACAAATAAAAAAATTTTCTCTCACTTGTTTGATTCGGTTCTCTTTGTCTACTTTCAGGACTTATATGAAAACCTGATAATATTCTGGGTCCTATTTATGCAGAAATATAGAAAATTCTAAAGGGTTCACAAACTTTCAAGCAGCATTGTTTATGCATATAAGTGGCATGTAGTGTCAAAAATAAACCAGCTATTTTTTTTTAAATAAGGATTTTTATGCTCATCCAGGTTGCATTTATTAATTTATTTGTTGCTACAGACAAAACAGTAATACTGTGAAATATTATTAAAATTTAAAGTTTTAAATTCTTCAGAAATCTGTTTAATAAGTTTCAAGATTCTTTCTTTTCAAAGTGAAGAGAGTTCAAACAAACAGTATTTTTTTGTAATAGAAATCTTTCATAATGTAAAAGTCTTCACTGTCACGTTTGATCAATTTAATTCATTTTTGCTTAATCAAAGTATTGATTAAAAACATTTCTGAAAAGTATTAATTAAATTGATTTCAAATTAAGAGACAGATAGATAGATGATAGATAGATAGGTAAATAAATACATAAAAAATGCAATGCATAAGAAACAAAAAAATACAATGTATACTATAAAAATACTGTCTTCCGTTCTTCAGGTCAGTAATTCAATGCCTGTCCCAGCGCCAACCCTACTCTTATAAATCCAGACGGAAAAAAAAGACTCCTTATGACATGCATATAAACACACACTCCTATCCTTTAAACATCATCTAATACCTCAGCCAACCTCCAGCTCCCACCCACCCGCAATAACACACACGCTCCTCTCAGACAGATTATTACAGAAGAGCATATCACAGCTACTTCACTGAGATAACACAGCCTAAACAATGTTAATGTAATTAGAGCTAAAATAACATAAGCAGAGCATACGTGACTACACTGGGGTTTCACATGAGCCACCAGCCTCCATACACGTCTGTCTGTGTTACGGAATTAAGTAATTTTGTATAATGTTTTGAGTTTGTATTTTGATTTCTTTGTTGTTGTTATTTCTTTGTGTGTTTATTTCGTTGTTTGTTTCAGGATTACGATGATTAGCTGTGAGCTGGCTCCACCCCCTTTATGTGGGTTTAAAACAGTGCTTCCGTTTCCAGAAGACGAGTTGTTGCGATTCCGGGCCGGTCGCACTTCTCCTGTCTCCTCTCCAGCCGTCAGACCATTGTTGTAGCAGTTTATATGTTAGATACTTATTGTCTTCATTTTCAGTGGTGTTCTTTGTAGGGTTGACCTGCCCTTTTCTTTTGAAATTCCGTTCGTTCTGTTTTGTTAGAGTATGGAGGATAAGTCGTTGTATTTTGATTTTGGATACTTTGAGGGAAGTTAGTTCGTTTTATTTATTATCTGTTTTTGTTTGTTATTTTGGGCCTTGGGTCTTTCTGAAGATTATAACACCTATTGGTTTATTTTTTTGTTACTTTGTTTGAACACATTCAACTTTCATATTGTTTAATTTCTTTTATCTTAATAAAACGTTTATCATTTTTCTTGATTTTTGTTGTTATTTGAATCTTTCGGGTCTGACGACTGGGCGTGGGAGTCATATATATTTATTTATTTTTCTTTTGTTACGATTAAACCTAGACGAATCGTAATAAATGGGGGCTCGTCCGTTTTTTTTGGGTCAATTTTTTTCCTTCGTTCGTTAGGTCATAATTTTTGTCTTCTCATTTTGATTATTTTCGTTTTCTCTCGTCTCCGGGAATAGTAGTTTTTTTTTAATATCTTGCTGGAGAGTACACCATTTGCTAAATGCATGTATTGTTGTTTCTGATTGGCATCTTTTATTTTTGCAGGGGAGTTGGAAGTGGTTATATGATGGAGTTTAGCATCGAAACGTTTAGACTTTCACCTACTGTGCAAGCATTGGAGAAATGTCGTAAATCTGACTTGTTTCTGGTAGCTGATTTTTATGATATACCTATTCCAAGAGCTGGGACAAAGCAAGCAATTCGGGAAGCGTTGTATGATAGGTTAGTGAGGATTGGAGTTTTTGAATTGGATGAATCCAGTCCAGAGTTACGAAATGCCGAAGCAGGTGTGCAGCCGGATGCGGAAGCCACTGGTGGGGAAGCTGTGGAGGGAAATGCTGTGGCTAATCCACTAGTAGGTTTAAACACGGAAGATCTTAAATTGGCAGTCAGGCTTAAAGAGCTTGATTTAGAAGTTAAACGGCAGGAGCATAGCACACAGCTTTTGAAGATGAAGCAATACGATCTGGAAAGCCAAGGTGCGCGTCGTTTGCCGGTGAGTACTTTTAAAGCTCCTTCATCACCTGCCTCTTTTGCTAATGTTGATTCTCATGCATCACCTATAAATTCAAACGAATTTGACATTAGTAGACAAATTCGATTAGTCCCTACGTTTAGAGAAACTGAGGTCGACTCTTATTTTAATGCGTTTGAACGTATAGCCGCTGCTTTGCGTTGGCCTAGGGAAATCTGGCCGCTTTTACTTCAGTGCAAGTTGGTTGGGAAAGCGCAGGAGATATGTGCCGCTATGTCAATTGAAGATAGTCTTGATTATGATGTATTAAAGGCATCTGTGCTCCGAGCCTATGAGTTAGTCCCAGAAGCATATCGTCAGAAGTTTCGTTGTCATTTAAAAGGTGCCAATCAGACGTTTGTGGAGTTTGCCCGTGACAAGGGAGCTCTTTTTGATAAGTGGTGTCAATCCAGTAAGGTAAGTGATTTTGGTAAACTTCGTGAATTGGTATTACTTGAAGATTTCAAGAATTCGTTATCTGATAGAATTGTGGTGCACCTAAATGATCAGAAGGTCACCACACTTTCGGAGGCTGCTGTTTGTGCAGATGAATTTGTTCTAACGCACAAAAATAATTTTTTGCCACCTATTCGTCGGGAAAATTCTCAAAATAGTGTGGGTAAAAATGTGAAATATACGAAAATTGCCGTTCCAAATCAAGGAGAAAATCGCGAATGCTTTTACTGTCACGAATTTGGACATTTAATTGCGGTGTGTCCAGTACTTAAAAGGAAAAATCAGTCACCAAGAAGGGATAATCCTAAAAGTGTTGGTTTCGTTCGTGTGCAATCGAAAATTAACCTCGATGAACGAAAAGTTGATTCAGGTTATGATCCGTTTATTTGCGATGGTGTAGTATCTTTCGTGGATAAAAAGGAGACGAAATCAATTCGGATTCTTCGTGACACTGGAGCCGCTCAATCATTTATACTTGACAGTGTGTTACCATTTTCGAAGGATTCGTCATGCAATTCAAATGTCTTAGTTCAAGGTATTGAACTGGGAATACTTGAAGTACCTTTGCATTATGTGAATATTAAGTCTGACCTAGTTTCTGGTCCTGTTAAAATTGCTGTGCGTCCGCAGTTGCCTATTAGAGGAATTGAGTTGATCCTCGGTAATGATCTTGCCGGAGAAAAAGTTTTGCCGTTACCTGAAGTTATTAATGATCCGATTTATGAACTTCAAAATTCAAAAGATTTGGCTTCTGAATTTCCTTCTGTGTTTCCTGCGTGCGTAGTTACGCGAGCGCAAGCTCGTAAGTTCGGAGATGTAGCAGGTCTTTCTGATAGTTTCTTGAATCTAACTGAACCTGTTGATAAATCTCTTAATACTTCTGATGTTCATGGGTTAAAGCACATCAAGTCGCTGTCCACGCACTTGGGTGCTGAAGTTGACCTGTCATTGTTCATTGACAGAGCATCATTAATCATGGAACAACGGCAGGATGTTTCTCTTTCTCGTTGCCGAATGTCAGCTGTGGGGAAAGATGATCTAGATAAGAGGCCTGTTGCATATTTTTGGGACGATGGATTATTAATGCGCAAGTGGTCATCAGTTGCTTGTGAGGTTGAATGCAATTCCGTTTATCAGATCGTGGTACCTATGAACTCGCGTTCTCACGTTTTGACTTTGGCTCATGACCATAATTTTTCGGGCCATCTAGGTATTACGAAGACTTATAAACGCATTTTGAGACATTTTTTCTGGCCTGGTTTGAAATCAGATGTAGTAAAATATTGTCGGTCTTGTCATGTTTGTCAGCTTGTTGGAAAGCCAAATCAGACGATTCCTCGTGCTCCTTTGTGTCCCATACCCGTTGTGGGAGAGCCGTTTGAACATCTCATATTAGATTGCGTTGGTCCGTTGCCTAAAACAAAAACTGGGCATAAATATTTACTCACTCTGATGTGTACGGCTACTCGTTTTCCAGAGGCTATACCATTACGTTCTTTGAGTACTAAGGTCGTTCTACGATCTTTGATTAAATTTTTTTCTACTTTTGGTTTGCCAAAAATAGTACAGACTGATCAAGGATCTAATTTTATGTCCAGGGTGTTTAAACAAGTTTTGACTCAACTGAACATAAAACATCATGTGGCTAGTGCCTATCATCCAGAGTCGCAAGGCGCTTTGGAAAGATTTCATCAGACTTTAAAGTCTATGTTACGTACCTATTGCGCTGATTCTGTGAAAGAGTGGGATGAAGGCTTACCATTGCTGTTATTTGCTATACGTGAAACTACACAGGAATCTTTGGGTTTTAGTCCGGCAGACTTGGTTTTTGGGCATACTGTCCGAGGTCCACTTAAGCTGTTGAAAGAAAAGTGGATGTCTAGGGAATCCACTTCAACTAATGTGTTGGATTATGTGAGCTCTTTTCGTGAGCGGTTGCATAAAGTATGTGATCTGGCTCGTATCTCATTATCGTCTACCCAGGCGAAGATGAAAACCCATTTTGATCAAAAGGCCGTTTCTCGCGGTTTTGATAAAGGCGATAAAGTCTTAGTCTTACTACCAATTTTGGGGTCTGCCCTGCAAGCACGTTTTCATGGGCCGTATGTTGTCGAGTCTAAACTCAGTGAAATTGATTATGTGATATGTACTCCGGACAGAAGAAGGAAGACTCGCGTATGTCATATTAATATGCTAAAATCATATGTGACGCGAGACGATGACAAAGAGTCAAATAACCCTATTGTCCCGGTTGCTTCTGTTTCTGTGCCTATGACATATTGTTCCGACGAAGATGGTTTGACTCTACGAAATATCCCTGTGACTGGCGTGCGATTGCAGAACTCACAAATTTTGGCCGATTTAGAATTATTTCTGTCATATCTGCCTAGTTCGTCTCGAAGTGATGTAAGTGAGTTAATACAGTCTTACCATGCTCTGTTCTCAGATGTGCCTTCTCGTACTACGGCTGCGTTTCACGATATCGAGGTAGGAGATCATACTCCAATTAAGCAGCATGCTTATCGTTTAAATCCCACCAAACGTGAGTTAATGCAATCTGAGATAAAGTATCTTCTGGACAATGGTTTTGCTGTTCCTAGTTTCAGTCCTTGGAGTTCACCATGTCTTCTGGTTCCCAAGAGTGATGGTTCAGTTCGTTTTTGCACCGACTATCGAAGGGTTAATGAAGTTACGAAAGCAGATTCGTTTCCCCTTCCTCGTATGGAGGATTGCGTGGATAAAGTTGGTTCTGCTATGTTCGTTACAAAATTAGATCTGCTCAAGGGATACTGGCAGGTACCCTTGACGCCCCGCGCTGCTGAAGTTTCTGCGTTCGTCACTCCTGACAATCTACTACAATACACCGTTATGGCTTTCGGTCTTCGAAACGCCCCGGCAACATTTCAGCGCCTTATGAATTCTGTATTAGCCGGTGTTCCTAATTGTGAAGCATATTTAGATGATGTTGTGATTTATTCCTCCACTTGGGATGATCATTTGAAAACCCTTCACGATGTTTTTAATCGCTTTCAAGAGGCTTCGCTTACCGTTAATCTCGCAAAATGCGAGTTTGGTAAAGCTACGGTAACGTACCTAGGAAAGCAGGTGGGTCAGGGACAAGTTTGCCCAGTTTCTGCTAAAGTGCAAGCTATTCTAGAATTCCCTATGCCAGGAACTAAGAAAGAATTGAGGCGGTTCTTAGGCATGGTAGGTTATTATCGTGGCTTTTGCAGAAATTTTTCAGATATTGTTTTGCCTCTTACGAATTTGCTTAGTCAATCTCGAGATTTTGTTTGGTCTGATCTTTGTCAAACAGCTTTTGATTTGGTTAAAAGTCTGTTATGTAGCACCCCTGTGTTAAAAGCTCCGAACTTTTCTTTTCCTTTCAAAATTGAGGTGGATGCTAGCGCAAATGGAGCTGGTGCTGTGCTCTTGCAAGAAGACGATCACGGCATGGATCATCCCGTGTGTTACTTTTCGAAGAAGTTTTTGAAACATCAACTGCATTATAGCACTATCGAAAAAGAAGCTTTAGCGCTATTACTGTCTCTTCAGCACTTCGAAGTATATGTGGGTTCGAGTTCATTGCCAGTTAAAGTTTTTACTGATCATAATCCACTAACCTTCCTTGCAAAAATGCAGAATTCTAATCAACGCATTATGCGGTGGGCATTGATTGTACAAGAGTTTAATATTGACATCTGTTATAAGAAAGGAAAAGAGAATGTGTTAGCAGATGCGTTATCACGCTCTGTATAGGAATAATGTTAACTCTTAGTGGAGGGGGTGTTACGGAATTAAGTAATTTTGTATAATGTTTTGAGTTTGTATTTTGATTTCTTTGTTGTTGTTATTTCTTTGTGTGTTTATTTCGTTGTTTGTTTCAGGATTACGATGATTAGCTGTGAGCTGGCTCCACCCCCTTTATGTGGGTTTAAAACAGTGCTTCCGTTTCCAGAAGACGAGTTGTTGCGATTCCGGGCCGGTCGCACTTCTCCTGTCTCCTCTCCAGCCGTCAGACCATTGTTGTAGCAGTTTATATGTTAGATACTTATTGTCTTCATTTTCAGTGGTGTTCTTTGTAGGGTTGACCTGCCCTTTTCTTTTGAAATTCCGTTCGTTCTGTTTTGTTAGAGTATGGAGGATAAGTCGTTGTATTTTGATTTTGGATACTTTGAGGGAAGTTAGTTCGTTTTATTTATTATCTGTTTTTGTTTGTTATTTTGGGCCTTGGGTCTTTCTGAAGATTATAACACCTATTGGTTTATTTTTTTGTTACTTTGTTTGAACACATTCAACTTTCATATTGTTTAATTTCTTTTATCTTAATAAAACGTTTATCATTTTTCTTGATTTTTGTTGTTATTTGAATCTTTCGGGTCTGACGACTGGGCGTGGGAGTCATATATATTTATTTATTTTTCTTTTGTTACGATTAAACCTAGACGAATCGTAATAGTCTGCACCAATGTCGTGTTGGTGTCAAATACAGGACACGTGTGTCACGCTGGAACATTCTGCTATTATTTTAAAGATTAAAAAATTACACACTGCAGATGGCTCATTAATGACAGCTGGGAATGATGATGTCTCACAAAACTCTCACCATGTTTGTAAATTAAAATGAATTTTGCTTTGGAAACAGATTTTGAAGAAATGCCCAAAACTCTGACTCAAGCAAATCTTAAACAAACAATGCCTTATTCGTCACACATTTGTTTTTTGTGCAATAGTAAAAAACATTGTTTCTGAAGAGTCCTAAAAGTGAGAGTACGATCACGAATTTAGCAATAAAAAAAACTACTACATTGTGATATTTTATTCAGCAGGGATGCACTAAAGTGATCAAAAGTTACAGTTGAGACATTTATAATGTTACAAAAGATTTCATTTTAAATAACTTCTGTTCTTTTGAATGTTCTATTTCTCAAAGAATCCTGTTTCTTGAGCATCAAATCAGCATATTATAATGATTTATGAAGGATTATGAGGCTAATGGCTCCTGAAAATTTGCATCACAGGAATAAATTACATTTTAAAGTATATTAAAATTGATTTTTTTCATGATAAAATAAATGCAGCCTAAATGCAGACGGTTCTTCAAAAACATAAAAAACCCCTCCTACCTATCCTAAACTTGGTGGTGTACAATGGTAGCGCACAAACATCCACATGCTGGTATATTTAGCAATTTAAAAGGATTGTTTAACTTTAACTAACAGATTCAATCTGATCTCCTCAGTCAAGCTGTATTTGGCTCAGTTGGTCAGAGGAGACAGCTGTCGGTTTTGGATGTTAGAACGAGCTCAATACAGTTGAAACAGTGACAACAAACAAAAGAACACAAACCCGAAAAATTAACAACAAATGAGCTTGGAAAGAAACGAACATGGGGAAAAGAAAAAATAAAGAATTACCATGGGAAAGGAAAAAAAATACAGTCAAGAGATAATTGTGAGAAAATGAGATGGGAGGGAAAGGCTGAAAGCTGTGGGTTGGTAAATGCGTTGCATAAGATATTAAAATCGAACAGTCTGCTCCCATGATCTAAATAAAACAGAATGAGTCTCACGCTCTCTGTATTGTACAAAGCCTCTAACTTATCTTGATTGTGAAGCTGTTGACTCGATCTGACAAAATCAATTCTATAGATCAAAGAATGCTATGGAAGTGGGTTCACCAGAAAAGGCACCATTACAATTACAGACCCAGTGGTGGTGAGACAAGATAAAAACAATATGGGGTTACAGTATGTAAGGAATAATGTACAGTAAGTCAGTGCAAAATAGGACCGACAGTGAAGTCTTGGATCACCCTGAAGGGGTTTATTTTGCAATAATGGCCTGCTGACTGCACATGATTCCACTTATTACATAACAGCTTACCAAATAAATACATAGACATGAAATACTGATTTGACAGCTTAACTAGCTTATCTTGTCGATTTTATCATCTTGTAGATACCTTAAAGTCTCTGCTAAGAAAAAGTCCATTATAACAAATTTACAATTACTTTTAAATTTGCAATTTACTTTTTTAAATAAATTAATACTTTTAATCATCGAGAATGAATTACATTTATCCAGTAAAGATGTGTCATTTTACTAAATTTCTAATAAATGTTTTCTTTTGAACTTTCTATTCATCAAAGACTCCTGAAAAAGCACATCACAGTTTCCACAAAAGTAAGTGTTTTTTTGAGCTCTAAATTAGTATATTAAAATGATTTCTGAAGGATCATTTGACACTGGAGACTGAAGTAATGGAGCAATGTTTTTTATTTTGAAGTACAGTCATACAAATATATCTGACTCTGGAACAAAGCATTCTAGAGAGCGTCAAACTTACCCATCATATTATAAAGGCTCTGTGGGGCAAACTGCCTGGGCATCTTCTGTATTGCTTCTTTATATACAGATATGGCCTCCTAAAAACATAATACACCATTAATTCATAAAAAGCTACAATTATAAGCATAACAATGTACTCAGACTAAAAGTCTATTTATTCTAAGCATTAATTTTCAAATATCACATTTTGATGATTGCTCTATTCACTTTATACATTTCCTTGGAAACCAATTTGAAATTACACACTTCATTTTTTAAAGCATTGGTCTGAAAAAAAAACTGACTTTCGTATAAATTCTTTACTTCTGATTTGGTGTGTACAGAATTGAAATCTAAAGGCTTTAACTGTGCTAGAGAGCGTCTCACCTCCTGGTGGCCCTGCTCATGAAAAAGCTTTCCCAGGTTATACAGGCAGCTGGTGACTGAGCTCTTGTGTGCATGAGGATCCTTCAGGTTTTCATCTGGGATATCGGCACAAGTGACAAAAGTGCGCTTGGCCTCCTCTAGACGGCCCTGGTTCATCAGGACAATCCCTGTGTTCAAGTAGGCAGCTGAAAGAGAGAGGAAAAGGGGTGAATATCAGTGCAAAAGGTAATGAGGCTTATTGAGGCTCAGAGAAAGACCTCCACTGGGGCTGTGGGAATGAACTAGTTGATTTATGCAGATCAGCGGCCTGCAGTCTAGTCGATAAGGTGCCAATACATATTCAGTATTCACCCAGCCAGAATCAAATCTAAATCAGCAGGGGAATATCCACTTCAGATGCAGGCTTAATTCTGATGCTCTTAATAGACCATACATACACACAGAACCACAGATTTAAATGAGTTTATATCACAGGACAGGACAATCTATCAGGACTCCTGCAGCAGGGACTCAGGGGAAGTAGACATCCATCACTCTCCTCAGAGCTGCAATATGTGCGTGCTCTGATCTCAAACTATTACAGATCTCTTACAGATGTCTCACAACACATTAACGTGGGAGGAAATGCTACTGCACTAAAGTAGCATATGAGGGAAGTAGCGAGTGAGGAGATATTTTTGCCCTAAGATTCAGGGGTGTATTCTTTATGCTTTTTTTTTTGCATCACTGCAAAAACATGACTTTAATTATAATGCTCCATTTAATAGGTTTTTATTACTATTTTAAACACTTTTTTTCTTCAAATTATTTCAATTTATTCTTTTTTTTTTCCTACTGTTTATATTAGTCTATAATATTATATTTGTATGTTTTTGGGACTGCGGTTTGTCCCACTTTTTATGCTTTTTCAGTTAGATTTTGAATATTAAAACATTAATAGTAAATATACACTACATAAATATATGCATATATATTCCAAAAATCTAGAATAATTTAAATAATTTTTATTGTTTTTGAAAGATGTCTCTTATGCTCAGCAATGTTATATTTATTTGTAAATGTATAAGCAAAACTGAAGTAAAAACAGTAAAATTGTGAAATATTATTACAATTAATCAAATTTTCAGCAGCCATCACTCCATTACATAATCCTGCAGAAGTCATTCTAATATGCTGAAATGGCAGTGTATAACATTTAGTAATATTAATATTTACTCTTATTAAAAAATGAATGTGTAAATAAGCAATACATTTTAATAATACAATTTCTTTTTCGACTCGACCCTAAACTATCCTTCTTATACACTGGCTGACCAACTAGTTGATACTAAATGTCTAACAGAATGTTTTACAGATTATACAGACATTTTGCAGACATTTAATTTGACTAAAAAATCCCCAGACCCCACTGCACACATCATGATAATAGTCTCCCTGGGCAAATCTAGTCATTCAAGCAGAGCAGCAATAATTTCCTCCCATGACACTAAAAACAACATGGGAACATCTATGAGAAACCTTAAAACGGCCAAAAATAGCACATGCATTTCATTTGGATACGAGGCAAGCAAATGCATCCACAATGGGCCAGATAGTATAAAAGGATTTTGGCCTGGATTCTTTTTTCTGTTGAAATCGAATCAAATGTCAATCATTCCTTGACAAGAGTGGAAACAGAGTGACTGTGTAGGCCTGTGAATCATCATTATTTATTTAATGCTGGACTTAGTCCGGGCACACACACACACAGAACCACACAGACCTTTTAATTTGTAGTTGCCTGGACACAGTGAAGACTGAGGAGGCTTGAAATTGTTCATAAAAAGAGGAGCTGTACTTACAAGCCAGCGTTGGCCTGCTCCCAATGGCCAGCTTATAGTAGTGGAGGGCCTCTGAGAATCTGTTGTTTTCCTGGAGCAACAGACCCCTGCAATCCAAAAGGAAAGAAACATGAGAACAAGAACAGTTACAAAGTATGGGTAACATGATTAATTCAAATCAACCAAAAGGAAAAAGACAAAAAACAAACCATTAAATTCATTTCATTAATATCTAATTTTTTTCAGTGATATTTAATTGAGTTAAATAACTATGAAATCGATTTCCAGAGAATGAAAACAAACCCAAAGCCCTAATTTGTACTAAGATTACAAAGGCTAGTGGGAAGAAACATTTTATTTCCCAGGCCCTGTTTTTTTTTTTTTTTTTTTTTTAAATCAACTGGGCACATTTTAAATTGATGGATAAACATCCTACAACATATATATATATATATATAAAAAATCATTTTATTTTCTCAGAAAAATATGCAGTAAAAAAAAACACTTAAAATAATTTAGTAATAAAATGACATTCATTATTATATTCACTCCATTTGCATTCAACTATTCACTATTTAATTAAATAACTATGAAATCAACTATGAAATCCAGAGACCAAAAACAAACTCAAAGCCCTGTTTTTGTACTAATTTTACAAAAGGCTAAATGAAAAAAAAAGAACAAAAAAAGTTTCCCTGTAAGAATTCATCAGAAACAAACGAACAGGAATGAAAGCATTTTTAAAATATATAAAATTAGAAATCAGATTAGCTTTAAATTCAAATTTACTTCCTGATTTCCATGCTAATTATTATTACAATTATTCACAACTCCCTGAATTAAAATCAAATCCGATTGTGAGGTGCCTAAGGATTCCCATCCCCACTGCTTTAAATGGATAACTGAGAAAAGCCCAAACGTGTGCGGTATATGAATTATGCATGAAGTGCCTTCATGCCCTGACTGCAGGGGTTAATGTGGGTCCCTGACACCATCCTCTGGAAGGCTGATGAATCTGGGGATAGTCATAGTCTGGCCTCTCAGGAGATTTCCTCAGCTTTACTAGGACAGATCGATAGAGTCGGCTGTTAGGAGGAAGTTCGCTCACTCACAGGTTATACAACATATCAGCCATGTTCCTGCGGTAGTACAGAGCGTTCCTGTAGGCTTGCTCGGCCTCCACCACCTTTCCCTGGTTCTTCAGAACGTTTCCCAAGTTACCCCAAGCTGAGAAAGAAGAACAAAGCATTAAAATTCAGAAAATACAAGAAATCTAGGAACATCTAAAAATGTGATTTTAAAAGATAAGTAATTATCCATTTACAAAAAAGAAAAAAAAATTAAACAAACTTAAGACAAAAATAAAATAGTTGTGGTGTGATTTTCATTTGGTCTGATTTTGTATTGTTTCTAAAAATTGATGATTTTTTAACAACCAAATTGTACCAGGTAGTTACGAAGTTTCCACGACATTCTATTTCTGGTAAACCAAATATGTAAATTGTGTCATTTCTTGTTACATTATTGGTATATTTGATATGGTCTCCAGAATGTTTTCATAAAATTTCACAATGTTGCATTTTGGTTGGTTAGGTTACATCATACCGCAACAATGTGAGACTTTGCAAATGTTTTGCGCTTCCAAGTCACATAGTAAACTGGATACAGAATCTGAAATTCATAAAGGCTTATGAGAGGCACAAGCAAGGAAAAAAGTAAATTACATTATAATAATGTAATTTTAGATGCTACCCATGCATAGTATGTGTGCCATGAAAGGGGCAAGAATACCACAGCCTGTAAAATTGGATCACGGGAGGTAATTACAAAGTCATATTGATGCAGTCTGGCTTGATAAATTATTTAAATGAAATTGTGAATATCAATTTGAGAGATTAAATATATAAAGATAGCGGGCTGTCGTTAATAGATGGAATTAAATCAGAGAGGACGATAATTTAACGGTTCAGTGGCTCTGCTCCACACACAAAATGATTTTGATGCATGAATCCATGTGACTGATAAACTGGGGGAACTTCTAATGATTCTAATGCATTAAATCATCATTTTGTGATGCAATATTCGCTGTGCTAATGGAACTTAGTACTTAAAAAGGAATTTGTGATTTTGTTTTTATGCCAGTGCATACTTTGTAAATGTCAATATCACTTACCTAAAAATTATCTAAGTAAATGTTTTAGATTTAAATTTAAATATTTGAGCCATAGACAAAAAATGAGTACAGAAATGAAGAGAGGCTGAGAAAAATTTGATGCATAAACCTTCAAACCTCAAAACTTTTCATGATGAGCAACTTCCATTTTTGGTTTGTGGGGAAATAAAAGACTGAAACACATCCCGCAGTCACCCTTAAGTTAAGCAACACTTAACATCGCCTAGTTCTTGTAGCGTATATGAATGAGAATATGACTTTGGGTAACTAAATATTACAATTTGGATGCATAAAGAAGAACTACACTCCCAATATCTTGCAGGGTTTTAGAGTTAACTAAAACCAGAAAATAACATTTTGTTACCTGTAATAAAAACGTTAACTAAAATAAAATATTAAATAAATATAAAATAAGAACAATTTATAAAATCTATAAAGACATTAAAATATATAAAAATGACCAAAAATTCTAAAACTGAAAACATTCAAAATATTACTAAAAACTAAAATATTATTTCAATTATACTAAAATAACACTGGAAAATAGGTAGAAACGCCATTCAATACAGGGGAGGTAGGATCTCCTGAATTACTTGGACTATGTTAAATGTTATAAGTAGCAGAAATAAGCCCAAATATCAGGGCATGTCAAAATATCTCAAGGGCCCCAAAATCTCCTCAGACCCAGAGAGCTGAAATTACCTTTAGCAGGGTTTACAGATATCCCTGATTTGTATAGCATCTCCTCATTCTGCCAGTCTTGGTTCCTCAACACCGTCTTAATCCCAAAAAGAAGGACCAGGGCCGCTGAGCAGCCTAGCACCAAAGTTCTGGAGGACTTCCTCCTCAATCTGACATATAAAGCTCTCATCCCCACTGCTACCAACAGGCAGAAGCCCATACTAGGGATGTACAGTACTCGCTCCGCCACCACAAAGCCCACATAGAAGAATAAGTTGGTGGCAGGGATGAAGGGAAAGGCCAGCAGACCCAGTGAGAAGACCACCAAACTCTCTGTGGTGGGCAAAGACGATGAATAGTGTTTTGCAGCACCATTTGTTCCATTCATCTGCACTGAGTTTGAGTAAAAAGTTGAGTGTTCATAATCAGAGCTACAACTGTGTCCGTTTGTGGACTTCCCGTTTGCTACATGATGTGCTTTCCCGTTGGTCTCCTTGCTTTTGGTTGGGTAATGGCAAAGCCCAAACCATGCAAGCACTAGAAGCGAGGTGTAGAAGGCCACGGTGTGGAGGTTTCGCCAATCTGCAAGGCTCCTCACAAGAGGCAGAGCATCCATTGACCAATCAAAACTTAGCATGTCAGGGCACAGGAGAAGCCAAACGTTCATGGCGGGGAGAAAAATGAACGTTAGCATCCTAGTTAGGAAACAAGGACAGTCTGCTGCAGGGTTGTCTGAGTTGGAGAAGTTCGGAGGTTTGTTTCCCATCCAGTAAAGACGGCAAGCCAAAAGGATGACACCCCAGAAGCCCAGCAGAAACACGCTCAACAGCAGGTGCAGGTTCTTCTTCTGAGAAACAAAAACAGAGAAAAACAACACTGATCAAAAGACAAAATTACTGGGATTTCAAAGAGGATACAGCAGAATCAAACACATTCACATTCATAAAATAAATTAGGCTGGGCAAATCCTACCTACATCATATAAAAAGGGAACTAGATTTCATTTAGAAAAAAAATTAAAACTAGATAGGTATGCAATAAAAAACATAATATAGCCATAACATAATATACATAATATAAACCAAAAATAAAACAAACAAAACTATCAAAACAAAACCAAACAAAGATAAACAAAACTCAAAGAAAAAGAAAACAAAACCAAATTAAATGAAAATGAACCACAAACAAAAACAAAAAATGAAAAAGCAAAGCAAAGCAAAACAAAACAAATCAAAGTGAAGCAAAACAAACTAAAACATTTTCAGCAGCATTGCAGTTTGGGCTGATGTTGTATTGATTTTTACAAATAAATGACATTTTTAGGAAAACATAACAGGGGGCTGTTTCATAAAACAAGTTTACCAAACAAGCCAGGCTTATTTCAGTTATTCTGACTTATTTTGAACCAAATCAACTGACTGTAATATTTTTTTTTTCTGTATGACTTTTGGTTTTTCAAAGACTTGTGGTTACATCTGGACCAGGTCTTATTACCAATACCAAGATTGATAAATAAATCCCCAAAATTCCAACTGCATTAAATATTAAATAAAAAATGCGAAAAAAGGCAACAGATCTAACAGTAAGTAAACTGAGACCGGAAAAATAAACATTGGAGCACAATTTGGAACACAAGCAGCCTTCATGAGCAATTTGTTGTCTTAAGAGTTATTCAATACATACTGTACCACATGCACGTACTATGGTTTCATTGTGACATCAATCTTTGCGAGGCCTGTGATGGTTAATGAGAATCAGCCCTTTGCATCTCCAGTCACTGCAAACAATTTAAAACTCTTGGCCAAATGTAGACACACATTTTCCACATTTTTCAGGGAGGCCAGAATAATAAACGCACTAATAATAATAATAATAATAATAATAAAATCACTGACTGCTGGTCAGCGAGTACAGCTTGACGTCACAACACAAGGCAGCGCCGCATTCATCTCTGTCTCACACAGCCGGCTTTTACAGACTTTATCAAGATATGGCCTCATAAAGGTGCCAATCCATCATACTGCAACGCTGATATTAAACACTCCAGCATGAAAATGATTTCAGAGTATTTATGGAGTGTTTGCATATTTTACATGTTAAGTAAAGAAGTGACCAGTTCCTGGTAAAGCAGCTGCAAAGTTCAGTACGCCTTCCTTTTAGTGTTGATTTTGGATCGTGGATACCCTCAAGCAATTTTATGACTTCCTCTAAACACGGAACTCATTCCGTACAGACGGCAAACAATCACGCAAATGATTATTTCAAGGCCTTCGTCGATCACCATTAAAGGAATAGTTCACCCAAAAATGAACATTCTGTAATTTTTCTTTTTTTCATGTCGTTCCAAACCTTTATGACTTTCCTCCTCCTGCAGAATACAAACGGAAAGCTTAGGCAGGATGTTAACACTGCTTAAAAAAGCAGAATAAAAGTGAAGGAAGTCAGAGAAATGACAGAAATCATATGTCTTGTAGCATTCGTTCCAATTCACTTTAAATGTATGGAAAAGAACAGAAAGAAATCTCATTTTGTATTCAAGGTTTGGAGCAATGCTCCATCCTTACAAGATGTTATGTAGATTTGGAAAACACTCATATTAAAGATTAATGTTGGAAAGCTTTCCCTAATGATTATTTGTGAACCATTTTGTCAGTCCATAACACCATTTATTGTAACTTACAGCGAAATACTCTTCCCAGCTGACTCACTAACAGAATGACTGTGAGACAGTGAGTATGTGTTCTGCATTAATGTCCAGCTGCTTTATACAATATCGATTTTTTGTCCTGGTTTTGGTCATCTCTGGTTTAGACAAAGAGCACATTATTACTCACAGGGGAAATGTCTGTAACAGGCCACTTCCCATGTAATCATGTTTTGTAGCACAGATGTATAGAGCATGTCCCGAATGCCATAACCTTTACCGTAAGACCTGACAGGCACACAGCTCTGAATCTGTGATATGATAACACCGGAAAGAGCCACATGCCACCAAGAGTAAAAAAAAAAAAAAAAATTGTTCAAAAGAGTTTTTTTTTTTTTTTTTTTGCTGAATGATGAATACTTAAAACAATAAAAATATAATGACTAATATTTTTAGAAATGTAATTTTTGGTGTGAATTTTGTATATTATTTACATTCAATTTAAGTTTTTTTGATGTAAATTATTTTTCTCACTAAACGAATAAATACAGACAAAAAAAGGACAAATCATAATAATAAAAAAAGCTACATGAGAACTATTTAAAATGTTAGCTTGCGCTTTTGTTTTGCAGCACACTTAAAGAAAACTATGTCTGTAAGACATATCAATCTGTCACCAATTGAAGTCTTGGACAACATCAAGTTAACAACCTGTGTCTCTCGGTTCCTGTGACATCTGTTTAAGTTTACTGACCGAAGGCATTATGGGAGCATTAACGATCGTGAAAGATGAATACTACAACAACAGAACTACAACAATAGCTTGAACACATAAAATGAGTGCAGTTCGAAATTAACATAAATATTTAAATGAATAAAAATGGTTTACATGATAAATATTGATAAGATCTTAAGGTGTTTTGATTTCGTGCATACAGTACATCTGGCTGTTTCAGGTGGAACATGCATGTCCCAGCGGAGTGAACTGTAGGCTGAAGGGAAGAGGTCGTAAAGGGACCGTCCCACAGGGGTCTTGAAGCAGCAGGCTACAGAGGCCAAGCGGAACGGCCCGACTGAAGAGAAACACAGAACTACTTTGAGGCAGGTCTAAACTGCATTGGTATGAAGGTCACAAATGCCCACATACTGTATATTTCTAAAATGAAAATTAGGTGAAAATACTACAGTAAGAAGAGCTTTCTGAAATTAGCAATTAAAAATGTACTCGAATAAACAATTCGGTAATGATTCTTAAACTACCAATATGATCATTTAATCCATGCATTTTCATGGGTGCGTTACGAATTTAGCTGAAAAACATTACTAAACATCAACTATGAAAACAGAAATGAGGATTGATTTGGCTTTTTTACACATAAATGTAAAATAAAATTAAATAAATCATTTTAATAATATAAATATATTACATATGTGCAATTACTAGTATAAGTATAAATATTTTAAAAGCATATGCAATTAAAATATTTACCATTATAAATAAAAAAATACATTTGACTGAAAAAAAGATACTAAAATGATATACTAAATAAAGTCTGTAAGTTAGGCATAAAGCGCTCATATATTAAAGCTTCACTTTGTTTTGTAGATAATTGCAGTTTTAAGTACGCTTTTTTAATTGAGGTCATTGTAATATCTGCACATAATTGCAGTTTCTGTGCCTAATTAGTGAACTACACCAGTAAGAGAGCAGCGATCACACAGCATATAGGCATAATTATATCCTTGGAGTCAAAGAATTCATACCAGGAAAAGGCTTTCAAAATGTCTCCACATCTAATGACACTTCTCTCCTGACTGTTTCTCTTCATAGATATGGGATTTTCAAAGGGGCCAGGAGAGCTTTGGGGTGATGCACTAAATCATCTAGCACTGAAGGACTGTGAATTCAAACGGATGAAAGTATGACAGACATTCATACATTTCAACAGGTATAAATCTCTGCAAATAAGAGCGGCGATGTGAACGCATGTCATTTTAGTGCACATCCGAGCGAATGACTGAAATCCGCATGACCCTGTCAGCCAATCTCACCAAAAGCCTGTAAATATGGGCTGTTTCTTGCGCACACACTAATAAATATATAAATAAATCGAACTCGACTCTATACAAATTAGCAGCGGTCTAACGGAGCTTAAGCCCAGTGGGGGTGAGACGGCGCGAGTGAGACGGATTGCGGAGGCTGAAGATGTGTCAGTGAGGTCATGCGGGAGTGTGAATGCTTGCACACAGGATTCTCGCTGGATTTATGAGGCGGCTGCAGGTTTGGGACTTCACAGGCTCTCGAGAACCAGCAGGGGTTTTTAGCACTTGCAGTTTTGGAGCCAAAACACAGGTTTCAATCTGTGTGTGTGTATGTGTGTGTGTGTGTGCTCAGAAGACACTATGCATGCACAAAATGCTATATTTAAAAATAAAATCAAATTTGTGTTCCTGGTAAGATTATTATCATTAGACTAAAATAAAAAGTGTTCATGGAAATAAACCCAAAATAAAATCTAAATATCATATTAAACACTTTAAAAATTCTAAGTAAAATTACAACTGGGAATAAAACATACATATATATATATATATATATATATATATATATATATATATATATATATATATATATATATATACATATATATAAGTGACGTGACATACGGCCAAGTATGGTGACCCATACTCGGAATTCGTGCTCTGCATTTAACCCATCCAACGTGCACACACACAGCAGTGAACACACACACACACACACACACCCGGAGCAGTGGGCCATTTATGCTGCGGCGCCCGGGGAGCAGTTGGGGGTTCGATGCCTTGCTCAAGGGCACCTCAGTCGTGGTATTGAGGGTGGAGAGAGCGCTGGACATTCAACTCCCCCCACCTACAATCCCTGCCGGCCCGAGACTCGAACTCGCAACCTTTGGATTACGAGTCCGAATCTCTAACCATTAGGCCACGACTTCCCCGAAGTCGTGGCCTAATGGCCTATGTATATATATATATACACATACACACGTTTTACAAAAGCACAAAATTACTAAAATTAAGTGCACGCACACACACACTTACAAAAGTAAATACAAAATGATGAAATTACAAAAAAAAAAAAAAGATGCTAAAATTAAAATGTAATATATTAAAAAAAGTGAATGAAAAAACTTTCAAAACTATAAATAAGTAGTAGTTGTAGTATAAATTTATTTAATGCTATGTCAGCATCATAGGCTATTTTCATGCCAAAAACTATTTAAAAAATACAAGTATAACAAATACAATAAAAAACAGATTTTTTACATTAACATATGATAAAAATTCTAAAACTTTTTCTGGCAAAATTCTATAAATAAGTTTTTAATACCACAGATTACTGATATTATGTATAATTCATCTCAGCTCATTATTCTAAAGCAAAAAAGCTTATTTTCACATTATTTCATCAAAATGTAACACAATACACAATATTTTATGTCACCCATACACCAAAGACTGCCTTTGACACTTGTTTTAAGTTAACAGTCTTTGGTGTATGGGTGACATAAAATAGTGTGTATACTATTGTAATACTGTGTTTTACTTGAAATATGTCATATGCAGGGGCGGCGCGTGCATATAGGCGAACTAGCCGCCAAAAAACCAAAAACCAAAATTAACTTTGCTTCATAGTAATGTAGCTCCCACGCCGCCGCATTTTTGCGACTATGAAATGTTTTATTTTTACTTCTAAAATGCTTGTTAAATGAGTTTAAATGTAAGAAATGTTGTATAGCCTACGTGTTTAAACGGTAAAATATGTTGCATTAAGAACTGTAGACCTATTTGACGAAAATAAAGGCATTTAGGCAAGAAAGAAAGAATTAAAAAACAAATGAAAAACTAAAACAAAACGAAACCAACAGCAACCAAATAAAATAATCTAAATTAAATAATCGTTTTCTAATCAATCTCAGCATGCTTTAATTTTGTGTCGCTATATGGTTTGCGTCAATAAACGTAAATTAAAATGTTTTTGGTCGGCGCTCTGGAAGTGTTCTGTTAATTCTGCTAAACTTTAATTACTAAAACTAAAATTAAAATGGAAAACTACAGGCTAGAAAACTGTTCACAAAATAAAAACTAAACTAAAATTAGACCGGGTTTGTTCAGCTTAAGCCCCGAGTACGAATAGCTGTGCACACCAGCTGTTTTGCGCTGCTCACCGGGAATTCTCCCAAATCTTCCCTTGGCCACTTCAGGCTTGTACACTTAATTTGCATTTGCAGCTATACTAGTGGTTATTTATTATAATTTTATTATTATTATTTTTATTTTTCAACGTTGCAGTAGGGGGGAAAAATTAACAATCCGAAAACATGCCCGTGTCTACTTTTATTTTAATGCAGTTGTATCAAACAAATTCTCCAGTCTTTCACATGCATTTTTAAAATCGTATTTAATTATGAGAGTGAAGTGGGGGCTAGAGCGGCAGTAGTGCTTGTGCTGGCCCTGGTCATATGATGGTAGTGAAATATGCCGAGATAGGGGTGGGCGATATGGGAAAAATATCATATCACGATTTTTTATAGAAATATCACGATTCACGATTTTTATCACGATTCTTTGTTAGTTTTACTATTTTGGTTTTACAAGTTGTCTGAGCATTACAGCCAAACTAGAAAGACAAAGATGCATGGCAGATATTTAGGCCAAAGTGGGCGAAGATAAAAAATCTTTGTCATAATTTTATTTTTCTTATTAAAAAATAAGAACAAAGATACACATTACAAATACACATAATATACAAATAAAACAAACAGTGCTTTATTTCCAGGTACAATAGGTGTATTTAGCAGAGCATTCAATGAAATTGAATGAACAAATATAAAAATAAAACACTAGACAGACTGATTCCTAAAGCAACTGTATTAAAGTTTTTCAGTCAAGAATAGTGAGTGATTTTTCTCTTTTGCGTTTTTTTTTTTTTAACGTTAAATGAATAGTTCCCCCACAAATTAATATTCTGTCATCTGTCTGTCAATTCTGTCATAATGTTGTATTTTTATATCATCATTTACTCAAAAGTTGTTTTAAACCGGAATGAGTTTCTTTCTTGTGCTGAACATTTATAAATGATATTTTGAAGAAGGTGGAAAACCAAACAGTTGCTGGTCCTCAGTGACTTCCATAGGATTTTTCTTTCCTACTATCAAAGTCAATGTGGACCAGCAACTGTTTGGTTTTCCACTGAGTAAATAATGACAGAAATTAAATTTTAGGGTGAACTATCCCTTTAATGACAGTCGACAGCACGTTTAGTGTCCTGTCCCTTTAAGAGCTGCACGCATCTAATATACAGTACAGGCACGCATCCGTTTCTCTCTTAACTATTTACTTTCATTTTAGAGATAACCAACTCAGTCTGTATGTAAACCTTGTGTGTTTTGACAGTATTAGCGCAAAATATAACTTAGTTGAGTAATCAGGCGCTGTTAGACAGGCGTTTTAGTGCGCGTGCTTCAGGTGTATGCGCTCAGAACAAGTGCACGTCAGACCAGCGCGCGAATTAAACATTTAACCAGCAAGGCTTGTATGCAAATAATGTACTTTTGCGATCGCGAATAAGTGCAGTGTCCTGTCTGAGTAACTCTACTGCTGTATGTCGTGTTGTACAGTATATAGAGACGGCGGCGCCAGAACTGTATTTGACAATGTGCGCGGTAGCACGATACTACGATATTTCTTAAAAAGCAGATCGTGGAGACATTTTTATCGTCCACGATCAAAAATCGTCATATCGCACACCCCTATGCCGAGAATACCATTTTTTGTTGTTTGTGTCAAAGGGAAATCAAAATTGACCCCGTTTTTAAGTCACATTTTTAACACACTGATCTTACTGAATATAACTTATGAGCACATAATTACATAAATCATCATAATTATGTACATAATCAGTACATAACTGTTCTCATAATATTTAATCAAAATAATAAACTTGATTTCCACTGAAATGTTCTTTTTCCACTTTCCTTCCTGTTCCCATTCATGTCAAAAAACCATGAACTACTGGATAACTTTAACCAATTTTTTGGGTACTTGCACATTGTTTTGCAAAGCTACATTCAGGTATAGTATGGAATGCAAACTTTTCATGATTCCCGATTAATTTACTTATAATTTTATTAAAAATATAATTTAGTCCCAGTGGATAAAAAAAAAAAAGTTCCACACCTTTTTTGTCTCACTGAATATCCCATTTCACTCTAAAATAAGCCACGTTATTCAAGTAAAAACCTTCCAAAACACTGTTTCATGTTGGCTATTCTATTTGGGAAAAATCTTCCAGTTCTCACAAGAAGACACTGTATTTGAGAAAGCAGGAATGTGTTTTGTATCTGAAGTGTACCGATGCACAATGCTGGATTAAGTGTGGCAGCGTTTAACCAAGCTAAAACGTCTTCAGACTGTGTGGAAAAAAAAAAAAAAAAAAACAGAAAAGAGAATTTAAGAACACAAACACATAGTAAAACTCTCTTATTCACACTACTTGGCCATCAGACAAACAACAATTGTCACTTCTAGTCTGCCTAGTATCTGGCACCGTGTAAAACACAGCGGACTTAACCGGATCCATGTGTGCACGCTGAAGTCGTTGCTATATGAATGTCTACGCAGAGATATGTCACCATAAAAGAACACCATCACACCCAAAAAATAAAAAAATTATCTGCATGCTATGTTCATCTTCTTGAAGCGCCATTCGCTTCTCTAGAGCCTAAGCAAGAGAATAGAACAAGACACAAAGACAGAAAATCAACTAGAAAGGCAGAACAAAATCTGATAACACCAAACCCATAGAGAACGACCACCAGTCATAGATGGAGAGAGATTTTAGTGCTTGGCTCTATCTCCATCATCTCCCACATAAACAAGAAGTGTCCATCTTTATAATACAGCCGCCGTTTTCAATGTCAGGCCTTCTGCAGCCCCATGTGGAATATAGCTTTTGGGTTTTTTTTGTCTATAATCCAGTTTGTCTCGAAATAAGTGGTTTAACAATGCCCGGTAGGAGGGATGGAGGCTTTCTCCATTCCTCCCATTGTCAGTTCCTCTCCATCAGTTTGAAATGAAACTACTAGAAACAGGCATATGAGGATAACATCCGTGGAGATAAAGCACACAACAGACCAATTCAAAAGAAAAGTGAAAGGAAGAAAACCATTTTTGGCAGCATTTTTTTCCAGGACAGAAATAAGATAGAAAGAAGCTTGCCAAAAATTCAATCAGCTCTGGATTCGGTCTCAAAAATGCATTTTTTCTATTTTGAGATTTATTAAATGAGAAAGGTAAAAAAAAAAATAATCGATACTTTTCTCAAACTATGTATGTTTTGTACTCCAAAAAAGTAGACTTTTTTAAATGTCACCACTACTTTCACAGCTGCTATTAAAATTATATATTTAAAAAGTTATATATCATTTAAAACATATAAATATATAAATAAACAGCATAAACGATAGCTATTTTGCATGTCTAATAATTTAAACAGATTTAATAATCAAACGGAGAGGAGAATTGCTTAATGTAGCACTTAAGTTATGCAAAAAATTAAAAAAATGCCTGGAGGTTTTAATATGCTGCTATATGAAGGAGAACACAATAATAACAAAACACCATAATTACAAAAACTAAATTTATTAGAACTCTTGTCTACTCCATCCACAGGTATGCTACAACCTAAATCAAAATCCTGCAATAACTAGCCACTCAAACAAATAATAAGCACATGACGGGAAAACATCCAAGCCATTCTGACAGAGCAAACACACTGTGAAATTTGCGATTCAGCTTCATCGAGCTGAATATTTGCTCTGAAGCTACTTTGAGCACAGTTATTAACGGATCAAGAAAAAACCAGCCCAATAGCCAAGATGCCATATGCGGATTTAGCTTTTAAAATTCACTTAAACCAACAAGCCGCTCTCATATTATGTGCAGATTGCCCTTCTACCAGTATATTTTGAGCTTTCCTCAAAGTTTCAGAGTAAGGACTTTTTCTCAGAAGTCCGTCAGTGTTTCCAGCTCCTGAATGCTAACGCGTGCCTCATCACTCTTGGATTTAACCTACAGAGCTGATAGAAGAGGGAGGTGTTAAATATTTGACTTTCCTTCATGAGTAAATTGGCTGTAACCATGAGGGATTTGGGAAGAGCAGAGTCGACGGATAAAAGCCATCCGAGTCTGCCCTTAGTAATCCGCTGCTTTTAATGAGACTTTTCAAACGAATCTGCAACTTTGGGCCTGAAGACAAGTGTAGAGCTACAGGAAATTTAGATTTACTGAGCTCATCCTCAGACGACAAACCTCCATGCACTGCCATTAAAGTTTCATGGACACAATGTCTGACCTTACAACAATTTCTACACTCAAATTTTCTATGCATTTATAATCTTAAGGTAAAACATCTTGACAATGATCTAAAAACATACACAGAATATAGAAAGAAAATGACTGGGATCAAGACACAAACCTGCAGTTTCTGCCTGAGAGCTACTGTAAGTCTGGAAGATGTGACCTGGCCATTAAACAACAGTGAAAAAAGATGTTTAATTTCAATTGACTAAATCAGATCGGTTTTGGAACAAATTAGCAAATTATATTTAGAATAAAAAGTAAAACAATTAGAAACTCATAGTGCAACATACTGGATTATGTGCACTAATCACTAGGCCACAGCTCTGACTTCCAGATTTTTAACAGTTTTGTGACAGGCCATCAGCAATTTGGCAAAGAAAGGCAGCAGCAAAGATAAACAGGAATTACGCTCTGATAACATTTACTGGGGAAACATTTATTGAAGAAAAAGCTGAGATAAGATAAATAAAATAAATATGAGGGACCAAAATGTCACATAACACACAAAGACAGAAACAGAGAAAGCAAGCAAGAATGCAAGATGCTATCCAATGTGCCATTGAAATCAGTCAATCAATAACTATTTAAATGTTTTGTCTAATAAAAATATGATTATGGTGGGAAAACAGCCTTGGAATTGTCTTTAAGCACAAAAAGAAGGCGATATGATGCCAGAGCATTATTAGCCACATGAGCCACAACTATGGAATCAGCAGAGGAACTCACACTCAAGCATTTTCGTAGCCTGAAATTTGACAAATTAGACTTTTATAAGACCTGTAATACTGTATACTGTTGCTCTACTTATAGAAACTAAACCACAGTTCCTAAGTCAGCAAGATCTTAACTAAATAACTGCAAATAAATGACAGCTACTACACCACAAACTTACCACTTACAACATTTAAAATGATTTACAACTTAACATTCTTCCAGTATCAGTTTGATTAAACTGATTGGCACTTAACAAAACCCCTTAAATTCCTTTACATACCCATAAACATTATTAATAATATACTATACTATTATATATATATATATATATATATATATATATATATATATATATATATATATATATATATATATATGTGTGAACAATACATTAAATTAAATAGCAATGTTTGGCCTTGGTTTGGTGAGATGTTTGAAGATTTCCATACTTGAAGATGTGCCAGTGTTCCAGATGGCCGCAGTCCTACAGTAATCATTCCGGCTCAAACGGGAATGTGCTCAGATAAGCTGGTACTACTGATACGCCAAGTGTAACAAACTTCATAATCAAATGGCAAACATATCTAAATTCTCAAGGTGAATGTTTGGGTTCATTTTTGCCCTGCCTCGAATGGCTAAGCAGAAAAGAAATGCAGTACTTGCAGAAGAATGAGAAAATAATAATGGATGATTAGGATATAAAGATTTATCACAAGAAAGTAATAATCTTGGAATTGCA
This sequence comes from Barbus barbus, assembly GCF_936440315.1. NCBI lineage: Eukaryota > Metazoa > Chordata > Actinopteri > Cypriniformes > Cyprinidae > Barbus > Barbus barbus. The sequence continues at coordinate 24,423,946 of NC_136751.1, forward strand.
GGTATAGAGTCACGCAGAGCTCGCCTTCAAGCCGATGCGAATATGAAACTTTATATTTAACAAATAAAGAGAGACATTTATTACCTAGCAAGGCTATAACTGTGGAAAGCACAAAGGGGATCAGAAAGTTGAAGATGAAATTATTTTAGCCTTGGGTTTGCTTGCTTTCTAAACTGTTCTTGGTATTTCAGCCAGGTCAGCAGTCCGATTTGATCATAGACGGAGAAGAATGACATTTGAAGGATTTTTAGGCCTATGTGCCAATGTATTCGAGCTTTCCAGGGTAACCAAAAGAAATGCCTTGCAGCTATGCATCACCATTTCCCAAAAATATAAAGCTTAACCACAAAAGAGGAAAATCTGAAATGTAAATAAAGTGATGAGATTGAGAAACCTCAATCCATTCAAACTCAAAATTGCTCCCTGTGAAAAATTTATTGAGTGCAGCCACAGAGAGACCTCCTAGCATAAACTTCTGCTTCCTAAATCGCTGCCGTTTATTTAGCCTGAATGGTTCAGCAAGCCAGTGTGTGTCCACAATCCTCCACGGCAGCTACAAGATACTGATTCATCCCTTTCAGAGGTCACTAAGGTCAAGGAGAAGTTTCTGCAAAAAACATAGCAAATTAATGGACCACCGTAACCCCAGTCCACTACATACTAAGACTGGACAAGTTTCCAAAATGGCATTTGAGTTAAAATTATTAACACGAGACATCAGTGATTTCATGTACTGATTTGAATGGGATTGAGATTTCTGTAGTCATATTTCTAAAAGTGAAGGTTCATCCAAAAAATAAAATTGTGTATCATTTTCTTCATTTTGTAGAACATTTTTTTATGTTATTGGGGGCTAATGTTGTTTTGGACCCCTTTGACTTTCAATGAATCTTCATATTCCACAGAAGAAAGAAAATCATACAAGTGTGGAAATATAAAAGTGTGAGTAAAAGAAATGAAAAATTTCATTCTTGAGAACAATCCTTTTAATGTTGGATTTATTAAAGGTCATATACTCTGAATAGAAGCATAACTGTGAGATATATATATATATATATATATATATATATATATATATATATATATATATATATATATATATACACACACACACACACACACGCTCACATATAATTAAAACATTACATATTCAATTAAAACAAGTGATTAATTAAGGTGAGGAACAACGGAGGTCAAAATTAATGAGAAGTGTAAAAAATACACACAAAGCACTCACACACCTTCCTATCCGGATTAAATTAGATTTCTCAGAGGTGCAGGCAGAGTTGGATGAAAAATAAATTATTATTATAATTTTTTTTGAGGTTGTGTGAGAAAAATACATGTGAAACACCAATTTAACTAACATTATCTCCTCAGGTAAAACTACTTTCAGGCTTTTTGCAGCTTTTGCAGCTTCACGACTTGGCACTTTCAGCAAGGCAGAGTTTGGATGGACTGGGGTGCTAAGTGAGACCTCCTGTGCACCGTCAGCAGAGCTCTCCGAAACTAATAATGTGAAACGAACATGGACTTGTGATTCTGCTGTGTAGGTTAGAATGTCTTCCAGCCTTGTCGCTGCATCAACATATAGCAAATCCATGGCTGTTTACACTGGCTGCGCTTGACCAAAGAAAACATGCTGGATGTGATTGAATGCCATATGACAAGCTGCGGTATATGGTGGCCTGTTTGTGTACATGTATGTGGCCACCTTGAGGTCATACTGTGCTTTACTCTATGTTCCCAGCAACTGTGCACTAAGTACATATAAAGAACCTGAACATGCTAAAAGTTCCCAGAAGACACTGCTTTAAAAGCCTTCCTAAGGAAATTATGGATTCCTGAACACCACACTCCATCTTAAGCCAGACCAGTGCTGGACCGGAGGGGACAGGCAACAATAAATTAACCAGTCAGCATCTACAACCCAAACAAAGGCTTACTTCGGCCCACGGTTTATATTAGGGCTTACAGTACAAAGACTTCTGCCTCTGAGACTCGTCCTGTGAGACGCAAAACAAGACTCAATCTAGCTATTTTTGTATTATTAATCATGTAAGACTGCCTTTTTCAAATACAATGGAAGTGGATGGAGACCACAGACAGCTGTGGTCACCATTTACATTCATTAGTATGGGAAAAAAGCAGGTCATACTGGTTTGGAATAACAAGGGGGTGAGCAAATGATGACAGAATATTAATTTTTGTGAACTATTCCTTTCACCAACTAGTGTTTTGTATAGAAGTTAAGGATTGAAAATCAAAATATAACTCTGAAGATATGTAAAATGCACTTATCTAGTTATTTTCAATGGGAAATGAAACCCACTGAAATATCAAGATTTCTATGTGATGCTATTATAACATTACTGTATATAATTAAGGGGAGGGGTCACTTAATGTGAGCATCATTACCTCATAATTACCCAGAAAACTGGAAAAAGTTCAGAATCAATGGAGCAAGGAATTTCAGTACTTGACAAGAGATTCATAAAGGATTAAAATCCATAAGTACAATTGTGCAACAGAAATTTACTCAAAATCCTCAGAGACAACTAGTCCCAGTCTGTAATAAAACAACACTATATTTGGAAATTATAAGCAGCAAGAGAAAAGCAAAATAAAAGAGCAACCCCTTCTGTGGGCAAATGTCTGCCAAAAAGATACGGAGAGACAAAACACAGAACACTAAAAATTTCAATGAGGCAGAGACTATTATTGGAAATGGAAGTGTGGGAATAATAGAGCCTTTCACACCTTTTTTGTTCTTGTTGCTGGTGTTTTCCTGTATTCTTGGCTTCCTCTCTGAGAATCTTGGCTTCTTACGGGCTCTGCAGATTTCATCTAAACTACTAACAAATAACACAAGAGCGCTTTACACTGAGGTTTGGGTGAACTATTCTGTATGTGTTCAAGCATACTTCTAAGAAATGATATTCATCTCACATTGTTCTCATTTCGTCATGTGTGCTACATTGCTGCTGAATTACAGCTAAATCAGAACGACAGCTCTACAGTACAAAAACATCACAGCGCTGAAATACTGCTGAAGTGGCAACCGACTCTGACATTACAGAAAAATGGAGTCGTTCCACTCTAAACAATATTAGCATTCATGTCATGAGTAGATGCTTCATGGTTCTGCTGCAGCACTTTAATAACTCCAATGTGCTACAACAAAGACAAGCGAAATGGAGCAAGATTACTCGTAACAGAGAATATTGCACAGTAAAAAAAAAAGAACTACTGAGGAAAGTTGCGATGAAAATTGACATTTTGAGTGTTCTCAACAAATTTCGTAATTTTTCCTCAGTAACATTTGACTAAATGTTGTTTATGGATTGGTTCAAGTCAGAAGCAGATCTTCGTAACCAAATTTGTAAACAAAAATCAAGCTAAATGAAAGATTCTGCTTGGCAGCTTCCTCTTTATTACATATGGTTTTATGAAGTGGTGCAAAAGCAAGCGATTGGGACACGTCCATATTGTAAACGGAGGCTATGAGGAGGACACAAAACTCAAAAGACTATAATAATGCTGTGAGGACTATAGAAGGGCTGGAGAAAGATGAGAGAAAACAGCTGTAGAGAATACAACCTCTTTTTGTGCACATTGGCATAAACAACAAAATATACACACGTGAAATGAAAGAGTAGGTTTACCCCGTAGACGTCCCTGCGATCATTAATCACACTGCTTAAACTGCCTCTTTGTTATGATAATGAACACAAATTCATATTTCTCTTCTCCCTCTTGGTTTTATAGAAATGAGTGCTTAGCGTAGCTAAGAGATCTGTGGAGCCCCAAGTACCAAAAGGCCTTAATCTGAACCTTTAGCAATCATTCAATGAAACCTTTTAGTATACACACTTAAAGTTCACTTAGGTTAGATCACAGGTGGTCTCTTTAAATTACAGAGAGCTGATTGCTGCTGCAGTGATGAAGGTCTTTGTATTAAAGGGGACATCAAATTTAAAACCAGGATTTATTTTGCTCCTTTGAAATGAAATAGTTCACAATTACTATGCAGCTATACATAGTCTTACAGAACTCAAAACTTCCTCCCAACCCAGATGTTTTTTTATGGAAATTGAAAAGGTCATTTAGAATTCATTTCAGTTGGTGTCTATAATAACTCGAATAAACGATTTGTACAGTGCAGTATAAGCGCTAATTTAATGCCAGTGATATTTACAGTCATTAAATTATACACAACCAGTCAAAAGTTTGGAAAAAATAAGATTTTTTAAATCTCTAAAGCTCACCAATGCTGCATTATTTAATCAAAAGTACTGTAAAAATGTTAATACCATGAAATATAATTATACACTTTAAAATATCATATTTCTATTTTTAAATATTTTAAAATGTCATTTATTCCTGTGATGCAAAGCTGAATTTTCAGCATCATTACTCCAGTCACGTGATCCTTCAGAAATCATTCTAATATGTTGGTCAAATATGATATATATCAGGGTAAGGTTGGAAATAGTCATGTACGACTTTGTTTTTTGTTGTGCAAGAACCTTGACTAACATTATAAGTGGATTTTAGGGGAAAAAATAAAATGCTACAAAAGTGCAGCATGTGGCCCTTTTACGAGTAAACAAAATTCCTAAAAGCAGTTTTAAACCAGAAAAAAAAGCAAACTAAAGTGCAACCCCTGAACATGTTTCCCTTGAATGCAGCCAAATGGATGCATGGTTCAACGATCGTGCCATTTAGCTAAAGCAAGGAATGTAAAATGGCAGCACCGTCTCAGGAGGACTGTGCATCTTCAGGAGCGTGAGGAAGATGCTGCGTGTGAGAAGTGCCCTTTAAAATGCTACCTCAAGGACCATCGGTATTTTCAGAGCAATGTAGCGCACGATCAATAAAGATAGAAACATTTCACAGCAAACATCACATCAGCATGGCCTTGATTCATCGTGCAGGTTTTTAGATGAAGGTCACAAATCTAATTTCGACCTCCAGATGCTCTGCTCCCTGAACGAGTAATTACATGAGTGGGCGAGTCGGCTGAGCATAATGCTAATTGATAATTAGGGAGTGAGAAATTATGAGCAGAAACAATAAAATGAGCTAATCTCCAAGTAATTTATTTGCAGTCGCTAGATTAATAAAATACTCCTCTGGTAGGAGATAAATAGAGTTTTGCTATAGTAGTAATCACATTTTTAATAAATAAAAGACAAATTCTGTGCATGCATTACAGATTTTCTATGATTTTGTGTTTTAGTGTACAAAACCCTAAACAAAATTTGAGTCAGATATTACAAAAAATAGATTTTTTTCCCCCTCCCTGTCATAACAAAGCAATGCTATATTATGTGTTTATTGCAACTAGGGCTGCACGATTAATCGAAAAAAAAAAATAACGATCTCGATTCATACATAAATGCGATCTCATTTCTAAATGACGGCGATTCACTTCAGTGTATTTCCCTGCATTCAGATCATGCTGCATTCACGCGTTATTGGTCACACTCACGCAATAACAAAACACTATTAATTCACCAATCAATCATAAATCTCGAGCACTTTTCTCCTCTCCCTCATTGGCCACGTTCCGCTGTCACTCACGTGACGTGTAACAAGGCGGCAGACCTAAACGGAGTCAACAGGCCGCGTTCGCAGAATGATCACTGCTTCAACGGGGCGTCAGCATCAACGCTTGACGGAGGGCATGTCTGAAGCTTGGTGCTGACCAGAGCTGTTGAGAAACAGAGTTGCGACACGCTTTGATCTCGCCGCCGCGCGGTCACGTGCTTCATGGAGCTCTCAATAGTTCCATCATAGTGATAACAGCCAATCACACACTTTTCTGGTGCTGCATGAACGGGATTGGTTAGCGTCTGCGCTAGGATATTTGCATAAGGCGATCTGATTGGCTGACGCCTGCGTTGGCGCTTGAAAAGTTGAAAAGTTTTCAACTTCTGCCGCATGCAACGCCAGTGAAGCGATGCGAGGGACCCACAATTCAGTTCGGCAACGCTTGATGTCACTCCATTCAAAGTAAACGAGAGGCGTTGATGCCGACGCCCCGTGTGAATGTGAATATTTTTATTATTGTTAATGTTCTCTTATGTTCAACAACTTAAAGCTTTCAAATTATTCAATTTAAGGGGTCTAAAATAAAGAAAAGAGACAATTTTTTGTTACTCCAGCACTTTATACTGAATGTCCTGTGTTTTTTTTTTTTTGTACTTGAGTGCAATACATTTTGGTTGAAAAAATGAGAATCGTGTAAAATAATCGTGATCTCAATTCCCATGGAGAAAAATCGTGATTCACATTTTAGCAAGAATCGTGCAGCCCTAATTGCAACACTGAATAAGTTCATTCAAAGGTAAAGCAAGCGTGTCAGATATCCAGGTCAGCCAAAACCAATCAACTCCACATGATCATCTCCATCATAATAGATCTCCAAATTATCAACGGATCATCTACACTGCTGTGTGGTTGTGTGGGAAGAGCGAGTCTCATGTTTCCAGATGCATTAACTCGAGTCTGAGGGTAGAGAGCAGAGTTAGAGGCAGAGCCGCTCAGACACAGTAACCACAGAGCACTATATATAGAGGAGCTGTGACAGATCACTGGATCGGAGCGCTCTTACATATAACTCTGGGAAAAACAAACAATGAAGCCTTGCAACGCTTCTCACGCGTCTCTCCACAAACTAAACAGCAGCTGAAATTACGTAAACTAAAGCCGACAAGGAAAAGGCAGAGATACAGGACACATTTTCACATGTACAAAATAAATACTTGTAATATCTCAAACCTTCTGCTTTCACATCATCTTTTTTTTTTTTTCTTTCTTTTTTTCCCCAACAAGTCGTTTGAGCATCTTCCACCAAAATATTTTCAACTGCTTCACCTTTGAAACTGGAAAAAGTTCACTAAGCCCTCTTATATTTCAGCCCCTCAAGCTTGACATTTTCCAAGCTCTAAATGTTGTCAATGTTCTAAACAAATAAATAAATAAGCAATATTATTATATAAATGTATATAAACAAACATATTATTATTAAATTGCTCTACCTCTGAAACTACTTTCCTTTGGATAAAATCCTCTTATATTTTAACCCCTCAAGCCCTAAATTGTTCAAGTTAAATAAGTGAAAAATAAAAAATAAATAAATATGAAATAAAATAAAAATACATACGCAACATTATTATTAAATTGCTCCACTTCTGAAGCTACTTTGTTTTTTGGATGACATCCTTTTAAGTTTATTGCAACCCCTGAAGCCTTAAAACAAAATAATAATAATAATAATAATAATAATAATAACAACAATAGTTATTATTGTTGTTAATATTATCAGTAAAACAAATTTGCAATGTTATATAAAAATATTTATACAAATATTAACTGTATTATTATTATTATTGCTATTAAAAACATTTGTGACCCTGGACCACGAAACCAGTCTTAAGTCGCTGGGGTATATTTCTAGCAATAGTAATATGCATTGCTAAGAACTTCATTTGGACAACTTTAAAGGTGATTTTCTCAATATTTAGATTTTTTTGCTCCCTCAGATTCCAGAATTTCAAATAGTTGTATCTCGGCCACATATTGTTCTATCATAACAAACCATACATCAATGGAAAGCTTATTTATTCAGCTTTCTGATTATGTATTATGTAAAATTTGAAATAAATAAACAAACAAACAAATAAATCTCACTGAACATTAACCAATGTTTGTTAAAATATGGATATTAATGCTAAACTGACGTTTCTTGAACAGATGAGTCCAAACAATATGGAGATGGCACCAGATGGCACTGGAGAGTCCAGTACCCCCTCTAGTCTCAGACTCCACCCTTTAAGCTGATCTGTTTGCTGTGTGTTAGGGAAATCAAAATGCATTTGGATCTTTTCGCAAATTGTCTTCATCTCTGAATTGCTATCTCTTATATGTCACGCGTAGTGCTAGATAGTTCTCTCTTTTGGAAGAAGTGTGAAAGAGTGAGGGCAAAGGGTGATATGCCTGAATGCACGGCAGGGTCACTGCTGACGCTGACCTCAAAGACACAACAGATTCTTTTAACTCATGATATAGGCCTATGCATGCAGAGAGCATAGCATCTTCTTTCATTCAAATTTCAATTTGATGTAAAAAGAGTCCAGAAAACAAGACAAAAACAGACAAAAGAATTTGATTTGCAGCCATTTTGATTGTTGAGGCAGCTATACGGAGCAACATAAATGTGCTCCTGGTGGGCAGGTGCTCCTGTACGGGATGATGCCTACAGAGCACCACTTCATCATACACTGACAGAAGGCATTAGAGCATACGCATACCATCTGTGTGTGTGTGTGCATACGTGTCCATGTGTACACACAAGGCCATGTCATAAATTCACACCTGTTCCCTTAAACACAGCCACACACACCCAGAGCTGAACTTAACACATGCTTCATTGACATACCAGGGCTTCCTTCCAACTGAACCACCCACACGGTAAACCACTTGACTTATCGAATACCACAATGCTCTTACAGGATAAAGATGGTAAAAACATGCCTAATTAAAGCATAATTCTCATTGTCTTTACTTGGTGATGGTGAAGTCAAAATGACCTTTCACTGATTTTCTTAGTGGTTTTAGAATGTTTTTTTGTTTTGTTATAAAAATATGTCTATTTTAATTATGTAATTAGACTTTTTTTTTTAAAGGGTTACTCCACCCCAAAATGAAAAGCGTATCCATGTGGTGTGGCTGACACAGAACAGCGTACGCTGTTTGCTTCCAGCGGAGAATTTTTTTTGTTTTCTTTGAGTACAAATGTATTCTCGTAGCTTTGTAAAAATATGGTTGAACCACTGATGGCAGATGGACTATTTTGACAATGTCTTTCATACTTTTCTGGACCTTGACAGTGTTAATTGTTTGGCAGTCAATGGGACAGTCACAAGCCTCCTGGTTTTCATCCAAAATATCTTAAATTGTGTTCCGAAGACAAACGAAGTTTTACGGGTTTGGAACGACATGGGGGTAAGTGATTAATGACAACATTTTCATTTTGGGGTGGAGTAACCCTTTAAACAATATTATGATATAACTGTTTTATGGAAGCCCATTTCTGCCGCATAAGGGGATTTTTTTTTATTTCATACATCATAACATCAGTAAAAATTACCAAGTCAAAATTATGAGATTTAAATTTCAAAATGAGATACTAAGTCATAATTATGAGATCCAAAGCCAAATACTGACATACATTGAAATTGAAATTTTCATGTCATAATCGACAATGTGAAAATTACTTTACATTTTGATCTCATAATTATGACTTAGTATCTCATTTTGAAATTTAAATCTCATAATTTTGACAATCACAATTAAGAGAATAAAACATCAAAATCAATTCAAGTCAATTCTCTCAATTTCGATGCTTTAAGCTTATAATTGACTTAAAAATTCAAAATTCAAAAATGTAGATATTTAGTATCTAAATTTCACCTTTAAATCTCATAATTTTGATTTAGTATCTCAATTTCAACTTTAAATCTCATAATGTATCTCAATTGCGACTCATGCCATATTTGACTTTTTAATCTCAGAATTTTGACTTAGTGTCTCATATTTAAACTTTTTATCTCATAATTATAACTTAGTATCTCATAATTTTGACTTTGACCGTCACCCAATATTTCACATATATTATATTTATGTCATCATTATTTATATACTAAACTGTATACTTGTATATTTCTCTATGACTGGATGATTTGACTCCTTACAAATTTTGCATACTAAATCAACAATTCACTGAATTATAACAAATATAAAAAGATGAACAACTGATAAACTCTTTTCCCTTGTATTGCACAAAGCCATGCAAGATTTGGTCACAATGCTCCTCACACGTTTATTTTATTAGCTTACAAACAATGTCGTTTGTACTGTGGAAAAATGGTAAAATCGCCAAGTCCTCAGGAAAGACATTTTACAGCTTAATGCTGATGAATAAACATTGTGATCTCATTCTGAAAGGTGAGTTTGCCAAACGTGGTGCGCTAATTGTTTCTAACTTCAGTATCTGTTACTGAAAATGAGCCTATTAACTTGTTCCAGAAAATGAGCTAATAAAACGGCATTTTCCACATAAAGATAAACTGATTACACCATAAATGCAATTGCTGCCAATGCCAAAAATGTTATATGTGAATGCTAAACGTTAAAAACCTTCATTCATTGTAATGCAGGTCGGACTTGCTCTAAAAATTTATTTTGCTTTAGACTGTTTAAGGTTACAGATAAAGTTTGAAAATCCACGTCAATCTGTGAGTATTCAATGTAAAACATCTCAGATAGCATACTTTGATTGGCCGTGAGCGTGGAGGCTTTTTTTAAAGGGTGAGCAATGACCAAAAGCATCCTAGAGCTCTACCAGGACTCTCAATAAAAATCCCCCAAGAGCTTTAGAGGGAGATGCTGCCAAAGGCGCTTAGATCGCAGCTCCCTGTTAACTCAACATGTGCTTATGCACTTAACTCATTCTCTCTCCTTCTCATGTTCATACGCACGCGCACACTTATGCTCCGCTCTAAAACCAAGCGAGCTGACTACCTAGACTGCATTTTAGGCATAGGCAGGCATCTTAATTATATGCTGCCTCTTAAGATATCTTGTTTTAGACAATTTCTAAAGCAGAATAGCATATTTCCTATATTTCCTTGGCAACATGATATTGGAATCAAATGATTTGAGTCAAATATCCCACATGGAGCACTATTTGTGTGCCACACAGACGTGCTGCCTATTCAAACAGCGTTCAAATTGGTAATTTAGGAGGCTCCATGATAGTTAGGATGCAAACAGTCAATCAGCTCATTAGGTTTTAAAACAGAGCTTTAAATTACTTCCAACATGCCAGTAGTTCATAAGTAAAATGCTACCCAAGACGTGTCTTGAGATCCTCTAAGATTTTTTTAAATACAAGTGTGATTTTTCCCAACAATAATGCCTTAATACAGCCACAAAAACTGAGAAGAATATAACTGTTTGCAGGGGTAATGGAATCACGACTCTAATGGAAAGAGAGGAAAGAGCTCATTATGCATTCACAGCAGATAAGTCTGTCTGGCTATCATTACGGCAGTGAGACAGCAGAGGTGTGAGGAATGTGTAGCCAGACCATTACACTCCGATCCAGGCAAAAGAGCGTTAACATGTGAATGATTACCATGATATGGAAAAAGACTTTGTGACACTGGGTTACAATTTAAGAGGATAAAAATGCTACTAGAAGTCAAGGTCGGATGCCTATTTTTCCTTTTTTTAATTAGCAGAAGAAAAATAGCCATGCCGTTATAACCGAACCCAGCTTAGGTAATACACCTCTCAAAATTATTTCACAAGAGTCAGGTGAATTTCAAAGCTGGAAATGAGCATTACTGAGGAATGCATGATATATCAGCACCATATTGGATATTAAAATTTTCCTAATTTATCTATATTTGTGGTTAAAAGAAAATACTGACTGATGTTGAATTTTTAATTGTAAATGTTCATTTATTGCATTTTTATATACAGATTACTTCACTTTAATTTGTTTAGACACCAAAGTACTATTATAGAACATTTTACAAGAAAATATTTCAGTTTTTCTACCTCAAAATGTAATGTTTAATACACTGTTACATTGTTTCTTTCTAACTTTAATAGTAAACGTGTTTGTACACCTTTTTTTCAGTGTTAAAATCGTCCATTTATCTGTTATCACCCAAACCGTAAAAACAATTAACAGCTTATCGGTATTGCCCAGAACTTTAATATTGTGTGTCCTTAACATAATTGTCCACAACATCATCATGTGGTTGTGTTATGAAAACCACAATCTTTTTTGCCTTGAAGTGGCATTTTCAGATGAAGAACCACTAAAGATTGCCTACAAACAATATCACATATTAAAGAGTCTGAACTTCTGTTTCTCGCAGGCTCATTTTCAAGCATTAAATTAAATGTGGCATCCAAGAGAAGATTGGAAATAAATTGAGTATTCTGAGCAGACCAGGGAGATTCTAAGAAACACTTTAATGCAGTTTAGAAGCCTCACAACGACCAGACCCTCTTAAACTTGAGATAATTGAATCGATTGCACCATCTATCTCCATAAGTGATCGTCCTGAGTCCACACCAGCTGTCCAGAGAGCATTTACTTATAGCAGCACATTATGATTTAGCATTGATATAAAGCTATGGGATGATGTCAGAAACCGCATACCACAATCAGATAAGCGGCCCAATTTACGATCACTAATCCCATACAAGCCTACACATACATTGCTATTCCCATACAAGCCTACACATTTAATATGAATGGACGAGGAACGGCCATTAATATGTCTCTATGCCTCATACATTAAACAAGTCCACAGACCAAAAGTACAGCACCAGGCAAAGAGAATTATAGACGTGTTTATTATGCCACATTGACAAATGCGCTCTAACATCTAAATGCTGCTGCTTTTTAGTTTATTCCCCCATGTTTAGTTTATCGTCTCATTATAGCGAATGAGTCTTCAGGCCCTTGGATGTACGAAGCAGTTTGTCTCCTCGCTAAAACCCATCCAGCTTTCATCTCTGGAATTATCGCCGCACTGCAGCCTGGCAGATGAGAGGTATTTGTCCTTGGGCTTGCGGATCGTAGACGTCCTGATGCTTATGTGTTTACATAGTAATTCTGACTTCCTCTTCGACACTACTTTACGCTAAGCTGTCGTAAGTCAGAGTGACACGGTCTCTCTTCAAAGAGGAAAATCTGGAATTATTTGCCTCTGACAACGTGCTAATATTGTTGAACTGCATGACAGCGATGTGAAAACACAGCCGGGCCCTGATGTGGAAAGGATGTGTGAAGCACATGGGTTTGCGGACAAACGAATGCTCTCTGGCACTCTGTGGAGCGAAGCATTTCTACTGTACAGCTTAATATAGTTAAAATGACAGCTGGGGCTGATAGAAGAGCTGATGATTGATGGGGAGATGGTCAATCAGAGTGCAGAGAGCTGTCAGATATGAGAGATCATGCTCTTTTGTCACCTACAGGCCAGACTTCCCAGGCTGAAGTGATGTGCCATCACAGGACCTGTCTGCTGCAGTCCATGAATAAGCCAGAGGCAGACAGCATCACAGGCTGGCCTCCCTCTGACATGTCACAGGCCATTGTGATGAGAAGTGAAGCAGTTCTTGTTCAAAATACACTTGTAAGCGCAAATCTGAGCAGACTTTTTCTCTAACCCACATAAAACGCACATCATCCATTTATTTTAAATACATTTTGAAAAGAATACATGAAACACCTGTTACCTATAGGTGCTGGAAGGTAAAAGATAATATTGAAATTAACTGATACAAAAAGCAATAATTATTTTCATGTCATGATAACCAACAATATTATTTTGTATTGTAAACAATTTACTAGTATTTTGTCTAAATGGATAAGAAAATGATTTATGCATCACACAATTTTAAGTTACAGATCGAAAAATGTATGATTGCTGCTGTATACTTGTTTATTTAACGGTATTATTAAATTATTGATGTTTTGAAAGATTAACTTTAAAGGGATAGCTCACCCAAAATTGGAAATTCTGTCATCATATACTCAACCTTAAGCTGTTTTTCTTTTAAGCAAACAAAGCAATACAGACAGATAAACAAGGACAAAACAGGTAAATAGCAGCAGAATGAAAACCTTAAGCTATTTCAAACCAGTAGGTGTTTAATTTTTCTGCTGAACACAAAAGAAGATATTTTGAAGAATGTCGGTAACCAAACATTGACTTCCATAGCAGGGAAGAAAATACTATGGAAGTCAGTGGCTACCAGCAACTGTATGCTTACCAAAATTCTTCAAAATATCTTCTTTTTTGGAACAACACAAGGGTGAGTAAACATGACAAAATTTAAATTTTATCCTTTTAAATGAGCGTTACATGAGGGAAATGGTAATCTAAATATAGGCCTACAACATTTAAGAAATAGGCATGGGCAATTAAATAGTCAAAAGTGACCATTCAATATCAACAGTAATAAAAAAAGTAGTTTATTTCTGATGAACATGAATGCACACATTTAGAAAAAAAAATCTTTACAGCATGAAAGTTCAATGGGTCTGTAATTCTCAGTCCCATTTGTGCGCACGTCAATTTCGTTTGTGCTGACTAGCTGATGGTTACGAATGTCAATGTGTTTTGACGGTCGATGGTAAATCCTCTTGACAAGCCAAGTTTGAGAAAAAATCGACCTAATGGTCAGTTGCTTGAAGAGCAGAGATCTGCACACTAAGGAGCAAGGCATCACTGCATGCAATCCTTCTAATATCATTGATTTCCCTGTCTTTTCTTTCTCCACCATACCTTGTTTCACACACTCACTGACTGCTGCTGTTTATGAGTGATCACCGCACTAATTACTGTTCTCATTTAAACACAATACATCCACATCATTAGACGTCATTAAAGGAGCATTTGTTACGATTGCACTCTGGACGTTAATAAAACAATTTCAGAACGTTAGCCAGGCCTTTTCCGGCCTCACTCGAAAATTTTCCAATTATAAAGGGTTCATTAAAAACAGGAGTTTACTGGGGAATGACTTCACCCGTGACGGGTTCGGATGAACGGTAGTTTGAGAAAGCAGAATGGGTCATTTAAATTTAAAGAGCCGGCCTTCAGCAAACTCCAAATCAAGGTGGTGAACATAGCTGCAAGGTTGCCAAAATTTGATGTGGTGCAGAAACATTTTCTCACAATTACAGGTCATCGTGTGAAACAGGTCAAACACAAACATCTCTGGCCAGATGTATGTAAATACACCAAATAAACACCAATTTTCATTTGATTGCACTCCACTCTTGCATTTTTTTAGGGTGTTACGAAGAAAAAAAACGTTACGGTTTGTTACGGTTCACTCAGTTGAACATACATGCCAAAATGTTTTCCAAATTTCATCCTGATGGAAAGCAAACATCACATATGAACTTTTATACAAATTATCCACCAGCACACACATGCACTATTCATCCACACATCGCTGGGCTCCTCCAAACACAGCAAGAGTTTAGGAAATCAGATACATGCGTATAAAAACACAGCTGGTTTTCCAAATGATGGATAAAGGCTGTTTACCTTCTGGAAGAGCGCGGGAACCTGCTGCAGCTTCAACCTGCTGAAGACAAACACGTCGTACATGCCAGCCACGGCCAGCACCGTCATGCCTTGTTCCTTCCAAAGCATGCTACAGGAAGCACACGCCAACGTGCCCAAGAACCACGTCCAGCTCCGTCCATGGGCACCGCTGGTCCTCAGGGAGCAGTGCCGTATGTAGCAGCGCATGGCCAGAAGGAAGAAGAGGGCGGCTCCAACGTCGGCCCGGCCTACGATGCCCGCCACAGCCTCAGTGTGTATGGGGTGAGCGGCAAAGAGAAGCCCGGCCAGCAGGCTCCAGCAACCCGACCCCAGCAGCAGGCTTGAGAGGCTAGAGAACAGGGCGGTCGTGGTGCAGTGTAGAACCACATTGACCAGGTGGTAACCCCAGGGATCTAAGCCACCCAGGCCATAGTTGAGTCGAAAGGAGAGCGTGCAGAGTGGGCGGTAGGACTTGTGGCTACCGCTGTGAGTGAGAAGTGTCCCCCAGAAGTCATCGTAGAAGATGTTGATCCAAGGCGTTTCAGGGAGAAGGTCCTGGTTGGTCTTGATAGCACGGCTGTGAGGAGAAAAAGAAAGAGGTTAAGAATAAAACAGATTAAAATTTATAGAAGTCAATTAATTTACTATTGTGTGCAAAAGGATATTGTAGGGCCCTAAGATTTCCAAATACTGGAAAAAGTGGATGGAATCACTGAATCCCATCATAAAAATGGAATTTACTGTATAATGCAGAATGTCATAGAATTTGCCTAATTCATAAATCAAAAGTAGGACCGTACACTTAAATCAAAACGCAATATGGACTAAGCAACAAAAATACAATTTTAATATGATTTGTGTATCCTCTGTGTGAATGAATGGCGCAGACGCACAGTTTCGTTTACTAAACACTGTTAAAGCGCACGTGACGCTCGCTGTATTTTCAGCCTCTGAAAATAATCTCTAGAACTGCTTGTCATATCATATACAAACAGAAACTTAAAGGTCTTCAATCAACCCATCAAAATATAAGTTTGGTTTAACTTGAAGAAACTGTGACCAAAATATATTTCTTAATGTAATGATAAGACTACTACTAATAATAAAATAATTATATATATATATATATATATATATATATATATATATATATATATATATATATATATATATATATATATATATATATATATATATATATATATTTTTTTTTTTTTTTTTTATATATATATTATTATTATTAAACCATTAAAAGAGAGTCTAGAAAAAAACAACTGAATCCAGAAAAATAAAAATGGGGAAAAAATTAATTTGGAAAAAAAGATAAAACTGAATTTGGAAAAAAATCAAACTGATTTCATAAGGCCCTAATATTGCTTTTAAGAGTGACGGTTGGGTTAGTCCTCATACCACATCACTTGTTATGTTAGTGTATGAGCTATGACAGGCATTCATCCCTTGCTGAAGTTCCAACACAGCAGTCTTGACAAAAGATCACGAGAGGGCATGACTAAAATCACAGACACGAGACCATATGTGAAAGCATAACTCTGCATGCTAACTAAACATTGACAAAAACTTTCAGCTTTGTCAAAGTCATTCAGGCAAGCATCACTACTATTGTTTTTTCAAATCCACTAAAAGTACGTATTAAACTTTGGCATGTAACTCAACCTGGACCATTTGTGTTGCACACATGAATGAATGGCAGGACTCAATAATATATTTAAAAAACATTTTTTTTTCGAAAATTCTTGTTTAACTCTAAACATACTATTCCATTTAATCAAACTCTTCCATGATATTCTCTTCACGAATAACAGTCAATTAAAACAATAAATTTAAAATTCCTCACACAAAGATGACCTTGTAGTTAAGCCTGTGAGGTTTGACTGGTACACAATAAGATAGAAAGAAAGAGGAGGGAACACTGATTCTGACTTTCCTCAAAGTTTAGAAAGTGAGGACATGTGCCGCATCCTTGACCAAAAACAAATAAAAGCTCAACAGAAAGACAGGGACCTCCATTTAGCCGTAAGCTAGCACAAAGTGGTACCAAATGCCTGTCAATCAAACCAACCCAACTGTGCCAGAGACCATCTATTGGCTATCCCTACGAAACTGAGCGACAAAAAGCTAAGGGGAATGAAAAATGAATAAAGATGGCCAATGTAGAAGAGAATGAGTGATTGGAAGGATAAATGTGAAGTTTACTCCCTGGGAGAAAGCTTTGGGACTCTAAATATGTCTGAAGAAGGTCTTATAAAAGTTGTACAGGGAACAGGAGGAGGCAGGGTGGGATATGCTCTGAGGGCCACAGACACACACTGTGCCCACGCTTTCTGCCAGCGTTGTACCACCCCAACAAAACAGAAAGAGCCCTCAAGGCAATCAAACAACACAAACACGTGTAAACAAAGCAACTAGGCAGTTACGTTATTCCATATGCAGTCATCCATGCCAAAATCCATGTCATTCAAACCCAAGGCGGTGGTATCTTGCTGTGAAACAAACCCCCTCTACCTCCTGTGATCATGAATATATGTCTGAGCACAAGAAGATGCTGCTGAACTGTCGAGCATAATTAGTCTCCTTAGAGAGTGCAAGCAACGACATAAGCTGTAATTAAAACATGCAATGGGAAATACGTGACAAGTGGGATAACGCGCCATCAGCGCAACTGAATAATCAGCCGTCACAGCAATGGCGCCAAGAACGTGCAATTAACACAGAATGGAGACAAAAGGTTTAAATGGAAGCATGTTAGAAGATATGATGAAAAAAGAGCAATGGATCGCTGGCTGGAGAGCGAGCCAAAGTCTTTGATCATTTGCTACTTGCACAGTCGCCAGCAGCAAACGCCTGTCTACAAGTCGCCCATGAGAACAGATGGAACTGGTAAAGCGAGGAGATGTTACGACAGACTAAACTGCCAAAAATAACTAGTTCAGGACATGCTTCAACTTCTTGGTTGTCTTGGCGGAAATTTTCAACAAGATGTGTTGAAATTGCAGCGATTGCCTTGTAAGAGTCCACAAAAAAAATGCTCTGAGAACTACATTTCTCCGTGAGATAAAGCTCTCCGTCATCAGACACATTTCAATTCCCTGCCTTGACTTTGAATCACTCACTTTCTTGGCAGAATTTCACGATTTCTTCCCCCTCAGGTATACCTTCTTTATTTTCTCCAAGCCATTCGTCAAATTAGATCTTCATCCTTCCGAACAAAAGGATAACACGAGAGCCATTGTGGTTCAATTACACCTCTGAATCATTTGGAAGAAGTTGCCAATTTACTGGATATTTTGATGAGCCAGAGAAAACAAACACCATTGCCTGAAGACTCGACACCCAGAAGCCCAGACACGACAACAGACTCTGTGCCAAGCCCGGCAGGCAGGGGCTTCCGAGATCAGCTTTCACGTGAAGTGTGAATCAAAAACGAACACTTGGAGCTCTGGTGGTGGATCGTAACTGAATATCAGTAACAGTGAAAGCTCTCTGATTGCATGACGAGTGTGCGAATTCTTGAGCCACTGCCTGATTTGGCTTGACAGCACCCCGAGGAAGTCTGACTCCCATGAATGATTCTAATTGGTGTTAGTGAGACAAATAATGTGAAAGCTAATCTCTGGCATGGGCTGATCCTTCTCGCCTGAAAAGAAAGTAGAGAGGGACAGAACCTAGAAGCCTTTTTACATGCAAGTGTGAGTTCTTACTCTTGACAACTCTCAGGGGACCGGCAGTATCACGCGATCCTGAAACTGGCCACTTTGCTTCATCTAGAGTCCAATCAGCGTGTGCCGGGGATACTGTGACCACATCTATCAAAGAATGTTTGCTTATCGCTCTATCCCTGCCATGACTGGCACGTTGTTACGTTTTGGCCGACCGCAGCTCTAATGAGAAGTGAAATTCAAAATAAGTCCTGTGTAATCTAGAGCCCAATTCCAAGCAGCAAGATTTAGCTCTGTGGCCATGAGAGGAGCTTTAATGCTGCGGTGTCAATAGCAGGCTACGACCTCAATGTTTTCGGACAAGTACAGCTTTGCTACATCCAAAACAAAGGCTTATAATTCGATCCAAAAGCAAAATAAACCATGCAAAGAGTCTGGTCTCTAGAATCAAAAAGCAACAAGTGACCTACTACGAAGTGACCGTATTCCATTGATTTTCCTTTCCTTCTTTACGAATGGGACGGATACTTAGTCTCAACGCGTGATTAGTTTAGCGCACAGAGGAAATTCTTTATGCCAAAGTGCATGAACGTCAGCAGCTGTTCATATAATGCAGGTACATCCAGGGTCTATTCGTTTTAACGAAACAAACATAGCTCCCTTGAATAGCGCCAAAAAAATGGTTCCAGATATTCTTATGAAAAGTTTGAGACAAAGCACAATTGTTTTCTATTTGTGCCAGCAAGTGAAAAGAGGGGGGGGGGGGGAGCACAGGCAGTAGGGAGATGTGTTTTTCGGTCTGCCAAGTATGTGTCATCACCCGGCTTCAGTGTCTGAAAGGGCCGCAGTCATATTTTGAGAGTGCCTACAGAGAGGCCGTCCGGTCTGTCCACTCTGCTCTCCTGCCTGGGCTTTTGTCTATGGTTTCTTCCCATGAGAATGCCTGCAGGTCAATAATAGAATACCTTCCCCTTATGTGGTGCTTATGCAAGAAGAGCTCTCAGGGAGCAGCCTTGTTCTATTGTGCAGTTTCATGAAGAAAAGCTGTTATAAAAGAGAAAAATCTATTAATTTGTCAGAATAAAGAACTGAACTGTTAAGGAAACACAATCCAAGGTGAGCAGCTCACAAAAAGTACAAATGTCTTTCATTCTTTCAGTAATTCATTCATTCACTCTCTCTTTCTATCGGTTGTTCTTTTCTTCTTTAATTCACTGACAATCTTTTGTTCAATCTTTCATTCTTTCTTTCATTTTTTTCATACTTTTTCATTTGTTCTGCCATAATTCGTTCTTACATAATTTGTCATTAGTTCTTCCTGCCATTTTTCACTCTTTTTCATTCATTCCATTGATTAATTCATTCATTCATTCCCTTTGCATTCATTCATTCTTTTGCATTAAATTAATCAATTCATTCAGGAATTCTTCTGCATTCATTCATTACTTTGCATTTATTCATTCTTTTGCATTCATTCACTCTCTCATTATTTGGCATTCATTTGTTCTTTTTGCATTTTCTCATTAATTTATTGGACAATGGTTTTTGGAAATGTACTGAACTAATATCAGTTGGTTAAAAGTTTATGTTCATTTAACCATGTACCATGTCAATACTAGAATATAATCATTATGTACAATTATTATTATTATGCCATGGTGTTTCTTTCTGATACAATCGACGGTACTGCCACAGGAGTTTCTAGAAGAGTAAAGAGGCTCAGATTTTCCAGTAAAATAATCAAATATTCAATACAAACAAACACCTAACTGAATAGTATTAAATAAATTAGTATTAGTCATATTAGTAAAATAAATTAAAGAAAGAGGAGCTTGTGGCTTGAGCTCGACACGTGAAATCAATGGGAACCTAAAATAACATTTGTTTATTACCAAGATGTCACTACAGGCTACCAGATGTGATATTGCAAGTGAATCCTTCCTAAAGATCCTCTGATGAAGAGCATTGGGTCATGCTGCAAATCATGTCAAAAGGTCTTAACGCATCACAGCTTCATTGAAATGGAAAATAAAAAAATCTATTTGCATAAATAAATAATTTATACACAGTAGATTATTCAGGCGCAAACAGGTTTCAAAAGGCTAATCTTATAAATGTCGGCATTACAAATCAATTCATACAGCTGGAAAGAAAAATAAACTATTGACATTTCAAAGTCACAAAATGCATTTTGTCGCCAATTTACACTCAAGAAATGTCAAATAATGAATGCGGTACAAAGAGCTCTCTTAAGATACTAACTAATAGATTTGACACTTTGAACTGTTCCTTGTTAAACAACAAAAAAATCGATACCACGGTAAACTAAGTCAATGTATTTCAATATGTCAGTCTGGCAAGTTAGTCAAAATGTCAGCTGGTGTATTATTGAATTAGGGTCAGACAGAGTGAGACTAAAGGCTTTCAGTTGGTGGGCTTCAACAAACAGTGAAGCAGACACACATTGAAAGGGTCGGGGGCTCTGCAGTCAGAACAAACCATCTCGGGCCACCATGAAATCAACATGGTCATGGCTGGACATTGTTGATCTAAACGCCACAATAGCCACATTATCTAGTTTGCAACCATGTCAAAGCAAAAAGAGAATGGGTGTGGACTTTCGTTTTTGCCATTTCCAAAAAAAAGAGTATTATATTATACATTCAAGCATGATTCAATTTATGGCACTTTCCACACACTCTCATCTTTGAACCTTTTCCAAAAAATAATATGCACACATCAGCATCCATTTGAACTTTTTTACCCGCAAGAATGAATCAATTGTCCACTAATGGCAAATCAATGAAAGCGCCATTTCCATTTAGGCTTTATTGACAAAAAGAAAGAAAGAAAAAAGCGCACATTGACTACTAAATGAGCATGGTGAAAAAGCGACCACCACTTTTCATTATATCAGGCTGCCCCTCTTGGGAAAAACAGCTTTTACAGAACTCACTATTAGGCCAATTGCTTTACTATGAGGAGAACATTACATGGCAACTGAACTCTAGTAATTAGAAGAGAAACAGAAGAAAAAAAGAGGAGAAAAAGGAGAAGTCTATAGCTTTAACTGGTGACTATGTCACTCCTTTCTTCGCTTCCTGTGTGTCTGTTAAACATTGTACTATAAAAGGCAGAGAACTATTTGCATGGGCGGCTTTGGCCAAAAGCGATCAGAAAACATAAGTTACACCCTACACATCTGTCCTGTAACACTTTCATGAATAGTAACAGACTTCCCAAAAGGACAGTAAGAACAGGCTCTTTTCATCCCACAAGAAATGTCTGGCCTCTAGGAAAAGAAACATTTTAGAGTTAGCGATTATCACAGGAAGGCGTGAAAGCCACTTAAAGGACATGCCTAGGACATACACTTGCATTTTAGAGTCTCATAAATCTGAGGGAATATGCTAGGACAGACTGCTTCCTCACAGCACAAATATACCAGCACCTTCTACCGTCCCACCTCCCCTGTCTGTAATTTCCATACAAACACAATCTGTCAAAAGAAACATCTCTGAATTTTGGCAAATGATGGGTATCTGAAAATGTTCAATTAAAATAAATAGGAAAAAGCTGTTCACAGACTGCTAAAAATGTGACTTCAGCCCCACATGGCAAACCACTAAATGTCTCCTTATGTTTACACTACTATTAACAAGAACCAAAACAGACCAAAAATAAGCTGAATTTCTGCCAGAGTTTGTGCAAGATCATGATCTTCAGAAATGTCATCCATATATACACACATCTAATAAAAATGTGTATAAACAGCCATTCAAAAGTTTAAATGTTTAAGTTTTTTATAAAATACAGTACAAAAATACAGTAAAAACAGCAATATTGTAAAATATTATTACAAGTGAAAATAGCCGTTTTTAAATGCAATTTATTCCTGTGATGCAAAGCTTAATTTTCAGCATCATGTGTCACAGAGTTGTGAAAGCTTTGCATTGTATCAGGTAAAATCTTTCATATCCTGTGGATCATAAAGTGGCACGTGCGTCATTCAGTCAGCGCTTCATACTGCAAACTAAGCCACCTGTTTGGCATCAATGTTGACACATGATACATCTTGCATAAAGGTAACAAATGTGCTGAACAGGGATTTTCTGAATTGCCATCAAATAGATTGTTAAAACAAATGTACTGTTGAACTATATAAGAGGCTCACACACGTTGCCGACCTACAGTGGGAAAGAAGAGTGTGGCTTTCACGACCTACAGTATACTGATACTAGGGCCTGGTTAAAAACTTAATTTTTGGGGGTTTGTTGCATTTGGAACTGGGTTCTTAAAGGAACAGTGTACATGTATATGTTTCTTTCTTATGTTAAACACAAAAGAAGATATTTTGAAGAACCAAAGAGTTGTTGTTCCCCATTGACTTGCTATGGAAGTCAATGGGGACCATCAACTGTTTGATTACCAGCATTCTTCAAAATATCTTCTTTTATGTTCATCATACAGGTTTGGAACAGCATTGAGGGTGAGCAAATGATCAAATTTTGGGTGAACGATCCCTGTAAACCTTAGAAAATACAAACAAAAGCTCTCAGAGTCTGCACTTTAATATTGGATCTCACACAACAAGGGTTATGAAAACTTATTTCAAAAACTAATATGCCAAGCTACTCATCATTTCATACAGTTAGACTCCAGTCAAGCCTCTCTTATAAATATATAGGTAGCTAGTAACTAACAAACCACAGGCTAATCTACACTGAAGCCAGTAAATGAATACATTTTTTTTTTCCAAATGATTTTGACGATTATTGATTTTGAATGATTATTTATAGGGCTGTCAGTAATTTAAAATTGTTTGATTGCAATTTTAATAGTACAGCTTTTTCACATTTAACAAATTCAGTTTGAAGAACACTAAATAAATTACCTTTATGTCATTATTAGAGTACACAATTTGCGCAATAGTACATACTATACTAGTAACAGTGTAATCTATACTTGTCAAATAATACTAATAAATAGACTGCATAAACAAAAACTCATAAATAAAACAAAAGCTACACTGCCATGGTTTTGAAAACAGCTAAACAACTGCTATTATTTTAGTTATTAGCCAACAATGATAAACAAATTCCTCAGGATAAGCTTTGTCAAATGCTACTTAGCTGCTACAATGGATACAAAATGCCATCCATCCAATATCAATTAGCCTAATCTGCCAAACGTGTCATGCTCTGTGAATCCTCTGGTAAATAAAGAGGCTTTGTTTTATCCAGAGTTTGACCCAGGTCTGAATACTCAGCCCACTCTCTGGCCACAGTACACAGGCCTCTCAACATGAGGCTGTTTGTCACGGCTCGAGTCCCTCTGGCCGGAGTGTAATAAATTAGCTGGACTTTGTTCCTGCATGTTTCTGGAGCTTCTTTGTCTTCCCATGGAGAGACAAAAGAGAGAGAGTGGGCGACCTGCTCGTTGTGTTTGCATGAAAGACTCATCCTGTTGGGATGGTTTATCATTCGAGTGGCTCTTGTTGACCCACAGGAGCATGTGGGTAGGAAAATGAGGAGAATGATATCGGATGGATGAGAACCAGCTGAAGGAATGCAGAGTGGAACATGTGGTCACCCAAGGAGATCCACACAAAAGAACACTGAGCAGGCTTTTTTCCCCCCCTTTTCTTCCTAACAATTTTCTTTTTTCCCTCATTTTTGGACCAGTGCACCAGCGAAATTCTCAGTTGTTGCCTTGTCAGCGGGGTGTGTTGGCTTTCCGGTGAGTTATGTGCAATAGTCTGGCAAATGTCAGAAATTTTCAAAAAGAACATCTGCACTGTAGACAAAAATCATCAGAAATACTTTGGGAATGAAATGAATTCAGCTGAGTGTCTTTAGCGTCTCGTCTTGGCTTTGCTTCCGCCACTGGAGCGCATAGATTCCTGGTCTACAGACACGTGGCGGATGTTCTGAAGCTGTGGGCTGGAGTGCCTGCTTGCATGCGATGCAGTCTTTCTTTTATGAGGCATACCAGCAAACGGGCCGCGCCAGGCCATGGCATGCTATTGGTTTAGCCAAGACTCACTACAGTTAAGAGCACAGCACAACGACCGTGAACGCCAGCGGCTCAACCAACCAAATCTGAGCATCTTCAGTAAAATATTGGCAGCAAAAAACACTTTGCCACCCACACGCAGCTCCCACTGCCTTCAGACCATAATAAAGTTTTTTTCCTGCTGCATATGGCTATTCCAGGTCTTCTCCTCTATCTTGACCCCAAAAACCTTTGTTCATCAGCAGTCTGATGTGTTGGAGAAGGGATACTGATTACTTCGGCCTTTCAGAAGACACCAGGTAATCTATCAACTAGAGGCCACGATAGCAAATCAATCTAGAGGAGGCTGAAAGACCTCCAGGGCGATCTGTGCTGTGCATGATTTATACTTCATTTTTTCCCTCTCAAGAATGAATGGTATTTTACAAATTTTTGGAAAATTGGTAGCCGGTGCATGAAAGAAAAGTTCCAAGAAACAATTGAATACACTTAAAATACGCTTTTACTGATTGTTCAGTTTGGTGCAATAAGGTTTTTCAGTGTATTTCAATGCATGCACCCGAATTAAAACTGTAAAATAAAGTTTACCTAATCTATTTGTGTTAAAAATGGAAAAATAAAATAAATTTTAAATTATATATCAGTAAAGTGTGTCATAGTCAATGTTAAATGAAGTGGAAAATGGGACAAAAATACAATGGTAAAAAGCATAGTATGCAAAATAATATGCAACATTCAGAAAACAGAAGTAGGAAAGATGAGTTTAAACTAATTATAAGCCTGTTGAAGGCTTGATTTAATTGCTAAATATTTTCCTTAACTGAATTACTGTAATCTCAGTGAGGTTTGTATTTTCCAAGTGTAAAATAAAATAATGAGCCAATAAAAAGTTGTAAATAAGACAAAGATGAATGGAGTATGTTTTACAAGAAAAGGCTTTTTCGTGTTTTACTACTTCAAAATGTCATGTTTAATTCAACACATTACTTCTCTTGTTTCTCTGTAATTATTTATGAAATTTACGAGCAATTTCTGAGTGAAAAGTCTTTCAAAGTAAATCTTACAACATTTCTTTTTTCACTGTCGTTTAAAAAGAGAAAAATGTTTTTTGTTCTTTTCAGTGTTTGGTAAAATCCTTCATCCTCTTCTATTATTTTGTCTCAGATAATCTTCATAATTACAATGCAAAATCCTCCCAAACCTCTCTCTATTCCACAACAATTCCCTTTGTTAATGAGCTCACTGGAGCACAAAGCACACTTCCATGTGTGATTCCACATGTTCCACATTAATTATAGACAATCACAGAGGATGGTTCATGGTAGTGCACAGTGTGATCTCATTAGACACAATCACACCGTTATCACAGATGCCTCTCGATCAAGCGCACACGTTATTAGCTGCACATTAGGGGGCTTGTTCATAATTGAAGGTACATATGTTGACTGTCCCGTGTGTGTGTCCTGTGAGTGAAATCACAGATGACCCCCAACAGCACATACATGATGAGACCTTGACTTTGACCCCACCCCACTTCCTGCTGCAGAACACATCGTCTTTTCAGTATGACCAATAAGGCATTCTGTGCAAAACATAAGACACAAGAGCTATGTTCCAAAACTACATAGGCATCATCTTAACAGTCCTGAAGCCACACAAGTGAGGGATCCGAAATGCTCTTCACAGGCTGCAGCAAAAAGCCTTGATGAATTCAATAGGATTTCATGATAACATGTTGATAAGCTAACATAGTGATAGTTTAATAAAAATAAAAACAGTACACATAAATATTAGGTAATATTCTCTATTTTTAACTAAACTGAGTTATTTTTACTAATATTTTTCATTTTAGAATATATAGACACTGGGCAGTATGTATGCATTTATGCATGTGTATATCGACTTTAAATTATATTTCCACACTAGAGTGAAACCCAAAAAGCCCTGATGAAACTACTGGAAAACAATCCAAATCGCTTAATTCAGTGTGGAATGGCCTTTGACTTTTTAAACAAACTAAGGATGTTCTTAAATTAGTGGCTGGAAGGAAAATGACAGGGGAAAAAGATTTGCAATAAACTGAAATACAACAAAATCTTTCCCCTTCAGGCGTGACATTAATTCGAAAGTAACCAAAATATATTTAGCGGTGATATTGCGTGAGACGAAAGCGCCTGGTAATCCCGTAAACATTCTTAAAAGGAACCCAACCAGCCACTTAACTGTTTTTAAATGCTTTGTCTTCCACATGGTGTCAATTTGCATTTTTGTAAAGGAGCTCATTTACGCATTTTAGACTTTATAGTCACAGAATCACAGAAACCACACCACCATCCTGGTAAGCAATCCTTTTTTTTTACAGCCTTTTGATTTCGCAATTGACTTTTCAATCATTATGGGACCACAAATGAAAGGCATCAGTTCTCTGAGCATCGCTAACATTCAAGCTCAAGTTACCAATTGCCACCCAAAACTGATTAATTCTAAATCATTAAAAAAAATAGCTAGCAGATTTCGCTGCTTGGGATCCTTTCAAAATATTTGGTTCATCATATGGTTTCAATGAATCGGAACCCCAGAGATCTTCTTTGCACGACTGCAGCTGACCACGCCGAGGAGAAACCCATCAGAAAAAAGCTAAAATTTCATACACCCAGCCCTTCTTCTCCTCCTCACTGCCTGAGATGATGAAACAGAGGAATACTCAGCACACAATCCATCAATCAATACCATACTGCGCCAAATCTCCACCGTCTTCTGGAATCAAATCCAAGCAGTCAGGCCATAGCAAATAACCTCACCTTGAATGAGGCCAGTGGCACACCACGCACCTGTCATTATAATCACATTTTACTGCCGTTAATGTGGAAAAAGTCCTACTATACAATACATTACTGACCCACAAGGAGCTAAAAACATGCCACAGTTACGGCTAAAATGTGCGTGATTGACTTTGCTAAAATTATGATGACAGAAACCATTTGTTTGAAATAAAACTGAGGTATTAGGGAAGTCAGCACTTCAGATGAAGCCTTCTTGACAAATCGGTTACCACATTCCTCCAGATGACAGGACATACGAAAATGAACCTAAACCTGAGAGCACGTTCCAGAGGTGTTTTGGTTTCCTCTGGAAAGCAGCACAAACATTTGTCAGGAGGAGGCCATTTCCCATTGACAAGTGTGCGTCTTTGAAGTCTTCAAACAAAATCCATTTCCTGATTAACAACAGCCTTGCGCCTGAGAAAATGTGATTTGCTGTGTTGTTTAAGCTTGAGCTTTCTTTGATAAAGTTCATACAAGAGGTCTTTCATAAACATCCTAATCAGTGACTGTTTACACTCACAGACTTTCGTCAATCCAAATTAAACTGACAGTGTGTAATTCTGTGCACTAGCGGCACCAAATGGAATCGCAACAGGAAATAAATTGCGATTAATCCCAATACAATACACCTGCCCACCATTTTTCATTCAAACAGTTAGTCACGCCTTAAACTCAACCAATTTGATGAGTCAACCAAACAAATCATCACTGTTTATACTTGAGGGAAATCAATCTGCAAATGGATTACTTTCAGAATTCCAGAAATCTTTCAATATATCCGTTAATATTTCCGCCAATGCAGGCCAGCGAACAAGTAATAAAACATTTTCACTAATAAAAATTGCATGTTTACTAGACTACGCATTAATTCAAGTCAGTTGTAATTGAGTTTGCATGAAATTTATAAAAATGTAACTTTTACAGATGGTAAAAAAGTGCCTAGGATCACAAGACATTACTACAGACCCCAACGACGCAAGACGAGAAACGGAATTTGCAAACAGTTCTTTGTTTTGACCAGAAAAGGACTGGTATGAGAACTTATGATTGAGTTGCAACCCATGGAAAAAACATGAAACTAAGTGGTGTATATTATGTGGCAGAACAGCAGATGTGATTATGCCAACTAACATCTGAAGGAGGTCTGGCTCCCTTCATTCCATATAACACTTCAAATATAGCGCCAGGTTTTGATCTACACTAGATGCATCATTATGCCCTTCTGTAGTCAACTGACATTGAGAATTGGGTAAATGTTCTCCATGTGTCATAAATGCCAACACTGCTGACTCTTCAGTGCAACAGCAAATTAAATCACATTACCAAATTGTGAATGTGCGTTTGCGGTCTTACTGAAAAAGACGGCAAAATAAATGCCAAGAAGCATCTTTCTATGAAGCTGTGCTATCAATCAGAAAGCAAACACAAACATACAGCACAACCAGCATAGTCTGATTCATGAACATAAGTCTAATCAGCTAGTTCTTTTTAGTGAACATAAAACGTGACCGGTGCAGCCTGATTTTTAGAACAAAATATATCTTATGAGAAGATTCTTTCAATGAATAGTTCAAAAATACAAGCAACCGGTTTCAATAATGATTAAATGATTGTCCAAAAGCAATGCATCTCTCTATTTGCACAAAGAAAATGAATAGTTGAACACAGTATGGTGGATATTTTTTAGAAATAATTTAAATAGTTCTTGTTGTTCTTTATGATACCAAACTTTGTTAATTTTACATTTGTGGTTTGTTTTCTTAATTAAGTACAACACACAGCCAAAGTTAATTGTATTTGAAGAAAAACACACACAAAACACATTATTTACCTGTTTGCAGAAAACGTCCATTACACATTTTTTCTTTGTATTAAGGTAAATGTCTTTGATTGTCCAACTTCTTGACATAATTTCACAATTTTTTTTAAAAAACAATTCAAATCGAAACCTTGAGAATCAAAATCTAATTGAATCAGGGAATCTGCATCAATACACAGCTCTAGTACCTCTTCATGTACAAACTTACAAAATGTGGTTACATATTATATAAAAACAGTTTTACTCCATGAAGCAAAAATGTTTTGAAGCACCTATACATCTAGACTTTACAAGGAGAAGGACAACGAAGATAAAACACTCATCTCAGACTGCAGACATCTTCAGGATATGAGACAATACCTTGAGTGTCAGTGTCTAAAATTGAAATGCCTCTTTTTCACTGCTCTATCAGGGCAGATGAAAACCAACAAAAGGAAACTAACATTCATGGCATGTCTGAGATGCTTGCTAGTGCTCTATTGTTGGGTTGTAGATGGAGAGCAGAAAGATTGGGGGAGGGGGTTCAGGGAGGGTACTCCCAACGCTAAGGACAAAGAACCAGCCTTAGCTCTGCCCAATACACCAACCCTATGAATGGATGACAAAGAAACAACTGAGCCTCTCAACTGGCGGCAGAGAGTGAGAACGAGGGAGAGGCGGAAAAGGAGAGGTGCTCTTCTGCCCACACTTGAAGGCATGGCAATAGAGGAACAGTGTGAGCTTCGATCATGTGTGGTCCATTACTCAACCAGTAACAGCTTGACTATTCCCCATGTCTACGAGACAACGGAAGCACCCTCGGTGGGTAAATAGGGCCGATAGCTAAGAAAAGCCCCAAGAAAGAATAGTTAAGCCTATTCAACATCATTGAGGAGACTACTGAATAGATCGCAATATGCAGGCACTTCAAAATACCTCAGGGAAGAGGAAAGTTGTGCCAGGTGGCAACTTGGAAAATGGAGTAAGAAAACCGGAATAGTGCAACGATTCTATTGTAGGGCTTGCAAAACTACGTTGTTTTACTGGTTGACTGCAGACTCCCAGAAAACTAGTAAGTGAGTCAGTGTGTACCTCACGTAAATGACAAGTGAACATCAGGGCAGCTCGTCTTTCAGAACTGAACTGTGGATACATTGTAAAATTGCATTGACATAACAGGATGCAAGTCAAATTTGGATACAAGTAGTATATATATATATAAATAATTTCTATGAACTGCAATTCAGTAAATTCCTCTTAAGGTCCTTGCACACGGAGTCTGACATTTTCGTCTGAAATTTGCGAATGTAAAAACTAAATATGACCTCACGTTGTGTCAATCACGTTTACACACCGCCTCCGAAACTTTCATCAATCATAGAAAAATTCAGATCGGGTTCGATTTTCTACTTTTTTCGCATTCTTAGCAAGCATTTTGAGATGTGTTTTGACAATTTAGGGCGACTGCAGAAGTCCAGAATGGCGTCTGACAAGTTGATCCACTTCGTCTTGCAGCACAAAGCAATGTAAAGGTCCTAGCACACTGAGTTCAAGAAAACTGGTCATCTTTTTAATATTTGGCTCCAGTATCACTAGCAAAGCATCAAACTGAGCCACTGACATCCTGAAGTAAACTGAATAGTCCGGGATAATCCCCACAGCTCCTTGATAAGGAGGTAGAACTCTCCTTCCTCTCTACGCTATCTCAAGATTGGATGGACCCAATATTTCCTCTTTCTCTTTTTAAGAAGAGAGAGGACAACAAGATTATCCTCACTGCTTAAAGCCTCCATTTTGTATTGTTGTGCAAATTTTTTCCGCAATGGTGTGGCCAATTTCAAGACATGCATGAATTAAAAAGGAGCCAAATTTTTTAATTCAGATTTTTTTTTGGTAAACTTGGTAAACACTCCAAACAAAGCACAAACCATCATATGGTTTCCCTATAAAACAAAACACACCCAGGACATCCAGAATAAGTGCAACTGAGTAGATTCATTTTACCAGCCAGTACAACTACTGAAAACCTGAAAATGTGTTCCTTTCTGATGAAGGTAATGGCAAATATAATATTTTCTTTATGTAAGAGAAATCAAAATAATCTAAATGGTAAGAAATTCACTGCTCCAACACGTTAAGCTTCTAGTGTTACAACCTTTGAGATATCTTGACTTAGCGGCTGCTCAACGGCCACTTCTGCCAAAACGTCTTGTATTAAATAATATTATTTTGGGCTCAGAGAGGTTCAAAAAGGTACGAACCCTAGTCAGTTCTCATTCGAATCAGTTTCTGATGAACGCAGCTGACATTTTGTTAAAGTGCCGTGTCTTTACTAAAGTCACAACCAGCAAAACAAAACAGATGGGCTCAGATCAAACATCTTCAAACATGTTCTCAACAGCTGCATCAATGTACGCCAGTCTGTCGCTGCTTTTCCTATCCTGTCCATGCGCAGAACAGGGTCACAAGGCACAACCCAGGAAACCTCCTCTTGAAGAATTAGGGTCAAAGTGTTAGTGCGTGTACGTGTCAGGAAGGAAGGTGTGAAGGATGGTGACTAAACTAGGGCTGAGATAACAGCCTTACACTTCCCCTTGAACGCCGTCTGCGGTCTGTTGTACGTGCGACAGGCTCTAGTGTGAACATAAACAGACACATACAGATGTCATCAGCCTGTTACCGCTGCTGACAGAAGACCATGTGCCCGGGGTGTTTAGTAGCATGAGACTAGCTTGAGGGTATTTGTGCTGAATGTGGGAAACAGAAGCATCAAATTCTACAATAAAATGGTGAAAAAAATATGGAAGCAGCAGTGCTTATTTGTCAACAGACTGTAAATTATTCTCTTTTAAATCAAGCATATTTATTGAAATACAATACAGAAAATATTTATATATTATGTAACACATACATATATACATATATATATATATATATATATATATATATATATATATATATATATATATATATATATATATATATGTGTGTGTGTGTGCGTGTGTAAAATTACATAGAACCGATAAACAATAATAATTTATTGACTTTTAAATCCAGCATTTGTCAAAAAAATTAAAAAGAAAAGAAAAAGGAATGTCTATTATTTGTATAATAATAATCTAGTCTTAGAAAGGAAAGACTATATTATATAAAATAAAAGAAGTCAGAATAAAATAAAATAAATTGACTTAAATCAAGAATTTGTTAAAAATGAATTCAAATATATAATGTATATTATTCATATTAATAATAAAGTCTTAGAGAGTAAAGATTAAATAATTATAATATACATAAAGATTATATATAATATTCTATATACATTAATAATAACAACAACAAGAGTAAAATGATTGATATTTTTGTTTTGTTGCTATATAAGTAAGGAATAATTGACGACGGGCCGTTGAATTATTAGAAAAATAATGCACACCCGAGGTGGTTACACCGTTACACCTCGGGTGTGCATTATTTTTCTAATAATTCAACGGTCCGGAGTCAATTATTCCGCTTATACTACGGTTGCCACACCTCAAGACATCGATCAGATTATATATTTCAAGGGATTCGTCCGGTTTTTCTACTTAAATCGCTATTGTGAGTAGGATTATTTCTTCCGCATCTCATCCAACGACTCTTTTGCTAGTTCCAAAACGTCATTTTAAAGCTGGCAATGGAGGCTTGAGCCGTTGATAGCAGACTAATGCAGTTAATAATGAAGTTATTAGAAAGAGAGCGAGAGAGACAGAGACACAGAGAAAGAGAAACAGAGAGAGAGAGAGAGAGAGAGAGAGAGAGAGAGAGAGAGAGAGAGAGAGAGAGAGAGAGAGCTTGTATGAATTAGGCTACCTCTGTGTGTCCCTCAACAGTGTTCTGAAGCACCGTCTCTAAACTGTAAGTCTGCTTTAAGATGCAGCGCTGTTATTACCTCGCTAGTGAGAAATGTCATGTGTAGCCTTTAAGTTGCTACACTAGGCTAACTGATAAAATCGTCAGGGCAGCGCTGACAACGATGCGAAGTGATATGGAACTGTAATGCGGTCAAGAAAGCTGCCTGGAACTACGTTCGCCGTGCGTTTCCCTGAAAATAATTGCACACCTCAGAACGTTCGTCAGCCAATCAGATTCAAGCATTCAACGGCCCCGTAGTATAATAACTATTAATATTATATTTGAACACCACTAATAAACACTTTCTTCAAAGCAAAGTGGTGTTTTGCCAATGTAAGTGTCACCGCCATGATGCTATTGTGCTGTGGGTGGTTGCAGGGTGTTGCTATGCGGTTGCTTGGGTGTTCTGGGTGGTAGCTATTGTATTGATGGCTAGTTACTCGCTGACTCAAGTCAAAATCTTTTTTCTCCAACAAGCCGCATGATTTTGAGGCATCATTTACGCCTGCAGAATTAAAAATGCTGGACAAGTTAAGCACCAAAATTTAATACTGCGAGTGAGGGGTTTGTTCTAAACCCCTAATCATAGGTATGAGCAATAATAACAACAGTAAAACTTGCCTCAGCACTAATAAAATATTTAAAAAAAGCAAATTCAAAAGGAAACTGTAACCAAAAGGGAATTCTGAACTTAACCAGATTTATCACTTTAGGGATACAAATGTTCAGCACGAAGACAATTAGTGTTGACAGCCACATCTAACCACTGCACAATCTATTGCTTAAGCTGTCTAAACATTAGATTCTCTTATCAGACAGCTCAGGCAAAGAAACGTTCGAGCTGAGCCAAGCTACAGCGAAACATCATGAAACATTACCTCTTCTTATTAGAGCGCTTAAAGAGCTTGGATAAGAAAGGCTCATTTAATCTTGTCCGCACTTTATAACTTCAGCAGGAATTTAGTTTAGTAGAGAATGAAGATAACCTGCAGAAACAACGCTCTGATCAGGAATTCAGGAACATCTTGGTACAAGGAGGAATGCGATTGGGGAACATCATTCCAAGATGTGCTCTGTGAACAGTTATCTGTAGGCTGATAAATGCATTCTGTACAAGCCAAGTAAAAGGTCACATAAAAGTATTGTTTATATCTAAGGAAAAAAAATACTAGATAGTATTTCAGTACTTAGACCTTATGGGAGAAAAGGTCATATTATACAAACAGTATAATCTCCAGTTAATAAAAATAACAGGGATGAAAATAAATCAAGCGGTTCCCAAAGACAATGTAACACGGTGAAACATTAAAGCTCAGGAATCAGGAATTAGTCCACACTAGAGCTAGACAAAATATATCAAATATTAACTTTTTTTACATTTTATTATTAAAATGTTAACACATAGGTATCATTCATATATTACAAAAAAAATAAAAATAATAATAAATAAATAAAAAAATTATATATATATATATATATATATATGAAAACAGTGGGAAAATGGATATACTATAATTGACAATATTTAATATCTGTATTCTATAGATAAATATAAATACAAATAAATATAAATAAAAACATTTTACTTAATTTTCATTCAATTATTTAACCTATATATTGGTTATACTGTCCAGCCTGCAAACATAATGCCAGTATTTAACAATTCAGGCTAATTGTTCATTGTGGATTCTAATTTCTTAGCAACTGAGAAAGAGGTGTGATTCTGGGTCAAGCTGCTGAGATTGATGCCTGTTTTTGGGGGGTGGAGTGGGCTTGGCCAACTAGACAAGAAAACCCCCCATTGGCACATTCTGCCCATCCCCCCTGTAGGTTAAAATAAAAAATCACGGGAGCGCAAGAAGAAATGACACAGTGACCTAGAAAGCACCACCAGAAACGATTCAGGCTTTCTCAGAGGTAAAAGGGTGCCACATGCACAGGCCTGTTAAAGAAGAACTACATCAGAGAAAAGTGACATCATATGGTCGTAATTATTTTATGAGGAGGAGAGACAGACAAAGAAGCAAGCTAGTCAAATTCTTCAATAAATGCCATTACGCTAATTAAACGAACCTTCTCTCCAAAAAATCTAATAAAATAAAGAGGACAGCATGGTAGTAAAAATAAATGATTGCTAGGGCAAGCTTCACTATATTGCTCGTACTTAAAGTAGGACTAAAGGTTTTTCATCAAGCAACCACCTAGCAACCATCCAGAACACCCTGGCAACCACCTTTGCAGTGGAAACTTCATGTGAGCCCAATGCACTGCATTCCTTAAAATAAAACATAACGAGCATCTACGGCAATGCTATTTAAAAGCACAGCATTGCAAAAAGCAACTTTTCAAAACTCCCTGGCATTGCATCAACTACCAGCTTGAAAGAGTGAATTATCGCAAAGTTTCTGACAACTAACTGCAACCCAGCAGTGGTTTCATGTGGATACATTTACCACATTTTAAATCAAAATGACATGAGGGGCCACGTTTAAAGAGCAAAGAGCACAAGAATTTCTTGCTGCTGAAGTGCTGGAACCACATCAAGGCACAAACGTACACCAGATTCCTTTTCTGATGGAAATGTGTCCGTCATTTCCTCAAAATCCACTTTACTCATTCTCCAAATATCTCTTTCTAAAGTGGTTTCCTTTTTTTCCAGGAAAAAAAACAACAACTGATAAGGACTTGTTACTCAACATATCATTGAAAAATATATGAAGGTTTACAAAATATTTTATATTGTTGAAAAAAAAAGAAAAAGTCACTCACTTCTTCTCTCTCACTATTTCAGATTTTCATATAATAAGTCAAAGCACGAGTAAAAAATGCTACACCTTCTCATACCAGACGTTATTTCACTCCATGATGGCATGAACGCTGTGCGCTGAGCCTGTGAAAGCTGCACAGCCAACTACTGGAAGCAATTAAAAACGTTTGTATGGATGCCCGTCTTCCAGCTGTACTGTAGATGAGAGCCTTATGTAAAAAAACAAAACAAAAAATAATAATTTAAAACACCTTGCATCTACAGAAGTATACAGTATTACGATTGCACAGCAGGATTTCAGCACTTCTGAAGCATGAGTCAAAGCATTACAATCTCTGCAGGTTGGTGAAGTCTTAAAGGAATAGTTCACTCAAAAATTTAATTTGTTGAAAATGTACTCATCCTCAGGCCAAAGATGTAGATGTGTTTGTTTAAATTTGGAGAAGTTTCATTACTTGCTCACCAATGGACCCCTGCAGTGAATGGGTGCCATCAGAATGAGAGTCCAAACAGCTGATAAAAACATCACAATAATTCACAAGTAATCTACATGACTCCAGTCCATCAATTAATGACTTGTGAAGTAAAATGTTGCATGATTGTAATTAAAAAAAAAACTCCCTCAAGGTGTTTAAACTTTAAAAAGTTGCTTCTTGCCAAAATACATAAGTCTAATACATAATAATGCTCAACCCATTGAAAAGGTCCATCCCCTGTTGTCCCCTCAAATCAAAATCCACCAAAATATTTGCTTTGAACTTCTTGTGTCTTGAAACAGTGCTTGATCTGTGCGTATTTCTCTCCTTATTCAGGCAAGATTATGTTTTTCATTGGGGAAAACAATATTATGAGGATATGAAAGCAAAAGTTTAAAATTGGAATGATGGATGTTTTTATTTTTTATTATTACAAACATGCAGCTTTTTGCTTCATAAGATGTTAACTGATGGACTGGAGTAGTGTGGATTACTTGTAGATGTCTTTATCAGCTGTTTGGACTCTCAATCTGATGGCACCCATTCACTGCAGAGGATCCATTGGTGAGAAAATGATGTAAAGCTAAAATTTCTCCAAACCTGTTCTGATGCGGAAACATACTCATCAATATAAATTTGAGTAAAGTACATTTTTAGCTAATTTTCATTTTGGGTGAACTGCTCCTTTAAAGCAAATAGCAGATATTTATATCAAATAGCACAATTTTACACAATACACTTAAAGCAATGCAATTTTGTGACTTCCAGACCACCTGTATGAAGCATCCCGATTAAACAGGGACTGGGAGGTCTGGGACAATGGCTGGGAACCAGGCCTGTTCACCCTGTAGGAATCTGTCGCAGTAAATTCTCTCCGGGACATTACAGATGCAAGCTCATAAAGTAAAGACATAAACTACACGGCAGGGTGGCTTCCCAAACGATGAAAAAAAAAAAAGCAAACCTCCTAGAAAAAACTTCAATATGACAAAAGTGTCACTGATATGTTCAACTTGCTTGACCGAAAAACCGACTTGATTCAAGATGTGTTTTTGTTTATTTGTGCGTTCTTTGTTTGCCTTCAGCACAGATCTAACCGTCATGTCACCACAAAGGCACTTTCTCATCACAACCAACAAATGAATACAACACATCTTGAGCTCCCTGTCTAGTTTGGGTTTGGGTCGAGCTATTTTTATAGGCAAATAACACAGCACAGCCATGTCGGGTCGGGTAGAAATCAGTTTTATAGGCACACGTTGCTTGTGAGCCTGGGAAACAGATAGCGGCTGCAAGTAATCTTCTGCAGGTTACAGCATCAAAGCCTTTCCGTCACTGCCAATTATAATTACACACAACTTCCTCTCATTAGGGACACAGGATAAGACCTTCAACCTGCCGGGCTTGTCCTTGCATTGAACACTACACTCCTGCGCTATTATTTGGGTAAGCAAGGTAGACCGGAACCCAACATCACCAGCCAGCATATTGCATCAGCTTGCATCACATTTAATGCATCTGTGTTAGAAATGCACTGATATCAAAATTGTGGCTAATATTGATAAGCGATAATTACTTGCGTTAAGTCCCATAAATGATAAATGCCAGTTTTAAAATTTCATATGATTTTATCTACAAAAAAAAAAAAAAAATTACATTAAATAAATAAAATCAAAATAGTTGTTTTAAATGCTGCAAGTGTATTTAGGTAACAAAATGTACAGTATAAAATGATATTCATTTTGAGTTTTTTTTAACAGCGTTATTAAATTGAGATTAACTTTTTATTCATGCTATTTTTTTCTAATTAATGTAAATGTAAAAGTAGGAGGAAAAAATGAGCAAGCATAGTTATACAATATCAATCCATACTTAAAATTCTGATATAAAAAATTAAATAAATAAATGGGCTGATAACTAATATGTTTTCAGTTCATTGTGAATCCCCAGGCTATAGTAGACTCATATTTACGTACATTTTAAAAAAGTTTCACTTCCAAACGAAGAAACTAATTTCCAGAGCTGTAGCAAATTTGCTTCAGCGAATTCTCTTCTGTCAAGAAGACCTTTGGTGTATATTCAGCCCAGAGGCAGACAAAACATTATTAAATATTAAGATAACCTAATGTTGAAGCTTTTTCTTCCTAACTTTTCACTGTCAACCCAGCTTTTCCAGCGTATAGTTTTATACAAGGACTCATGCATGCAAAAGTCAGAAAGATGTAAAGACTTATACATTAGAATGCAAGTCAAACATAAAGCTTTCCCTCAAAATTAGTGTCAAAATGCAAATAAAAAATCCCATTATTCCTCATGCTTATATGAAAATCTTTCCAAGAAACCTTGACATTTTTGAGTAAAACAAAGAAACATAAATAGACATACAACAAAATGCTAACACAATATATAAACTGAAAGAAATGGACATCTGAAGGACTAACATGTCAGATGTTTGGATGATGGTGACGTTCGGATGTTTATCAGAGCGTGTCAAGCATAATTTAGTCTGTCAATCAATCAATCCGGTGAGGTCAGTGTGACCGGATCAGTGTTTA
This sequence comes from Barbus barbus, assembly GCF_936440315.1. Classification (NCBI taxonomy): domain Eukaryota; kingdom Metazoa; phylum Chordata; class Actinopteri; order Cypriniformes; family Cyprinidae; genus Barbus; species Barbus barbus. The sequence goes on from NC_136751.1 coordinate 24,463,102, forward strand.
TTATTACTCATTGTGATCTTCTTTGTGAGGTTAAGCTCAGATGTCAAAGAAAACCCTCTCAATCTGATTTATCAAGGTTAATTGGATAAGAAATGGAAAGAAAGACTGTTCCGCCAAGTATGTGAAGGCACCTATATGGACAAAAAAGAAATCATAAATGTGACAATGTCAAAGGTTTTTAAAAAAAGGAGTAAAATTCACATACTTACTGTAAACCATCTAGATTTTCGCAAGTAAAAGCTAAAGGACATTTGTGAGGAAAAACCCAAAGGCTTGAGCTTGAACTCAAGGATTCTGTTTGCTTTTGTCCTTCTAGATCATTCCAAATTTGGATGGAACGTTTGGAGGTCATCTTAAAGTTCAAATGAGCAAACCAGATTTGAGCTGAGAGGTCCAAACCTGAGCTTCATGAACCAAACTCTTGACGTCAAACAGACTCGACACCAAAACCTCATCCCAAAAGATGGAAAGGAACACAGACAATCCAGTGATAACTAGCACACGTGACATCAAGTCCGAAAGAGATTTACTAGTGCAGTTTCAACTGTCTTTACACTGTGTTGCATCACACAGATTAACAATGAGTCTTAATCTATGTGCAGATTACCTAATGCCACTCTCTCTCTCTCAAGACAGAAGTTAAGCCTCTCTCAGCAGGATGTGTGGAGGCACTTCAGCGCCGTCCACAGAGCTCGGTCAGGTTAATTGGATAATCCCATTCCCATTGATTCTGTTGCGAGAACAATGACAAAATTAAAATGCACTACAATTACTACAAATATTTGTTATAATGTTTTCCAGAGAAGCCTCTTATGCTTGGTAAAACAGTACAGTAAAACAGTAATATTGTCAAATATTTTTATAATTTAAAAATAACTGTTTTGTAGTTTAATATCATAGTTTAATATCATCATTTTTTATTTATTATTGTAATGGTAAAGCTGAATTTGAATTTCAGTGTCACACGATCATTCTGATTTGCTGATTTGGGGCTCAGTATTTATTTTTTAATTTCCATTTATATCAATGTTAAAAACCGTTTCTGCATCTTAATATTTTTTGTGGAAACTGATACCATGGATAATTTCTGAACACTTGAATGACACTGAAGACAAACCCCCCCCCCAAAATTTGCCATCACAGAATGAATTCAATTAAAAAAAGAAATTCAAATAAAAATGCAATTTTATTTTAAATTGTAATAAAATAAAATAAAAACAGTAAAGACATTCATGTTGTGAAATATTAACAAATAAAAGCAGCCTGGGCGAGAATAAGAGATTCTTTGGCATCACCATTGTCTAAATAAGATTATATATGTAAACTATTAAATACTTTTTTCAGTAGACTTTGTCAAAAGGAGTAGCTGTTATGGTCAAACTATACTCCACCCATACTGCTGAAGTAAACAAGTTTAGATTAAGACACATAAAGTGCATAGATAGTCACTCTTAAAGACATGACATCTGCTGCCGCCCATGTATTCTATTCGATTAATGCGTTGAAGGAATTAAATCAGCACTTCAGCATCTGGGGGTGTTTCCCTCAAGCTTCTGTAGAATAATTAAATGAGTGAGGGAAGAGAAAGAAGAGAGACCAGAGGAGGTTGACAGAGAGAGAGCGAGAGTGTGTGCATTCCTAGAGCTTAACTCTTATTACATATTCAAGTCACGCAAAGTGGGTTAAAAACCTCACACAGTACACACATTCAGTTCTGTTCAGCGGCCACAAGCATTTGGGATTTGTGGCCGAATGCAACTAATCTCGGCACACAATGTCCTGCATCGCTCTGTCTTCCTGCCAAAGTCTGAGCTATGGAAACAGCAGAGGTGAAAAATACCCAAGACTCTCTGTTTTCACTCTACCATGGTAAAAGAACCGTTGAAAGATGGAGCTCAAGTCGAAATCAGATTAATAAAGTCAAGCTGAAACTGAGTTGCCAACATAATTTGAAGGGCAGCTGAAAGTTGTGGGTTACCTGAATGACTACTTGACTATATATGTAGCTATATTAGTGAAATTTTGCAGGCCACATTGGTCCATTGATGAGAAGCCTATTTGTTGTGATGGCTTAAGGCTTGTTCCATTCATTATGTAAGGGTGATGTACAGTACGTTCAACCGAACAAAAGTTATATTTGTTCAAATGCTGACTTTGCATCATCGTGGACTGTCACAATATAAACGTCAAAGTCAATGAGCAAGTCCTATGTTAATTCAGTATTGAGTAACTAGTAGGCTATACAGATAATAACTCTAACTCTAGGTTTATTTCTGCATACAACCAGCCAAGAAAACACTATTTTGACTTTTATATGCAATTACATTAACTAAAAACTTGTCCACTCTTAGTTATTTTGAGAGTATGTCTGCATAGTGCATTACGGTTTTCCATGAAAGTACTCCAGTGGGCATCCTAACCAACAAGCAGGTGTTTCTACTTTAATGCTTAAAGTGGTGAAGCGTGTAGAAGATTTGTGCTCCTCTTGCAAGTCTTTATCACTTCAAACAACACTCAGAAGATGAGTGAGCTAGGATTGTGGATATCCCTACTTCACGTGCAAGCTCCGTTCTTTATGAGGTGCAAAGCGGAGTATTATTTCTACTTCCTCATCCCCTCCTCTCCCTTTCCCTGGCTCAAGACTTCTTAAACCCAAAGAATAATACACATATAGAGATTTTATTATTTGAAAAGTGTAGGTGCAATTGACCAAACCCTGTTTTGGCTGTGAGTATTATTGCTGGAAGGCAACGTTGCCAGGTATGGTAAGGCTCAGTGCATGAAAACATAGCATTTGGATGGGTTTTGTTCCAAGAAAGCAGCTGCTTTAACAGTTCCTTATTTAAGTCTACAGAGGAATAAAACCCTTAAACACTCTGAAATACCTCACACATGACTGTTATAGACTCTTCTCCAGAAAAACCAGCTACTTCACAAGATTATGCAAAAAGTATGCTATGCTTCCATGCGTCTTCAAGACAAGCCTATTTCTTTACCCAGAATACTTGAGAAAACTCACTTGGTCCAGCATATGGTTATAAAATACAAATTGGCTGTGCAGATACTGCATATGAATTCTCCAGTTGTTAGACTAGCCACCCTGCCAAAGTGCTTTATCCTTACCAGTTTCAGATCTCGTTTACAATACTGACAGTTTTCAGCAATTATAATTACTTATGAAACACAGTCACATCAAGTCACTTATGAAGGCAGCAGGCTGTCAGGGACCACTACTGTTTGCCGTGGGCCAGACAGTATTATACTTCATTAAACCAGCAAACATCATAAGCCATCCTTTGCAGAAAGGATAAAAAGGATGGACTACATTCAGCAGGATTTGCATTTGTGATGAATGGAGAAACACAATGTGCCCTTTCCAAGGGCTTTTCTCTATTTTGTTATGTTTAATTTTTTGGATGATATACTTTAAGATCACAAATTGAAATTTAAACTATAAAAAGCTATTGATCTTCTGGTATTACAAATGTAAAATCTGAATGATTTTTTAAAAATATTATTATTTTGTTAAATTAATTATAATGTATGATTTTAATTATATATTTTTATATACAATATTATATAATTTTTCTTTATATTTGATATAATTCCATATATATTTTTTTCTTTTTCAAGAAAATGTGTTAACAGCATTTAACAATTAATTAAACACAGACCCTATTTTTTGCCATTTGTTCTCATTAATTACTAGATTAAGAACCTAAAATGACCCAAATCTGTTCCGAAACCTGAACATGCAAAAAAAAAAAAAAAAAAAAAAAAAAACACGGAAATGGCATTTAGCTGCCATTAAAAGCTCAGCTGGATCCACTACAGCGATCCTTCCTAATTACCAGCGCTGTCCTCAGCAATGCTGTCGGCCTGTTGGACAAACAGAGCTGTTGTCCTTCAACATTCATTTGAAAGTGTTTTTGTGTCTTTGGGGAGCACTGTCTCTGAAGGCTGGCCAGGAGATGGTTTGCCCCAGGCAGGCCAATCACAGTTAAAGTGGGTTAGAACACAGACAGCACCTTAATTATTCCGCCGCATTGATGGCCTCTGCAACCGTCACCTCACGCACAATCAGAGCCAATACCGGCAGAACGGACAGGAACTAATCTGGCCGATTTCAGCCTCGCTGCCATTGATTCATCCTTTCCATTTAGATAATGGAGGACAATGGATAGAATGCCCGAGTCCAAGCGTTTATTGAGAACAGCGATGGCGATGACCTCCTTTGATCAATATAGAGTGCAAAAGCCTAAAGGACCGTTCACCGCTGGCCAACGTCCAAGCCAGCAACTAATGGATGTACTTTTCTTCAGCAATGACCTAGCGGCAGCCAAAAAGCACTATTCAACCACATGAATCATCTCTAAAAAAGCGCATACTTAGAAGAAACAATAGACATTTTTACCAGTGATCCAATAAAATGACACAAACAGCTTTGAATCAACCAAAAGTCTTTTGAATTCTCGCAGCAGATGTGAACGGACCGGATGGACACTTGTGGTTTGTCTCAACATTGTTATTAAAAGCACAATCTAGGGACTTAATTAGGGCATTTTGTGGTTTATAACTAGTTTGAAGTTAGGAATCAATGTGGAGGCAGAAAGCAGCATCGGTTGTATTGGTTGGGTCGATTTATCTATGTTCCACGCCAAGCTAACACCACATCCTAATTGGTACAACAATCCTTCTTACATTTCAGCTACACAATAATGCCACTGTTGGGGAACTGCTTATTTAAAACGTATGAATATACAACTGAAAATGCCACGCCAAACCGTAAATAAGCATGCAGAATCAAGACTTGGCACGATTCTTTGTCAGATGCTCAAGACGTTTATCACCGCTTTTTAGAAATGACAATGACTGGCTTATATTGCACTTTTGGATCCACTGACTGTGAATACCCATAAATCCGAGTTGAAGGCATAATAGCAAAGGAGAGCTGAAAGATGGTGTCGGAAATATATTTTTTCCCCACAACTACCTATTATCGACATGACAGGATTGCCAAACCCAGTAATTCCATAGACAAAAAACTATCTTCACACAATAGTGACATACCACAAAAACTCTCTCAAATGTGCAGCTATGTGAAAGAAAATACATTTGGAGACAGAGATCATTTGGCAGTTACAGCATCTTTCTAATGGTAGGACGGCAGTAGTCTAATTTTTATTTTATCTCTATGTAACTTACATAACTCTATGAGCCCTTGCGGCTGTGCAGAGCTTGTGTTGTGTTACTTTTCCCCTTCTAAATACATTTATGCAATCCAAATATACTGTTCACAGATGTAACACATTTGAAAAAAAGATGGTTTTGGTCAGATTAAACTAATATGCTATAAGAAATAGCCGATTTGCTACATTAAATATTTTTTAAATGTGTCCATTCTTTCTTCCTGAAACACTACAAATGGTTGTAATAAAACCGCTAAGGAACCAGAATACTCAAGTGGAATTGGAATCATAACCAGAATCGTTAAATTCTTTATGATTCCCATCCATAGTCACAAAAAAAAAGTGAAGGTGTCATTTTTTTAAAGTTAGCCAGAGGTCAGCCGCTGTCAATCAACATCTGCATCATCATCATCCTCCCATTTGCCTCAGTAGGACTATAAATGCAGTAGCCACCTACTATCTAGACTAGATTACTCTAGCAGAGCCTTCTAGTGTGCTAAAGGTCTGAGCATATTAAAGTGCATATCAGAAGTTCTGCATGTGACCCCTTATACTTTCAGTAGACAAACTCTACATGACTTTAAACAGCAACAGGGTAAGAGAAACAAAGGAAAGTGGACAATTGTGAGTGAAAAACTCAAATAGTGACCAGGGAATTTCACTGTAAGATGTAGGGCTTTCATAGAAGGGGCTTGTCAATTTCACATTTATCTCTCACAGCTGGAAATGCTTGTCCTGCTCTATCTAAATTCAATAGCTCTTCTCAATATACCCCTGGAGAAAGACAGAATTGGCCTTTACAAGAATTGTATGAATGTTTCATGTTTCTTTCTAAAGCTACAGCTTATAAATCACATACTGACCAATAAACCAATGGACGTCGAAAAATATAGGTGCTATGTAGTGTAATGTCGAAACATCACTTAGGTATTTTAATCCTAAGGTATTCTATCTCTAATCCTATTCTAAGAAAGAAAGAAAGAAAGAAAGAAAGACAGGAGAAAAAGACTTTCTAAAGTTAATGCCATTTTTTTCTGGTATTTCTTTGAAATTGTTATCAAATATTGGCATTTTAGTATTGTGACATCCTAAATTACATTTACAGAAAAAACTAATAACTTCACAGATAACTTACACAGAGTTTAAATTATATCGCAGCATCTTTGCAGCATTTCACTTTATCTCACGCTAGCATCTTGATGTAGGCTTTCAAGATCAACAAGGAGTTTTACTTTCAACAAATATGTTTCCAAGTAACATTCTCCTGTGAACGTAACCACATTACACAACAGGTTTCAGTTATAGTTTGGCCCGTTTCGACAGGCAGAACCCTGTGGCGACGTAATCAAGATGTATTTTGTGTTGTTTTTCTTCCTTTATAAACACAATTACGAAGTAAGCCCTCCGTGGAGAGACTGAAGGTTTTCTCAGGCCCAGACAGGGTGTCACTACGGGGATTTAACCTTTAATCTGGTTTATTGTAAAAGCTTGAGCCCGTAACTGCTGGCAGAGTATGTTCATTGACTGGATGCTACTGCTTATTAAACATCCCAGAAAAAGAGTTTGACCTGAATTTTAGATGTTGCTGACTTCATTTTCTTGGAACTTAAAGGAATGGTTCACCCAAAAATGAAAATAATTTACTCACCGTCATGTCGCCCCAAACCTGTATAATTTCTTTCTAACGTTGAACACAAAAGAAGATATTTTGAAGAAAGTAAGGGAAGAAATACTATGGAAGTCAATGGGGGCCAACAACTGTTGGAATTTGGGACTCAAACTGTATACACTGAGTGTATGCCGCTAATTTCTTTCTAAAAACTCTCTTAAACTAATTGGCATACAGGTATACGTATGCTTTCCATTATGTAAGAAGTGAATCCCTTTGGTTAAACAGAGTTTAAAAAAAGGCATCATTTGAAAGTACAGCAAATATTATTTAAGACAAGTCAAGCAGCTCCAAGACCAGACCCAAAAGACAGGCAATCCTGGCCAATGGATGATTAAAGCATTTGAACAGTGCTTAAACTGTAATATTAACCAACTACAACCGTTACACGGGCTAAAACCAAACCCTGTGAAAAGCCATGTGCCTCTGTGGGCTCTGAGGTTATAGATTTCAGAAGGAGCTACTTTTTCAAATAGATCTTTCCGCTATAAATCAGATACGCTCTAAGTAAGACAAATAACTCTTCAGTGCTCTTTATGCTGCGCAGACACCATCCAATTTAACTTGAGATACTTCAAACTGACTGGAACGTTGACTCGAACGTGCCTGCTTGGGTGAAAGAAGGAATGGAAAAATCTGCAGCCAGCCACAGCGCCGGTCAAGCTATCAGCGGCAGTAGGATATGCAGGATTTGTATTGTTCACTCAAAAGTAAATATCCTATTCATACAAAGCAAGACCATCTTTACTGGCTGGCTTCCAGATGAGATCATGTTTAATCGGACAAATGCAATGGAAGTCTGAATGCAGAACTGAGAGATAATTACCGCAATTCATTTATAATGGAGCTGATAATGTGCTCTTAGACAATGTGCAGCAGCTGTGGATGATTAATTTTAACATTAAGTGAGAAATGAATATTTCACCCAAGAAGGCAAGATTATGTGATAATTATAGTTGAATATATTGACTGACAAGGCTTGAAATAAGTAGGCTTAAAACAACAAATAAGTAGCCTGGATCATGTCAGAAGACGGGAAAGGCATTGAAATTTTAGGATTAAGACTTTTTAAACTCTGACTACCACCCAAACCCAGTTCAAAACTCGTGCACCCTCTGTAAGAAATGGCAAATATCACATAGCAGTCTCAATCTCTGTCCAGCATGGGAAAAATAAGTTGACACGGAAGAGAAGAAATTGTTGAATAAAGTCGTAGTTTTTGTTTTCTTTGCGCACAAAAAGTATTTTTCATAACATTACGGTTGAACCGCTGAAGTCACATGGACTATTTTAATGAGGTCCTAACTACCTTTCTTGGCCTTGAACGTGTCAGTCGCGTTGCCGTCCCTCCGATTTCATTAAAAGTATCTCAATTTGCGTTCTGAAGATGAACCAAGCTCTTACTGGTTTGGAACGACATGAGAGTGAGTAATTAACGACAGAATTTTCATTTTTGTGGAAACTATCCCTTTAATTTCCAAAGGATAAATTTATCCCTATAATTTTAATATCTTGTTTTGGTCTTGAATAACTGTTTTGAACAAGTCTGTTGAATGAAAGGTCACTCATTATATATCCAAATACTCAAATAATGCTCAAAAATCCTTATTCATCACCACCAACTAGTATAACCTACAGAAAGAGTCACGGATTGAGTCAAAAAGTCAAAGCAATGAATAAAATACCATATTTTAATGCTCTTCTTGGACTACATTGAAAAATTTAGGTAATAGACACAATCACACAGAGAAGTTAGGCCCTTCAGTGGAGTTGACAATTCAGAAACAATTTGGTTTGACTCGCGATTCCCAGCCCTAGTTCCACTCCAAAAAACACTCTGAAAATACCACTTGACGACATCAGCAGAAGATACCGAGGATGCAACCGGGATAAACCAAAGAATTCAAGGTCAGTGCAGTGTGGTTGGAAAGAAACCACCCAGTTCTTAAGATCCACTTGAGCATGGGCATCACTAAGCAACGCCCAATGGAAACATGTCCTCTTGGGCTTGTGAGACCAAAGCGGTCTTTCTTTTCTTAACAAAACTTGTTTTTTGGCTAATTGCCTTTGAAGCTAGGAGCAAGATGTGATTACATGTCAATCTAAGCTCATGATTACCAGAGTTTTTTCTCATGTCAAGACATTACTGTGCAATTAAAGATAGATTTCGCCAGCAAACATTTGAGGGCAGGAGACTGCCAATTCATCTTTCTACAGACAACCAGTATTAATCACAGAGACAATTAGCACACCCACATGCATACACAAACACAAACCGTTCCCCAGACACAGCGTGCAGGGAAGATGCCTTTCCCATACACATTACGTTTATGCGTCATTTAGGGCTGGAAAGTAGATGCTACAAGCAACAGATGATGTCATTTTATGGCAATCTGCAAACAATACATACATAAAAATCTACATCTGCCGAGCTCTTCATCAGTGGCTCTTGTAATAAAAGTGAAAAGTGCTTCAGCAGTCCACGATATGAACTGGTAATGCTGTAATATGACACAAAATGCTTTAAGATGTGACTCGAGACAGCAGAATCCATTTCTGTCCATAACAGGCAAACTGCATTACAAGGAAGCAACATCTCGATCTTGACAGAGTGACTTCCATTACTGCATTAGATGTTTGGATGATGTACTTCCTGATCTTTAGAAACACGAGCGAGCCAGAGTCTGGCCTAGCTGTGTGCAAGTGACACAAGCTCAGATCCTGCATGATCGCAAAACTTCCTGACCCTCTTCCTATGTCTTCTTGCCATTATTTCCTATACTCGTTCTACAAGTCATAAATGAAAGTAGCAAAGAAATAAAAAATAAAATAAAAACGAAAGAAATAAAATAAAAAATTTGATGATTTGTGTTATGGCCAATAAAAGTTAAATGAAATTCTATACCAATACCAATTATTTATATATTTTTTTTAAATATTCCAAAAATTTTAATTCTAAACCAATATATGAGACTGTGACTGAGACCAAGTTCAATGGGTTTAGTCTTTATACCAAAACATTTAAATTGTTTGCGCTCTCAGACAGAGGAGGATCATGGGAAATTGTGCAAAAAAATCTTGTGCAATATTGAACCTCGCCATAAGGTTCAACAAAATCAATCACAGACAGTGACAGACCAGCACAACTGAGAGTTTCCAAACAGTTCCTTTATTTAAGCCCTTGATGAGAAGATGGAAACTTTGAAGTTCTTGTGTTTGTCTCTCTGATGAGAACCATTGACATGGGCCTCAAACTTTTAAAGCAGTCAATCACGCAAAAGCAAACATCTTCGATAAGCCGAAGAGGGTCCGCATAATTTGAAATGGTTTTAATTAAACTTGTTGATATTTTAATCATGTTGGCAGTGAAGCCAGTGGGCTACATCTGGTGGTCCGAACTCCTTATGAGGATCTACTTATTATGTAAAGATCCCCACCTAGTCATCAAGGGCGGTTCTTCAGTGCTTAGTTTGTTATCCTTTAGACACTCAATCTAAACAGTTTCAGACCCAGCTAGAGTCATTGACTAATAAAACTACATTAATCTGAGATATTCAGTAGAAGCAGGAACGTTGAATTACACTTAATAGTGCGGCAGGATCTGTGGCCAACCTGTCAAAAAGACACATGGATTCTCTCAAAAGCTAAATTTCCTTTGAGACCCAAAAATAAACCTCCACTAACTCCCCCATCCAGGAAAGGAAGACCCCACTCTGCCTGACGTCCCACTGGGCAAAGCAAACAGTGCGTGAGTTCAAGAGCGAGGGAAAACTTCCCGTAGTTCCGTTTACTCAAGATCAATGCCCTGTACCCTACACAATACACAAAAGCGGCTCTTTATCTGGAGAAATGTCTAACTGGACATCTTTTCACAGTAAAAGATTGTGGATATAAAGCATGACAACTTTCCATTTGGTAAAGCATGACTGGTATTATAACCAGTGTTGTGCAAGTTACTTCCAAACTGTAATACATTACAGATTACTTGTTACTGTTATTTAAAAGTAATTCCTTACCTTACAATATTACTGTCTCAGAATTGTAATGCGTTACATGACTCCTGTATTACTTTTGAGTTATTTTCACAAAAATATCTACAGAAGTAGAACTTCACATTCTAAAATGACAAAATGTACTAGAGCCCTGCCCTAATGACAAAGTGTTTATATTTCGTTCCGGCTTTTTATTAAGTTTATTTAGAAAAAAACTTGTTTTTTTTGTTCATTAAATTAGTTTTTTCTTTCTTAAAGTAACAACCAAGCGGCCAGCGGCAGACCAGCAGGCTGACCATAGCTTATGTTTGATCAATTTAGCCTTCTCAAATCATCATGACTTGCCTAAAATAAAATCTACAGATATTATAAAACAGTTCAAGCATATCACAATGTTTAAACGTTAAACCTAGATAAATGTGCGCTGCATCCAGTTTGTGCGGAGAGTGGAAGCTAAAGCGCAGGACATGGAGGTACCAGCGCAATCAATTACAATTTTTTTTTTTTTCAAATGGAAACAACTTACGCCATAATTTTTGCTCATAAAGGTCAGAATAATACATCATTCGCAACTGTAAAGGGTCTACTTTTATTTGTGTGCTCTCACAATATCAACAAAACGTTGTGCTTTTATCTTGAACAGGAGCGCTTCACAAAAATGAACCGAAAGACAGCGAATACATGCCTCACAGACATGATAAATATATCTATAGAAAGCTTTAAATTACTACTTAACGAAATAAATAAAAACGAAAACTATTTAATACAATCGTTATCCGTGAAGATGCACTTCTCTCTAAAGACGCGTCTAACGAGGAGATGGCGGATCCTTACTATTTCCCCCGGACACATTCATTGTAATTACTTTTGCTGGGGCTTTTGCTTTATTGCGTGTATTTGAACGCAGAACTCTTCAGCTGTGCTGACGGCTCGCTGCTGCTGAGGGACACTAAACACCATCGAGTCGCTCTTGACAGTCGCGGCAGCACGGACTCATGTTATTTCCACCAGCGCGGCTATTTTTTTTCATCAATAATTGATGGATGTCTAAAATATAAAGATAAAGAGAAACCTAAAACAGGCCGAGGACCGGCCCGCATCTGAACTATGACGTGTATATTGGCCCGAAGCCCGGGCCTAGGGACATAAAGTCGGAGCCCGACTTTAAATAAAAAAAATAAAAAAATTGAGGGCTAAAAGTGTGTTGTAACGCAAGCGTTACCGAACATGTACCGAGTAAAATATTACTGAAAATTGATTAGTAATGCCTTACACTACTGCGTTACAGCAAAAAGTAATACGCTACTGTAATGCATTACTTTTGTAACTCGTTACTCCCAACACTGATTATAACTAATACTAAGTGTAAGAAGTGTGAATATTGGAAGGCTAAACCTAATAACGGCCTTTTCTTCAGTGTTCAGGGCAAACAGTGGATGTTGGTATAGTATCTGATACAGATGTCAAAAGTAAGTCAACACTAAAATAATAAAAATGTAACGATTAATGGTCAAGCTAGTCTTGGTTTGAATATGTATGTTCAAGCCAACCACAATGCAAATAATGGTGTCTCTCTACAACGAATATTACAATAATCTCCAGGAAGAGCACAAAGACTTAAATCACTGTATTCTTCATTTTTAATCTTTGATCTATTGTTATATATACATATATATATTTGTTAATCGCATGCAAAATAAAAGTTGTGTCCATAACGTGTGTGTACTGTATATTTATTATGTATATATAAATACACACACATGAACGTATAGATTCAAGAAAAATATGTTATGATTATATATTAAATATTTTTTAAATATAATATAAATTATATGAATATAAATATATACATGTAAATATTTTTTAAAATATATATACTGTTTATGTGTGTCTTTATATGCACATAATATATATACACTGTACACACACATATTATGTAAACAAAAACTTTTATTTTGGATGTGATTACTCGTTGCCTAGTACTAATATACATATATACATACATATATATATATATAGACAGTGCTGCTTGAAAGTTTGTGAACCCTTTAGAATTTTCTATATTTCTGCATAAATATGACCCAAAACATCAGATTTTCATATAAATCCTGAAAGACGACAAAGAGAACCCAATCAAGCAAGTGAGAGAAAAATACTTTTCTCATTTATTTATTGAGAAAAATGATCCAGTGTTACATATCTGTGCGTTGCAAAAGTATGTGAATCTCTTGGATTAGCAGTTCATTTAAAGATGAAATTAGAGTCCATCTGTGCAGAGGTGTTTTCAGTCAGTGCAATGAATATCAAATGTCAGTACGTACTGTTTTATTCAAAGAAAAGAGATCTATCAAAGTCACGTTTGTGGAAGTGAATCATGTTATGCACAAAGGAGATTACTGAAGACCTCAGAAAAAAGAGTTGATGTTGCTCATCAGGCTAGAAAAGGTTACAAAACCATCTCAAAAGAGTTTGGACTCCACAAATCCACAGCCAGACAGATTGTGTACAAATGAAGGAAATTACATATACATATACACTTGTATATAAGAGAAGATTTGATTATTATTCAGGTTCTTTTTTCCCCCTTTTCAAAACTGGTATAATTTGTAATTTCACTAGTATTGGTGTGGACTACTAAAATGACAATGTTCTGACAACCCTAATCCAGTCTGTCCCATAAAATACCCCACAAATGCTCTTCCCTGCCATATTGCTGTTGATGTCAGAGCTAGATATGTTTGTATGCATTACAGTGATGACAGAAGAGATAACTTGGAAGTAGGACAACATGAACGCCGTTCCAAAAGCAATGACTCAACCTCCAAGATGTTCTTTGCGTTCACTCACAGCCAAAGGAAGCCTCCGTGACAGCTGCTGGATTCGATTTGCTCTCATTTCTACCGAAATTTTAACAAAACTAAAAAAAGAACAGACAAGTTAATAATCTCAGTGCAAGCAGTCTTAGTCTCCTCAGAGACTGATATTAGTATCGCAGATCACAGACTGAAAAAAGAAGTTTGATGTCTGCTAGATGTTGAAAGGGAAAACTGATGACAAACAGCAAGCGTTGCTTTAGTTGTTCAGATGTGTCCTCCATGGGACCAATTAACAACTTCTCGGTGCCAGGCTGAGAGAAGCCACATGCAGACAGCACACACATTTCTCTCTATACATCAAGCTCTAAATCTGGATTGTTCTCAAATCTCATTCATCCATGACGTCAAACTTCACAGGTTCTCGCATGTCTCATGACCGTCATGATAAATCTGAATTCAATGCAAGTTGAAGGAGATTTGAGAACAGTGACAAACGGGAAAATAACTTAAATTTCAGCCTTTTTTCACACAAAGCCATCATAAGGATTTAGAGGACTTGTGGACTTCTTTTATGATATTTTCCTCATGCTTTTATTGCCCTTCAGTAACCGCTGGCTTTCAAAAGAACAGCTAAACGTTTGTGACAAAACTTTTTTACTGTGGAAGAAAGCAGGCATACAAATTTGGAAAGCCTTGATGAGAGAATTTTAATTTGGGGGTAAATTATTCATTTGAAGTAGTCAAATAGACAACTCAAATCACAAACTATCATATTATAATAAATAAAACACCCATTTACAAGAACTAGACTGCTGGTACCTAAGAACATTCTGTGTTAATTAAACCATTCAGACTTTAGATCATTTTCTAAAGCCTTTATTACTAAACAGCACAATCTAATCCTTCTATCCCCTTGATCTCTGTAAGAAGCCAAAAGGGCACTGCCCATCTGGCATGATGTCAGATATGGAAAGCAGACGGCTCACATGCCCTAGTTTGCTTACATGAGGTTGGCAAAGTCATCTCTGGCTTGCAAAGCCGGCCACAGGATTGCTGAATCAAAGGTAATAGCAATGATAAGATCAGTGTAGAGAGAGGACTGAACCCAGAGAAATGAAAGCTTTACTGAGTCGGAGCCAAAAACAACATCATTTGTTGACTTTGCATAAATGCATTATAAGATTTGTGCAAATATTTAAAGATCTAAAAAGAGAAAGAAAGATGGAATGTCTGTTGGATTTCCATTTCACTGAGATTTACAGTAGCTCAACTGAATCACATGCTATGCTTACTTTAAGTGCAACAATTTAAAAAAGATAGTTTCATATGATCTTTAACAATTCAACGCATTTTTATTACAGTGAACATATGAAATTCCTCAAATGAGAAAATATGTTTTTAAAACGTACATAATGCATAGCTAATATACATATTACAAAACTAATATTATATTATATCATTTTAATATAATTTTATTGTTTTTATTTTCAACTTTTAAACGAAAATGATACAAAACTATAATATACATACAACAAAAATGCATAGATTTGTTTTTTTCAAAAAATAAAATTAAAACTAATTTACATATTGTAACATAATTTAATACACTTATATATAAATGAACTTATAAGAGCATGTTATAAAACTTTATATTTTTTATCTTTAACGGTATTGCATCAAATTTTTTAAATATAAATTTCCCACCCAAAAGTTTTTTTTTTTGTAACATATACTGCTTTTTTGCTTCATTTTTTAAATACAAGTTTGCACTGTCAAACGATTAATCACGATTAATCGCATCCAAAAATGAAAGTTTTGTTTACATGTGTGTACTGTGTATATGTATTATATATACATAAATACACACACTCTTACAGTATATATTTTGAAAATATTTACATGTGTATATTTATACAATGTATATTATATATAAATATATTTAATATAAACTTTTTCTTGAATATATACATGCATGTGTGTGTATTTATATATACACATAATAAATATACACAGTACACACACATTATGTAAACAAATGTTTTTATTTTGGATACAATTAATCACGATTAATCGTTTGAGAGCACTGATAAAATATAATTCAGAGCTATTTTAATACATCACTTTTTTTGACATTTTTAAAGCTACAATCTTAATTAGAGAAATATTGGTTGTAAAGAAAATGCATTCAATAATTAATACCATATTTTACATTTCAGAAGAATATTACACATCCAATATGTAATCCCTAAAAAAGATGAAGTAGTACAAGCATGTCACATGCAATAACAACAGAAACACCTAAAGCACCTAAATACACCCAAATAATGCTCTGGTCTTCAGCTGGGGAAGTCTCTCCCGGCACGTACACGTTTGCAGTGCTGATTAGATTGATTCTGACAGGTTGATACACAAAGGCACTGCATCTACTCTCTGCCCAAATAAAAAAAAAACGAGCACTTCTTTGTTCATCTGAGCCAACAGGCAACACAAGTGAGACTTATTTCTCATCAGTGAGCGCTAATGGTGTGCACAGGCGGAAGAGTGAATAGAGACCACACAGATCTCCACAAAGCACAAAAGCTTCTTGACCAGGTCATGTCCCAGCTTCCTCTGCAGGCATAGAAGCTGCACAGGAGACACTACAAGGTAGACCAAAGAAAAAAAGAGGCTTGCTTTATTTTTTTAAGTGCACTATAGCATCCTCTTTAGACGCTAGCAACAGGGGGGATATTGTGCTTCAAATGGATCAGACTCTTTACTGACACAGCACCCCCCACAATCCACAGGCCACTGCTAATCCTATTAAAATTAAGGCATGCCGGCACAGGACAGGAACACCACATTAGATCCATCAAGAACATTAGCTCTAAATCAAAACTCATGTCTCTGGCCATTACCAATCTAGTGAAATGAAAGGAAATGATTTGAGACCTTTGTGTAATGATGAAGCCATAACATTACATCAACATTTTGTGGAAAAGCTTCCAACTAAACATCCCCTGAAACAAGAGC
Organism: Barbus barbus; assembly: GCF_936440315.1. Taxonomy (NCBI): domain Eukaryota; kingdom Metazoa; phylum Chordata; class Actinopteri; order Cypriniformes; family Cyprinidae; genus Barbus; species Barbus barbus. Next base: position 24,479,780 of record NC_136751.1, read on the forward strand.
AAACTAACTCGCATCCATCTTTCTGTTGTTACAGCCAAGTTTTGTTGTTCATTCTTTTACAAGTTCACTCTCATCTATAATGTAATTTCTGAGAGTGTTTGTAGTAGTTGTGCTATTTTATCAAATATCGCGACTTCGATTTGAACTGTGATATATGATATACGTGCATCTAATATTTCTCCTGCTTAGATAAAGCCTGAAAGATGGGCACAAACCACACAGAAACTGCAGCTTTCATATTGAGAGGTCCATGAAAAAACAAAAACAATGTAAGAGTGAAACAGAACCCAGCTGTCTTTGCATTTTCATTGTATTTGAACCTTTCTGAATGTGAATTCGTGGTCTAATTTAGTTGATTTATTTACTATTTAATCAATGTCAAAGTTGACTGAGAATTTAATAAAATGCTCATTTATTTATTTGTAATATAATGCTGAATAACAACAATGCAAAGCTAAATGAAGGCGAAGAAATTGAGCAAACATGCTAAATAATAATAATAATAAAAATATATATTTATTATTCTTAGCATTCTTGGAGTGAAGTGTAAAACAGACACAGGTTGTAATTCACACGTCAAAAAAGTACATTTTTGGTCCAGTTTGTTTGTTTCATGTATGTTTTTATTTATTTAATGTCAAAGTTGACTGCAAAATTAATAAAATGCCTATTTACATATTGTAACAGAATGCAGCAAAAATTAAGGTGAAGGAATCGACCAAAAATGCATTAATATATTATTCTACCATGCAAAATAATAATAAAATAATAATGTATTACTCATATTCTTGTTTGTTATTATTAAGATTATTTTATGTTATTCAAATATATGTTATTCAAATATTTTAATTAATACAAAAATAATTGTATATTTAATTTATTTTCATTTCAATTTTTCAGTCATTCATTTAATTTACTTTTTCCAATTGATTGTGTAACCCTAGTTTTTGGGGCAAAGAACAGGACTTCAGTAAGTTGCATACAGTTTATACGTGGGTATAATTCAACCTTAATTAGTGGCTAATGTGATTAGTTCGATAATTGAAGGGGGCAGGGAGAAGGCGGCCAAAATAATGATTCTAGACAGATAATCTGTTGGGTTTTAATTAAATGACAGCCACAAAGACACAGCGCGATTGCAGAGGTAGCCATGCGATCCTACAGCGCGTCCAATAAAGTTAATCTGTGCTGCTGTCTTCTACTGTGCAGTAAACCTGCTGTACATATGGCCTCCCTCTTTCAGCGCTGATTACGGCCTGTCTGATTTAGATGGCCTGAAAGGCCATCAGCTGTGACCAAACAGCCCATTTTAGAGCCCCATGGGCAGCGATGGGTCAGGCCGCACTGGCCTGCAGTTCATTTCGGCCCACACATCACAAATGACAATCATCTGCCCTGGCAATCACAGAGAGAAGCTGTTCCCTCAGAGAGCCAATAGAGTGGGACGACGGCCATCCAATCTCAGGCTGTTCTGACAGCGCTTCACTTCAGTAATCAAGCTGGAGGGACAGAGAGAGAGGACCCCTCTGCTTACCAAACGATCGAGAAGAGAGGGGAAAAACCTCGGCTTGCTCCCAATCCCAAGATTTCAGTCTAGACGCCATCTGGACAATGGACATGGTTATCAAGAGGCACCTGCATGATTTAAGTACTTTAATAAAGTACAAATAATATACTTACAGTAAATATGATGATAATAGTTTGCGCCAATGTCTGATGTCAAAGTAGTAATTTGTAAATGATTAAAGCATACTTTTTGAGCTTAAGCTATTAAAAAGAAAAGTCAGAGCTTTGATGTGATGTTTATTAGCTGTTCTAAATATAATTTTCTTCTTATTCTATCAGTTTACATATATGCAGCAGGTCGTCTAAACAAATGCAAACTAAAAAAAACAGCTGTTCTGAAGTTGTTTCTATGCACAAAAGATATCATGAGATAGCTGGAGATTCCAGTACTAATATTTAAGCTGAGTACCTTTACAGAACATTTCAGAATGTACATCTGCATTGGTATTTCTGTCAGATACACAGAATGGTGTTTTTCACTCAGTTTAAACCCCAGACACAGCAGGACTGCAGTAAATTGGAGAAATGGTTGGCCTGAGGTTGCAGCCTTGAGAAAGTTCACCTTACGAGGTCATGGCCATAGTAATTGTTAGTCAGATTACTCAGTGGGAGACACCAAAACCCCACACACACATGCCAACTACAGTAGAGCGGGTTGAGTTTAATAGTGTTTGTGGTTTGTCAGAAGGCCGCTGACCCAGAACTCAGGGGTTAGAATACGTCACAGAGAGAATGGTCCAAGAGGAGCCTCTCAGAGAACAAAAACGTCTATACATTCCTCCACTTTTAACAATCTATTGCGAATACAATTGTTCCTGAGGGCAATGAGAACACTGTTATACAGCCCAGCAATATATTAATAAAATGTGTAACTTTAATGCTTTGGATAAATGCATCTGCCAAATGCACAAATTCAAATGTAATATTTTGTGCTGCACTGTTGGAAAATAATTGATTTGAACAAGTTATTTAAATATTTAAGTGAAACAATGTGGTAATTTGTGATGTCTTTGAGCCAATGGTTAAGTAAAAAAAAAAAACAATTTAATAGTAATATTTTAAATAATTCAAATTTAAATAGTAAAAAAAACCTTAAAATGAACTTTGTTACACTAACCTATGACAGATAAATTGATAAGATTTATTATACATTAATATTTGACAATAGTTTTAATAGTATTCATAACCATTGGTTAGTGTGGCGAAAAGTTAATTTATTAGTTTTAATACTATTTACTAATTTCATTGCTTTAATACTATTTTTACATTAAATTAATCAAATGTATAATTGTATACCTAATATAATATTTAGCTGTTTTTTTCTTTGCATATTTGTGATACTCACAATACCCTATAGATAAAAAAAACTAAAATTCCACTTAGGCTGTCATTAAACGCATGCATTACAGCAGATCTTTTCTTTAGTAGGCTGTATGTTGGAGTTGAATTTATGTCGCTTACACTTTCTATTTATACTACTTTTTTTTTTTTGCATTTCCTACTAAAGTTCCCATCCAACTGGTTACAGGTACAGTTACAATTGACTCATCAAAGCAACTTAACTAGCACTTGCCGCTATAAGACAGTGTTCATTCTGGGCTCTGATTCCATCTATACACTCGGTCAATGACAGACTACTGTCACGGCATTATGAACTTAAAGCAAAAACATTTATAATGCCGTAAAGCGAATGCAGCCGTTTCAAAAGCAGCTTTACCTCAAATGGCACAGGTGGCTGTTCAATCTGGTGTTTTATTTTATGACATCTCTACTCAAACCAAAAGATGAGGCAATACGTTTCCCCCATTCTAGATGTGCCAAAATACTCCCTGAAGTTATATGACTTAACCCACAGCTTGAAGTCTCTTAAACTCACAGGCCACTGGCACGCACTTGGAGAAGTTTTGCACTGTCTGTGCATAAAATTGATGAGCCTCAGTTTTAATCTTATCCCAAAAACTCTGACAAAAGTTCTAAGTATAGAAGTCAACCATTTACAAGGCTCGGAAGGAAACACACTGCACTAATTAAAAAGAAAACACAACAGACTAACGAACAAAGTGTCTCTACGTTGAAGCATGAACAGACACATTCCGCTTGACCACAATATGCCAATGATCCAACGCCTTCTCGCAAGAGACACTTTGAGTCAATGGCATAATCACAGTCATCTGGAATGCTGATGTCTACATCACACTCCCCATGAATCGTCCTCAAACAAAAGTACAGAAGAGGAGGGACAAAAAAAGAAAAAAGAAACACCCACAATGCCTTGCAAACATGACCATCTGGACTGAGCTGTTGGAGGATTAAAAGGGGGCCCATGTAGGGGTGGTGCGAGCTGTAGAGTGGCTCTCGCTCTAATTTTTCTCTCTCTGAGATAATTACAGGGTACCGCTGGGATGGACGGATTGAGGAGAGAGATGCTCCGAGTCTGGGTTGCCGCCCTTGGTTCTCAAAATCACCACAGAGCCAAAGTGTGCGGTCGGATCCACAGGGTGGACACTCCAGCACCGCCTGAGGAGAACAGAGCCAGACAGCACCACAAAACCCAAACCAACAGCGCAGGCTATTTAAAGCGCACACCAGCTCATCCCTGCAGCCTCAGCTAAACAGGCTTGGAAACTAAACTACCAGCAGAACCACTCGGAAAATTGCTTAATGGAGAAAGAGTCAGTGGGGAGGTTTAATATGACATCCAGTTCTTACAGTGTAAAGCTAAAAGCACCAAAGAGATGCTGCTTTGAAACATCCATACAAAACCTTTTTTAAAGGCAATATAGAAGCAGAATTTACACTGCTTCTATATTTCTATATCTATTTACACTGAATTCCATTCACTTACGTGACTATTTGTGCCTGAAATGACACATACACGCAAAACTATGTCAAAATGCATGTCTCTGCAAGTATCCTTGTAAAAAACAGTTGCTTATGTCTTGGGTGAAGGTAAACAATTGGGAAAGAAAGAGGATGACAATAACAGCTGCTTAATGTCCCTGTTGCTTTCTGTGTCATAATCAAACAACAAAACAGAGAAAAATTACTTTGGTTTTTTTAACAGATTTATTAGATTTAATTTATACAGTGAAGACTATACATTGTTATTTTACATTAGATTATTCAATTTATGTACCTGAATACTGTTAGACTAGCCTTAAAAATACAGCTCTGTTTATTTCATTTGTATCTTTGTTCTATTATATTTATCTATGCTTGTAATTTGTTTATTTCCTATGCTGATTTACTCACCTACAAAATCACCCCAATCATTTTTTCCCCAAATAGAGCTATTCAAGTCATCTGGTGATTTTTTTTTTCAAATCGCAATATATAAATTGCAGAAAAACAAAATATCGCAATGTGAGTTTTTTTCCAATATAGTACAGCCCTATTACATAGCCGTGGTTGGAAAGAAAGGGAAAAAATATTAACCAATAATATCTTAGTCTACTGTGGTCCACTTTTCACGGTCCAGACAAATCCCATATTGCATTATTTTCAGCTCCATATTCTTCTACACTCTGAAAACTGTCACATTATGGAAGATGAATGCATTGCAAATGCCATTTCATGCTGTCTTTATAAGTACTTGTGGAGGAAGTACTCAAAACGTATCTGATTCTACTCGACATGCGAAAGGAAAAAAGAAAAATTACCCATTTTAGGAACTCGTTCATCCGACTCAAAGCCTTCTCTTTCCAAAACCACAAACCCCAAATAAATACAGCCCGCGAGAACTTGAAACGGCAATGGGTTTGCCCTCAATTTCAGGTGAATGACGACGATTCCTCATGCGAGTTCATCTATCAGGCCTCTGGACAGGTTCACAGCAGGCCACGGAGATGAGGCCATAACTCAGCCCTGGCATCTATCCACTCTTTTCTCCATCTCTGCTCTGGATGTGGGGATTATGGCATCACAGATATGAGCTTCACAAGTTATGGCCTCCACTCTGTAGCACAGGTGTCAGGGTCGAGTGTGATTTGGAGACGGAGAGCAGATACAGTGGGCACCCCAGGGAAAGCTGGACACACAGCACTAAAGTTGAGCTTACTGAGCGCCTAATAGACCTGAGTGATGGTATGTCACAACAGCATAAACGGTACACGGATTAGAGAGGAGGAAGCAGCTGAAGTTTTTAATGAGAAAGCGATAGAAAGTTTAGCTTCTTGTATTATTAGAGGGGCAATTTCCCTTTAGATTCACAGTAACTGTCGTTTCACAAATGGATTTAGCAGTGCATCATGTATAAAACCACAAGAGATGCAGGTGCACTTTTAAAAGGCAACTTATTTAAATCGGGAATATGTTTTTTCACTTAGAATTCTGTTATAATCCTTCAAACAATAATTCCTGTTAAGAAAGTCTTCCAACACGAAACATCTATGAGTTGCCTGAAAAAGTAACTAAATGTCATGCTTAAAAAGTGACTAGGCAATCCAGACATATAACGTTGATATATAATTCATGCTGCCTTTGCCATCAAAATTTCACATTTTTCATTTTTGGGAGGTTTTCAGCCAGCATTTTGAAGCGAATGTTTTGTGCATTACTCTCCTCGCAATATATATGAGCAGAACCAATTTTCTAAGTGCTCCGTTTCCTGTCTCCACATTAAAAATCATAACCCCCATTCCTCAACGCTTTTATTATGCTCCAAAATCAAATGCCAACCTCCCGTTTTTAATAAAGCCCTTATACGACTTGGGACATCTGATAGTGCTCACTTAAATGTTACCAACCTTGGTCCTCACAAGCCTTTGGTTGAACAACAAAGGTCAGGGCAGTGATTTAAGAGACGGTTCTCGTTTACATGTGTGATATCAGAACTCCAAACCAAAAAAGCTTCTCTACCCCCGCCACGTCACATCTGCTCTTTCTCAACGCAAATTAAATGATAACTAGCACAGGAGGCGTAACACTGCCCAGGACTGGCCTGACACTTGTTTCTACACTCCTTCCACCTCAGGGAACGCCATGAGACAAAATGTCATTTCTAGTTTTAAATTAAGCCTGCTACTGATTACAAACATGAGGCATTTGAAAACAGAAGGCACTGCTTGACAAATCTACTCTGACTGCAGCTTACTCAACAAAAGCAATACAGTGTACAATCTGCAATAGGCTACCTGCAGGAACTGGAACTTTGGTATTATTGCCCAGAGGATCCATACTCAGAGAAATGACAGAGAAATGCATGTCTTGACAACCTGAGGAAAATGAGAAACCCTATTTTTAAGATTCCACACATTTCTGAGATAGTCAAGTGCTGCAAGAAAGAAAAACACGTTAAGCCTATATGGTTTGTATAGCATAAGAATGTCGGCAGGCGTGTAATTAAATAAATTAATCACTGTAAATGTAGGAATCTAACCCTGGAGAGACATTCATTTCTTAACAGGCGACAGTGGACGCTCTCGTTGCTCACTTGCTTCTCAATGGCGCGTAACTGTCGTGCAGTTCTAGTTTTCTTTAATGTTATTATAACGTGCACTAACGCCACTTGGGGAAATAAATGTGTCATCCCAATGGGGTAGAGGGGCAAAAAGATTATGAAAAGCTACCGTTCTCCATGCGAGAGAGTTGATGGACATGTGGCTTTTCCGTCCGTTAGAAACAAGTGGCGGGACCAAGTGTTGAGATATTTGTTCTACAACACGTATTTGAATATTACTAAGGCTGAGATTCATGACATTGTCATGATATTCGAGTTGAGTCGGCTACAGTGCGACTGGTACAGTCCGATTCCAGAACAAAATATTCCCATGATCTTTAGGAATCAAAATGATACAACGCGACCAGTGCAGCCCGATTCCCCAGTGAGTAACTCTTATGAGCTGGTTCAGCTCAGATAATCAAAAACATACAAAGCGGCCAGTCCAGTCCTATCCCCAAATAACGACTCTGTAATGAGTTTTAGGGAGTTAAAAACAAGTATGAATCAGTCTGACTCACTTGCTTAAGAGCAAATTAATGCCCGATCCAAAACTGTAGCCTACTTAAGGTTCGTGAGACTTAATAGGTTTTAATAAGAAAATGTGTAGCTAAACATACATATGAGTATTGTATGAATATTCTATGTAGGCTATTAATTAAATACCAGATGTTGCCAGATTTTGCTTTAGTAGTTTAATATAGGCTATATTTAGTTCTCACTTATGCCTCCCCTTTAAGAAGTTTTAAAAAGTCTGTAAAAGTTTGTGTTGACACACTTTTTAATATTATTTCTCATTTGTTGGCCTTTTGTAGAGAAGCCTACATGATTCTCTCATTATTTTGACAACAGACTGCTGAGGGCAGCAAATGCATGCCACAAAAATAGCATGCCTCAAAAGTACTCAAAGTATCATAAATGGAACCGAAACACAATTCCCATTCCTAAATATCACCATCTGACACTAATTCTAAATTGCCAGGCTCAAACACGGTCAGTTCCCCCCGGGCTGACAATTCCCCTGTTATAAATGAACGAGCATTCTTAGGCATCATCACTTTCCCGACAATCACAAATAGCATTCCAAAAAAAAAAAAAATAATAATAAAAAAAAAAAACAGCAGCAACACACGCTCAAGACTTAATGTTTCAAAGTTGCACGACTGGCTGACAGTTGTCATGCTCGCGCCGCCATTCCCTGCGCTGTTGTAACATGTAACAGAATGAAAAGAACAAAAGCCGCCGCCGCTACTACATTCGGCTCAACGTTCTCCGGTTGCTACGAAACCGGTGAACTCACTAAGAAGATCAAGAACGTGCAGATGTATCAGGTTCATTCCAGGCATACCTGTCATCGTAGCAGAAATCGGCGTCCAGTGTGTTGACATACAGGAGCAGTGCCACGGCGCTGCACACCAACTCTGCGATCATCTCTCAAAAAGAAAAGAAGGAAAGGAAATGAAAGAGTAGAAGGATGATATTAAAGCCCTTCTTTGATTTCTCTCCTCGTCTTTGTCAAAATGCCTCTGTCAAAAAACAATATCCGAGTCCCCATCCTTGCAAAGTGTTGAAATGAATTATCCAGACATCCTCCTCTTAACCCATATTATTTGCGGAGAGAATCCTGTAGGGTAGAGTGGATGATGCACATACAGTATTTACAGTAGCTCGACTGTGTTTGGACGTCCTTACACCGAGAGTGTTGAGATGATGCATAGTGGACGCCGAATAAATGTCGTGATTGAGCCGCATGTGGTTAGTGGCTCCAGTGCGCCTGCGCACAACCCCTCCTCCTGGGTATGTATACACATACACACGGTCTGACTTAACCCTCTATTGCACGCATTCTGAAATGTTCACAAAATATTTGATTCACATTTCTTGCACATTTTTAGTTAAATAAAACGTTTTGAATAGCAATATTCGGGGGTGTTCCTTACTATATAAATAAACCAGTCAATTCGTGCAATCCAAATCGGCCTTTATAACATTTATAACAGTGCTAGATACATTTTAAATAAGGAAATTATTCTTATTAAAGAATTTGATCTTTTTAACAGGTAGTCAAGAATATCAATATTCATCTTTTTTTTATGTTATATTTGCTCTTTTTTCTTATAATGATGGTTTGTTACATTGTGTGTTGTTTACTGCACACTTTGCACTGATTAAGTGGTATCACGGTTTATGGCAAAGCCAGGATGAATGTTGATTTGTGATGTGGACTTTAGTTTTACCATCTCAAGTATTATAGTGCTTATCAGTATATTTCAAGGTCAAAATAATGTTATAGCAGTCAAGGTAGATTGATATAGTATATAGTATCATGATATTAGTTTATGACACACAAGCATAAATTATTAACTGTAAAATATACCAGCACCAAAATGCATGTGTGTCCCCACAAGGATAGTAAAACCTGAATTTTCTTTTTCCCATAAGGGGAAAAAATATACAAAAAATAGTAAATGATATTTATCTGAAAGTGTAACAATGCAAACAGGTTTTCTATAAGGGGTATGGGTTAGGGATAGAAAATATAATTTGGTCAGTATTAAAGTAATAGAAGTCTATGGAAAGTCCCCACAATTCACAGAAACAAACGTGTGTGTGTGTGTGTGTGTGTGTGTGTGTGTGTGTGTGTTTTACAGTGAAAATGAGTGCAGGAGCGTAGTGCCTATGCAGAAAGGATTTTTCACAAGGTATTCATTTAAGTCTTTCTTCTGTATCCTAAAATGCAGCTCATGACATAACAGTGCAAGGCATGTACTTTGAGTGAAATAATTATCTCAGATTTAATTTGCTATGGTGTTAACATTAATTATTGAATCATGTCACAAATATAGCGGCGTGAATTTAAAATGTGCTAAAAATGCATCCTAGACAAGCAAGTGAAAATCCAAAAGGGAGTGATTACGCAGATGATCAGCAGACCATTAAGGCACAAAATGAATATTTTGAGACGTTTTCGCACTTGAATTTGAAGCAGATGTGCCCCGTTGAAAGAACTAGTGTTGCAATCAATTGTTTTAAGTCTGCAACATAACCAATAGTTGTGATTACTGTTCATTTGTTTAGTTTATAACACTCAGTTCCTGTTAAAACCAAGTCAGTTATTATCAATAACATATAACAAAGGTCATAATGATAAAAATGTCAAGTCTATATACATGGAATCCTTAATGAGCTGAATTTTAAAACATCCAGTAGAGGGCCCACATTCAGAAAATAAAAAAAACAAGCCATTGTCTTTGGCAAAAGTGGGAAAACACTGTCTTTGCAAATGAATTGCTCCTATAATCAGGTCTTCAACCTACACATATTTTTCATTTAGCGGAAGCCACACGCTTTAGGCAGGCTTTATGCTTTATGGGTAATATGTACTGCTTTCTTCAAACAGCAGGGAGTATTGGATCCCTTTGAAGACTTGAGAAATTGAAGAAAAGAAACCGAGGAAGAGAGAAAGAATCAATCTTGTAGTTGCTGAGGACACAAAGAGTGCTCTATATGGTCCAGTGAATATTGATGTAATTCTAGTTCAATAGCGAGACCCAGGCTACTTAGACAGTCTTCAATGTGGCCATTCACAGAACAGCAGGATGCTATGATGTAATCTATTAGAGACCTGAAGGAATCACAGGAACTGAACCTTCTGTCTCACTGTAACAGACTCACTGAAATTGTCTTATAGGAATGGGTGTGCCTCTAGACAGCCATTTGTTTTTTTCTGAGACTGTAATTACCATTTTGCTCCCTCCTGACCACATGGCTTAATTTGAGTTAATTATGTGCACACAGCACTAAAAGAGTATTTTACATTTATAATGTTAGCTGTATTGCATTTAATTTTCACAAATGAAAAGTTTTCATAAACGTTACAGTAGTATAATTCTGTATCTTTACAATTTTTTCAAAATTAGTATGTTCTATGTTGCCCAAATCCTGCTTTTTGGGTCTACCACATATCAGATCTGCAAACAATTTTTGTTTGCCTCCTGCTAGGAATATAGACGGAAACCTCAGAATTCCTGTCACTGTGATAATTCTACATAGATAAGAGCAGGATTTAAACTAAAACCCACAAATTTAGGCTTAGCACAGTCTGAAATCCCACAAAAACTCTTTTAAAGCAGAACAAGTAAGCTTGAAGTACGTGGCCCCTCAAATTTATTTGCAGCAGAGTGCCAGCTTCAAATTACACGGCAAACTTCACATTTGAAAGTATAAATGGTTTGTTTGAGTTCACAATAAAGAGCTCAAAAGCCTACATATTGTTTGCTTATGGGTAACACTTTAAGCTTATGAAGAATTATATACCATGTAAATTTGATGTAGGTTTAATGTAGCATGCTGAAATGTCATTACCTAAAGTATAATATCAAATTCCTGTATATGAAATAGGTGTAATCCCTCTTGTACATGTATTATTTGTGCATGTCATTTGTCAGTGTCAAATTTGTATGATTTTCTAATAATCTGTTTCCTGTGTGGGGGAAAACCTCCATTACTCTAAAGCGAACAGCCTGCTATTTACATATAGCTTTTAAACCCAGTTGCCTGTAGTTATATATATTTACAACCAGCACTTTTTAATGCATTATATGCTTCATAAATATGTTTTGAAAATTCATGAGGGCCCTTGATCTGTGGTTTACCATATACAGTATTGTTAAATGACTGAGCCGTTTTTGCAGTTCTGTTTCAATAGAGGGACTTTTTGGATTGTGGACATTTTCAGTTTACAAATGCATTTAAAGGAATTGTTTACCCAAAAATGAACATATGGTGAAAACATACTCACTCTCAGTCCATCCAAGAAGAGTTTCTTCATCAGAACAAATTTGGAGAAATTTAGCAAAATCACTTGCTCACCAATGGATCCTCTGTAGTGAATGGGTGCCGTCAGAATTAGAGTCCAAACAGCTGATAAATGATCCACAAATGATCCACATGATTCACCAACACGACTGCGAGTGTGATATTGCTTTAATTCAACATTTGAATAAACAAGAGGTTCATTTTAAGTACATTTTAGACACGATATTGCCAGTTAGTTTGGGTATTTTTGCTCCACTAAAGAAAATAGTTGAATTTTACGACCGGGACATATTTCTTTTTCAATTTCATTCAAAGTTTGTACTTTCTTTGTACTTTAATATCCATCTCTTTTCAAAGCTTCACCCCCTCTGTGTCCATCTATGCCCTTGTAACAGTTATATTTAATGAATAACAGCCACGAGGGAGACCACAATATCACATGTCTACAATTAAAAACAGTTTCTTAAAGTTGCCTTCAGCCACATAAGTGATAATAAATCATTCTGCCTTGAAATGAAATGATAATGTAGGAGGATGGCGTGATGGATGGTAGAACCTGGGTGGCGTATTTGACACCGTAAGATAAGAACGAGTGACACTTGTGATTGATAATTATTCATTTTTGGCTGCAGGTTTGGGAAGCTTTTAACCATGGGCTGCAATTGTACACAATATTGTATTTCTGATGTCTTTTGTTTCACAATGCATTTTTTGTTATTAACTTCCTAGTGTGATTGATCCTTGGTGCTGGGCATTATGTGCAGCCACCAAACCTGTGTTTGAAGAAATAGAAATTTGCCTGGCCAAAAAATAAGCTGACCTTTAGCAAGACCATTTTTAAAACTCCGAAGAGAATGCTAAATTCAGTAGAGTAGCAATTGAAAGTGCCACTTCAATAACAGACCACTTAGGGAGAAGGGTTCTTTGTGCATAAATTAAAATATGCCATTAGTGAGGCATTTATGAAAGTGAAAGTCATTCACTAGCAAGAAAGTTGTAAGCCAGCCAACTTGAACCAGGAAAATAAACACATACTTTTACTTTTTTGATTTTACTTTTTGATCTCAAACATCATGTGAATAACTGCATAGTGCATAGTGACCTTCAACAGAGGTAGGTGGGAAAACCAAGGCCTTTTAGATGTCTTTCACTGATTAAACTCAAAATTGAATTTGACAGATCTGGGCTGTATGAGTCACAGATGACTAACTTTCACATTTCCGGTCATATGTGCCCATGATTTCAATTTTGGTAACCTTATCTGGGAAAAGAAGGCGTTTTGCCAGTTCCCTACTGAGCACCTATGGTCACCTATGTGTGTGTGTGATGTGAAGTATGAATGAATTCTGTATTTGGAAAAGATTCACTATGTGAGTTTGAGTGAAGTATTTCATGCCCATAAACCACAAAGAATCGGTATTTTACGCTTGAGTACCTGCACCTGCACACATTTGCAACACATCAGAAGTAGTTAAGGTTATTTCCAGCAGAGATGGAAATCTCATATTACTCACAGAAGTGCGATAAAGAATGAACGGATGAACGACACAGGCAACAGAAGACCGTAATACAAAATCTAACCCAGAACATCACTGTAAAAACAACAGGAGATTATAGATAACCTTTCTTCAGGCTCACATCTACATGAATTTATGTGTAAGGAAATTCCAGGGTGTAAAAGATTGCTTCTTTGTGGTATCAGGTAAAGGATCCTACCTTTTGCAGCAGAATATCTTAAATTTCCCATCTGTTTATGCTGTACGAATGTAGGAATGTGAGCATTTTTGTGGCTTTATTCTCAAAAAGTCGTAGACAGAAGGGGGTCAATGACTGTCATTAAGAGGCTTGGATGGAGGCCTGTTCCCCTCAACCGGCCCGTTCCAGCCGCCCATAGTTTCTCTCCACATCTGATTTACATAATCAAACAACCCCGTTGCACAGTTTTTCCCCACTCAAAACTCGCTCAAATCGCTCAAATAAACCTTTCCTCCATATCCTCACACATTTTTTCCTCACATATCTGTCAAATATCCAAGTAGAGCATGTTTTAGAGTCAAATGTCTGGCATTCACAACCCATTATATGACACATTTCCAACTTGAACTGTTCAATAAGAAAAAAAAGTAAGACGAAACTTGATTTTATGTGTCGAGAAATCATGGATCTTAAAAAGCAGATGGTTTGTTGAAGAATAAGAGGCATTGGTGACGTCAGCTGGAGTTTTTATATTTATAAGACATTTTATTATTTAGAATAACATCCAGTGATGAATTGTTTACAATATGACCAGGAATGTGTATGAAAAGGAAAATAAAGCTAGTTTCCACTGATGAGAGTATCTTCAGTCCATGCACCATGATGGTCTCCTAACGTATGCTTTAAGTGATTCTCTCTAATCCATCACATTTTAGGAATTTTCCCAGGTGTGATTCAGCAGGCATGCTGACATTTGACCTATCCATGTGCACAGATGGTGTGCTGCAGAATGCCTTCCAGTCATTGGCCGGGCACTCCTTCTGGTGCCTCATTGAAAAATGGGTCAGCAGACTCGCTGGTGTTGACCTTCAAGTCTGGGACCGAGAGAGGGTGGCTGCAAGAGATTTGGAATAATTGAGTTATCTAGATTTTATTTATAGGCTAGGATGGTTGCTATGTTGTTTGTTGCAGGAAAGATCATAACAGTTTAAAAAGCCTAAATAAAAATGGGAGTTTCATGGCTTTTAGTACATTTTAAGTTTGTATTGTTACAATGCTGATATATGTAAATGAACAATGTCTATCGCTGTTTTACCTGCACCCAGAAATCCCGGTTTATTTCTCTGCAGATGATGCAAATGGTGTCATTTTGTGTCATCCAGTGGATTTTTGACACCTCCAGGTCTTTTGGAAATAGAGATTGATATTTAGCATTTTTGTATTTACCCCCACAGAGAGTCACATCAACAGTGACGCCAAAATTAAAATGAATTATGGGTGTTAAAGCTTTGGGTAAAAGAGAAAAACACCACAGATTTTTTTTCTCAGTTTTCTCAGTCAGAAATTTGATTGCCTTTCTTCTGCATTGACAGCTAAGTTTTATTAAAAGCCCATCTTTGCAGAGATAAATTACCCCATTAACTCAGTCAATACCCTAAAATGAGCACAAACAGTGGAGAATGGCGCTAGTAATGGCAAGGTCATGGGTTCGATTCAAATCAGGGAAAGCTGATTAAAACAAAAACGTACAATCTACAGTATGTGGCTTTGGATAAAAAACACATTTTGGGGGGGAAACATAAATATGCATATTGGCATTTCATGTTTTTGCCAGGCTGTGACATAAACTAAATGCTCTGTAAGGAAGTTAATACTGTACTTATATTTCCAATAATTAAGTTTAACTAAAAAAAACAATCAACAACTGTATCATAGAACCAAGTCAGGTTATAGCCAAACAATTTCTGTATGCTTGTTTCATAAACAAATGGCTGTATGATAAAGATGTATGTGCTATAAAGATCTAATATTTAATGGTGCCTCATTACATAAAAAGATAATATAGTGCAATAAACCATAAACCAGTAAACTTTAATATTACGGTACAACATACAAAGGTTTTTGACCATGCTCCTCCTTTCCGTAAACACAGCAAAAAGCAAAAGTTTTATTGCATTAACTCACTTTCTTAACGTAGAGTTGTTTACTGGTGATGACAGGATCATTTCATATAGGGCGTTTACAGCGACAACTGTTAACTGTTTCATAATTCTCTCATAGCCAAGTACACTTCAGATTTTTTGGATGAAAAAATGATTGACAGCTTTGGTGGCTGCACATAACGCTCAGCACCAAGGATCAATCAAACCTTCCCATCAATCATTTCTGCATATCCAGGGTTTGGCACCCTTTGAACTGTCGCTGACAACATGACACTCTTCAACAGAGCGGCTACAGAGGTGTGTGGGATGTTTCTAGACCCAAAGCTTTTTGATGAAGGTTTTTACAACCAGCAGTGGAGCAGTGCTGGTTCTGATGAGCAGAATGCCATCATAAAGCCAAGAAGCATGTGATGAGATTCCCAGCAGATTGAAGCTAATATGTCTGGCAGAGGATGCACATGGAAAGCTGAATCATCCTGTAGACCACAGACAGAGCATTCAGGCATACTACTGCTCTTTGTACGACTCACACACACACACACACTTGTCCAGACACACCTGACAGCAGAGCATATTGGGTGGGAGCTTTCTGGATGAGCTATACAGGATAAAATATCAACAATGACAGAAAACAAGAGAATCTGGAAGGTTAAGTTAATTGAAAAATGAAAAATCTGTCATCATTTATTCACTCTCATGCCAGTTTAAATCCATATTGTTTGTCAGACACCCAAAACTTTTGAATTTCCACGATTCTTTCTTTCCAGTAGTTTCTGATAAGCGAATAAGGATTTTAAACAAACCTTTTCATTCACAAATTTATCATTCAGATAAATGTGTGAACCAGTTCAACTGATTCATAAAAAGAATCTGTAATTGCTAGCATGCAAATTCTACACAACACAAGAATATCACATCTATATAACTATAAAAATGTGCATTCACTAGAAATAACATGACGTTTCTGTACATATAAGAAAATCTGTTCTTTTAAAAATTGAAAATGGACAGAGAGTCACACTGATATGCTTCAAAATAAAGTGATTCAAAATCAATTGCGTCTGTCGCATGAAAACAATGAATGAAAGACTCAGTATGTGAACTAATCATGCAAGTTCTCAAAACTAACTGCATAATGTTTTCCTTATTCAGAATCTGATCAAAGACACGTGGATGTGCTCTGAGAATTTGGTTATTGTAAATTGAAGGGTGAGAACCAGAAGGGCGTAAGTGACATTTTTGGTGAAATGGAGATATATAGCTCTTTCTACTGGCAAAAGTACTGTCAATTTGTATTATAAACAATTGAAATCAGTACACAAAGTCAGCAAACATTACAATGACCATCCATGGTGTAATTGAATGGGGGGGGGGGGGGGGGGGGGGCTTTCAGCGAACAAAGGCAACATGATTTGAACTGCTCATGAATTATACCATAAACGTTCCCTAAAACATTCCCCATTTGTCTCTTGCACTGAATTGCAAGTCTTCAGAAGCCAACGTAGTGACTAGCAAAACTTTGGCCTCTCTAATGCCATCTGTGGTTGAAACATAAACTGCAAGAAAAATAAAACTCTAGTTAAATTGCAATTACACTCAGATTTGATGAGTACTAAAGAGAGTACTTTAGGCAACAGGAAAAAGTTAAATAACCTCTACTTCAAAGCCAAACATAAAATGAAAGCTTTAAAAAGATAATTAATTAAGCTCTTAATGGAGAACAATCAATGCATGATACATCAATGACTAGAGATTGATATTAACTGCAAGAGACCCTGTTATCTGGTTGTGAGAGTGAAATAATC
Organism: Barbus barbus; assembly: GCF_936440315.1. NCBI lineage: Eukaryota > Metazoa > Chordata > Actinopteri > Cypriniformes > Cyprinidae > Barbus > Barbus barbus. The sequence goes on from NC_136751.1 coordinate 24,497,044, forward strand.
TTGCATATGCATATGGCTAATAAATGAGTTTTTTTTACAGGGCAAGAGGAGTAACGCATTATGTATTAGAGCGAATGTAGGTGAGCGTGAACTGAACTCTCACGGGGTATAGAGTTCAGGAAAAGAAAGACAGCAAGTGTTGGCAGGTATTGGTGTGTTACTTTGAGCCGAGACCAGAGATTAACCAGCCTGAGACGCTACAGCGACTTACAATGAAGTGCACAAATTACATGAATGGCAATTATCTGTCATGGAAATAACCATTAATATGATTTGTGCACTTTATTTTAAGTCACTTTGGTCTGAAAGCATCTGCTAAGTACATAAATGTAAACTCACTCTGACCTTGCTGTAAGTTTAAAAGAAAGAAAAGGACATCAGTGCCTGAAACCGCATTTAAAAAAAACACATTATTGCACATTAAGGCTATGTTTGCCATCAACACTGATGCCTGAGATACAAGGCAGCCCTTCACAGAAAAATAATCAAGTTTGCTTAAGGTTTGTCCTGGTTTTTCATGAGGAAATTCAAGTCTAATGCAGAATTTAGCACCTCTGAGGAAGCTCACAAAATTGCCTTATGGTAACTTACAACTTCCCCTCCTAAGACCCATTACATTAAAAGCATTACATGAGGAAGTTTGCCAAGGGCATGTAGCTTTTAAAAGCTTCGCTTTCTCACATAGAAAATAAAACTCACTCTTGGAATACTCAGATAGTCATTTACAGACTTAAAAAAAAAAGAAAACACCTGCATGTACTGTATGTAGTTTGCAGTTTGACTATTATTAACCAATGATTTACACAAAGTACTGTTTTGTTCATTCTTGGTTGGCCCGAATAAGAAATACACTGCATATTTGTCACTCCATGGTTAATTTTTTTTGTTCCCGAAAGCGTCTGTTAATATGGAGGCTTTTGATATAAAAATTAATAGTATTCGTCTGGTTATTTGAAGTCCATTTTTGACTCTTTATCTTATGCATGTATGCAAACCTGTTCTAAATTCAGTGTTTATTCATTAGATCTGTGATATCTGGGTTTTGTAAAGTTAGTAATTCATTTATAGTGTACAGGCAGACATGCAGAAGGCAAGAAAACTGTCTGAATTGTAATGAGTCCAGTCCTGAATACTAATGCAAGGAGTGACTCTGTTTTCTGCTGCAAGGCACCAACAATAGAACTGGCCCAGTTTACGGACTGCTGATTTACCGCTGAGTGTTTGGACAAAATATACTCTCTCTCCCTCCTCCTTCTCTCTTTCTCAGTTTTAAATATAAAATCTATAATAATACATTTTTAAAACACAAAAATTGTGAGAAAATACTGCCAAATATGCCAAACTTTGCTGAATATAGTAGGCTACATGAAATAATTACAGCTTTCGTAAGACAGGGTTTCAGGCATGCTACAGTGCTACAGATACAGTTGTTTCTTTGGTTGGAAACTTGCACACAGAGCACGATGATTATGACAACCATCACCGCATCCGCAATGTAGTGAAATGCATCATATACATCTCCATAAACAGAGAGGATTGTGCTACTTGTGACCCGGGTCATAGCACCAAATGTTGGACCCCAGGCACAGAATTATCTTCCGGTCTCCTAACTGATTTACAGTTTCATCAAATTTAGAGGGTCACAACATAAATAAATAAATTACATTGTGTTAAGAAAGAATATATGCTACATTATTTATGGTTTTAGTTGAACTGAAAGAAATTTCAAAATTATGTTCTTTCTATTAAATTAAAAAAAGTTGTCATGGTCCTACAGAAATCATTTTAATATGCTTATTTGGTGCTTAGGAATAATTTCTTGTGGAAACATGATACACTACTATTCAAAAGTTAAAAAAACTTTTATTCAGCAAGGATGCATTAAATTGATCAAAAGTGATCAATGGATCACAAAACAAGTCATAAGGGTAATTTTTTTCAAATTTATATTTATGCATCATATGAAAGCTGAATAAATAAGCTACCCATTGATGTATGGTTTGTTATGATATGACAATATTTGGCCGAGATAGATTTGAAAATCTGGAATCTGAGGGCGCAAAAAAAATCTAAATATTGAGAAAATTGAAGGTCTTAGCAATGCATTTTTTTTTTTTTATAAAGTTTGATTATAGTAGTAAATTTACAAAATATCTTCATGGAACATGATCTTTACTTAATGTCCTAAGGATTTTTGGCATAAAAGAAAAATCTATAATTTTGACCCATACACTGTATTTGTCCCACGCTTGCCCTAGGACTACTCTTTGTCTTGCCTGTGTTTTACCTGTTTGCCATTGCTTGAAACTTGCTTGTTTTGTGACCACGTCCCTGAATAAAAGCCTTGCAAATGAATCCACGCGCCTCACGTCTTTTTCGCCCCGTTACAGTATTTTTGGCTATTTCAACAAATATACCCCAGCGACTTAAGACTGGATTTGTGGTCCAGGGTCACATTTAATATTACAAAATATTTCTATTTCAAATAAATGCTGCTGATCATGAAACTTTCTAATCACCAAAGAATCCTGGAGAAAAAAATAATAATTCAAGTTTCCACAAAACATATTAAGCAGCAAAAACTGTTGTCAGTATTGATAATGAAATTCTATCACAGGAATAAATAATATTTTAAGATATTAATAAGACAGTAATTTTAAATAGTAATAATTTCACAGTATTATTGTTTTTATTGTATTTTTAAACAAATAAATGCAGCCCTAAAAATGCAGTCTTCTTAAAAAATATATTATTTTATACTTATTCTTATATATGTATGTAAACATATATAGGAACATCACAAGATTAAAATAAGGGTGAAAATCCTAATGGTCTAGTGGTTCGCTCCTTAACACACTACTTAGACAATGCATTTGGCAAGATTTAAATGGAAAAAAATGATGGAAATACATTATAACAAACTGAATCCCTGGTTCAGAAAAGTTTTATCTGATTCATGAAACATTAATAAACAGTTCAACTGTGGTCTACATATTTTCCCTGCATGCAAAAAATAAAACTAAAGGCACCACATGGACAATATCCTCAGCTCCAGAGGAGCTGCGTTTGTGCACTGCTTGAGGTGTTTTAATTACATCCTACTGGTTACAGCTCAGTCTGAGATTATAGAAGCTCTCTGAGCCGTGGCTTCAGTATTGAGTCTGAGAAGTGATCTGTTTGTGTGTCGTGGGCTTTTATCTGGACGTCAGGTCAGCACAGTAGGCATATCAGTATAACACAGAGTGAGACAGTTGTACAATATAGGGGGAAAATATTCAGATTGGTCTTATTGATTGATAATATTTTGACAGTCATCCAAAACACTCTTTTTCCATAACCCAGAGCCATGTCTGTTTCCACTCAGCTGGACTAAATCATAAAGACCACTTTGAATTCTATACCGTAAACATCGCTGAAATATGCTTTTAGGTTACTTCGTATTTGGGTTGCCACTCAAACTATGCACACTGTCCCCCACAAATTACATTTCACCGGTTACTTTAGACAAAAAAATTGCTCTGGTCTGACCACACCTGATAAGAAACCATTTTCAAATCTTGCTAAAATAAAGCCAAGAAACCATACTCGCACACATGGAAACAAAGCTGACCATCACACTGTCGAACATAATACCCTGAACTTACAAACATAACACACCAACAGTCAAATGTTATCTTTTTCTGACATACAAACTGCTAGTGATGAAAAACAGGATGGAAAATGATTAGTTATCTGTATGTGAGAAGGACAAACAGCGGCGACTGAGCTGGAAATGGTTTTTTTCATTGAAAGATCATATTGTTAGGCCACACCATGCAAATTAGGAAGATAATGTTTTACTCAACATATTATTTACACCAACAATAGTGCTTTGAAACTGGCTTTCCATGCACAGTATCCCTGAAGATCACTCCATATTGGTCAAATAATCCCAATGACCATATCTCATGGTGTTCAATTTATAGTTAAGTATGCAAGCTATACACTCTTAGAAAAAAAGGTTCTTTGGGGTTCTATATAAAACCCTAGGGTTCTATACTCATCTCCAAAGAACCCTTTATGCCAAAAAGGTTCTATATAAGGAGAAAGAACCCTTTTTGGCACAAAAGGGTTCTTTGGGCTAAACTATGCTTTATGTATTTTTACACATTAGGCTATTTAAAATGATTATACTACATTATATTTGTGCTTTTATTTCTATTTTACTTTGACACACCTTGATTCCAAAGAAAATAAACTTAAAATTTACATCTGCACTGAATCAACCTATTATTCCAACAAACTGATCTGATAGAAATACATGTGTTCTAGCAGTGTATAGCAATCTGGACAGTTTGATCTATTTATTAATAGGTACACGCAAGTCTTCTATTTAATCAGCATACTAACATGATTGCAAGTTCTAGTTATCATGTCATGTAAGATGCCATGCAGCTCTTTTATTGACAAGCAACATGCTCATATGAGCTTCCCCTGATAGCACACACACATCTTGGAGACATCTATTTGACGTCTGCATTTACATCTGCAAGACGTCTATAGGACGTTTCCTTTTAGATGTCAAATAGATGTCTATTAGATGTCTTTAAGATGTTTATGATTTAGAATGTATGTAAAACGGAATCTTAAAGACATCTGTCAGACGTTTGTAGACAGCAGATGCTTTCCAGATCAAGAGATCTTTATCAGACATCTTGCAGACGTACGTGTTCTATCTGGGTCAGTGTTTCATTTAGATTCTAAAAGGCTTTACTCATCCCTCCAAACAGATGCATAAAATGATCTTTGACATAAACGGCAAACAACTTGAGCGTGTGTCTATGCGCTGATCAGTTTTGTCCCGTCTGCACAGACTCTCGCGAGAGTGACCACTTAAAAGCCACGGGCGCCGCGGGTGCCGCTGTTTAAACTTCAACGGTTCACGCTCGGGAGAACGACGGTTACATTGGTAAGTGAGAAAATGAATTAATTTGAGCTTATTTTAATTACTTTTACCTAAACCCTTATTTTTAGTTAGACTAACGTTACATGTTTATTTCAAGAAGCTAAAAGAAGAAAGGTGGTTTATCGCGTTGTCCAGGCCTGCGCAATTCTCCGGGAGGTTTGTCATTTTTAACATGAATCCTTAAAGTATCTCGATTAAAAACTGTTGTGAATTGATTTATAATGCTGGCGAGAGTTCATGATATAGTCTAACGTAATTTTTATAATTTTTTTATTTTTTTGCCCTAGATTGTATTGGACCTATACATAACGTTATAGGAAAAGATGAAACAAAGTTTCGGTCAAATCACCGTCAGACTGCCTATAAACATTAATTCGGGACCAAGAAGAACAATCAGAGAAACAGCTGATGGAGATGTTTCCATTTTTTTCTGTGGAAAAGTGGAAGTCAGAGGAAACATGACCAACCTGCTACAAAACAATAACACAAAAGGTACATTATTTCTTTTTCCTCACAGTACCAACTGAAACTCATCGATCAGCTAATCTGAAGTTACTGATAACTTTTTTTTTCTTCTATATTCCACCTTTAATCATGCAGGTTCTTCTGATTGATTGATTGATTGATAAATAAATATTTTGCACGGTCACTGCAGGTCTGGACTCTGGAGTGCAGCATTACTTGTTTGTTCATCAACATACAGATAAAAACACCACACTCCTAACTAATTCAAGTAAGTTTTAAGATTTGATTTAATTGTGAGAGATTCCTTTCTTTTTCCTGTTGTACTGTAGTACTCTCTATAGTTCTAATAAATGTTTCTCTGACTTGTATCCCCATCTTAGGATGTCAAGCCTAATCATCGCAAGGAGAGTTAACATGAAATCAAAATAATCATTACCAAAAATAAATAAATGAAATTAAAATCAAAATGTAACAATAAAATCTAGTTTAAAATAACAATAAATTCTATAATAGCATATAAATAATAAAAATAACTAAGCAAATTGACTAAAGTTGCTAAGCTAATGACCAAGTATGGTAATTGCTAAAATAAAAAAACACAAAGCACATACATATATTTGCGAAAATTAGTGAAATATGACAGAATTTAAAGGTGAACTGTTTTTTTCAGCATTAAAAAAATACCGAACAAAATCCCATTACTGAGTGATAAAATATAGCATTATTCAGAACTTTTATCTTGATTCTGATTTTGTCCTGATTCGCTACAATGCAATACAATACAATATACAATGTTAAATTTTGAGCTGTCAGGTCAAACTTGGCAGAAAATCATCAAATCAGAACAATCCATGGAAAAAGTTAATCATTTGCAATTTTATATGATAGAGAGGCCAAAGTTTGTTAATGCACCTTTAAATTCGAATGTATGAATTATGTGAAGGACACAAGATCTTCATCTATATGCTTGTGCTAAAACAAATAATGGAATGAATAACGAGACATATGTTAGATGAGTAGTGTACTGTACTCAGCTTCACGATGAGCCATTCTCCTCAAGATCATATCTGTCACACTTTAGCACACAGCTAAGAGAAGTCCTAAATGGATTTCTTAGATGGCTTTGAAGGCTGAACGGATGGTGTCGTTTCAGTGAGTGGTAATTCTAAGCACTTACTGTACCTTATTTCCAGCATGTATAGTGTGCTGTCAGCATGGCTGCCTGTTGACAGACAGGCTTAAAAATGAGGCCGGCGTTCTAGTGTGAAAAAAAATGACAGAACTGAACTGTGCACTCTCTCCTTTTCACAAATTGCACATGCACACTAAGCACCAAACATAAACACGGGAATTGTCTTCTAATGAGACATTTTAAGCAGTAGCAAAACAAAACCCCAGACAACAGCATAAAAAGCAACTTATAAAGCCATGGTGGCCCAGGCATCAGAACTCCGGGCTCCAGTCCCAGCTAGCTATAAAAAGGTTGTGATAATGTTTTTTTTTTTTTATAAGTAACCTTAATAACTATAGTTATGTAAATTGTTAATAATGTTGCAGTAATGCTTTTTTAATCTGTTAAAATTAAGAAATTTTCATTTAAAAAATCTCTTCCATTCAGAAAGATTAGATAGATAGACAGACTATTTTATTATTATATTTTTTAACATTGAAATATATTTGAACCCTTTTCACATGTTATACTGAAGAGTTTCCTATAACTGCAAGCAAAATGCAATGTTGTGAAATGTTTTACAAACATCTCATGCTTGCTTGATTCAGTGAAATGTGCCTATGCATAAAACTAACAAATCAAATTCAATTACATTTCATCTGCACAGTACTGTAACATCCTGGTCACTATTTGTATTCATATTTTCCACTCTTCCCCTAGCCAACGATAGGATTCACTAAAAATGAATCACTGAGAGTCATCTGAGCATCCTCCCAAGACTAAAGATTTTTTAATTAGCTTCCTTTATTTATCTTTTCCATATAACAGTTATGGGAAACGATGTTTATTTAGTGCGTGACACATAAGGGGACAATGAAAACAACACAGCTCTGTTTACTGACTGGAACCGAGCGCATGTGGCTTTGTGCGAGGTGTGCACGCAAGGACCCGACAACAGGAAGCAACAGCAGTCCCTCTCTCACTGTTTGCCTTAAAAAGTACACGCACACATCTTGAATTGCTTAATCTCATCAATGCAGTTTTATTTGTGTTGCGGTGTGGTCTGAAGTGGCGGGCTTCCTGGCTCCTGCCTGTTCCACCCATACATAATAAAGGCCAAATGAGGACAGAGGTTGCCAGAGTCCAATTAGCGTGCCGTTCATTATGGCTGATCTGGAGGCCCTCACTGCGCTTAACTACTGATTAAGAACCATATCTACCAACCACCAAGCTTGACTTTCCACTTAACCCTGGAATCAAACATGGAATATTGAATAAATGTTTTCCAAAAGCTAGAGCTGCCTCTCTTTCCTGTCTATATATCATTGCATAGAGCACACACATATACTGAGTGACGTATTGAGTGCATTTCTAATTATTCTAGTAGAGGTATATTGATTGACTCATTGCTGTCCTAAATAACATATGCATTAAATTGATCAAAAGTGATAGTAAAGACTGTTACAAAAAATTAAATTCTGTCTTTTCTTATTCATCAAAAAATCCTGAGAACAAAGAAATGTTTCTTAATCACCAAATAGTAGAATAATTTCTGAAGGATCATGTGACACTAAAGACTGGAGTAATGATGCTGAAAATTCAGCTTTGAATCACAAGAATAAAATACATAAAAACTATTATTATAAATTATAACATTTTACAATATTCTATTTTATTTGTGTGTTTTTGTTGTCACTGAAGTTGAAGTTGTCACTGTAAAATTACAATGGAAAAAATATATGCTTATTATAAATATGTTGCTGAAATTACAGGAGCAAATGTGAACTTACAGTATATATTACATAAATTCCATAAATTAGAGCATTTCCTTTTAAATTCAGTTCACTTTGCTTAAATAAATACAGGTGAAATTGATTAAAACAACAACAACAACAACAACAAAGAACAAGGGCAACATTACATTGATGGAACATGAATTTGAAGATGTTTGAGGCAAAAAGCTTAGAAATAAACATATTCAAAATCATTTCAAACAAATAAAAAATGAACAATTATCCCTATTTCCCCTAATTCATTATTGGATGCATTTATTAAATAACTTTTGTCAATGAAAAGATAAAAAAAGCATTTAATCAAATTTGCAACTATTGTCACATCCTACAGACTAGCACATTGCAGACATGTTGGTATTATGTTAATACGCTTTCTGTAGGCTATAATCGGCTGTACTTAAGTTAACTCCTCCTTTACATTAAATTTAAAAACAAAGCAAATTGGTTACTTCAAATGTTGGGTGGAAAACGTCCTGTGTAAGTGTGCAGATCTTGGCCAGAATATGCTACAATGAGTAACAGACTGTGAAAAGTCTGTCTACGTGAGCCTAACACCAGCATAAAACTCACATCTTCTGCAGGAGACCTGTTTATTAGAACAGAACCAGCATCCAACAGCGTGTCCTCCCACCTATTGTGCTCGGAGAGCTTCTTCAGAGCACGTATGGAGCAGACAATAACCACGGGGTCCAGGCATACGTCTGCCGCTCATATCGAGAGGGAAGCATGTGGCTCTCATCCCACACGTTCACATTACAAAGCCACTGTTGGTCTGTAATACATTTCACGGCATCTGGAGCCAATCTTGCCATGCTGACATACGAGCCGCTCTCAGGCACTGAACTGACTGTCATCCGGACACTCAGCCTTTGTGTTTTATATCACTCCTAATGCATAGAGGAAAAGATTTAACACGGAGGCAAAATGTTCGAGGTGAGCGTACTTGGAGATAAGGGACACTTCTCCCTAAAGGAGTGATTTTGGTACCTTAATGAGATGCTGAGCTCAAATATGTCAAAACTGAGTTACAGTGGTTTGCAGGAGGTAGGGGACCACGTCTTTTGTTTTTTAACTTAAAAGCATGACTTGTATGGACCCACATTGCCACATAAGCAAGCCCGGACAAACCAAAGAGCTAATGTTATAATACATTTGTAATAATTATAAATACATAAGTTCAGGAAATCCTGCGCCTGCTGAGCAACTGTCATTGAGATGAATGTGAAAGCTTCCAGATATGCTTTCTCTGGGTACTCTAGACCACCTTAAGACAAAATGATGAATGGATTTGACCAAAATATTGGGGAGGTAGCTATGCGAGATTAAATAGTATTCCTTCTGCCATTAAATGACCAATTGTTCACATCTTCAGGGGGAGATTAGTGAACGTATCCATTCAGAATATATGCTGGAAAACAGAATATGTGTGCATGTAAAATGAATGCATCTGGGGCCCAAGCAAATCTCAAATACATCCGTTCACATCTGTGTGAGTGGGACCCTCCTCTCACATCAGCAGTTTCAAAACTGCATTAGCACACAACCCTGGGTAAAACAGGCCCAGTGATAAATGTTCCTGATGATAGAAAGAATTAAAGCAAAGTTCTACGTGCAGTCTGACAATAACGAGCCATTGTTCGGAAAATGGGCCCTCAGCCTGATTCATTCTCACCCTCGGGTGATATTTGCGAGGAAGACAGGCGCTATGGCCAGATCATCCTCGCTCACTTGCCTCACTCTGCTTTCAATTTACACAAGGCTGTGAGATAGCGACTGATGTGAAATGGTGGACAAATTGGCCCTCTGAAAGAGGATAATCTCAGGTTACATTTGTGATTGATTTTGCTCTTACCTTCACAAAAGATCTATTAAGATCTGAAATTTGATAATTAGCCAGCACAGGATATTGCTCCATTTGAAGGCTGTTTCTGATGGAACTGTGCATCGCTAATAAGAACTGGCTCGTGAGAATGATGACCCTCAGCAAAGAAAAAGATTAGCTATCCTTATCACCTTTAGGACGACACGCTTCTGCATGCAAACAACCTGTAGTAGGCTTTATCGGTGGAAGAGATATAATAAATCACATTTTAAATCATTTATAGAGGTCACAGAGAGAGTTTGAGTTTTCAAACGTGTTTCTGATGCACAATGCTTTATTAACCAATGAGAACTTGTACAACATTACTAATTATTGTAAATTTTCATGTATTGCAGACAATTATCAAATATACATTCAAGGTAAATATTATGTGTAATATAATGTAAAAATAAATGTCAGTGTCAGATAAAAAAATAATTATATGTGTGCGTGTCTATTTCTTTCTCTATCTATCTATCTATCTATCTATCTATCTATCTATCTATCTATCTATCTATCTATCTATCTATCTATCTATCTATCTATCTATCTATCTATCTATCTATCTATCTATCTATCTATATCTATCTATCTATCTATCTATCATCTCTTTGTGAATGGGAGAGACTTTTGAATAAAAATAAATCCATATTTCTATGCAGTTTTTATAAAACATATTTTCCATGTGATTCAACTTGAAAGAAGAATTGTATCCTTGTGAAATATTATTAGAATTTAATATTGCATTAATTTTTGGCAGTCCTTACACTAGTCACTTGAATGTTAATTCCCCCCCCAGATTTTTAAAAGATATATATAAAAAATAAATAAATTAGTAATGGATGCTGAAAATTCTCTGAAAGCCTATTTCTGCCCAAAAAAAATCATGTCTTAAAAAGATGACATTAAAAGTTGTAATTATGAGCTAAAAAATGTAAACGAATTCTTATGAGATAAAAAGTCTAAATCATGACTCATAAAGTCCAAATTATGAGATAAAATGTTTAAATGGTGACTTACAAAGTAGAAATTATGAGGGAAAAAGTCAACATTATGACATTAGTTCAAAATTATAAGATTAAAAAAATTTAAATTATGAATTTAAAAATTGAAATTATGAGACAAAAAGTCAAAATTATGACATACTAAATCAAAACTATATGAGATTAAAAAGTAAAAACTATGAATTTAAAAGTCAAAATGATATGGAAACCTATTTCTGCCAGATAAGAAAAAGAATCATGCAATAAAAAGTAAATTATTTCACACTGTTTCTACTTATTTTGTATCAAATAAATGCAGCCTTGTTGAAGATAAGAGAAAAAAACTATACAAAACACTGTTTTCTTAAAAAACAAAGTTTCATGAAAACAGGAAAAGCCACACACCCAGCACACAATCATATGATTTCAAAACATTAACATTAATAAGAGCTCTTAAAAAATAACACCCGAGAGATATGCGGCTGTTCTCTGATTCAGTTCACCATTATGTTGCCAAAATGTTCCTTTCACCCCATTTCAGTCGAGCACCTGTCCTCTCAGGGTGAATTGAGAATATACGATCATCATTAATAAGCCAAAGGAGTCTTGATTTTCTCCCAGTAGGACTGAGCAAACCCAAAGCTCAGGTAGTAAGTGTTTATGAAGCATGCACAGAGACATGGAAAACCCTCCTTTCTTCATAAAACATAATTTCTCAGAGGACTAAAATTTGGCAGAAGGGATTAAAAAGAGCAGAAAAAGCTGCTAAATCACAGCACGTTTGGGAGTCTGTAGACACAGTGCAGGCTCTGCACTCTCTAGCCCAGAGAACTGTCAGGGGACATTACATATAATTAACTCCAGCCCACTGCCATCACCAATCAATACATCTGAGCTTTTCCCAAAGATTCATGCAAAATTAGATCTGCAGAAGTGCCAAAAACATACTCTGAAAACTTTATTGTGCAATATAGTTTCTGAACTGACAAGGACATTAAGCACACTTCCATTTTTGAGATCAGATTATAAAAAGAAAAAATAATTTATTATCCTACTTGATGTCTTAACCAATTGATGTGTTTGCTACTATATACTTCCTATAATTTCAAGTCAATTGGATCATTGCACACTGAGATATGAGCTGTCTAAAAACTTCCACCAAAAGAGGAGCCCCTTAAATGTGCATTTTTTAGACGTTTAAGCCTTTATTTGGGGTAAGTTTCACCAATTATTGTAAAATTAAGAGATTAATGTTCAAACTTTTGCATATTATAATCTGGAACATGGATGTGGGAAATAATTACATTAGATCCAAAAGATAGTTTTAGCAACATAGCTCGGATGCTACAGAACACAGTTAGCTGACGCTAAGCTAACATAATACTTCACAGGCATTACTGGCTTGTACTTTTACATCCATAATATTATAAATTGACAGTTTATTGCTGTTCTGTGGTTTTGCAGTGCTGTAATTTTGAAAGATTTCATATTATTTTAAGGTGAGCTTAAAGGGAAATCACACAGCTTCAGTGTGACATCAATAAGAAAAAGTATAAGTTAATAGATATTGTTAATCATAGCTGTTCATATTAAAATATGTATGAACACGACCTACACTATTTATTTAGCAAAAATCCTGTCATTTTAATAAATATTACATGAAATTTATAAAAAATTGTTGCTGCTCCCATTAAGCTCAGTGTGCTCTCTTTGAGCTCTTCTACATTGAACGTCTATGTAAATACTTCATAAACAGACTTCACATATGGCTCTGATCTTTGGCAACTAGCATCAACTTCTCCAGACTGTAAATCAGGGCAAAAATCGTGTAGTGTATTCCAGCCTTAAGAGACTATAGATAAGTTGACATCCATTTAAAAAGACGTTTCATAGTGAGGCTAGTTTCTGTGCTCATCCCCACGAAATTAAACGTGTTACTTAGCTGAACGTGGACTAGTCTAGATTCTGCAATGTGCTTAAATGACACAATAAATATATAACTGATCAAATTGAATGCCTTGTTGCTTGAATTTAGTGTTCTGGTTTTATTTATTTTTTATTTTTTTTGTGATTGACTTTGTACCTTCAAAAAATATATTTTGACAATTATTCTAAAATGTTTCCTTAAAATAAGCAAGAATTTTTAATAAAACATGATGTGAGCTTAATGGGAACAGGGGTGTGCTCAAAGGGTACAAAAATGTACCAATTAAGCACAGCCAGACTTTTTGAATTTAATGATGTATATCTTAATTTAAATGCTTTTTTCATTTAAAATAAAATTAAATGTTTTTGTGTGAGAGATTAATATTTTATTTTAACAACTTTTTGTACTGAAACCAATATCTTGTGCACTAAAAATGTCTCAATGTAGATTTTGGTGAGCTTAATAGGTACGTTCACCCTATAATTAACCACATAAAGTCATAATAATGTTTAATTAATAAAATTAAATTTTTCCGTACTTGCTCAATGGAAACATATTTGGCTGAACGTGCACAGTTCTGTTCCATCTTCTAAGTCAGCTATCATAGAAACTTCAGAAGTTTTCATGTAATTATGAGAGGGAATAAAAGTCATAATTGCAAATTAATACGTTAGAACTATGAGATATAAACTCACAGTTGTGAAAAAAATTTAATTGTGAAATATGAAGTTGCAATTGCAATTTATTTTTCCCATGGTGGAAAAAAATTGAATTGCAAGATGAAAAGGTCAAAAATGCGAAATGTACTGTTAACTGAAAATTGTGAGGCATAAACTTAATTCATACTTTTTTCTCAGAATTGCAAAAAAATATGTCAGAATTGTGAGATCAAAAGTCACAATTACCTTTTTATTTATTTATTTTATCCTATGGTTATGTAATGTTTGTGAGTAATATATTTTTACCAAAAAATAATTACTTAAATACTAAAAGGCAAATTATTACAAGTAAATATTGCAAGTAATTTTGGCAGGCCTGTTTTAAAGACTGTAATGAACATTTCAAATCATGTCACAAAACTTTAACAAATCAACATTTGGATCCTCATAAGTCACTGATTTGCGCTCTCTCTCTCTCTTCAATGTATGGATGGATAAATAGATTAGAATTTTGCCTCAGAATTTAGCTAAAACTATGTATGAGGCGGCATAATTGCCCTAAAATGCTGTCTACATATGCAGCTCATATGGAACAGCACATTTGTGTTAATCTCTTCTTTCATGTCACTGATTTTTGTCACGGTGGTTACAGCCTCCATTCAGACAGAACAGAGATCCTCCACCATTAAAAGAATAAAATAACAGGCATTATGTGGCTTTCACATAGTCTGTAATCTTGCTATGGTTAATGTAGCGAAATGCAGCTCTAAAAAGAAAAACAGGCAATTTTTCTGGACTGCGTCAGCAGCACTAAGAATACCTTTCTAGTGTGAATCATAAATGACCTCGAGCTAAAGATGTAAACATGTTTTTTGCACATCCCTTTTTTCATTTTTACTTTAATAATAAAGATGTCCCAATTTATAATTCATGGCAAAAGGATATCCAGAACTACCCTATTTTTCACCCAAAGTGTTGTAAAGGGCCAAAGAAAGTACAATTCAAGAAGAATAATCTTAAGTGAAACCCTGTGAATTATCGTCACCACTTTTTTCATAATTTACTAAGGGCCAGAGGGTCTGGTTAGATGAGCTCAGCTCTTAAATTCAACGATAGAGCTCCATGCATCACTACAAATGATAAATCATCTCTTGTGAGGAGAATTTCAAAGCTTTCTTAGTTAGAAGCCCTAAATTTAGACACTTTATGTGTCAGAATTTTAAATTATTTTAGGTGAGAAATGATTACAACAGGTTACATATCTGAAGTATATTTTTTAAAAATGTCAAAGTGACTTTGTCAACAATGTGGTATCATCAAGACAACTGTTTATCACTAACTTACTGTGCATTATTGTAATACTAACCGATTACAAAAGTAAAATGTGTCATCTCTGACAGTGACGTATCGCACATCTGCAGAAAATCAGATGTAACAGTGAAGCACATATCTGTTTCATTCTTTTCAGCTCTGTCATAGCCATGTCTAACCTCTACTGTAACACTGTGGTTTCCCTGCCATATGTTTTGAGTAACTCTGTGGTCGTATCGTTTTAACACTATGGCAACCTTCTTGTATCACTGTAATAAAACAACACAAGACTCTTGTTACGTCAATAGGTAGTTAGTGTTAAATTTCTCATACTGTACCTCTAGGGTGACAACAAGTCAATGGCAGCCCTGTTGTGGTAAGAGAGGATTTTTTTCTTAGTGCTTTCATATTTCCAGGGTACCAATTCTTTAACCCACTGATCTATGTATTGAAGATGAAGGTTTTTTCATGATTTTTTTCTGGGGGTTACATTGTAACATGACAAATGACTGCATTTATGAGTTAATAAATCATTGATTCAAACAAATTGTTCAAAATACGGATTCATTTAGGAATGAGACAAGTAATGTTTTAAGAGTGAGTTAATTAAACAGTCACTCAAGCGATTAAAAACACTAATTCATTCAGGAACAAAAAAAAATAAAAGTGATTGTCTTCATGTACAAGATACTGAAACATTCACTCAAATTGCTGTTCAGTGGCACACTACAATTTCCGCTGTGTGAACTATTTATAACCACATTTAGACAAAATAAATCACAATATTGTTACTAAAATGTACATTTATCAAAAACAACCTAATAGAACTGCTGTATACAATCAATATATAAGTATTCAGTTAAAGTAATAGCTCACCCAAATATGAAAAAATTGCTGAAAATCTATTCACCCTCAGGCCATCCAAAATGTAGATGAATTTGTTTTTTTGTCGGCAATTCGTACATATTTTACGAGGTGGCTAATTCGTACAACCTCACTCACATTGATACGATTTTTGCTAAATCGTACGTATTTTACAAGTTGCCAATTCGTATGAATTTGTACGAATGACCTACACCTAACCCCGCCCCTAAACCTACCCGTCACTGGGGTTTAGACAAACCATACAAAATCCTACGAGTGAGGTCGTACGAATTAGCCACCTCGTAAAATACGTACGAATTGTCGTGAGATAGCGTTGGATTTGGAGAAATTTAGCATTTTATCCTTTGCTCACTAATGAATTATCTTCAGTGAATGGGTGCCAGAATGAGAGTTCAAACAGCTGATAAAACCATCACAATAATTTACAAGTAATCCACACAACTCCAGTCCATCAATGAACGACTTGTGAAGTAAAAATCTGCATGTTTGTAAGAAACAAATCCATCAGTAAAACGTTTTTAATGTCAGCTCATTGTTTCTTGCTAAAATATGATTCCACTATTCATAATTTCATGTCACAAGATGTTAACTGATGGACTGGAGTCGTAGGGATTACTTGTGGAAAAACTAAATGATGTTTTATTAACAAGGTTCGGGAGGAGCACGATCAGATAATCAGTTTGGCCCAGGTGGAACTCGTCAGCTAATCACCTTAACAAGCACATCAGGTGTATATATACAGCCAACTCACCTCTGTTCTATGATGGTTTTCCAGCATCCCAACTCCTCACTCTTAATCTAATTTCATCCCATTCTTGGAATGGGGGGGGGGTTCTCTGGGTTCGGGCTCTATCCAGAGCTCGGAGCCCTCCCACCAGACAGCATGCAAAATATGCTTACTAATTGCTCAATCATATTATATGTTTGTGCTAACTCGTTATTTTAACTTTGATTAATGCACAAATGTTAATATGTTAATTTTGCTGGAAATGTCCAACTTTTTGGGGTCATACTGCATACTGGGTTCTGCAGGATCTGTCAAAAGACTCAGACTGCTTTTTCAACCATGAAAGACTCCATAAGGATAACATTACATGAGTTCAAATAAGTAGCATGGCGTCCCTGCCATAATCAGCTAAAGCTAACTTAACTCCACTTAAACCACAAACAATGCAGTCTGTCTTTTCTAAAACCTCACCAAATTTGCAACCCAAAGCTTCATTGGCTCATCTTTCACCATGTCAAAATATGCAAATGAACACAAAAGCCTTACCGTGCAGATGGTGAATTATGAACTTCTATGATGTCTGCTCAGATTTCCCTCATTGGAGCTTGCTTGCGTGTCTGTCATCAAGACAATCTAACTAGAATGAAAGCTGTGTAGACTAGAGCGGTAGAAATATGGAAAAACAGACTTTTTTCACATTTGTTATGATATGTAACATAAGTTAACTTTTAGAGGGTCATATGGGCATTAAGGAACATTTGCAGACCAGTACTGCTGAGGATCAAGTAGTTTTTGTCTATACTAATTACAATTTAATGGTTCCTAAACTTAAACCACTGCCCACTTTTACTGAAGGTTTGTTCCACTTGCCTGAAAAAAATTACATTGCACTTTGCCTTTGTTGCTTTCTTACACGTGAGTAGCTCACTCACTTTCACATACAGAAAAAAATAAATCACAGTGTAATTGTAGTTTACTTGGTCATTGAGCCTTCTCAGACTAAATTTAATCCATCATGATTTCCACTTTAATGAATGAGACTGAGATAAGAGACCAGCAACGAGAAAATTACCCAAACATGCTTTATCTTCTTTGTCAGGCAGACATTACATAGAAACCCAACAAGCGGCAACGATTACACAATGTATCAATTTGATCCATTGAAAACAGCTTCAGGGTGAGCTCTCTGTTAGATGTCAGGTTGGTGCGATGTGTGAAGCTTTAGAGTTTCAACCAGCATCACTGAAATAAACGGACTGGCATGCCACATGTATTCGGTGTTCATATGTGAATACTTTTTTCATTCTGGAGTCCTAGGGCGAAAGGCAGACAGGAGAAATTAAAGACACATCAGGTTGTGTGTCTGTGGCTTAAACATGTGAAATTACACATCTGCACTGCATATGTTTAGAAGGGGCATACTCTGTCACATAGGACATGGCAGATGTTCTGGTCATATAGAAACACCTTATGGGGAATGAATTATGTTCGATTGTAATGAAACATGTTTGGACACATTCATTTTATGAATGTAATTTCATTAGAAAATATCAAACCAAATGACATCTGCAAATAAACTCTTACAGAACTAACATTTAACCAACTAACATTTTTTGAAAAAAATGCAAGCATTTATAATGTTACAAAAGATTCGCATTTCAAGCAAATACTGCTCTTTTGAACTTTCTATTCATCAAGGAATTCTGAAGTAAAAAAAGATAAATCAAATTAGCATATAATCATTATAATGATTTCTGTATAGGTTTAGGCGAGAGTCAAGACTGGAGTAATGACTGCTGGAAATTCAGATTTGCAATCACATAAATAAATGGCATTTTAAAATGCATTAATATAGAAACATAATCATTTTAAATTGCAATAATATTTCACAATATCAACAATTTACTGTATTTTTGATGACATAGATGCCTTGGTGAGCATAAGAGACTTCTTTCAAACAATGGAAAATTAAACAATCTTACAGACCACAAACTTTTCAATGGCACTGTATGCAGTATATATAATTTTTAACCTAAAAACATCTCTATGTGATTTTTCCCCTCTTTTCTTAATATTCTTTGTCCACAACTGAGTTTTTAATTCCTCCAGAGTGGAATGAGATTTATACATTTCGAAGTGTGGCCTAAATATCCAAATACTTTTTGGGTCCACTGTATGGTTTTATAAATTGCTCAAAGTTTCGCAAAGATGAAAATATAAAACACTTTAAAAATGGCTAAGATTGTGGTCTAGATAAAACAATAAAAAAGCAACTCAAGTATCACTGGAACCTCAGGGTTGTAAAATTGGACCTGCACTAAAATCGCACAAAATCAACTAAAGGGTAGCACTAAAATAACACGGGGGATGAAAATGCAAGAATCTGCAAATGCAAATGCAAAAATGTAAACATATCGTCATATTCTGTCATTAAAGGAATAGTTCCCCCTAAATTAAACTCATGCCATTATTTACTCAACCTCAAGTTGTTCCAAACCTGAAACACTAAAGGAGATGTGTCCAAAATCGTTTTGGATTTTGGACACTATAGGCTTTTCTTATATGACAAAAAGCATTATGCATGCCACAAAATTTATCATTTTGGATCATCATGGAAGAAAGATAGTCATACAGGTTTGGAACGACATAAGAATGAGGAAATGCTGACAAAATTTTCATTTTTCTTTCTTAATCAAAAAGGATACATGTTGATACATGACAACTACGCCAAACTGTTTCCTTAATCATCCAGTACAAATGCATAGATTTGTCTCTTTTTCCACAGTTACACCACTTCCCAGCGTACACCCTTGACAGTCTATAAATGAGTGTGTGGAAAAGCATGTCAGTAGTAAATAAATCAGAGGACAGATCATAGCATATTTACATTGAGCTCCGAGCGTGTGTGTCAAACTGACACGGATTGATGTTGACTGATTTGAGTCTGTGACTCTAGTGTGTATGAGTGTTTACGTGACGCAGTGTCCGTTTCTATACGTGCATCCGCTCTGACATCGCCTGCCCATCTACATGAAGCAAAGATGCCTGGGAACGCATTTCTGCAACAAGTGGAAGGAGCAGCTGAGAAATCTCCACAGGATTAGAGCCTGTGAAGGAAACACGGTGGGCTTCCAAAAGTTCCGTGCTGATGTAAAATGGATCGATCTTTCATGTTAATCCCAGTATTTACCCAACACACTCCAGTAACTATAAACACTGGCCGGCACACACAGCGAAACGGATATGTGTGATCAATCAGGGAACAACTGTGGGGGAAAAAAGATAGGTTTGTTGATAGGTAAGTTGGTTCTATAGAGCTTCATATGGTAGAGGATGTGAATGAGGCTGTTTGTCTTGCCAATTCAGTTTTATCACCTGATCCATCTCGTTCTCAAATGCTGTGATGGTTTCTTGGTAATGCCTGACAGATTTGCATTACAGAATTTAATGTAGGAATATATCTTACAAGAAGAAATAAATCCATGTTTATTTAATAAATCAAGGTTTGTACAATGAAGCGTTTTATCTTACCAAAGGAAAAATTAACTGCTTTACATAACATATAGGAGACTTAAAGGGATAGTTCACCCAAAAATGAAAATTTTGTCATCATCACCCTCAAGTAATTCCAAACCTGTATGAATGTCTTTGTTCTGCTGAACACAAAGGAAGATATTCTGAAGAATGTGGGAAACAGAGCAGTTCTGGGGCACCATTGACTTCCATAGTTTTTTTTTTTCTACTATGGAAGTCAACGGTGCCCCAAAAACAGCCTGGTTACAAACTTTCTTCAAAATATCTTCCTTTGTGTTCAACAGAACAAAGAAATTCATACAGATTTGGAACTACTTGAGGGTGAGTAAATGATGACAAAATTTAAATTTTTGGGTTAAGACGGTTTTCATTTTGTTTTGTTTCTTTTTATTTTACTCAAAAAAACTTTAGTTGAAATTTTTTTTTTTTACGTTTTAATGTTGTTGACCAAGACTGTGTTTATCTGATCAAAAATATAGTAAAAATAGTAATATTGTGAAATATTATTGCAATTTAAGGTATCTTTTCTATTTTAATATATTTAATATATTAAAACACTTAAAATGTATTTTTATTTTCAATTATTTTAAATAAAGCACAAACTCAGTTGTGTGAAAAAAAATTAAATAATAAATTCACGTGAAGACATTTTTATGTTAATGCCTAGACCACTGATATCCAAAGTCTGTGGTCAGTAAGATTTGTTAAAGGGGGCATAACACACACAGTTTCACCCAATCTCATGTTAATCTTGAGTACCTATAGAGTAGTACTGCATCCTTCATATCTCCAAAAAGTTTTTAGTTTCATCATATTTATAAAAGAAAGATACAGCTTTACGATTCTCTCCGAAAAAAGCTGAGCTCCTGGAGGCGTGCCGTGGGCGGAGCTAAAGAGTGACGAGCACCAACAAAACACAGACATTTGATGCCGTTTCACTTACTATCTGCAGTTCTGAATCATGACCGCGATCTTTTATAGCTGGGACTGCTCCATCTTTCAGTTTCAAACGATGTGCAAATCCAGCGTCGAACTGGGCCTCGTTTATAAAAGGTTAGTCAACAAACACACTAAGCTCTGTTGCTGCTCCGGAAAAACAAACTGCATCCACTGTTCACGTAACGCTGGGTGCTTTTGGGAAGCTGAACAAGGTTATCTTTCCCTCACAACCAAAAACTCTTCTTTTGAGACATTCCGGTGCAGTGCTGCCGAAATGCGTTGATGGGCGCGCTCTGGCACTGGTCGATGTGTGCACGGTCATGCTCTTCCGGGAGAAATGCCCATATAAGGAGTTCCATCGTCGTTTACGTCAGCAAGAGCCATGATTGAAAAAACTTTCCGAAACTTGTACAAACCCAGAAGTAAGATTTTTGGCACAGAAATACTTCCAAATTGTTTTTTGCAACTTTGGCCATGCTTAGCATGAGACTCCAACTCTTTAACAGTGTAAACAACTCTGAATGCATGAAACAGCATTGTACCCCCCATTTAATGTTTTTGAAATAAGCCTCTTATGCTCACTAATGCATTTATTTGATCAAAACATAGTAAAACAGTAATTGATAACAGAGAGAGTTTAAGCGAACAATTAAAATAGAAATACTTTGTAACATTATACACATCTTTACTGTCACTTTTGATCAATGAAATGCATGCATCCTCGTTGAATAAATAAATAAATATTACTGACCACAAACGTTTGAACAGCAGTGTATTACTCATAAAAGGGGAAAAATTGTTGACAAATATATATATATATATATATATATATATATATATATATATTAATGTTAATAACATAACATGGATACTTTTATCTTAAAGAATTTGATAAGAATTTGAGCTCATATCAAGACATCAATGTGTGACATCTCTTGTGAAGCATGATACTAGAATGAAAGATCTGAGACAGTATACAAGAAGATAGAAAATATTGTGACATATGTTATTCGTCGTCGTTTTCTTCTTCTTCTCCTTTTTTTTATGGGATACTATACACCAAGAAATAATACAAAACCAGTTAATTTCTATTTTCAGCATTCTGAATGGATCACCAAAGAGCTGCTCATTTAATCACAGTGCCAAAAGGATCTCCCCAGGGAAATGATTTCATATGGGGAAATCAGATAGGGCAAAGGAAACCCACCTTGCCAGGGTCCTTCATCTTCTCCTGCTCTTGTGTTTGAACAGAGCTGTCATAGAACAGAAAAAAGATGTGTAATGCATATGCCCTCTGGTCCTATCAAAATGACAACAGAGAAAATTTATTGCCAAAAAATGATTTTTAATCCATCATGTGCAGGGCTAAAATAAATGGCCACGGGCACAACTTGAAAAGAAAAACAGTGGACACCCTTAACTTTCAAAACAGAATGTCAATAAGATTTTAAGCACACATTAAACGCTGGCAGATAATGATATATTTGCCTAGAAGTCAAATCCATATAATTAATTGCATTTGAAGTATTTTAGGGAATTTATGCATAGTCTAAAAAGCTGAAATTCAATGCAGTTTATGTTGATTATTTTCTTAGGGCCAACTGAATACATTGTGTGTAGTACTGTTGTAACGAGGAGTCAGCGACGTTAGGATCCATGTGCAGCTTTATTAAAACAGAATGCAAGTCAAACAGGCAGAGTTCAATCACGGGCTTCAAACACAACGTAGGTCAGGCAGAATCAAAGTCAGAGTTCAGGCTGAAGATTAGGGCAGGCGACAAACACACAGGATAAACAAATGACAAGGCAGATTGAATCAGAGTAGGCAGGCTGCAGAGAATCAGAGTCCAGTAAACAGTCCAGGTCATACACGGGGAATCACACACGGCATAAACGCTCGGAAATGTTTGCATCGAAAGACAAGACTTTGCAATGAGGAAGCTGGGAGAACAGTTTAAATAGTTCAGAGTCAATGGGAAACACCTGTGAGTGTAATCAGCCACAGGTACGGGGTATATGGGAAATGAAGTCCAATGATAGTTAGTACTCAGGTGACGGTGCCCTCTGGTGGTGAGCGGAGGGAGCCAGCGGAGGCTGAATTCGTGACAACTGTGAAGTATTTGAACTATTAAGCCATATTTAAAAACTTATTCTGTGAAATGTCTATTTAAAAACCTTTCAGATTTAAAGCATTTGATGCTATTATGGTGTGGCTTGGTTTTATGTTGCATATCTTATCCAGAGCCACACATTTTATTGTATATGTAATTCAATAACATTCATAGATTTGTTCAAACACTTTTTGCTTTTGGGGATTTTTGCACATCCAGTGGCAACTTTCACAATATAGCTACTTAATTATTAGTTGTGTGTTAAACTTTGGCCTGCAACTCAATCCACACTGTTTCTGCTAAAACTTTCACTGGAGAAATGTTAAAAATAAAGGAACTTCACTGTTCGGCAAGCATTGCAAAGTAGCATTTTAAGCCGAAAGTTTTTTCTGAAAAAAAAAAAAAGAGATTTCCTGTTTATCTTTTCAGTGTAACATTTGGTTCATTAATAACATCTGAAAAGACATTTGGCATGTGGAAAAGCAAACACCATCTTTGACTTTGTGAGCTGAACCTGTGTTGTCAGGGGCATTTGTGTAAGATGACTAGATGTTTTCAGCACTCATTTATCATATGTTCTCTTTGGAAGCGATTCAAATTCGACTTTACTTGCTCTCGCATGGCCAATGCTACACGGTCCAGCATCCAGTAAAAACAGGTCAGGTTTTTCCATAGGTCACAACAAGGCGGACAAAAACATTCCATCCCCTCGCTTGTAATATAACTGTTGATGGATGTTTACAATCTGGCATTTTTTCACATTAATGCATTTCATACATAGAATATATGCCACCCACATCTGTGGTTTATGTAATGGTATAATAAGCGGATAATGCAATTTTAATTTTGAGAATATTTAGCAGTGTGATTATGTCTTGAGTGGTGCTAAGGGTTTGTGATTAAAGCATTCTCTTGAATTGAGATGAATGACAACATTTATAAGTTCCTTGGGTCTGGTTCACAATAAATTGCTCAGTTATCAGACAAAAGTGTCCAATTGAGATCAGCAATGCTGCCGCTTTAAGGGCACACTGAGAATTTGGCAGAATTTGGACATGGTTGCAGGTACACATGACTAATTATCATTTTTCAGAAATGCATTGAACGTAAAGAACATAAATGACAGACGTTTTAGTTTTGTGGCATCATTCTAATCATTCTTTGATGAATGAAATGTTAAAAAGAAAAGCATTTATTCAAAATAGAAACTTTTGTTTTTTAACAGTATACGCCTTTATGACATTTTATCAATTTATTTTTATTCATCAAAGAATTCTGAAAAAAAAAACAGTATCACAGGTTCCAAAAAAAAAAATTAAGCAGCAAAAACTGTTTCCAACATTGACAATAAATCAGCATATTATAATGATTTCATGTGACTTCATGTGATTCCATGAAGACTTTGGCTGATGAAAATTCAGCTTTGCATCACAGGAATAAATTATATTTCAAAGTAGGCTATGTTAGAATAGAAAAATGTTATTTTAAATCACAATAATATTTCACAATATTACTGTTTTTACTGTATTTTTGATCAAATAAATACAGCCTTGATGAGCACTTACAGATGCCAGACTTTTGAATGCCAGTGTATTCTGCATTTATATGTACTCTATACGCTAGTGCAATTTATATATTTACCTTATTAACCTTAATAACGTGATACCTTAAGATGAATATGTAGTCTCTTCTTGGACTCAAAATATTATTGGAAATCCACACTATAAAGGATGCAAGGGTGACCAAGAAAGGTGACCAAGAAAACTCAATGTAATGACAGTTGATAAAAAAGATAAATACGCAAGTGTGAAAGACGTAGAGGCCTAAAACCGCTGTAAGTGGACAATAATAATACCTGCAGTTCATCCTGTTGTGTATTTCATTAAAAAGAGTGTGTTTGGCAGTTCAGTAATCAGCTGGACTCCTGCCCTCTCAATGTTGAAGAGGCAGAAGTGGAATTTTGACCACCACTGTGCATGCATATGCTCCTAAAATATGGTGGCAAACCGAAGTTGCTGACTCTTTGTTTGTGAAAAGCATATTTTCTCATCATACAGTAAAGATTTTGTCTTCCACTGAAACCACAGAGGATTGGAAACACTTATCTATATTATCCATGAAGCTGGCTTCCTTCACAACAGCATGATTAAAAGCAAGCAACACCAGTGAATTGTGCAAAACCAGATGTGCACTTGTCATAATGTTGTCACCACTTGAAACAAGCATAGAAACTTGTTATCCACTCCCAAACCTTTTGTACTTTTAATTTAAAACTGTTGGGCAACCTTAAAATTCACACTAGCCATTATAAGAGAGATTATTACCTTGTCCTATTCGATGCTTCATCAATGTAGCCACAGAAAAGAAATCATGTTGTATTCTCAGTACAATTGCATATTTTAGCTTAAGCATCTTCCCTCCCACATCCCTTGGCTCTGAAACAGAGAAAAGCAGCGTGATAGAGAGAAAGATGTGAGAGTGCAGTAATATGTCATTCGAGCCAGGTATTACAGGATTTATCACCCATGTGGTGACCACATGTCTACCTTTCAGAGGAGGACACTTGATTCATGCTCGTACACTCAGTCTGATGGGCTTTATCTGCTTCGGCAGCTTTCTTCATTCCATAAAATAGGTGAAAAAATGACCTGAAAACACATGGGTGAACTGGAATATACTCAAGATAACCTGGTGTGACTGTTTGACGGTTTAGTTTCATTATTTATTAGTAGCATTGACAATCCTTTTTTTTTTTTTAAAAGAAGAAAAATAAATTAATCACAATGACTGATTAATCAAATGAATTGCCATTAATATGGATGGATAGATGCATGCATGGATAGATAGATTAACAGATGGATGGATGGATGGATGCATGCATGGATAGATAGATTAACAGATGGATGGATGGACTGACAGATGGATGGATGGATCAGTGGATGGATAGACTGATGGATGGATGGATGCATGCATGCATGCATGAATGGATAGACAGACAGATGGATGACTGGTTGGATGCATGCCTGCATGCATGCATAAATAGATGGACAGATGGATGGATTGACGGATGGACAGACATATGGATGGATGTATGGACAGATGGATGAATGGATGGATGGATAGATGGATGGACAGATGGATGGATGGATGCACGCATGGATAGATTACCAGATGGATGAACTGACAGATAGATGGATGGATGAATGAATGAATGGATGGATGGATTGACAGACAAATAGATGGATAGATGAATGGATAGATGCATGCACACTGTAAAAAATAAAAGTGGTTTCAATTTAAAATAATTTGTTACCCAGCTGCCTTAAAATTGTAAGTTTAGCCAACACAAATATCTAAGTTTGCGTGGATAGATAGATGGACAGATGGATGGATCAGTGGATGGATGGATGGATGGATGGAGTGTTGCATGGATTGACAGATGGTTAGATGGATTGATGGATGCATGCATGCATGGATAGATTAACAGATGGATGGATGGATGGATGAATAATAAATAAATAATATACTACACAAATGAATAACATATTACATAGCGCCTTTAGAAGCAGCTTTTCAGAGCTGATTAACAACTCATTAATCAATTCAGCAACTGTCACTGTGCCAGGAAAAAACAGAACATGAAAAGAGGATGAGAATATGCAACATCTACAGTACATGCATCTTACTGGTAACTGCCAGAGGAACTCTGTTTAGTGCTGAATTTCAGTGCCAACACATTTCAGTGTGGATTATTTCCAGGGCTGAGCCATCACAGCACTGATGAGGCAGGAAATTGGACTATAGTGCAGCATGGTGCAATGACCACAGACTCCCTCAGGACATTACAGGTGGAGTGACATCATCCATACAAATAGCCAGCAGAAAAGCAGAACATATTGAAAGCACTTAGAAGGAACTGGCTGAACTTCATAATGTTCCCTGCAAGAAAGTGGTGGGAACCCCAACACACTAAAGGGAAACTAAGACGTGTACCACAACCAAAGGCCTATTCGCACCAAATGTGAAGCAAAAATGCAAAACACATTCAATTTAATTACCAGACTTTAAAAAGAATCATGTCTGTGTAGTACAGAAAAGGAAAATAAGAAGAAAAAATAATTTTTTACAGCTATAATCTATAGCTGTAAAAAGAAATGTAACTGTAAATCTACTGTTATTAAGCAAAATATTGTTCAGACATAGTGTAATTTTAGTATGACTGAGAAACTATTACAGCTTTTATTTTAATATTTTAATTTTAAATTTAAAGTTTTTGTAGTTTTGTTGTGCTGTGTGTAATTTTCTGTAGTTTTTTATAGTTTATTCTAAAATAAATCTAGATTTTATTAGACTTCAGTTTTTTAGTTTAATTATTTTAGTACACCAAGTTACTGAATTTAAATGAAAATTAAATAAATAATTCAAATCAATTAAAACAAATAATTAATTTCTAATTAAAACCTTGTCAACTAGCTGAAATTTTAAAAATAAAGGCCGAATTTGATAGTTTATTTTACTTCAGTTAATATCTATTTCAGGTAATGAAAACCTGTGTGTTGTTTTGGGTTTTACTTTTACTTTTAGTTAACTGTTTTAACCCTGCAACAAATATTTATTCTTGGTGTGAATACATTTCAAAGCTTGAGGTTTTACTTGTCCTAATCATACAGTATACCTCAGCAGAACAGACTTCACACAAGGAAATCATTAACTCAACTAAAGAGTCTCTGTAGCCAATCAGGCAGCATCTGATTTGGAGATTAAAAAAAAAGTTCAAACTGACTTAAGAGTAAAGTTATAGCATCCAAGAAGTACAAAATTAGGAACCTCTTGCACACTGACAACTCCAATAAGCCATCCAGAGTAACAGCAGGGTGTCTCATGTGAACAGATTGGCAGTTCATTTTAGTTTTGGCTTTGCGTAAGAAAGTTATAAACAATTAATTTATGCTGCCGCAATCCAAGACACATCCCCCACCAACACCTATAAAGAATCTTCAGTCTGAGATTTATTTCCACAGAGTTTATGCATAATCTGCCAGAGTTTGTGTTTCCAAAATATTTATTTTTCCATTGTTTTTTGGCTGCTCTCAGCAGCTGTCGGGATCTAAAGCATATTCATGTTCGTCTTGACCTCACAACACCTTTGATGAACACACAGGCGGAATTACAATGTTCACCTTCAACATGGCTTTTGAATGAACTGCGGCTCAAAAGCCACAATCCATAACAACTAAAATTCAATAATATGTGTAGAGACTCCGGTTTGAGGCTCTGTCTGTGACATACTAGTTCGTCTTTCCCAGCAAATGTCATAATAGTCAGCTCACGGCTAATTTAGTATAGTGAATATAGAGTGTCAATTTCCCGAAGTGAATTCTACTTGAATAGACATTTACCTCCAACCCACAAACCACTGCTACCACATTGAGTTCCATCTAATTCTTCCAAGTATCTCACTGGCTCCTATAAAGAATTATAGGGAATAACAACATTAATTTAATTTAAAAATGTCTTTGAGTCTGGATATCTTAATACAATGACTTTTTGCTACATTTTCTGTAATTTAACATTAAACTACCTCATGGAATCATTGTGGTGGGTTTTTTACAGTAAATGAGAGAGAATCCTATCCTAAGCTCCTCAGAGTCCCCACCTCAACTTGAGTACAAACGTCAATTGAAGCGTGGGAAGCAAACGATTCTGAGCCAAACATTTGTTTTTACTTTAGCCTTCGAGTCTAGTTTTTCTGTGTTAAAATACTTTCTATCCTAATTTCATATGTAGAGTCAACTTTAAAGCATTTGCAGGTTGATTTCCTGAAAAGTGTACACACTGACATTGGTTTGTGGGTGGGACTATCTGTTTGTCTCACCAATGGAAGGCTGGCAGGGATTTTTTTAAGTATGTAATGGAGAACAAAATGGGTAGCAAATACTGTTTCATGATTACATCTCCCTTAATATCCATTCAGTTGCTTTGACTTTGACTGACAAATAAAGAAAAATATACCTTCAAGGCCAGCTGCACTACTGTAAAAACCCAAATAGCTGGTATGTTAATCTTGGATGCATAAATACAACCCAGAGTCAGATTATTTCTCTGTGGCCCTGGCTATCAGCAGAAGCATAAATCAACATACAAACCTAATTAAATAAATAGAAGGTTGTCAAAAGAAGTTGAAAATGTTTAGCTATTTCTGGTTTCTCAGAGGTCAAGTGAAATTGCATGGAAAGACCTTGTGCTATGTAGTACCGTTTGCTAGTACCAAGGTTGAACTTTATATTTTAACAAGATTTCACACTAAACAAGTCTTTTCACACTGTTTTGTGCACCTATTAAAATAATGCAAAGCTGTTATTGTGGCTGTTGTGTTTAAAAAAACAAAAAAAAGAATTTTAATGGTCAAACGGCCAAAGAGGATGAGGTAAATGGCAATGTATGATGTATAAATATAAAATAATATCTTCAAATCAGTCATACTGCCAAAAGATTATGTTTTGAGTACTTGTACGACACCCTTACACAGGCTAAAATGAAATAATAGTAAAATAATGGACTTTTGCATTTTAATGAACTCCATTTTATTCATTTGCAATCCTCTGAATATATCTTCTTGTCATTTATAGACCACAAAAGCATCTCCAAGACACCATTAGTAATATGGACAGAAACTGTGAAAAAAAAAACTCCATTCTAAGCGTCATATTCTCCATCAAACTCTCTCCAGAAATCTGTGTGAGTTACAGCCCATGTCTTGACATTTACAGAGTCATCCCCTAAAGCCAAAATTTACTAGGTCCAATTGTTTTAAATTATCTTTAAAGTTTGCCCTGAGACAAAAGCCCAGTAATCTAAATCAAGACTGGCATAAAAGCAAGAAAAAGAATGCAGACAGAGACAAAGAAAGAAAGAAAGAAAGAAAGAAAGAAAGAAAGAAAGAAAGAAAGAAAGAAAGAAAGAAAGAACAGTTTGTGTGATGTGTTTATTGTACCGCACTGTGACTGCTATACCGCTTTTTTAATATTCCTGAAATATTTAACATGTGACAAAGCAAATATATGGATGTATGTTTTTGTCTGAGCTGCACTCTCTTATGGTCACCAAGCCTGCATTATTATAAAATATTATTACACTTTAAAATAACCTTTTCTGTTTTATTATATTAAAAAAATATATATTTATTTCTGTAATGGAAAAGCTGAATTTTCAGCATCAATTTTTCCAAACTTTAGTGTCACATGACTCTTCAGAGATCATTCTAACATGCTGATTTGCTGCTCAAGAAATATTTCCAACTATTATTGCCGAAAACAGATGCTTAATCTTTTTTAATACTTTAGGAACTTTAAAAGCATGTCATTTATTTGAAATATGTCATGTTCTGTTTTGGGTTTTGTTCTAGTTCTGTTATGTTCCTGTTTCCAGTTACATATAGAGAGATATGAATTAAAAAGACAGTTCACTTAACATGTAACACAATCCAATCCAAAATAACCATGCACAGAAATATAGGTTTGGCTGACATTGCAGCTTTTCATGGACATCACAAGCCGATTAAATAAGCACGTCTGCAAAGTCTGTGCTAACAGCACATTGGGTTACTGTACTTCAGTGATAATCCTCCCAACCTTGAACAAGGTCTCTCTTTCTCATCTGCTGGGCTCTAAATTACAAGGGGTATTTCCGCTTCTGTCTGAGTAACAGCCTGGCGTTCTCCAACCTCGAACCAAAACATGGATTTCAATGGTATCTGGCTGTTGGCGAAACCAGGGAATTTACCCAATAAGCCACCCATGCTACCAGCAGTGTCCACTCAGCACAGCCCTGGGTGGTCCACCATCATCTGGACAGGCTCGAATCAAGCTGCATCCAATATATGCCTTGGAGCAAGCATCACATTTAGAGTAAAAGCATGGTATAATGAGACAACCTGAGCATTTTGGTCTAGGCTTAAAGGTCTGAACTCCGCCTGGATTACGTGAAATGGCAACATGGTTTTGGCCCAGGCACAGATCTAAAGTCTGAAATGGAAAGAATTGTTTCTAGCTGAGAGGGAAAAAAATACCTAAACTTTAAAACAACCATCACCCACCCTCCGTTACTGGGGAGATACGCTTCTCAACACACTTGCACTTCGTTAAGTTTCAGCAAGACACAAAACCTTTTGTGACACGGAGGAATCTGACTGAATTTCATACCTCCAGGAGGTGAACGAAAGCACGATTTACCATTTCTGGCAAGGAAAATAGAAGGCGCAGGAGTTCAGATAAACCACAGCATAAATGCTGGCCAACAGGTATTGCCCTCAAAGAGCAAGAGGGGAAAAAGACAAATGAAAATAAAAACATTGCAAAGATTAAGGCTTGAGGGGAGACAGAGGGAAACAGAGGAACAAAACAGTGGCTCACATTCCAGCAGCAACCAAGAATCCTAAATATGTTTTGTGCTCCTGAAGAAAATTAAGGAAAAAATGTATTCCTTTGCCAAAGCTGTCAATCACGACAGACAAAATGTTCCAATCCAATTTAATATTTTGCTTTAAAGTTGAAGAGTGCCATTTTTTGGTGTTAAAGCAATAGTTGACCCAAAATGAAAATTCTGTCATCATTCACTTAGCCCCATGTTGTTCCAAAGCTGACTTTCTTTCTTCTACAGAACACAATGTAGACTAAAATAGTTTATATTTAGCTTGGCGATTACAGAATTACCTGATAATGTCTGCGCACTAGATCAGTCACGCTGCTCTGCTCCAAAAGAATCCTCATGATGACCACCTGATGGGTGAATACGGATATATGAGCCCGTTTATTATCCAGCACTCAACTGTTAGAAGAGCATTCCTGAGGAAAAGTGAGCACAGTTATGCTCATTCAAAGCAAAAGAAAAGTGATTTTCAAGATGGTGTACAGTATGAAAAAAAACAATGCAAGCCAGAGCTCGGTTTTAACAGTGAGAGAGACTCATTTTTACCTCTGTGACTCAAAGTTCTCCAGCTGAGAGAAAGTTTTGTTTCACGTTTTACAGAAGTCAGGTGTACAGATGTGTGTGTGTGTGTGTAACATTTATCACTTTACTTATGTACAAATATGCATTAAAGTAACTAAATGACCAAAAACAATGTTTCTTCATTGGAACAAATTTGGAGAATTTGCTCACTGTAGTGAATGGGTGCCGTCAGAATGAGAGTCCAAACAGCTGATAAAAATGTAATAATCCACAAGTAATGCACATGACTCCAGTCCATTACTTAATGTCTTGTGAAGTGAAAAGCTGCTTGTTTGTAAGAAACAAATCCATCTTTAAGGGGGTTTTCCTTTAAACTGTCGCTTCTGTCCAAAATACCGGTCCATAATAATGCTTCCTCCAGTGAAAAAGTCAGTCTCCTGTTGTCCTCTCAAATCAAAATCCAGCAACATATTTGTTTAATTAGAATTGTTTAGCTTGTAAACATTGCTTGATCTGTGTGATTTCTCTCCTGATTCAGGTAAGATGACATTTCCACTGGAGAAAGCCATTATTATGGATAGTGGACATGCATTTTAGCCAGAAGCAATGGTTTGATGGTAAACATCATGATGGATTTGATTATACTAATAATTATGGCTGAGTAACAATAAATAAAATAAAAATGCATGACAAAATACAACCCATGCAGATGTATACATAACTGGCATGGCAATGAGAGGTATGAAACACAATCACTTATAGTCTAGGCCAGGGCTGTCCAAACTCGGTCCTGAAGGGCCGGTGTCCTGCAGAGTTTAGCTCCAACACTAATTAAACACACCTGAAGCAGCTAATCAAGCTCTTACTAGGCATTCTAGAAGCTTCCATGCAGGTGTGTTGAGGCAAGTTGGAGCTAAACTCTGCAGGACACTGGCCCTCCAGGACCGAATTTGGACAGCCCTGGTCTAGGCCAAAGTACAGCTGTTTATTGTTTTCACTGATTTTGAGAATAACACACTTTGCTTTAGCAAAGATTTATGCAAATTACATATGCTTATGCACACCTGTTGTACATTTTCTTTGCATATAAATAAACAAATTGTATAAAATTAATAGTGAACAAGGCTCGCTGAGAACTCTGAACAGGATATGGAGTCACTTATGACTAAATGTTTGAGTGCTCTTTCACATGACAACCAATGTTTGGTGCCCACTGTTTCAGATCTGGTCTTAACACCTCAAATGAAACCAACATGCAGTTGTTCAAGCACTTATTTAGTTGCTAGGTTACATTAGTTGAACTTTGAACTGTATTTAGAGGATTCAATTATGTTTATAGCCAAGATATGAACTCATTTAAAAACTAATTATAGTTTGAGCATGATATTACATGAAGTTTGATGTTTCAAATATGCTTCTTCTCTGTGATTACGATTCATTTAAGGAGCAAATTATCATGTCAAGAACCTCTTTATATTAAAACTGTTCTCCTTTTGGTTAGACTGTAGTCTTTTCCACAAACAACTACGTAATATTTGATCACACCATAGCAGTGTATGTCATTTGGTGACTCGACTACCATTAAAAAACAACATTAATGCATCAGTACACAGTTCAATGCAGATTTTCAGTCATAAAACCAGACTCAGCAGTGGCACGAGGGATTTATGCTTTTAATTGGCTTGGGTTCTGCTGAGATTTGAGTTCTAAATCTGGATGTCTAACATTGGCGGTAACAAGCTCACGCAAGGTAGTGATTACTTTTGCATTGTTGAACCAAATCCGCTGGAAAACAAAATGCCCTTGCATCTGACCTCCAGTATTCACAAACAAATATCAGGAAAAACACTGCAGCAAATGCTGGTCTTATTTAGAAACACAACGAGGCTTTTGTAAGTCTTTTTTTTGTGATAGAAGAAAGATGATAAACTGTTATATGATGGTTTACTCAAATACAATGCTGTAAATGACTGAAAAAGCTGGAAGTTTTACCGTTTTAATAAAAAAAAAACTATTTCTGTTGTTATGCTTCTCTTTATGTGGTTTGTAATATCATTTCTCAATGAATTTGTCTCTCTTTTCAACAAAATATATAATGCTGGGTCAAAAATGACACACCGTAAATACAAATCTGCAATGGTCTTTTGTTGTCTTCCACAATATGGCTTCCACACTTTGAAGATTGGAAGCACAGCTTGACAGATAGACAACGTACTGTGACTGCTTTTAGCTGCTCATCACGATGTCATCTGACTCTCTGGTACATAATAATGGCACTGACTCTCACTTCTGCTGATTTTGCACTCCCACTATTATGGTACTGCTATGGGTGAATGCCTTCACAAAATGAAGGAAGACTAAAGTGTCTGACACATTTGAATTCAGAATGTAATTCCATATGCTTTATAATAACAATGGGTTTAAGAAACATTATGCCAATTCACTGAGGAAATGTGTTTTTAATGTGTTAAACAAGAAATATAATACAAAATACAATGTTGTGTTACATTCTTATTCATTCTAGATGTTTTAATGCTTCTTTTATGCTTTTTTCTTGCATTGCCTCAAAAATTTGTGGTTGGGTGTTTCAGGTATGGGCACTTTTATGTCCGCTATTATGAGGCCAGCTTATTCATACAACAGAAAAAGAAAAGGAAAATTTTCTCTTTGTTATATGAAGGTTACATAAAACTGTCTTGAACACTTTTTAATGTGCCTTCATCATTTATTTTTACTATTTTTTAATGCTATCAAATGCACTGTATCACCTTGGTCTAAAGCTTAAAATATGAAAATTTTATTTTATTTTCAAACGTAAACAAACCAATTATTATGTGCAAATAAATTAAATACATTTTTGCACAAATTAAATTGTAATGTATTTTCCACCATAACTAATTTTGTTTCAGTGTTTAGTGAAACAGCAAGAGTTAGTTGTTTTATTCCAGAAATGTGTAAAATGCAATTTAATCCCGAATGTAATCAAAAACAATATTACATATGAGATGGAAAACTGTCCTTTCAATTTCAAATATAGTTTAAGTTACTCTCATAGACTCTCATAGTTAAAAAAGCACACTTTGTATCTGTGAAGCACATTGAATTATCATGCAAACAAAAACATTTTTATCTAAAAAATCAAAATTTCTGCTGATGCAAATATTATTTTAATAATAACTGAGAGTTCTAAATGATGATTGATTAATAAATTAATTCTATGATCTTTATATCCAGGCAGCTTCCCTCCAAGTTAAATATTGTCTCTCAGACCAAGTAATGAACTGAAGAAAAATATAATTAAAATGACATTTAAAGGCCAAGCTGACTAAAACAGGTTGATAAATAAATCTATTATTTATTGCAGGATCTGTAAGGCATATATTATGTCTGGAATTTCATTTCCATGTTGGAACAGTTTGTGAAAAACCTGTCCTGAGGGATTTGAAGAATTATAGGACAGATT
The DNA here is from genome assembly GCF_936440315.1 of Barbus barbus. NCBI lineage: Eukaryota > Metazoa > Chordata > Actinopteri > Cypriniformes > Cyprinidae > Barbus > Barbus barbus. The sequence goes on from NC_136751.1 coordinate 24,532,767, forward strand.
AACTAAATATTTTTAGCTGTCCTGGTGAGTGTAGGTTAAATGACACCATGGAACATAACTAAGTATTTCACTTATGAATGCACAAGGGACATTTTTCAGAACAACATTAAATTGACTTCTTGATGATTGTTCAACAGTTTGTGTATTGCATGTTTTTGCATTAAGATATATTGGCATATGGATGCTATGGTTCAGTATTAAATTATGAGAATTAATATAAAAAATATATATTTTTACATACAATCCAACTTGTATAGTATTAATGATTTCAACAGATTTCTAAAAATTACAAATTTATTTGCAAATACTGTTGAAAGGTGTTTTCTGAGAAGAGAACTGAGTGACTCACCATCTGCATTTACAAAGCCTGTAATATTTATAAATTTGTAATTTAGTAGAACAGCACCAAAACCAGCAGTGTAAGTATTTCCTTTAGCTGTTTTGCGGTTTCAGCCTCAGATGTTTGTGGTCTTGGGATGACAGTGACTCACAAGCAGTTTAGAAGTGTTGGAGGAGAAATGTAGAGCACATGCAAAATAAAAGTAAGACAAACATAGACCTGGTAGTGGCGAACTATGAAAGAAACTGATATGAAGACAAGTAAAAAAAACAACAGTAAAATCTGGAGTTTCACCTGATGTCATTCACTTTATTTTGAGAGCCAAAACACATAGACCGCATTCTGAATGGTTTAGCAAAAGCTTTAAAATATAGACCGTGGATTCGTCAAAATAACACCTGCTATTCATTTCTATTTGCAACGTTTATATTTATGTAGTGTAGGTTAAACCGTTCGGCCTCTTTCTATGGGATGATAATAAAGTCAAAATGATTAATAGATGCATGCACAATTATCCATATACTGCATACATTTTATGCATGTATCTTACTAACCACAAACAAATGCCTTTCGATTTGAGTCTGTGGAATTCGGGATTAAATGATTGTGCAGCGATTTGAACAAATACAGACATGTTTGCCGATAAAAATTTTCTGATCTGCAATATATCATAAATTGCTCATGCAAAAAGGAATCCGCAAACAAAATGCTGCACATTTTTCAAATCGTGTACACATTAATGAATTGCACTGGGCCTTGTGCATTGGTAGTTGTTGGATGGGCGTCGTGAAACGCTGCAAACTGCAAAAATGAAGTCTCAAAATCCAAATGAACCAAACAAGATTAATGCGAACAAGATGTCAATAAATGCACGCGTGTCACCTGATCCACAAATGCACGGATTCCTTTTTGCATGAGCAATTTATGATACATTAATGCACATCAGAACATTTTTATCGGCAAACATGTCTGTATTTGTTCAAATCGCTGCACAATCATTTAATCCCGAATTCCACAGACTCAAATCGAAAGACATTTGTTTGTGGTTAGTAAGATATATGCATAAAATTTATGTAGTACATGGATAATTGTGCGTGCATCTATTAATCATTTTGAGTCTAATATCATCCCATATCTTTCCTCTATGGAGTCTTGGGTTCTGACTCCAGTGGGCTGTAAAAAAAAGGTGATTTTTGAGGAACTAAGCCAAATAAAAGGTAAAAACTACACTCTTGGTGACTAACTGAACAAAACAGTCATGTGGTCCATCAGTTTTAATGCACCTCTGACATTAAGTGAAAACACCACACAAGAGAGAATAAGATGATGTTTGACAATTTTGAAGAAATTTAAGGAGGCCTGTTTTTGCCATGGAATAAAATAAAATAAAATCCAAGCCATATTCTTCATAAGGAGTATGAGCTGATGCCCTCAGGTAGGAGGTATTGGGCACCAACTTGTAAATTAAATAGGTAATAGGTATAAATTCAATACATTATTGGATAATAGGAAATAGGGTTTTGGGTTATGTGTGGGTATTGTGAAATGTATTTAGTGTATGAAAATGGAATATTAATATTGTTTTTTTTTTGTGATTTGTGATTTTTATTTTATTTATTTTATATATATATATATATATTTTTTTTATCTGCTCTCTTGAATTCTCAAGACAAATTTCTCCTTATGGAGACAAAAACAAAAATAAAATAAAATAAAATAGTGACTTCTTCTTGTGATCTCACAATTCTTAGAAAAATAAATAGTCTGAAAAAGAGGACACTAATTAAAGTTTCACTCCAAATAAAAGTATGCAACTACTGTCTTAAAAATAATAAGGTTCTATGAATATCTTTAACATCCATGGAACTTTTCCATTCCACAAAAGGTTTTTTTTTTTTTTTTCTTTTGTAGTGGAAAAAGGTTATTCAGCTTATTAAAATATTCTTCACATGCGAATAATGATTTTTTTGGGGAACCAAAATGCTTGGCATCACTGTGAAATCCCTCTTTTGGAATCTTTAGAATTAAGAGGGTAAACGCATTCCTAAGTGTAAATTTTTTTTACAAATGTAATCCTCTACACACTGCTTTAAAAACTAAAAATGCCTTAATATTAAAGGTAATTACAACTGCACTGCAAAACTTTATTATCTGTAAAAATGCATATTTGCAGTATAATGCATGCGGCGCTTCCATTCTGCACCCCAGGACTAAAAATGAATCTTCTATGAGCTTTCATTAGATAATAGTTATTGGCTTTGTGCACTGTTTGAATTGGTAAGTATGCAATGGAAACCATATGTTTTTGTTACATTCAAATATAAAAAAGTGACTTTTTTATTTGCAAGCATGCAGCTCAAAAAACAGTTCTATCTTGCTCTTTAGAATAACAAGTGCCTTTCAATCAGTGGTGTTTTCACAGGCAGGCTAATTAATTACTAGTAAAAGCCTGTGCTAATCTCAATTGGAAGCAGGCAAGGTTTTGGACCTCTGACAGCTGGTTGGGGTAACTGAGACTTCTTATCATAGAAGGATCTGGCAACCCGCCCCAGCTCCAGCTTGCTTGAAAATGGGGCATATAATTACCTTGTCCAGCGCAGTGAGGCAGGACACGCTTAGATAGTAAGTGACAGCGTCCCCCAGAGAAAGAAAAAAAAAAACAACCCCTTCAAAAGATTAAAGATTTTCTTCTCTCATCATTTTATGGCATTCTGCTCCATAAAAGCACTCATGTCTACAACTGCAGGCAAATGCGTAAGCATCAACTCATGTGGTCTTTCCCACATTTTCCACTTACAGGTTATTTACAGGTAATTCCTACGTTGACACTTCTCTCACTTTACAGCATAACACTTCATACGCATTACTCAAGTCAGGCTCCTTTTTCTTCTATATCATTTGCATTCATGGAACAAATTTCAACATCTTTTGCAGACATGAAGTCAGAGCAGACTCAGGGACACACACGGCTTGGCATAAAACTTGGTATTCTGTAAGCTAAAACACTGCAGAGGTCTAGCGTATAGCCTTAAGTACTTTAAAATTAAAATATAGATGTTTTATTAATTCAATTAATCTATCAAATAGGAAATCCATTTTATAAACTTAGGAAATCCAGGTATAAAATCCTGGGAAAAGGGTTGCAAGCCATTCAGAACTGTGTTGAGAATGCCTTTACATTCTAATTTACTATGTGAAGCAAAGAAAAAGCAAAACTACATTTCAAATTTGAACTCAAATAAATTCACATTACTGTAATTTTTAAATAAAGGTTTGTCAAGACAAGTTTTAAAACTTAATAGAAAGATATAATTATAGAGATAGATAGATAGATAGATAGATAGATAGATAGATAGATAGATAGATAGATAGATAGATAGATAGATAGATAGATAGATAGATAGATAGATAGATAGATAGATAGATAGATAGATACTACACATATCAGACAAAGATAAGCACTCATTCACCATTCAATATGCAGTGAAGTCCATTTCTATATGTAGATGTTCCTGTTAACGAAGCAAACTACTGGAAATCTGACTTAAGAAGGCATTCAATCAGAAATGCATCCCTCAGTTCGGATGTCAAACTATGCATGCATTTCATGTGGTTTTTGCAGAATCAGACAACAAACAACTAAACAGACTTTAGTTGAATAAACGAAAAGAAACAATTTTTGCGGCCTGTCTGAACAAACCATCTATTTTCTCAGATTAAAGGCTTTGTTCCCATGCAGTCTGGCCTGTGATTACTCTCGCTCTCTCTTCTTCTCACTGTTTCCATGCTCTTTCAGAACTGAGAGGCTCATGGAAATTGCTCCTGTGGGTACCGTTTCACTCTTCTACTGTTAGGTGTTAGTGGTGGAAACAGAGACAGTAACTGAGCTTGTTTAAAAGCACAAATGAGAGAAAATATCGAATAAACCCTTGCTTTACATTTGTATATTTCACAAAGCAACATGTGATTCATAAAGTACACAAATGATTTTATGTGAAGTGATTGCTAAAGTATCTTTACACTGAATCACAACCGTCTGTCCTGAATGGCACACTGCATCTTTTTGATGAAAGGTACACTTTTTTTTCCAGCCAAACCAAATCAGTGGTTTTCATCTTATTGCTACCAATAACATCTGAGGAGCTGAATGAATATCACCCTTAGCAGCTTGTCAGTAAACATCTGCAAGCATTTTCTTGCGAATCCACTTTTGAATGATCTAATCATTTGGCGCCACCAAGTGGAGGGTTAATGTAAGCTCAAGTGTAATTCTTAAAGAGATAGTTCACCCAAGAATAAAGAGGCTGTCATAATTTACTAATCCTTACGTTGTTGCAAACAAGACATTTTTGTGTGTGTTAGTGAGGGTCAGTGGGGTCAAAAACAACATTTGACCATTAAACGTTTGTGTTACTTGAAATAAAATAAAACTGACAAAACATTTAATATATATATATATATATATATACATATATATACACACATATATAAATACATATATATATATATATATATATATATATATATATATATATATATATATATATATATATATATATATATATATATATATATATATATATATATACATACACACATTTATAAACCATATTTTATTTCTCATTTATATATATATATATATATATATATATATATATATATAATGTTTTTTGTCAGTTTTATTATATATATATATATATATATATATATATATATATATATATATATAAACGTATTTTATTTCTCGTTTTTATTTAGTTTAACCTGATGTACAGTGTTGGATAAAACTGAAATAAAAGCTATACGGATATATTTAGAATAATAAATAATTATAAATAAATAAAAAATATTTTAAAAATTTAATTAAATCTGAAAAAAAAACAACTCAGTGATGCTAAAATATCATCAAGCTAAATAAATAAATAAATAATCTAAACAATACTACAGAAAAAATGTTCAGAAGTAAAATTACTAAATCTGCTAATAATTTTTTTGCTATTCTCTGACAAACCCAATCAAAATAATCTGAACAGCATGAGCCAATAAATTAAAACGTAAAGAGCCACAAACAGATGTCTGGGCAAATAAAAAGTAAAAAGCAATCAATAAACAGCTATTTGTATACAAATTATCCTGATCGTAGTGCATGCTGGGAACTCAAGTAGGCTTATAAAATAATATACAATTTACATTATGAAAATCATTACAATTATCCCAACTACTCTGAATTTACTTGTGATTAAACTAAAGAAAGAAATCAAGCTCAAACTTCTAAAACAAAGTAGAAACGTTAATACTGGCAATACTGGCAAGTCAAATGAGTGAAAAAAAAAACATGTCAATATAACAAAATGCAGAATATATACAATAAATGTTTAAACTCCCACGCTTAGTACTTCAATGGCGGGTACAAAGTCAGCAGGGGATTTCATTAATTCTGCAGCTTAGGCTACTTAATCACCACTTCCTGGTTATTTTTTTTCCTTTGCACAACCTCAAACCCCTGTAGCTCTGTCACTCTGTCTATTGAACACACACAACCACAGGTGCATGTGCATATGCAACTGTGCAATTACTATTGTCAAGAAAGTAATTCAGAGAAACCATGCAAACACAAAATGCTGACTTATGCTGAGACGTTCACATGTATACTGAAACATATAGTGCAGGTAAACAGTTCTGATGCACACTGTTCAACATGAAAAGAAGGGTCTGTGCTTCACAGACAGGAAACCCAACATCGGCTGGGCTTCTCAAAAGCATCACGAGCAAAGCTGATCGCAGAGACCACTGGTGCCAATGATTCAAAGATCTAGGCTTACAATGCTTTTGGGAAACGCAACCAACACCACTAAATGAACTAAAAATGCGAGTCCAGACTGCCAGGGTCTACTAGTAACACAGCATATGTAACACCTAAATAATTGCATAGGCTTATTTCTCGATTTCAATATTAAAAACATTACCTAAGCACAAAAGTATTAGTATTTGACCTTATATGTGTCAAATATTCGTGTCATCTGATTGCCTTGAGAAATAGCTTTAAAAACACTAGGTGGCACTGTACCATCTCCTTACTTCAAATTATATCTATCTATATCAAGGCTGTATCTATTTGATCAAAAATACAGAAACTGTAATGTTATGAAATATTATTGCAATTTGAAATAACAGTGTTCTATTTTAATATACTTTAAATATTAATTTATTCCTGTGAAGCACAGCTGAATTTTCAGCATTATACAGTCACATGATCCTTCAGAAATCATTCTAATATGCTGATTTATAATCAATGTTGGAAACAGTTGTGCTGCTTTTTTTTGGGGGGGGGATGACCTGCAGTGATACTTTTTTCAGGATTCTTTGATAAATAAAAAGTTAAAAAGAACAGTGTTTAAAATATAAATTGTGTGTTACTATATACTCTACTCTACTATTCAAAAGTAGTTTGGGGTCAGTACATTTTTTCCTCTTTTTTATTACGAAATTACTTTTATACTTATTTGTTAAATTAATAAAAAGTGATAGTAAAGACATATTGTTAGAAAAGATTTCTATTTTGAATAAATGCTGGTCTTTTTATTCATCACAGGTTCCAAAAAATAGTTTCAGATAATTGGTAAACTTATAACTTCCGCGTGCGTTCTAGTGTTGCTATAGAAACAGACGGATGCAGGTCCACGTGGACGCGAGTCCCTCCCTGTGAGCGCGCAGAAGTGAGTGTTTGCTCAAAGTTGTCGGCAGCTTTCTGTAGTCATGAATCCATAACGCGTTTAGTTTCACAATCTTCTGGACGGTCAGTTAAACTTCAGTCTCAGTTATTGTTTGCACTCAGTGTCAAATTGCGGAAAGTTTCGCTCTAAACAGTACTTTTCAACAAGAGATTGGCGCTTCATGGATGGACTTTATGAAGTAACTTCAGCGGCTGCCTCTTTAAAGGTACAGGAAGTTTTTTTTTTTTACCTTGATCTGTCTGTTTAACTTGACCATTTCTATTTCGTACTTTGGCAACTCAGAACAGGAAGTGTGAAAGAAAGTGTGAGAAGGAATCTCCTGCTGAGAGGAGGAAACAAGTGTTCCTCTTTTCATCAGCTGCTTGTAGAGTTGCATATTGTTTTCATGTCGTACATGACTTTTCTTTGAAAGTGCATTACCTTGTCTTTGTCCCTGACATGACATCTCATTTTAAGCGAACAGTATATTTAGTAACACGACAATTGTTTTGTTCTCTTTTAAATGTAGAAACTATTCAAGAGTTGAGCAAAGCAGCATTGTCTTGTAGGTGTAGTCTAACTGGACTGACAAGAAATGCTTTCCATTTGAGTTTTGATACAACTAAATGTTTGCATAGTGTAAGAACTTTGTTGAATCTACATTGACACACAAACTACTGTATGTTTGTGCTAAACTTCAGAATGACAGGTGTGCTGGTAAAGTCATTCAATAATTCTCCAGACTACTGTAGGGTCCCAGGGATGATGGAGCCTTTACTGTTGAATGCATACCTCTAATATATTGTATGTTGCTTTGCATAAAAACATCTGCCAAATGCATGCATTAAAAACTAAAACTAAAAAACTTGTCAGTCAAAAAGAAACTTTGTCAGAACAAATACACTGTGAGTTAGTAGAAAATGTTAGGCAGTATCAGAAGTGCAAATGGCATCATTTTGTAAAATGTTCTTGAACATATTTCCAGTCCATTTTTTAGACGTGATATTTAAGTGAAGCTAGTAAGTCTATCCATGCACTGAAACATTTTGAACCTCATGGCATGCTCTTTATTGACATGGCAGCATAGATAAAGTTTTCATGCAAAGCAGTAGTGATATTCCATCTGAAGGTAGTTCACAAGAGGGAGGCTTTTATTTGCTAATAATTCAAGACAGGGTTTTATTTATTTATTTTTGAAAGAATTAATTATATTTGGCAAAGATGAATCGGTGAAGATATTTATAATGTTACAAAAACATCTACTTTCTATTCATTAAAGAATCTTGACAAACATCAATCATGGTGTTAAAATATTAATCAGCACAACTGTTTTCAACACTGATAATTATAAGAAATGTTTTTTGAGGCACAAATTAGCATATTAGTATTTCTGAGGGATCATGTGACACTGAGGACGGCTGAAAATTCAGTTTTGCCATCACAGGAATAAATGATATTTTAAAATGTATTAGTTATTTTAAGTTATAATAATATTTCACAATATTGCTGTCTGTATGTTTGATCAAATATAAAATATATTTTGATCCTAATGAGCATAAGAGACATTTTTCAAAAACATAAAAATACTTACCATCCCCAAACTTTTGAATTGTAGTGTTAGTGTACTGTATTAGAGACTGTACATTAATTTATAAAGTGGGAGGGACAATGAAATATTTATCTAAGCGTTGCTTCTTAGCAACTTGGTTGTGGTTTTGTTTGACCTTTTTTATTTATTTATTTAAATTTTTTGTTAAATTAGACAAAGAAGTAAAGACTCCTGCGTACATCTGTGACATGAACTTGGTCTCTCTTTAGTGGGCTAGTATGGAGTTTGGGATTGATGGTTGGGTTTACTTAGGCCACTGAAAGCGTCATTTTGTGCCACTGCACTTGAAACAGCAAACTTGTGGCTTTCCCAGTCAATACCCAGAGGAAATGCGCATCACCACACTTGTATCTGTGGCATGGCTTGTCGGCTCCCATCAATCCCATCAACTTTGAACTTGTGGTCACTGCACAAATAACGTTTGTATTCCACTAAATAAGAGAGACGTGCGTTTCAGTGTTCCAGTCCACCAGTTTCTGCTATTCTCAGCAGCTGAGGACTTATTGTTTTTTCCCCCCAGCAAGACCCTGATGAAATTCAGATGTATGTAAGTGCCACAACTAGTTTGATTTAGCCATAAAATTCCTATAGAAAAGTTTGGGAGAGGCCTGACATTAGATTTTACTTAGAACCCATCATTTTACTGAATATAGTACTAAAGAAATAAATTACAAGTACAGAAATGCACTGTACAGGCATTTAATATATCTTTAATGCTTTAAATGATTTACTTTTAAAATTAAACAATAGACAATTACTTCTAATATTTGTAAGTTTACTATTAATATTAGCTTTACTTATATCGAATAAAGGTTTTTTTTTTCACATTTTGCCAAAAAAATTATGTAATGCTTTTCAAAATAAAGGGCCGTTTTACTGCTTGTGTGACAGTTTGTTGGAAAAACAAATATTCAGTCAATATGAAACCTAGATAACTTATCATGAGTCTTTGACCACCTTAAAAATGTGATAAGCCTAAAACCATTTTTGCTTGCTAAGCACATTTTTACACACAAACATAATTGTAGGATATGCCTGACTGCCTTCCAAAACCTTACCTGCAATATTATAGCCAACTCAATTTGTAGGCAATCAAGAAGCTGTCACAGAAAGGTTGTCAGTGAGATGTGATGCTTTGCGGGCTAATGGGCTTTGCAAACTTTGAAATTACTTTTGTGCAGCAGAAATGCAAAGTAAGTTTAAATTTTTCTTGTTAGACAAAGGAAATCAATAATGCACACATTCAGGCTGTTATGACAGGCAGACGTATTGATTAAAACTTTTGTTTGCCAAGAAACCCAGAGGTGCAATCATTATCATAAATGTGTTTCTTTTTTATCTGCTTTATCTGCTTTCTTCATTCTTCTTTCTCAATCTTCTTAGACTAAGAACCCACTAGAGTTGCTAAGATTTAGAGATGCAAGGAAGCATCTCTAAACCAATTAGCTTCTGTTAAAACTAAAGTCACTCCCCCAGTTTCTCTTGCTCCAAATTAAAGGAGACTACAGTACTTTAACTATTACACTCTTAACCCATTACACAAGCCGTTTAAGTTTTAATAATTATTATTAAGCTTTTATTTTAAGTTAATGTAAATATGTATAGATAATATAAAATATAAATAAGCTTGATCAGCGTCATGGTACCAACAAAGCTAGATTGGATTGGTTTGATTTTGTCAACTCAAAACTAATCCAGTAATCCTGAGTTTGTTGAGCCACCATCATGGTACAAGGGGGAATTTTTTGACTCGGCCCAGTAAACAACAGCATGGCAACATGTTAACAACCACTCTGAACACCTTAGAAACTACATAGAAACACCCAAAACACCCAATTTTTTGTTTTTGAAAGAAGTTTCTTATGTTCACAAGTTCTTATGCTACATTGATTCAAAATATGTAAAAAATAATAATAATAATAAAATTAATAAAAATAAAAACATCAAGTCTGTGAATTATTATTATTATTATTATTATTATTATTATTAATTATATTATTATTAAAATGACTGTTTTCTCTTTTAATATTTCTTATCATCAATATTGAAAACATCTTATCTTAATATCTTTGTGGCAAGCATGAAACTTTTTTTTTTTCAAGGAGTTGTTTCTGCTTAATATTTTTTGCTGTTTAACTTTTTCACAACTCTTTGCCGAATAGATAACTCAAAATAATCATTTATTAGAAATGTTTTTTGTTTTTTTTTGTAAAATTCTTTATTGCCACTTTTAATCAATTTAATGCATTTTTGCTGAATAAAAGTTTTGACTTCATGAAAAGAAATAAAAACAATACTGACCCCAAACTATTGAACAGAAGTATATATCCTGTACATTTAAATAGTATATATATATTTTTTTACATTATAATAAACAAATCCTATAACTTCATGGTCTCCTTTGTCACAGCTTTCTGGCAATTGAAAGCAGACCCTCTGTGGTTTCCCCTCTTTAATATCTTTAACTGTCAATGAAGCAATTAATGGCAATTCAGCTGTGACACACATAATGAGCTGTAGATGATGCTTTCTCTGAATTCAGAAAATGGACAGTTTATGACCATCTGTACTCAAATAACCTTTCTGAATATTCACCTTGACGCTTTCTGTCTTCCTCTCTTTTTTAAGCCATTTCTTTTCTTGCACCAATCTCAGTGCTCTCGTTGTCTAATTAAAGAGGCAGTTGCTAAGAGATGCGCTCGTCGGCACTCTAAGAGGATGTGATGTGGTGTAACTCAAAAGCTTTGTTCTCTCTTCTCTTCTGTCAAGGGCTGACCCATGTGAGGAGAGTGGAGTTCGCACACACATACATACGCATACACACACACACACATACATGGACGGCATGGCATCTTTCTCCAGCACCTGTGGCTCCAAGGTGGACCAGGCGTCCCATCGTAGAGGAGAAGACAGGCAGGGGACGCCCAGAGACTGCAGTGCTGTGCTTGAGAAGACCAGTGAGTTCTTCCAGATTTGTGACATCGAGGGCAAAGGCTTCATTACACGACGGGACATGCAGGTAAGGATGTTGGGAAGGGCATCCACATGATTTGTCATTAAGCCTGGAGTTTTATTAGTAAAGAAGAATGGAAACACCACAAAATGTCTTGAGTCATCTGGTTTCCCTGGCATTGTTTCAGCTGCGAACCATAAGCTAATTGAGCGAATTTGTGTTTGCTCACCCTTACAAATTGTTTACTTACAACAGAAGACAAGCAACAATCTGAATAAAGTAATTACCTTACAAAGAAACCCAATTAAATGCATAGTTTGTTAAATATATAATTGGCAATTTGCTGCATGCTTCTGTATGGAAACTCTTTTCTTTTCTTAATACAAATGAATTAAATAATTTGTTATTGAAATTATTACAGTAAATAAATATCTTTCTAATTATGTTAAGCTCTAAAATATTCATGATCAGCTACCACCACCACCACCATATTTTTATTATTATTTTCTATATTTTCTGTTCCACCAATTGGTCATAGTGTGTGAGATCTATTTATCTCCCATCACTGTGGTTGATTTATATGAAATATAAATTTTTGCAGCTTGTCACACTCGTAGGAGCTTGCTTGGGAGACCATCCTAAAATTGTGGTGGGCGTTTTGAAACCACCCCTTCAGTTGTATTATTGTGCAGATTCGATCACCTCGTAGATTTTCCATTCATTGCATATGTTTCCTTTGAAGTCTGGCTCTCGGGCCTTGCTCTGAAGAGCCTTTTTCAAAAGCATCACACCTTTTATCCAGTGTCTATGGAAAAAGCATTAATAAACATTGGTTCCTCATCTTTATTTAAGTGATGCCTTTTGTTATTTCAACCCATTTGGATTAAATAGATCCCACAAATCCATACGTATTTAAATCTTTCTGTTAAATGATTGTGTAAATGCTATTGTGAAGACTGTGACAAAACTTTTACGTGCTTGGCAAAGTAACTTGCATCATGGGTCCACCACATGTTGGTCTTGCAGAAAACGCTGACAACACTTTTGGGGTTTCAAAGAGCAGCATTTTCAGGCCGTCAAAAAAGCCACAGGAGGAGTTTTATTGCTGTTTTTAGAAGCTGTCACTTTGGTTTAGCGGAGGAACTGGGTGATGGCTCACAGTTTGTGCACATTTTTACGCAACTGTTTTTCACACGTCCATCGGCGTTTACAACTGAATTTTACAACTACTGTAAAAGCCAAAAGTCCAGAATTATATGTAGTGTTTTATGGGACATCTGATCCCAGAGAATTTCTGTCAGGTTCCCACAAAAGGTGTGTTATTTGCTCTCTAAGAATAGTAGCATTCTTACTGTGTGTTAACTGGGTTGATCACTGAAATCGACAGCCTGACAGAGTTTTAAAGGTGTCAAATGTCAACCTAGTTTGAGTCCTTACTCATGACATACAAATAACCTGGAAAAAATTGGAGAATATGTGGTCGAGTTTGGTTTTGTAGTGACATTTGCCTTGTAAAAATGTTTTGTGACTTTAGATTTACTTTGTGAGACCAATTAAATATATTATATTTGTTTTATTTACATACAGCTTGTATGACCTATAAGCTATCTGTAATCATTTTATAGAGAGAGGGCCATGTGGGTTTGGATTTAGTTTTCCCTTCATACAAAAAAAAAACCCTTCATTTAAAAACCGCATGTTGTGTTTACTTGTTATCTTTGATTAATATTTAAATTAGTTTGATGATCTGAAACATTAAAGTGTGACAAACATGCAAAAAAAAAAAAAAATTAGGAAGGGGGCCAACACTTTTTCACACCACTGTACATGTAAATATTTTCTAAATACATACTATGTGTGTGTGTGTGTGTGTTTATATATATATATATATATATATATATATATATATATATATATATATATATATATATATATATATATACTGTATATATATACACAACACACAGTACACGCACATGTATATTATGTAAGCAAAAACTTATTTTGGATGCGATTTAATAATTTTGACAGCACTAGTCTGTATCATTTTTCATGTGTTGTAGAGATTAAATGGAGAGCTCCCTCTGAGTGCGGAAGAATTTGAGAACGTCTTTGACACTCTGGACGCAGATGGCAATGGATATCTGACCCTTGAGGAGTTCTCCTCCGGCTTTAGTGCGTTTGCATTTGAAACTATACAGCATTCAGTTATATATAATAATATGTGTGTGTGTGTATATATATATATATATATATATATATGTATGTATATGTATATGTATATGTGTGTGTTTTCGATTATTGAAACATCTGCTTTATATTATATGTTGTATTTAGGGTTGTCTGTATCCTTTAAAAGTTTGCTAATGTATTTATGTCTCCCATTCAGGTGAATTTATGTTTGGTCCAAGTGTGGTGTCAGTAGATCCACATGTAGGCAAACAGCCAGTCTCAGCAAAGACTACTGAAGAGCTCTACGAGAGCCAATGGGAGGAGAAACTCAGCAGGGAAGATGATGACGAGGAGCAACACTTCTGCATGCTAATGGAGAACCTGGGAGCAAGCAACATCTTTGAAGAGTAATTTCAGTCAACCACACTATTTGAAATGGATCCTAGAATTAATAATCATGGTTGTAGTAATGTAGTAATCATGGTTAATAATCAAGTTCCTAGTGCACTTCCATGCAAGAATATTCCCACTAATGTATACATTCTGAAATACCTGAAATAACAGAAATAGATAACAACCTAAAATGAGTTGTTATATATTTCAGTTATAGTATTTATACATTATTTAGAAGTATTCTTGCATGCAACTACACTAGCTAAGATGCAACTTTAATGCTATAAACACATTAGTTATGTATTATTATCTATAACTATAGTTACTGTATTTCTGTCTATCATAAAAATATAATTTAGATTTCATTTAAAAAGCAACTTTACACCAAAATTAAAACAGGATAGTAATTTAATCAGATGTATACAACACAAAAGAGACGGCAAACTTTTTTCTTCTCCTGAGAAAAATTTAGATTTTCTATCAAATATCAAACTGTAAAAGCTTATATATTTGCTATTTTTTATATTGTGATACTATATATACAGTGCCCTCCATAAGTATTGGAACAGTAAAAACAAAATTGCTCTGTTGGATGTGGAGTCAAAGACATTTGCAAATATGATTATAAGATGAATATGAGACAAAACTACAGAATGTCACATTTTATTATTAGCCGTTTCAACGCATACATGTTTTACCAAATAAAAAGAACAGCACTTTTAGAGTTCATCCACTCATTGATGTGAGCATAAGTATTGGGACAGTTGAACATAAGGCAGATATAAAAGATTAAAAGCTATTATTTAGTTGCAGATCCCTTGCGCACAATCACAGCAGTGAGTCTGTGACCCATAGACATCACCAGACTCTTGCTCTCATCCTTTGAAATACTTTTCCCAGCCTTTAATGCAGCCAATTCCAATTGTTGCTTGTTTTGGAGAGTTTCTGCCTTTACGCTCCTCTTCAGCTGGTGAAACTCATGTTCAATCTAATTTAAATCTGGAGATTGACTGGGTCAATCTAAGACTTTCCATTTCTTTGCCCTTATAAATTCCTTGACTGAACTGGCAGGGTGTTTTGGGTCATTGTCCTCATGCAATATGAAGCACTTCCCAATGAATCTGTTGGCATTTTCTTGAATATTGGTAGGCAAGATGGTTTTGTACCCTTCCAAATTCATTCTGCTACTATAATCATACATTAAGTCATCAGTAAAGTTGAGAGGGCCTGTTCCAGAGACAGCCATGCATGCCCATGCCATGACACCACCTCCACCATGCTTTACAGATGAGGCTGTATGTTTGGGATCATTTGCAGTTCCCTTTTTTTCTCCACATTTTTGCTTTCCCATCACTTAGATAAAGGTTCATTTTTGTCTCATCGGTCCTTAAACACCAAAACTTCCAAAACTCTTCTGGCTCACCTTTGTGCTTTTTTCCAAACTCTAATCTTGCCTTTCTATTTGTGGTGCTGGTCAGAGGTTTGCATCTTGCTGTGTAGCATCTGTAATTCTGTGTCAAAGTCTCCTGAGGACAGTAGATTGTCAGAGCATCACCCCAGCTTTCTGGAAGTTGTCTTTTAGGGTTAATTTTCACAGCTTTTATGATTTGTTTGTCATCAACTACTGTTATTTCTCAGCCGATCAGGTAGTTGTTGGTTGCTGGTGTTGCTGGTGGTTTCCAAACTCTTGATTTCTCCATGCCCTTTGTTTTTGCTGCAGCTCTAATTGACTTCCTCTTTTCTTTTAGCATCCAAATTACTTGCTTTTTTCTCAAAGTCAGCTCCCTCATCTTCATCCTGGTTTGTGTGTGTCATCATCGAATGCAAGATTCTTAATACAGAAGTAATGGATATAACTGATACGACACATTCCCTGCTTTTAATATCTGAAGAATTAATGCAGCAGGACACAGCTGATCACTTAGACCTGTGAGGCAACTGTTTCAATACTTATCCTCACATCAGATACAGGGATGAAACTCTAAAAGTGCTGAACTTCTTAGCTGGTAAAACATCTGTGTTGAATCACCCAATAATGTGACATTCTGTAGTTTTGTCTCATATTCATCTTTTAATCATATTTGTAAACGTCTTGACTCCACAGCCAACAGAGCAATTTTGTCTTTACTCTTCCAATACTTTTGGAGGGCACTGTATATATAGTTAAATTATTATATATAATTCTCTTTATTAAAGTTTTGTTGTTGTTATTATGATTATTTTAATATCTACTTTACATTTGCCATGAAAATAGCCTTTGCTGGTGATGTGGCATTAAATAAATAAATAAATAAAAATAAATAAAGAGACAGCACATTCCCAAAGGAAGACACAACACCTTTGATGAGATCAAGGGATGTTAATAAAGGTCGATTCTTTTCTTCTTATTGACCATATGGTGCGTTGAGCCCATTTTTGTAACGCATGACCGGATGCACTTTCAGCAAACTACTGCCACTCCTAAAAGGCAAACGGTGATGGTGGAAGACATCAATTATAAAAGTTCATCCTTCTGACTGACTGTAATCCTTATGTACGGTTATTGCTTTTTCAAGGGGGAGCTGACAGTTTAGATTAGATTCTGATTGCATCTCGTATACAGTCAGCTTCGTTTTGCTGTTCGATAAAAGGAGCTTTTTTTTTCTTCTTTTTTTTACTGTAGTTCCACAAAATCGTGATGTCATTTTGATATGTTTTGCTAGTATGAGCTTTTTTCTGCAACAGAAAAGACTGTGCATGTCTTTACTGAGAGCCTTTATGATTCTGAATTAATGCATTTCCAAGACCAAGGTTACTGTACTGAAAACATTTGTATGAAAATTAGAGTTTAGAATTTATCTGACTGTGGCCTTTGTACATTTATAATTATTTTTAACAGCAAATTTTTTGTGGAGTGCGATATAAGATACTATGATAAAACCTATTAAGGTAAAACAAGTCGTAAACTCTAAGCATCACTGAGTTTTGTCATTTTTTTTTAAGAATTTGGTGAGCTATATGATGCAGTAAGCGTGTTGTGATGTCTCAGGCCAGGAGAGGTGCGGAGTCTTTGGGTGCAGCTCAGAAGAGACGAACCTCACCTTCTGTCCAATTTTGAGGAGTTCCTTGCCAGGGTCACTTATCAGATCAAAGAGGCCAACAACGAGAAGAAAGAGATGGAGACGGCCCTCAAAAGGTCAGATGTCAATTAAGCACCTTTATTTCTTTCAGAGATTGAACAATCATGCATTTTACAGGGATGTTTCTTTTGTAGAAAGAAAAAATGTTTAGTACAGTACTTGGACACTTAGACTACCGTTTAAAAGTCTAAAGTCAATAAGATTTAATTAATTTATTTGTTTATTTTCATTTAGCAAGGATGCATTAAAAATGACCAAAAGTTATGGTAGAGAGCATCAAAAAATATTTTTTGCAATGTTTTTTTTTTTTTTTTGCTTGAAAAATGTGTTACCTTTTAAAATGAATGGGACTTGGTTTGATATTTTGTTATTGTTATCTCGTGGTGACATTTTGAGTGGCAGCCCACTATATGAGTCCCATATTGGTTGACTTGACAGTCACATAGTATTGTATCGTGACTAATAAGACTCATGGGACAGATGTGATGCAAGGACTAGGAAAGTTGGCTTTTGCATGAGCTTTTCACAGTTGAGCCTGACTGCAGAACTGGTATCAGAGCTTTTACTATGCTCCAAGAGTAGATTTTCTGAGCATTAGTTAAGGTAAGATGTTGGTGTTGAGAGGTGAGTTTGCAGTATTCTGTGGACCATTAAAGGATATATTACAAGCAAACAAATATATATATTTTTTCTAAAACATTCTAATGAAAAAGTAAATAATGTGTAATGCATGCTCACATTATAACGAGCATCACTCGCTTTTCAAATATATTGATCCCTTTAATTTATACCCCATTTATTTTCTTTTTAACAATGGAGAGCCTGTACTGAGGCTTGTTAGTCATGTCTGTTGTGGCTTTTAAAGATATATCTTTGAAATATCTCAGCCTGACCTGCCAGTGATCACATGAATGTGGCATTACCGGTAAAATCACTCTGCTTTTCCTCCCAGAAGATTTTGTTGGCTGCCTTTGTCACCTGATTTGTGTCTAACTTTAATATTGTCTCCTAGAAATCCAAAAAAAGCCATGGGAATGAGTTGACAAAAGATAAATCGCTTCTGAGTTAAATGGAAAAGAATAAATGCCTTTTGAATGACGTCTGTTCCATGTACCCAATGAATAGTGTTTTATTCTTTCATATGACTAAGTGACTTTAAAAGCTGTTTGAGTGATCCTGACGTCTTTCATAGGAAAGCGGCGACACATGATGATGAAATCCAGAGGCTGTATGAAGAAATGGAGCAACAGATCAAGAATGAAAAGGACAGGATACTCTTAGAGGTGAAATAATTACTACTTATTGATTATTCAAGTTGGTCATTTGAGAAAAAAATAAAAAAACGACCTTGAGCATTAAATGTGTTGCCATGGACCCAAAGAATAGCAGAATCCACACCACAGCAATAACAATAAAGGCACAGAGAAATTATATAGTTGGAATCAGTTTTTCAAAAAACATTTCCAGCTCATGATTGATACAAGCATTGACACCCAGTCAGAATCCATTCTGCTATAACAAGCTTGAGTATTTAAAGCGGCAGATGAGCGTGTGCTTAGAATAAACAGACGATATCGTCCGCTGGTGTGGATGCTAATATTATCTTTAGAGTTATTGTTCTTGGTGTGAACAGGCCTTTACTATGTACCATGGTAAATTGTATGGGTCATGTGATCTGTATGTTCTCCAGGATTCTGGGCGGTTCTTGTCTCGCAGTCAGGACATGGAGCATCAGCTTTCCACTAAAGAGAAAGAGCTGGAAATCCTTTCTAACAAACAAAAACGGGTGGGTCACAAGAAATTCCTTTGCTTGTCACTAAACCAGTTTAACTAGTAATATTTATGAAGACATTGCACATCTATTCACTATTTGAATAATTCATTTTAGACATCTAAGGAAATAACTGACGGAGTAAATGTTTAAAATTTTTATTTATTTTTTTTTATTTAAAGATGTGTGAATAAGAATTTTACATGGAGTGATATCATTTCCTGTAAGGGTTTCAATCCTATTGAAAGGTCAAGTAAAGACTGTAACTTGAACTCAAGAACAAACTAACATCTACATTTTAAGGACTTTGACTCAAATACTGTATGAGTCTTAATGCTCCGAAGTATTACTCTCAGATTCTTTGACACAATCACCTGGTGTTGTTGATCATTTGCTGGAAATTTGTTTTGAACTTTCAGAAAACCACATCTGAGTGCTGACGCACAAAAAAAAATAGTTGCTGATCTTTACACACAATAGACAAAACCCAGCAAAGCCTTTCAGTGCTAATGAATGAACAGAAAGTAACAAAGTCTTAATGCTTCCTTTGCCTTTGTCATTACAAGCTTCATTTTCTTCTCTTCGCATTTGCGAACAGTTTGCCGCAATGCAGCTTTGCGCTAAATGAGCAAACTGCTTTTCTGCTGTGAGGAGCTGAAGTGTGGTGTACTGTATGTGTATTGTGTTCTATTTTGTGTCTATATTTAGCAGCATAGCTTTCTTATCATTCCATTCCTCCCAATATGTCCCATCCAAACATTCACATTAACACTTCCCAGGTTATCCTTTCAAGTTCTTGATAGTGGTGTGTATATACATGGTTGGCATGTCTTGTTATCCAGCACAATTAGTTTCAAAGAGCTTCTTGTTCTTCAGTTACATACATGATTGTTTCATTTGTACATGTGTGTTTGTTTGATGTCCGTTAGCTGGAGAGTCAGTGTCGAGAGCTGCACAGCGAGCAGCGGGAGACGGCCGTGGAGAACGTCAAACTGAAGCATTATAATGAGGACTTGAGCCGTGAGCTGGATCACACCACCCAGGAGCTCAGTCTGGCCCAGGAGCAACTCGTGCTGCTGCAGGAACAGTCCTCACGCCTGCACGAGGAGAGAGAGATGTGAGGATGATATGTACTATATATACAATATAGTAAATAAATTTATTAATTGCAAAAGAAAAAAATTAAATATTTTGAATAATATAACTATTCTAGATCTGATATGCACACACACACACATATATATATATATATATATATATATATATATATATATATATATATATATCTAAGGAATAATTGACTTTGGTTGAATTATTAGAAAAATAATGCACACGCGTCGTGGCCGTTACACCTCAGGTGTGCATTATTTTTCTAATAATTCAACGGACCAGTCAATTATTCCGCTTATACTACGGTTGCCACATCTCAAGACATTGATCAGATGCACACACATACATATATACATACACACACACACACACATATATATATACACACACATATATGTGTGTGTGTATATATAAGTATGTATGTGTATATATAAGTGTGTGTGTGTGTATATATGTGTATGTGTGTGTGTGTGTGTATATATATATATATGTATATGTATATGTGTCCTATGGTGTGACGGAGAAATGTAAAAAAAACCTCTAACATTGAAGATAAACCTCTCTCATGCTATTTGTATGTTAAGTTTTTTTTTTTTTTGCTATGTCACAGCATAGGACACAGTCCAATTTTTATTTGTCAACTATATTATATATATTATAACATTATATATATATATATATATATATATATATATATATATCACAGGCTTGAAAGCAATGGCCAGTCTGAGGTGTTTTCTGTAGGTTAGTCAGAATCCGCTCTGAGCTCATTTTTGTTTTCGCAAGTAGAGTTCTACAAGCTCGCAGATCTACCTATTAGAGCGGGAGAGAGAGAAAAGCATACACACGATGTAAATAAGAGATTGATTGCGTAGTTTAGTCATTGATTATATCACTGAGTTTTTGCATGATAAAGCTCAGTCAGTTGCGTCATAAGAGGAGCCCTTTGCTCGGTTTCTCTACATAAAACATTGACAGTTTGAAGAAAAGTTTTGTTTGTCAAATAGGACCGAACATCCACGTATACTGTTTCAGGAGTGACAAACGCAAGTGTAAAAAATGATGCGCGTTAATCCACTAAATTGTTCCGCCAGTCATTGCTATGATTGACAGTGATAACTGTAGCAACGGACAGAACGAACTGACAAACAGATGTCAAAAATAGACCTGTGCATTAAGTGATGCAGAGTAACATAACTACAGGAGTAACAAGTCTGTGTTGGCTGAATATATTAAGGATGGTTAAAGATAACTTAAAACTCTCTTTTTGATATGTCCATTTTAAGGCAATGTTTAAAAAATTAAGATGTTTAATTAAATCTAATGCATTATTTAATTGTACTTGCTATACTACTTAAGTACAGTACTGGAATTTGTTATAATAGTCATATAATAATAAATCCTAAAGTAAGGAGTGGAAATGGCAACTGAGTGATCCTCTGCTGCCATCTACTGGATATAATGGTAAATTCATGTAATTGTCATTTTTAAAGTCTTTGTTTTCCTCCAGTCTTTGCACATTTTTTCATGTCATCTCCATGAATGAAAAGTGAATCTTTAAAGTGAATTTTACAGAACAATTGTAGAGGTTGTCATCTTTTTCACCCATGATGAGTTTGCATCCCTGAATATATAATTTTTTTTTAAATTGTCATTCCCTACCATTATTTCAATTCTTTTTTTGTAATTGTGATTATTGTCTTATTTATTTTTCATTATTTTTGTAATTGTCATTATTTTCTCCCTGATTCTCATTACTGTTTTTAATACAATTATATATTTATTGAAATCACCAGAAGCATTACTTTTAAAACTCATTAACATTTAAAAATGTATTTGTTTATGTATTAGTTTATTTAATTTTGGCAAAGCTTGTATCTTATAATGCCAATTTAGTTAGTAAATGTTGTCCCTTGTTTGATTTGTTATCAGTCCTGCTTCCAAAAATATTATCATTAAAAGAGTTTGTATTTTTTCAGAGAGATTTATAGGGTTACAGAAAGCTTGCATAGAGAGAGGGCAAGTCTTCTCAAGCAGCTTGATTTGCTAAGGTAAGAAACAACTATCAATGAAAAGGGGCGGGTCTTTATATTAGTCCAGATTTCATATGTTCTGTTTGATTCCTCCTAGGGAAATGAACAAACACTTACGAGATGAAAGAGACATGTGCTATCAAGTAGGTTCTTATAGATGTTATATAAGACATTGTACTGATCCTGCATTTTGATAATTTCAAGTCATTGTTTGCCGTCTTTCAGAAACCAAATACTTCTGCTGCAAAACTCTCATGGAAACAGAGGCCTGGGTCAATTACCATGAAGCACTCTGAGCGGAAGCAGTCATTTAAGAGGTATGGCTGTGTGAAAATGCCATCTGTACACTCAGCGGTACTCAAGATGAAAAGATGCAATGGATCTGCAAAATCAAAAAGGATCTGACTCTCCTAAGATCAAAGAGCTATTCATTTTAGACTTAAAGTTTATTGTGAAGACATCAGTAAGATGTTTTCTTGATATTTATAGTTTGAGTAATCGAAAAAGTTAGCACTCCATATTGCTGATGTCATTTTGGTGAATAAATAAGCTTACATGTGGATGTTGTCTTCTCCAGTGATGAGGATGAAGAGGTTCTGTCGCAATCTAAGCAGAAGAACGTGATTGGCGTAAATGGGCACAGTATGGACCTGGAGGACATGGTAGATGGACGACCTCCTTCAAAACACCAGCTCCAGAGGATCATCTCCATCGAGGAGGACCATCTTCCTCAGCTCCTTCAGCAGGGTTATCAAGCCCAGCTCAGAGAATGGAGTGAAGATGAGGAGTTGGAGGAGAGCATGGACCTCCAGATGAGCAATATTTATCCCACAACCAGCACTCCAACCTCTGTTTCACCCCCTCCAGGAGTCGCACCCACACCCTCCTCACCCAGAGGACAGCCTGTGGGCAAAGAAACAGTCCAGTCGGTGAGAAAACAGCTAGATTTGGTCTGAACCTCAGACATTCGTTGAGGTTTCAAAATGAGCACACTCTTTAAAATAAAGGTTTTTTTATTGGCATCTAATTAACATCCAAGCAACATTTCCATTGCACAAAAGGTTCTTTATAGTGGAATAAAGTTCTTTAGAATATTTACATGTTCTTTACACTAACATCAAAAATGTTCACTGACAGGTTTTTGGGTCACAGACCAAGCTTTCTTCCCCTTTTCATTAATTGTGGTGTTTTTTCCAGGAGGAAGGGACCAGTTCAGGTCCAGATCGTCTCTTTAAGATTGTTCTGGTGGGGAATTCTAGTGTGGGAAAGACATCTCTTCTACGTCGCTTCTGTGACAACTGTTTCCACTCTGGTACATGTGCTACTGTAGGCAAGTGGCCTTCTTTCATATATTTACTAGTGTCTAGGGGTATTTTTTATTTATTTAACCTAAATAGCCTCAAGTTTAAGGCACTTGTTCACCCAAAATGAAAATTCTGTCATCATTGACTTACCATCATGTTGCTCCAAAGCATTGTCTTTGGGTGTGTGTCCACAGCTTGTTTCACAATTTGACACCATGTTGTTGGGTCTGTTATTTGCCCACATGCTGATGACCGTAACACTGTTAAACCATAATTAGTCTCACACAACTTTGAGGTTTTGCTGACTTCAGATTTTAACCTTTAAAGCAGTCAAGACTATTTTTCTATACTGAAGTACACCATGGTACAAAAAAGGCCTGTGATACCACCATACTTTTTTGGCCTATTTCTGTGCATACAATTGAACGGGTAAAAATAAAGTGACATAATGTGTGTCCATTTGCAAGGTTCCTGTTTAGCTGACTGTTTATCAGTAACTTGTTATCGGAAAAAAACACAAATCAATTCCATCTGGCCTTTAGTCAGGGCTTGTGTGTGTGGAGCTTCTTCTAGGATGGAAACAAAAGCATGAGAACATTAAATGGCATGACTGAATTGTTTTCATTTGTGACGTGTGCAGGTATTGACTACAGTGTGAAGACTCTGATGGTGGACAACAGCCAGGTAGCCTTGCAAATGTGGGACACAGCAGGACAGGAGAGGCGAGTGATGTTTTATTGATTTTTCAATTAGATTTATGTTTCTGTTAACAATCTTAATTATAATCAGTATGTAAGACACTGATCGCTCCATTGCAAAAACAAGTGAATTCTAAAGACGTTTTATTGTGGGGATCCGCCGACAGGTATCGCAGCATCACCAAGCAGTTTTTTCGCAAGGCCGATGGCGTGGTAGTGGTCTATGACATCACTAATGAGCAGACTTTCACAGCAGTGAGGCATTGGCTGGCCAGCGTGCAGGTGACTGATTCATTTCCACTTTTTTTAAAAGTTAATATTATTTATGCTTGTATACAATTGAAATATTAATGAAATACGGTGTAAAGAAATATTTTGTCCAGTAAAATGCAATTTAGATTTAAACGCTAATAAATAATAAATACTACCTGCTTACTAGTAATAGCAAGTAGCAATTGGCTAACACACTTTTTTTTCATTCTCTATTTATTTTTATTAGCGGTAGAAGTGTAATTTTCATCAGGCTTTTATGTAAATTTGATGTTGGCCTACTGGCATAAAAATAGGAATTTGTTTCAAAAGATAATGAAAGTCCTAGGTTCAAAAGTTTGGGGTCAGTAAGTTGTTTTTGTTTTTATTTATATAATTTTATTAATTGTCACTTTTGATCAGTTTAAGATATCCTTTCTGAATAAAAGTATGACATTTTTGATGTTTTGACATTTTCAGATGTTTTAAGTTGATCAAAAGTGACTGTAAAGGCATTTATGTTACAAAAGAAAAAAATCCACTAATTATATTCATCAAGAGATCCTGAAAAATAAAATAAATAAATATATTGCTACTGTTTTTACTATATTTTTTTAATTAAATAAATACAGCCTGGGTTAACGTGTTAATTTTTTCGAAAAATATATTTTTTCAAGATCCTATCAACCCCAGCCTTTTGAACGGTAGTGTGTATAATGCAATCAATACATAGACAACAAAAAAGCAATGAAATGCTTATTTCAAGCAGGTCAACTGTATCATCAATACAGTGAGGCAGTTTTAATTAGTTTTAATGGGAAGTGTTTATCTTTCTCTGTCTTAAAGGAGGGAGCAGGTGAGGACATTCCCATCATGCTCCTGGGGAACAAGATTGATCTAGATGGCCAGAGAGAGGTTCCACTGGGAGTGGCAGAGAAATTAGCCAAGGTGAGGTAATCTGAGCCCTGGAGTGGCACTAATGGATCACCATTAAACATTTTAAGCATGGCGGTCTTCAAGCAAACAAGTTAAAGAACTGAGTCAGAGCTGAATGAGTATTCGGCCGTGAGGTGCATGTGAGGAAGTTCTTTCTCCTGTCTCAATGAAGATGCATAAAGTAGCTTCCTGTCAGTTACTGTTGCATGAACTCAGCACATAAAGAACCACACTGAATGACATACAGTAAGAATTACCCATTATTCTAAAAAGATCTTATTTTGCCATTTCCTTTTCACTCTTTCAGGACTTTCAGTTGATTTTCTATGAGTGCAGTGCTTTTTCAAGCCACAATGTGACAGAGTCCATGATTCACATGGGAAGGTAAGAGGTTATTAACCAATATATTTTCTGACTGTTATTTTTTTAAGAGTACTTTTAAACACATTCACGCCAGATTTTTGACTACAAAAATATAAGTATATATGTTGATCATATATTTTATTTATTTTTAAATATTTTTTAAAATGATAATACAAATTACAAAAGCATAAAATGTCACTAAAACTTAAAAACAAAATAAATGCATTACTGTATATAAATAAATGTATAGGAAGTATATAAATAAATCAGAAGCTAATGGAAATTACAAGACAAAAGTGTGATTGCAATACAGTGATGTGGTAAAATTGTAAATTAGTTTTTCTAGTAACTTCATGGGACTACAATATTAGACTTTTGGCATAATAATTCTTAATATATGTTTATTGCATATGCAGCTGCATAAACAGACAGGTTATTCCCAGATACAATTGAATTTTTCTTGTACTGCACCTTATAAGATGTGCTATTTTTTTCTCTCTGTCAGAGTTCTGAAAGACCAAGAGGACAGAGAAAAAGAGAAAACTGTTTCACTAGTAGACAGCCCAGCTAAGAAGAAGTCCTGCTGCAAGTAGAAAGTCACCCATAAACACTCACAGAAACCTGCAGATCTTTCAAACCTTTTTGCTTTGCATTTTAATATGGTTTGGTGTTAATGCTGATCTGTTTTTCTTCTTCTTATGTTCCTGTTTTCTCTTTTTGTATGACCGCTGTGGAGTTAAAAATATTTGGTCTTTTTATATACCAGTAAGTAACTCTTTACAATGTGAAACGGATGAGTTTTATGATAACAGTTAGATGTAGGGCTTGAAGTAGAGCACTATAGTTTTGTACATTACACCGTTGTAACGCACGTCCCTATTTAGGTCATTTAAATCTCCTGTCACACTATTGAAGTAAACAAAACTGTATTTTTGTATTGACAGTTGTTGTAATTTATCTTTTTAATATGAAGGTCTTGGAAAGTATATTTAAAAGAGCAAAATAAGCTCCTACACACTAGTTTGCACAGTCGTTTGCACAAATGTATTATTTATTACTTATGATGAATTGAAGATCTTGAATTATTACTTTATTATTCTTAGCAAGCAGACATATTCTGAAAAATGGCTCTATTTTTTAATACACTGCCATGAAGCGAACATATGGTTTGCATAAAGATTCGGTTTTAACAGGGTTCAGTGGTGTTCGCTTTATAGTACTGAATAAACCATTGATTTAATGAAATTATTTAGTCTAATATTAATTTCAGATCACGTTTTGATTTGTATTTTATGTATTGTGCCAACAGTACTGTGTGTATATCTGTATTTGCTATTTAATGCAGTCAGTGTTAAATCAGTAAATATGTCTCACAGCAGTCATTGATGTTAACATTTACCATAATTAAAGATGCATTAATTGTGCACCAGACAGTGGATTTATGCACGTTTCAGATAAGGCCTATGCTGTGTTTTCTCAAGTTTTTCAGTAATCACGATTTGATTCTTGATCTGCAACTTGAGTTTTCATATTGATTCCCATGTAATGTATGGCAAGTTTCTCTAGCACTGCTACTGCATGACCAATGGGCAGAATGACACTAGATTTGAGCACAATGTGGATGTTTTAAATCATTTCTCACTTATTTAGTCTTATAAATGTTCCTGCTTTATTTTGTGCATGTGTAATGTGTAAATACTAAATATGAATGTATTTTGAGGGAAATATTAAAATAAAGAATACTTTGCATTAATAACAGTTTGTGCTTTCTGGGACATTGCTTTCATTTAACAACGAACTCTAGAAAACAAGGACAATGAATTTAGATATTCAAAGCTTTGTTCTGAGGTTCAACAGGTTTTACCAGTTTAAATAAACTCCTTAAATGTTTCAAATTTAGCGCTGCATATTTCATGTCTCCCTTACAACAAGCAAACTGTGAAAAATATATAGTAACAACTATAGTAGGATTCCATTTCAAACAATGAGAAGGTGGGATCTACAGAAGAATGGTTTAACAATTCAAATACACATATTGTATGAGGACTGTAGACATTTTAGGCAATTTAGAAATCCCAGCCAGCATAAAAAGGATGTATGGTCACCATTAGTACTTCAGATAGACTTGTGTCATTTGTTTTATATTTATAATCCTTTTAAGCCCCCTTGTGGACAACAAGTGGTGCTACATTTAGACTAGAGCACAATCAAGCATTACACCTCACAATAATGGACAAATGACTTTTATTTGCTTTACCATCTTACATCACCTACATTTCAGAACTGTTTATTCTTTTTTATGATCTTTCACTTTTTATGTTTTAATCACAACAGCAACATGTCTTCATAAACAGCCAAACACGTTTTCAAAGGCATGCTATTGTACACCTATAAACATTTAATTAGTTTTAAACTATTTTATTTACTAGTATCTTGATAGATGCTCAAATCATGGCAGAATCATCATTTTAAATATTTTTTAACATGTAAACCTCAAATTTCAATACCAAACACCCAGTTGAAAATACCATAATGGATGAGGAAAACATTCCTTGCACAGAGAAGATAGTTATTCACACTTCCCAATATTGCACAATATTCCACCAAGGAATCAGATAAATACTTATAGTAAAAACAAACTATGAACAATAAATATAACGCTAAGGAACAATGTGCTTTGCAAGTGAACTGAATGTCTTTGGTGAGGACTTGAACAGTATAATCAGATGTGACACGGGGGTCACAGATGGACCGGGACGATCCCAGTCATGGCCTTGGCAAAGACTCTAATAAGAGCACAGGTGAAGAGCAGCAGGTGCCATCTGAGTCCAGCTCATCAAGATCTCACCGCAGACAGAGCCAGCATTTCACATGCCATCTATATTCTGATATGTATCATGTGCTGTTTCTCTTTTTCTATTGTTATCTCTGTGATCAGTTAGCAGATGTAAGTGGAAATGTAATTTCACACACCTAGAATCATAAATAATACTAACACTACATATTGCAGTTTCATAAAGTTACTAGAAAAAATTAAATTTACAATTTTACCACATCACTTTTGTCCTTCAATTTCCATTATTAGCATCTGATTCGTTTTCCTCTGCTATTCATAGGCAAGAAACTTTTTTTTTTTTTTTTTTTTTGGTTTTATAACTATTATCGATGCCCCAAATCTTAAATTTTATAATTGATGTGCTGTTCTCAGGAAATGGTGTCCACATGATGTACTATAATAGTTAATAGGATGCAGAACCTAATGATTTTTAGATTATAAAATTACTTTTGGTGTATAATTCACAGACCTTTTCAAATAAAACATAATTTCCCATGCAATTTAATTCAAGTTCGGAATCCTCCAATCATCACAATATAATATAATATCATATAATAATAGCTAAATTTAGCTTTTATTGAAATTCTAATATTCTTTTATGGTCTATGTATAATTGCTCAGAATTGCTCAGTTAAAAAAAAATGAAGATTATGCTATGACATTTAAACATAATTGATCTTTTTAATTGATAATTGAAGGTTTTTCTTATAGAATATTTATGTATTTATTTATATTAGCTTCATAAAGCATCAGTTGTATTTGCCAACCTTGTAGGTGCATAAAAAAAATAAAAAATAAACACATTATTAATGATTTACAGAAAAAAATATTATTCTTAGCATTGGCCAATGATATTTAAGTAAGCAGTGGATTATTTTTAGTAAAAAACTACTATTTTCGGAGAATGACCTGGTTTTCGTTAAAACCTGATTTAAATGAGATCACTAATTTTACTGCACTGAAATTGTTAAAAGTTCAGCAAATGAATTATTACTATGTAAGTGGCGTTATTCTCTTAACACGATATGTTAAATTGAGATATTCTTAATTCCTGGGACTTGGAAGCACAACCTTCAGTATTAAATATCTTATCTCACACGCCCAATGTAAAAGCAATGTAATCATAAACTAACACTTAACATTCATAATAGCATGACATTCTTTTGTTTGCAGTGGGGTGTAGTCATAGTTGGCCCCTGAACAGTCGGAGAGATGGCTTATTAGTGCAGGCTAGAGTCGGCGAAGGCAAGGTGGATATTGCTGGAAGTGTCACTCCGCTCCAAAAACGTTGGCAAGAGATAACTTCTGTGCTGGTCTTTCTCTCTGTCTGTCTCTTCCAGGCAGCAGGACTGTAGCTGTGATCTGGAGCGGCCCCTGCCTCTGCTTCTCTGAGTGCCGTCACAAACCGTCTCTCGCCACTGCTGGATACTTAACGCATCTTATAGTCGTGAGCGATAGCGGCCTCACATAGCTGACCTTTAAAATCCAGCTCAAAGGTAAAGTCCAGATCACGCTGGATAGATAAACAAGAATGTTAAATTGCATTTTAATTATAAGACAAAAATATATAAACAAGTTGCATTGAACTATACAGTACCATTCAAAAGTTTGTGGGAATTATTATTATTAATATTCTTTCTTTTAAAGAAGGTAATACTTTTATGCAGCATGGATGGATATAAAAGACTTTTATAACATTACAGCAAAATTCCATTTCAGAAAACAAAAAAACAACAAAAAAAACACAGATTTCCACAAAAATATTAAGCAGTTCAACAACAATAATAATAATAATAAAAAAGATTATTGATTTCTGAAGGATCATGTAACACTGAAGACTAGTGTAATGATGCTGAAAATTCAACTTTTCCATCACAGGAATAAATTACATTTTAAAACATATTCAAATAGAAAATAGCTATTTTAAATTGTAATAATATTTCGATTTAACTAAATCCAGCCTTGGGGAGCGTAAGAATCTCGTTTCCAAAACATTTGAATGGCAGTGTGTGTGTGTGTGTGTGTATATATATATATATATATATATATATAAAATATGGAAAGCATATTTTTGGCTATACTTATATTAACCAAATGATCAAATAAAATAATGGGTCTTGAAAGCATATTTTAATTTTTTAATTATTAATTTGGTGGGTTCTTACTGCGTTCTTCTCGTTTGGCTTCATGCTGACGGTGCCGACTATCTCCTCTCCTCTTTTCACAGTCAAATATTCCTCCAGATAAAACACTGTCTGCTTCCAGTGTGTGTACGGGGCATCTGGTGCTACGGTAGAGAAAATTGAGAAAATATATACAGTAAAATGTTAAATATATAACACAATGTTACGTTGCTCTCTGAAACACTTGATTATGAGTGGTCATTTGTTAGATTTTGAGGTCAAATATAATGGCCTCTACTGACCACTACATGCTGTCTTTCTTCTTAGTGAAGTGACATTCAGCCAAGTATGGTGACCCATACTCGGAATTCGTGCTCTGCATTTAACCCATCCAACGTGCACACACACAGCAGTGAACACACACACACCGTGAACACACACCCGGAGCAGTGGGCAGCCATTTTATGCTGCAGCGCCCGGGGAGCAGTTGGGGGTTCAGTGCCTTGCTCAAGGGCACCTCAGTCGTGGTATTGAGGGTGGAGAGAGCGCTGGACATTCACTCCCCCCACCTACAATTCCTGCCGGCCCGAGACTCGAACCTGCAACCTTTGGATTACAAGTCCGACTCTCTAACCATTAGGCCACGACTTCCCCGACTTCCACGACTTCTTAGCCTATATATAATTTAAACTTCAATATCTAAATCTATATTTCATGTCCATGTATATCATTATTTCAGAATCAGCCATGCAACAAGAAGGTTGACCTACAGTGAGCTGATCAATACAGGGTTATGATCATCCTGTCTGTTTTTATTTTATTTTATTTTTTTCAAATAGACAAGACTATGCTACATAACAAAGTACAACAGTGCCTCTTATACTAATACTGACAAATTCACTTCACAGATTCAGTTTGTAAAGCTTTGCCAGACATAAACCTCTGCAAGTCTGTATTTCTTTCAAGACTGCTGCCAAATAAGATGCAAAAGTTGTGTGTGCGTTAGAAAGTAAACAAGGACCCGAAGTCTTAGTTAGAGTGTTAGTTTTCTTGCCAAACAAAAGATCACTTGTGCTTCCACCCATGAGGAAACGCCTGTGCTGACTGAGCAATACACCGACCCTCAAAGGTCAATAGAAGTGAACAGAGCCCTCTGATCAGTGTGTCTGGGAATCACAAAAAACAACACTGCAGCTATTTGTGACACTGCTGCTTGAAAATTTGTGAACCCCTTGCAGAATCTGTGAAAATGTGAGTTATTTTAAGAGCCAGGGGGTGAAAAGTTTTTGAATTTGAAGATCAAGGTAAATTGTACTTAATTTGTCTTCCGGGAAACATGCAATTATCTTCTGTTGCTTCCGAAGGGCAGTACTAAATGGAAACAATATATATATTTGTACAAAATAAGAAAAATTTGGACATCTTCATCCTGTTCAAAAGTTTTCACCCCCGGCTCTTAATGCATTGTGTTTCCTTCTGGAGCATCAGTGAATGTTTGAACCTTTTTTAATAGTTGTGTTTGAGTCCCTCAATCATCCTCAGTGTGAGAAGATGGATCTCAAAATCATACAGTTACTGCTGGAAAGGGTTCAAATATGCAAAACATGCTGGAAAACTGAAGATTCTGCAGGACCTGGAGGATTTTTCTGAAGAATAGTGCTCAGTTTAACTGTTCAGAACAAACAAGGGACTCATGAACAACCATCACAAAACAAAAAAACAGTCGTAGATCATCCAGGTAACCACACAGTGTTAAGAACCAAGGGTTCCCAAACTTTTGAATGGGGTTATTTTTATAATTTCAGCTTTTTTTTTTCTTTTTTTTTTTTTTTTTACTAAATGTAAACATCTTTTATGTAAAATATCTTACTCAGGACAGTACTAAATAAAAAATAACATGCATTTTGTATGATCTCTAATATAATATATTTATGGCACTTGGTGAATTCGATATTGAAGTAAGTGACCAGAGCGTGGACATAATCGTTTCTCTAGATCTTCTTATTTAACTATATATGTATATATATATATATAGTGAAATAGAGAAATAAAAAGTGATATAACCAACAAAGAGTGCTACTTGCCATTGTGTTGGTTTAATTCGATGTCTTTGGAAGAGCTGTGTCACAACTGAGCCACTAGAGAGCAGACATTGACCACAAAGTACACATTCACATACACCACTGTGGCCCAAGATAGAGACCATAGAGAAATTTTAAAACTAGACACCTGTGGAGAAGCCAGTCTTTTTATGACACTTGGTGAATTCGATATTGAAGTAAGTGACCAGAGCGTGGACATAATCGTTTCTCTGGATCTGCAGACAGAAGGAGGAGGTGAAGGACAGTTCCTCTGGCTTCACTGTGTAGATGTCCACTTCCTGAGAAAAGATAAGGAAAGCTCAAAGTTTCCATTTAAAATGTAATGGCCTAAGGAACTTAATGACATTCTCAGCTGGGTTTCTTTTAAAGGAATAGTTTAGCCAAAAATGTACTAACCCTAAGGTCATCCAAGACGTAAATGAGTTTTTAAGAAAGAAAAAAAAAATCCATCATTAAGGCATTTTATCATTAAACCATTGTTTCTAGCCAAAGTATATGAATTTTCCTCCAGAATACATAGGTATATTTGTTTAGAACTGTTTTGTTTTCGCTTGTAAATGGTGCTTGATCTGTGCATATTTCTCTCTTGATTCAGACAAGATGACTTTATCTTGAGAAAGCAATATTATGAATAGAGGACTCATATTTTAGCTGGAAACAATGCTTTGAAGTTACAAAAAAATGTGGATTATTGTTTTTATCAGCTGTTTGGACTCTCATTCTGATGGCACCCATTCACTGCAGAACATCCATCCAAGCATCTAAGTGATGTAATGCTAAATTCTGTCTCAATGGTGAATCAAACTCACCTACATCTTGGATGGTCTGAGGGTAGGTATGTTTTGAGCAACAACAACAACAAAAAAGATCAAGGGGAGAGGGGACTGTTTCTTTACCAACTATGTCTCAGAATTTTCTGATAACATTCCATATGAGATCATTTGGTCTTGGAGGAATTTGATGAGAAATGTGTGAGTATATTTTGAGATCTTTGACTCTTCATTGCCGACTTTAGTATCTCCTGAGCACACTGTGTGACAATGGAGGAGATGTATGTGAAAATACTGGGGTAATCTCAATGATGTCTAGGAAAAACATGAAATATCAAAGAGATCTCTTTAGTAATTTCTCTTTACTGTGGGAGAGAGTGAAAAGCTTGAAATCTCTCGCTCTCTATCTCTCTCTTCTTCTAATATGTCATACTGTATGGCTAGCATTTCAATAATCATGTTAGGATGTTATTACTGCTCTTGGATCAGTACGTTCAGACAGCTGTTTCAGACTCATCATTTCCCGACAGTAAACTGAGCCCTGCCTCCACCACTGATATATTTACCTGAAAAACAACAGGAAACTCTTAAGTGTCAACTTTTCTCTCTTTCTCTGTGGTTTTATATTCCTCTCACACTCACTTCCATTAGACATCAAGTCTCCCATTTGTAAACATGTCCGATCTACTTTAGATTAAGTTATAAATCTCCAAGTTTGAAATGGAGCATTAATCACCATATCAAGCAAACAACAATGTGTGCATCACATTCACCATTCACCACTTAATTTAAGTGCCTTCATCCATTATGTCCCACCTCTGCTTCATTTGGCAGATCTGATCTTTAAAATGAGTTACTTTATTGAAACTTTCAAGAAAGACTGGAGTAGAATAGGCCGAAATATCACAATATAATTTCCTCTAAGGTCAGTTCAGGACATGCTTCAATCAGTAAAAAAAAGGAATGGCTCCAAATGCTATTTGGCTAATTAAATGGCACTTACAAATGCATGAATGTCATTGCATTATATTTAAAATATCTTTTATTTTAACATAAGATAGCAAAAGTAAGATATAGTAAATATATATTATTAATTGAATATAATTATTATAGCAATGTCAAAATTCACTTTGATTTTACTTTTGTATTTTTAATGTTTTCACATTATAACATGAAAATAATATTCATATTGTTAGTACTGGTGCATACTTTATTAAAGTTAACTAGAAAAAAGACTAGTTCGTTTCGAGGCAAGGCTATCATTATTTGATTGTAGATTATGGTTTAATATTATGTTATTTAATGCAATACAATTTATATATTAGTGCTTATCTCTATTTGTACAAACATATGCAAAATTCTCAGCTTACTTTATTTAGACCTCAACATATCAAATTGTACTCTGATTTACATCAACGTTTTAAACTGGATAAGTTGTGACAGAGCTGCTAAATTTATATCTATAAAAAGCTGAAAAGCCTTTTGTTTCAAATATATTTTTTTTTCATATCTTTCAGCAGTTAAAATGAGAGGATTGCAGATGCATTTCACAGTCCATCTGTGGAGCCATAAACTTTCCAGGCTTGATGAATCCGATTCAACCAATAATCATCTCATCAGCACCTTCTCCAGTGGTTTATAATGAAATGAAATTGCATTTCAACAGATCATTATGTAACTGTCACACTGAGTGATACAGCTAATGATCAGTTACATACTAATGCTGCTGTATTCTCCGTGGATCTCACTTGAGCTTCTCATCTAGCACACATGCGGTGAGAAACACGCACATACAGTACATGATTTCTAATGTGTTTTAATGGCTGACCTTGATCAGGCAGGCATTGGATACCACTTGTTTTGAGTCCACGATGTCCACCAGTGGTTCTTTCATAGCTACGTTCCTGATGCAGGTCATGTCAAAACCATAAACGTTCTCCCACCCTGCTCAAACATAGAATCATTTGATTTTTGATCAACAGCAGAACTAAGGCCCAGAAAATACTCTACACAAGTATGTAAAAATAAGCAGTTGATTACATGTCAATTCAAATAGAACAAGCATGACATAAACATAAATTTTGCGTCTATGTTTTTAAGCATCTGGACTCCAAATTTTTTATTTATTTTTATGTTTATTAATTTATTGGTTTAGTTTTCCTTTTCAGCAAGGATGCATTAAATTGATCAAAAGTGACAGTAAAGACTTTAACACCTTAGACTTTAAAAACATTATCTTTCAAATAAATGCAGTTCTTTTGTCCTTTCTTTTCAAAAAATAATGCTGAAAAAAGTATTTCTTCAAATAATATTAGCTAGGGTAGGCAATTTTGTCTGGAAACATTTTTTATTATATTAAAAAGGATTTTTAGGATTTCTTGTTTGTTTGTTTTTTCCTCTCCCATTCCTCCATCTGAACATCCAGTAAGTGGCGGAAATGCACCTTAAGTTGGTTTGCCAACAACCATAAAATGCAAAAGAAGGTTTTATGCTGTTTAAAAGATGTTTTGATATTCTAACTCGGTCCTGGAGTGCCGCTGTCCTGTAGAGTTTAGTTCCAACCCTAATCAAACATACCTGCACAAGCTAATCAAGGTCTTCAGAATTACTAGGGCTACAGGCAGGTGAGGTTTTTTTTCAGGGTTAGAGCTAAACTCTGCAGGACATTGGCACTCGTGGACCGACGGTGCCTACCCCTGTTCTAACTGAAGGATGCACACAAAAAGTTTTTAAATGTATTTATTTATTTGCCGTATTATTTTATTGCATCAGCTTAGAAACTTGTAAACATGATTGTATTTGGATAGATAAAACCCTCCTTTAAGAATACAAGATCAAACGAGTGTGCATGTTTTGGGACTCACAGTGAATCTTGAAGTCCTTGTACTGTCTGTCTTCAGTGGCCACCACATATAGAGCAGCCCTGTCTGGGAACATCAGACCACCAGGTTTCTAAAGATGAAAAGCACAGTGTTTGTTCATTCTGTAGAGACACTGGCTGTATATACAGTACAGTACGCACACTCACATGTACTTTCTGTACTACGCACATATAAACACTGACCAGCCATTTATCTCTGGCGTAGATGACTGTGTTGAGCATGGACTCATAAAAAAGGCAATAGCCCATCCACTCTGAGATGATAATATCCACCTGATCTACCGGCAGCTCTGTCTCTTCCACTTTCCCTTTAAAGATGGTTATAACTGGAACACAGACAAATAAGGCCACAGAGACACTTGACAGATCCTTTCAACTCTTTAAACTTTTAAGGCCAGTTAAAAGATGTGCGTCAAATATGTATGTCAGAGAGACTCCAGCTAAGATCGCAGCATCAGCTTTTGTTGAACTCTCAAGAAAAGATACTGCAGTGGTCTAATGCCTAATCAAAAATGGAGCATCATGCTATAGCAATGTCTTGTTCTAGCTAATAGAAAGCCTTAAACTATTAGAAACTATAGGCTAACTGAAAAAATATAGAAAGTGAAATGTTTAATTTGACCTTTAACTATGACGTTTTTATGACTACAAATAATCACACTGTGCAGCAATTGAGTACTAGATAGATAGATAGATAGATAGATAGATAGATAGATAGATAGATAGATAGATAGATAGATAGATAGATAGATTTATCAGCACAACTGTTTTCTACATTGAAAAATGTAAGAAATTATACTTGATCACTGAATCAGCATATTAGAATGATTTCTGAAGGATCATGTGACACTGAAGACTGGAGTAACGATGCTGAAAACTCAGCTTTGCCATCACAGGAATAAATTACATTTGTAAATGTATTAAAATAGACAACAGTAATATTTCAATATTAGTGTTGTTTCTATTGTATTTTTGCCATGGTAAGCATAAAAGAGACTTCTTTCAAAAACATAAAAAAAAAACTCCCAAACCTTTGAATATTACTGTGTTATTTTTAATTTGAAAAACAAGACAAAAATGTCATTTTTGGGAGGACAGTGTCCTTAATAATCATTTTATAATTTATATTTATTGTAAATAATACTGAACATTTACAAATCCTCTCTTAATATTCAGATACTGCAGAGGTTTTAAATTATGTATATTTAGGAGGCTGAATAGAAGAACGCTCGACAACCACTCTTTATCCTGTCGATGTCTCATCCTATTTGTCATTCTGTTTCTCTCACACACCCACACAAGTCAAGCTAACTGCACAGCAACACACACTTATACAATATCTACACACATCACATCTGCTTACCACTGTCCAGGTGATTGGCCTTGATGATTTTTTCAGAATATTCTGATATACTTGAGCATTCGATCTAAGGAAAGGGGGAAAAAACAGAACAATATGAAGATTTAAACTTTCTAGTTTGTTGATTCTGTTATAGCTGGTAGACCCCTTATTACCTTCTCTAGCCTAATATCCCCTTTCAGACAAGACTGAAACTGATTAGTCCGATTAGTGTGAATCCTTGATGAATAAAATTATTTCTTTGAAGAAAAAACATTGTACACACCCCAAACTTTTGAACGCTAGTGTATCTTGCTTTTGATGGCTTACACAGACGGTGTCCTTCCCCTTACAGTCTCTCAACATTGAGCGCTTATGATTCTTGCAACTTGCAGTCCTGCCCATTAGACATGTTCCTCTGATCAACCTCTAGCCACCCAAAGAGCCCTATTTAGCATTCACAAACAGTCCAGATTCCTGTCCTGTTGTCAGACAGAAATATACATACACGAGTGCACAGAGTAACGGGGCTGTCAGTGGCCCCAGGCTAAAGGGAAAACGAGAGATTAAGTAGGAAGCTGTCAGCTGTATAAGTGAGAGGCTGATTCCACACAGATCCCTCTGCCTCATGACGTCCCTTGTGTTTTCCCAGCCATCGTTAGTGTCCATAGACATCGCCGTCAACTCCAGTGGAGCACACGGAGTCAGTCAGCATCGCTTCAACTGACAAACAATCAGAACCTACATGGCAGGCCCACCTGTTTCTGGAAAAGTTTCACGTACTGCAGTGGGTCAGCATTGACTTTAAAAGTAATCAGAGAAGCCCATAACACAGTCAGCACATTTCTCAGAAGAAAAGTGCTTGATGTACATGATCAAGGCGAGAGGAAAGTGCCTGGGCCTGGGCTACGGTAAACAGATCAAGGGCAAAATTTTGCAAACAAGACAACTTTAAACATCATGATTTTATCTCTTTCTTTCATTTACAGTTTGAGATATTTAGTGAAAATATCCATTTTAGTAGCTCAACAGCTACTAGCATGCTTTGTTCATTCAGAAATATTTTGCTAAGCATTAATGGAATTTTCCTGGTTAAATACAGTGCCTATAGAAAGTCTTCATACCCCTTCATTTTTTTTACATTTTGTTATGTTGCGTTATGTTAAACTGCTTTAAATTACTTTTGTTCCCACACAAATCTACACCCCACTCACCATAATGACAAAGCAAAAACTGGATTTATCACAACTTTGCAAATTTATTAAAAAGGAAACATTGAAAAAATGACATTGCACAAGTCTTCATACCCTTAACTCAAAACAAAGCACTTTGGCAACAATTACAGCCTCGGGACTTTTTGGGTATGAGGAAACAAGCTTTGCACATTTGCATTTGTTTTTTTTTTTGCCATTCTTCTCTTTAGATCATCTCAAGCTCTGTCAGATTGGCTGGGGACACTTGGGTGGACAGCCATTTATAGGTTTCTCCAAAGATGTCTGATTGGCTCCAAGTCCCAGCTGTGGCTGTTGGGATGGTATTATGCAGGTGATAAGTGGTGCTTGGTTTCCCTCAGACATGAATAAGGAATTGAGGTTCATCAGACCAGAGAATCTGTTTTTTTTCCAAAGTCTGAGAGTTATTTGGGTGTATTTTTGTAAATTCCAATCATGGTTTCATGCATCTTTACTGAGGAGAAGCTTGAGTTTGGTCACTTTGCCATCAAGCCCAGCTTGGTGGAGTGTCGCAGTGATGTTTGTCCTTCTGTAAGTTTCTCCCATCTCCATATAAGATCATGAAGCTCAACCTGTCATGAAATCAAGAGAAAGGATTCAATTGCGGATACACAACAGTTTATTGAGAGAACAAACAAAGTCAGTAGTCAGGGCAGAGCTCGTGCACAGCGTGGATGTAAACTGGGCGCAGGGACGCAATGGGCAGCCAAGTCCAGCAGTGGAATCCTCCGAAGCCAGGACAGAGACCGGAACACACCAGAAAACAGATCGAGTGGCCGAAGAGGAACACCGAGAATCTCTGATGATCTGACAATGAGAGGAATGTTAGCTGATCTTAAATAGACCCAATAATGAGCCACAGCTGGGGCAGATCAGCCCGTGATCACGAGCTTGGACACACCCACTCACGCCACACACCCCAACAGACAAGCAAGGATGAGACCGTGATTCTGTGAACCGTGACACAACCAGAGTAACCATCAGTGTCTTGATCACCTCTCTAACCAAGACCCTTCTCCTTCGATTGCTCAGTTTGGCCAGGAGGCTAGATTTAAGAAGAGTCCTGATTGTTACAAACTTCATCCATTAAGGATTATGGAGGCCAAATGCTCCTTCAACACAGCAGAATTTTTTTTTTTTGTAGTCTTCCCCAGTTCTGTCTCAACACAATCCTGTCTCTTAGCTCTGCAGGCCATTCCTTTGACCTCACGGCTTAGTTTTTGCTCTGACATCCATTTCAGCTGTTAAACTTTTAATAGACAGTTGTGTGCCTTTGCAAATCATGTCGAGTCAACTGAATTTGCCAGAGGTTAACTCCAGTCGGAGTATAGAAACATCTCAAAGACGATCCAGTGAAACTGGAATGCTCCTGATCTAAATTTCAAGTGTCAAAGCAAAGGGTATGAAGACTTGTGAAATGTAATTTTTTTCAGTGTTTCCTTTTAAAAAAAATTGCCAAGTTGTGATAAAGCTTGCTTTTTGCTTTGTCATTATGGTGAGTGGGGTGTAGATTTATGTGGGGGAAAAAAGTCATTTAAAGCAGCTTAACAATAAAGCAACATAACAAAATGTGAAAAAAATGAAGGGGTATGAAGACTTTCTATAGCCACCGTATAGGTCATCCAAGAAAATAATTTGACTTGCTTCAGTTTGTAAAACTGTTGATAGTAATGCACTGGAATTCTGTGGGTCTTTGCATCAGCATAAATTTTAAAATAGATATAGCCATAAGACTGCAGAATTATGTTAACATACTGTGGCGGGAGGAGCAAACGACAGACACAGTGGGTGTGGCGTCAAGCCTCAGAGAGGTTTTTATTAAACAATAAAAAGGTAAAATAAAGTGTCCAAAGGGCCAAAGTGTCCAAATAAACGGGGAATCTGGTGTCCTCGTTGTGCCGCGGGGCTTGTGCAGGAGGGTAGTGTTCGTCAGGGAAGGGTCCAGGGAAGGGGCGGAGTCCGGTTGCCGCACGCGCTCCCCTCTCGGGGCCGGGAGCGAGTGGCGGCGGCGTCTCTTGCGCGGCTTCGTCCATCTCCTGGGTTCCCGGCGCTTCTGGGGGATTCGGCGGCCCGGCATCCTAGCCCGTCAGCCGCCTAACGGGTGCGGCAGTCCTCCTCGACGCACCCTTCCTGGACCCACGAGGACACCAGCGTGCATGCACGGGGAAGAGACCGGTCTCCCGAGGAGAGGCGCGCTCGGCATTTAAACAGCAGCGGTGATGAGGCTCTATTAACATCAGGTGCGCCTCATCACACGCCGCCAGCCCTGGGTGTTCAGCGCCCCTCCTCTCTCACACACCCACTCCCGTCGGGAGCCTGGTGAAGGACGGCGAATACGGGACGGGGTGGTGATGATAAAAAGGGGGGAGGCAGCCGACTCGTCACAATACTCAAATTGATTTTTGATGTTCATTTCATTTAAACAATTTAGTTTGATTTAACATCATTTTGATTTCTCACAATTGTATCAAGTTTCATATTTCATGGTAATTTGACTGAAAAACAGGTACTATTTGGCTTACCTTTGTGTTTTAATTTTTCACGTTTCAAGTAGCTCAATCAAAAAGGTAACTTACTGTGTTCCTCAATATTCTCATGTCATGACAAATTACACAAAGTTTTATACACTTCTTTTGTAAATGCATTGCTTTAAACTTTTTTTTGCAAACTAAGATAATTGACAATGTTATAGGTGCGAGGTCATAAATGTTTTACAGTTACATTTATGAATTTGGCAGACACTTTTACCTGAAGCAGGTTATATTGCATTTTGTATTCCCTGGGAGTTGAACCTATGATTTGGCTTTGCTAACACCGTGCTTTTTTTTTTTTTTTTTTACAGAAGTTATTAAAAATATATGTTAATTATAAAAAAATATGATTAAATAACCAGCTGCTAACCAGTTCAAAACAAAAAATTACTCAGTTTAAAATCATGTTTATAAAAATAAACATATATTGTATATATAATATAATGTGTTTATGATTATGATAAAAAATAATTAAATAGATAATTAATATAATAGCAAATACCCATTTGTAACATCAATCAGCATAATGAACTGTTTTAGTACATCTAAAATAACTAAACAACCGAAACCCTGACACAATTCAAGTTCAAACATGGTAGTGTCCATTTATGCATTAAAAATAAGGTGGATATAAAGGCCAGAATATTGCAGCAAAGTATTTTGAGCTGGCAAGCATCACTCATATTTTCCTCAGAAAATGTAATAATCTAGTTTATATTCTGCATTGCAATTTTGAGCAAGTGGTATTTTTGAGTTTGTGATGAGCACTGTAACATAGACACTGAGGAGAGTTTGCACTCTCTGGCATTTAAATATGATGAAGCCATTCACAGAATTGTTCATTATCACAGTGCAACTGGATAAGAGCAGCGAGGTGCAAATCATATCAGCTCAATTACAGCAGAGACCGCGGCTCAGACAGACAGCCGCACGCGGCTCAGCTTCCCGAGGTAGTTCACTCTCCTCTGAAAGCTGAGAAAATCTCTCAGAACATTCTGTCCCAAGAGGCATCCAGGACACATAAAATCGAGAGTTTCTCTCTCTGCTCATACTCTAACTTGGCTTAACAAGCTTTGGCTTTAGTTCTCAAAGCGAAAGTGCAAAACAAGCACCACATGGTTAATGTGGCCTTTCTGGCCTTTACTGCTTTTTCCATGGTCTCTTTATCAGATTTATCCAAAGAGCCAATTACCACAGCCTCACAATGTAGTGTGTTAGTGCCTGATATATCAGCACGGCCAATAAAGGCTGCCCGCTAAGAACCTTCACTAACCACTGGGGAGGAATGCATTGGGGGGAGA
Source organism: Barbus barbus (assembly GCF_936440315.1). Classification (NCBI taxonomy): domain Eukaryota; kingdom Metazoa; phylum Chordata; class Actinopteri; order Cypriniformes; family Cyprinidae; genus Barbus; species Barbus barbus. Next base: position 24,575,645 of record NC_136751.1, read on the forward strand.
GCTTTGAATGGACAGGAAGTGAGAAATGGAATGAAATCGAAGGCATTTCAAGACAGAAAAACGGAAGGGAATTTAAAAAAAATTATATGGTGGTGTTATGGTGCTGGTATAACATGGTAGTCCGGTTGTGTCTTGAATGTGTGTGTGTGTGTGTGTGTGTGCGTGTGTGTGTGTGTGTGTGTGACCAGCCGATAATGATAAGCTGATCATTATTTTCATACTCAAAATAGTTTAACGGATAAATTGTCTTAAAATACTACAGTATTGTCTTAAATACTACAGAATTAAAATAATAAAGTATTTTGTCTGAATAAATTAAAAAAATATTTTTTTTTTTTAAATGTAAAAAAAAAAAGCAAAATAAACTGCTTTAAGTGATGTATAAAATCACTACATATATAAAACTGACTAACTTGACTTGATTAACTTTAATTGCATTACATTATGATGGCAAAGGTAATATAAATGTAAAAATGATTAAATGAGCATGCAAAATTAATTATCTAACTTTGGCTGAATACTGAATGATTAATGAGTTATAACATACAAGTGTTTGCGATAATATACAAAAAACATGTATGCTGTATAAAGAGACTAGAATATCATATGTTGTTATGGCTTTTAAACAGACCATTTTCCTGTTTTGAATTGCTTTGAACTTAGATTTATGATCCTTATTATGAAATAAGTAGGTGGTAGTATGACATCATATTTCCCTACAAAAGAGGATTATTCGTTTACACCTTCAAAAGCTCTTGGTGCGACTGCCACACATGATGCTATTTTGAGCTGTGCGAATGGTTCCAGCGGGTAGGAGGCTACAGGGCTCATGCCGTTTTAGGCATAAGGAGGGGCGCCCTCTTACCCCATACACGTGCTTGGCTCCGGCCTTGGCAGCAAACATGGAGAGGATGCCAGTACCACTCCCCACGTCCAGCACGATCTTGTCCTTGAAGATGTGTTTGTTATGGTACATGGAGTTCCTGTATGTCAATGTCCTCACTTCGTCCTTTAGCATTTCCTGTACATTCATGCACGTATATACACACACACACACATTTTCAGGTCAAATTCTCATTATTAACTAACTATTAACTTTGCCTCAATAAACTTCTAATTCGCTGTTCATTAATAGGTTATAAGTAGGAAGGGATAGTTCCCTAAAAATGAAAATGCATCGTGGTACTCTCCTGAACGTGCAGCGAAGACTGCACGGAAGAAAATTAATTGTTAAATAAAGTCACTATTTTTTTTCCTTTGCACAAAAGAGTATTCCCGTAGCTTCATAGAATTATGGTTGAACCACTGATGTCACATGGACTATTTTAACAATGTCTGTACTACCTTTCTGGGTCTTGAATGTAGTAGTTACATTGCTGTCTATGCAGGGTCAGAAATATCTCTGATTTCATCAAAATATCTTAATTTGTATTCCAAAGATGAACTGAGGTCTTACAGGTTTGGAACGACATGAGGATGAGAAATTAATGACAGAATTTTTATTTTTTGGTGAATTATCCCTTTAAATTGAGGTATGCGGTAGGATTAATGGATCTAAAATACGGCCATGCAGAATAAGGCATTAATATGTGCTTTATAAGTACTAATACACAGCCAATATGCTAGTAGTATGCATGGAAATAGTGAGAATTGGTCCTTAAAATGAGGTGTTACCATACTCACTGTTTGTTCTGTTTTGTAACATAATGCTTGTGTTTCAAGTCTTGGCAAGCTGCCTACCTAGTCAATGTTGGAAAATGTTTCTCTAACAGAAAGCTACCATGGCATAGTATATAATCATGGTTGTTTAGACATGGTGCTATAGTTTATTTTGCCAACTGGAGTAGGTTTTTACAAGAAAATACTATTTCAGTTTTCCTACTTCAAAATCATCTGTTTAATTCAATGTTATACTTCCTGTTTATTTGTAAATATTTGTGGAATTTACTAGCAATTTCTGAGTGGAAATTGTTTAGTAAATCCTACATTCCGGACCCAGTTCTTTTCAGTGTGTATTAATGTGGTAATAACTCATTAGCATGGTGTATATATAAAAATACCATGGCATTACTAATACATCACTGCAGCATGGGTTAGCTAGATCTTTTTTTGTAAAGGGCATATAAAATGTTGTCTAGGTAGGCAGCTCACTTTGTATTGAAACACACCACCCAATGAATTATTCAGTCTTCACCCTTTAAGCAAAAATGGACCATGGTGATGTTTTTTGGGCATGGACATGTCTTGGTATATCTTACCGTATCATTCAGTTTTAAAACACAGTCAACAAATTATTCAGTAGATTTAAACAAGTTTAACCATATAAAGCCTTCTGTATGATATGTGATACACACACATTTCTTAGGCCTCTAAATTATTAACATTTACTATAAATATCATCTTATTGAGACTATTATTAGGAGATATAGAGTGACAAGTGATATCTATATGCATTTTATGTACATAGTCTGCTGTTCTATTTTAAAGATCTAATTGCTTTACATATACAAGGTAATATAGCAATGTGATTATAAAATCTAATCAATAAAAATTCAATACTTAATGATGTGCCTATCTAGGGCTATCAATTTCGGGCATTATAAGTGTGTTCAAAGCATTATGTTATTTTCTTGTTGTTTTATTTTGGACATGATTCTTATTCATATATTTATTTATTTTGTTGTACCATAAAACATATTAATCAGGTAATCATTCACAACCATGGCTATTATTAGCATTACTGTACAAAAAACAAAATAAGACTACTACATGGATCTCTGACAACCTGTGAGAACGTAAAAAACTTGCTGCCACCATTACAGCATGTCTGCATGTATGCATCTTTTTGGGTGTACGCCTCTGTCACATTGAGATGAGGGAAGGGAAAAAGATCTGACCTATATACTAAAAATGAGTCTGAACAAAATTAATCTTGCAGGTCTCGCCTGAACCTCCTGTTCTCCCTGCTCTCTCATCCTATAATTCAATGACACCCCCACCCCGTCTCGCTCCTGCTCCATTTCTCTGCATTATACATAACTCCCGGCATAAATCAACATGACTGATGTCGATTACCACGAGTACTTATATCCTACATCACACGTCTCAGCATGTCTTTTAAATGCAAGCATCCGCTGCTCTGATGTGCTCATACCTCATGAATGCCGAAGTGGGCGTACGAGTCAAAATAGTAATCCCTGGAGGTCATCTCGTCGGGGTTGAGGAACTTGGCCATCTTTCCTCTGCCGGGGCAGCTGGGTAAGCTGGTAGAGTGAGGGGTGTGAGGCGCATGGGACGGGTGTGTGGGCCTCTGGGCATGATGGACTGATGACACTGGTTTGGGCAGAGGAGATGGCTGGACCGACTGGGATGGGGCGGCACTCAGGGGCTGTTGCTAAAAAGGGGAAAAGAGAGGTTCAGCAGGTGAATCTGACAAAGAAATGCTAATTTATTTACCCCAAAATAAACAAAAAATAAATTATCGCTGTGGTACTTTGAAAAAATAATTACAGCAATACAGTATGACTAAAAAATATTTTGACACTTAAACCAAAATGTTTTAAAGGGGTCATATGACGCGATTTAAAGCTTTCCTTTCTCTTTGGAGTGTTACAAGCTGATTGTGCATAGATAAGATCCCTGAAGTTGCAAAGACTAAAGTCTCAAAACCAAAGAGATATTCTTTATCAAAGTTACAACTCTGCCATGCCCCCCTAAAACGGCTCGTTCAAACGCCCCATCTTGACGTCAAGATGTGGAAATATTTGCATAATGCAGCCCAAATGTTCACGCAAAGAAAGAAGTGGTTTCAGTAACCGCAGTAGTGTTGATGCAGCCATGACAGGGAGACGCTGTGTTTCTAGACGAAAGCAAAAGCACTTTATTTGGCCTTCTGAAAGTAGATGCATTCAGGAATCATTAAGATTACTTACAATAGAACAGCAACGCATTTTATGGACGACCGTTTCGTGAACCTAGGAGAGGAGGTAATTCTGATTTGCTATGACAATCTGGCACTTCTGAATCAGCGACTGTAAGTATGTTTTGTTATTAGTTTAAGTGTTTGCTATTGACTGTTCAAATGCGGAGTTTTGCACATTGTGTGTATGGGTGTGTGTGTGTGTGAGAGAGAGAGAGAGAGAGAGAGAGAGAGAGAGAGACAGGGTCACATCACAGTGGATTCAGCTTTCTTAATCGCGGATTGTGTGCAAACATATACGAGCTTCATCACTGTGAATATATTCCCCTTTCGGGCTTGAACTGATGGTAAAACTAACGACATTATTAACTGTCTTTACATTTATTTTGAAAGCTGAAGCTCGCGATTATGGAAAGGGGCGTTACATTTCCAGTTGGCCAATCAGAGCAGATTGCGCTTGTCGGAAGGAGGGACTTTGTGAGAGGCGGGGAATAGAGGAACTACAATAATGTACAGTATTTTTTAAATAATGTGTTTTTTGAACATTAAAGCATGTCAACATAGTCTGTTACACCAAATACACAAAATAATGATCTTTAAAATAGCATCATATGACCCCTGTAATGTCTAACAAAGTAGCGAAATAAGAAATATGACATATGAAATATGATAATGCAGTACATACATGATACATACATAAATAATATAAATAAAAAAGTTAATTTCTACCATGGAATAAAAAACATAAAGGTAATTGTGTGTTAAAAAGTAAGAATTACAAGATATAAAACAATACATTTTTTTTATAAAATACAATTTTTATAAATTAATTCATTTAACATTTAAAATTTTAATATTTTTATTTCATGGCAGACACAAAATACAACTGTGTGATGTAAAAAGTTAGAATTCTGAGTTTTTTTCTCCGAATTTTGAGTTTATATGAAACTAAGAAAAGGTCTTTTGTTTTCGTATACTGCTAGGTTTAACATGTTTCTAAAGCAATAACATTCAGAAGTGTCCAAATGTATCTTAGAGTGACTGTATTATTTAAATGTAATGTATTTATAGATTATTTATTATATTACAGAACATATTTTTGTTGTATTGTTTTTTTTAATAGACTATTTTATTTGGACTGTTGTTAATTTATATCACCCAAACTGTGACAGATTAATGTGGCACAAAATGAACAGTGACACTATATTCAGTGCTGTTTAAAAACTGTCCTATATCATGTCAGGAGAGCCTTCCCAGTATGTCTAGCAATTCCAAGACCTGGCAGAGGCAGTTTGTGCCCTACGAGCAAAGGGAGCACAGGACAGTTAGACTGGCGTGGAAATGACTTAAGACAAGCATTTCATATGGTGAGCCTCTCGGACTCTGATTAGCACATCTACGTCCTGCAGAGAAGCTTGGCCATTCCTGTGCCTCGCAGAGAAAATTCTAATGAACTATTATCCTACACTGTAGACAACAAATGAGTATGACATTGCCATTAGCCACTAAAAGCTTTGACAAATACAGATTTTCTTAAAAAAATAATAATAATATATATATATACTGGTGGTGGTTGAGGAGCCCCACATGATTGTAAAGCGCTTTGGGTGTACAGCAATACACAATAAAGCGCTATATAAATGCATCATTCATTCATTCATATATATATATATATATATTTTGTTATGCATTATATAGTTTATATGTATTCTTTAATTCTTATATAATAAGAGTAATATATTATAAAATACATCTTTTTTATATTAAGGGTCCTGAAGTTAGTTAAGAGTCTGAATGGACAGACCATGACTGTAAAGTTTGAAAACCTCTAATCTAGAACATTTTTGTCCTATAAAAGCACAAAACTCTTTATGTTTGGGCCTAATATTCTACATATCTCATATGCTGTTTTGCAAGACTCTCAGACTCTCAGCTAAGGGGATTTAAAATAATAAGTGTCAGCAGAGGGGAAGAGCAGCTGTATCAAGAGGAATAAAGGTGTTTGGATTGCATCTATTAGAATGATGGGAGGGGGAACATATGTCCTTGCCCCTCCAGTCAGCTAACAAATCTCATTCACATTCTATTTTTAACCTCAACAAATGGCACATTTCGGCAACACTCCACCTTTCAACTATGCTCTTGAGAACACTAATAGTTTTTTTTGTGACATAACTGGATTGATGTGCGTGAGAGGAAAAATAGGTGCTCTTGGGAACCTTTCACAAATAGAACTGCCAGCGTTTTTTTCTAGTGTACATTTATGACAGGGAACAACTTAAGAGTTGTTTTGCATTGCGTATCTAAATCATTAATGTGTTCAGAACAGATCTTATGAATTTTGCAGATGTATGGGCAACCCTCTCTGCTTTGGCTGGACATCGTCTAATAAAGCTGCAACTGCCAGTGTGCATTTCAGAACTAAGTGGTGTTTTCTCAAGCAAGAACCACTACTGTAAGCGTTATACTTTTGAAACCCAAACAATTGCATTCAGGTTTATATCCACTGGAGAACATTTAGATGCAGTTCTTTTGTCAACTGGGTCATTCAATGGCAACTCAACCAGAGGTCCCCATCTAGAAATGTTGATTTGTATCACTCGAGCAACATTGCTCAAAACACTAATTACCAATCAATCGCTAATTAGTCATTTCCCTTATGCTTTACACAAAGTGTCTGACAGACAGTACACTTATTACAGGAGCAGTTCGCTTCTATTAATGTGGGTTTGCAAACTTGTCATGTATATGTAAATATTTAATGTATTATATATTTTAAAGACATACTGTCATGTTTATATCCTGAGTAATATTTGATTACTCAGTAAATAGTCATCCATGGTATTTAATTTTTAGCTTTCATCACTATTTACGTTTGTCTTTCTTCAGAAATAAAGTAACAATCAAACATTTTAGCAGAGAGAGTGAAATGATTTATTTGACACAAAATGATCTAATTACTTAAAAAGACAGTTAACCCAAAAATAAAATTTATGTCATTGTTTACTCATGTAATTCTAAACCTGTATGATTTTCTTTATTCTGTGGAAAATTGTCTTAGTGTCTTTTGTCCATTCCGTAAAACTTAGTGGGGTCCAATGTTGTTTTGAACCCTACTGACTATCAATGTATGGACAAAAATATTTTAAACATTTATCGAAATATCTTCTTTTGTGTTTTTCATAATAATAAAAAAACAACTGTCTAGAGTGACATGAGAGTGAGAAAATGATCACAGAATTATCATTTTTGGAAGAACTTTTCATTTAAAGCTTACACTCATTGGCATTATGGTTACATTAAGAAAATGTAATAACAGCCCTAGTGCAAGGCAGTCTTTAGTGTACTTGCTATTTTGGGAGAGGTTTCAGAGGTCAGGCAGGATCCATCACAGGGTTTTAAAGATCGCTTGACATTATACGCTGACCTACTGCTGCGCTGAACTTCGAGGAACTTTTAACAAAAGCTTCCTTATATACGGCCCTTTTCTTCATACTTTAATGAACATGGATTAGATTTCATGCTTTCGTGACTATGTCAATGCATTTCAGCTGGCTAATCCCTCACTGAGTATTGCATAAAGTTCAATGCCACTCATGAAAGTGGAATATATCAAAGTGTTTTGCTCAGTGGCAGTACCAAATTGCAACCTCAGTAACCTTTCCGTCCCATGCATTGCTGTTCCACTCCTTGGTAGTCCTGAGATTTAAGCCACCAGCCAACTATGTGGATGATGGCTGAGATATTTAGCTTTCTGCCCAGCTGTAAACGCCCTCACTGCCCTCCACTAAAACTCTGGCCTCACACTGATATGCAGGTGCAGCAGAAGTGCATCAATAAGTAGTCGACGCTGGGTTATGTTTAAGCAAGTTTCAGCTAGGCTATATAATGAAGGTACTTTTTAACCAAAAATTATATCAGGTTATAGACTATTCGTTTAGATGTTTCATGATTTATAGCCTATACTGTTTAAGACTGCAATACATTTTATATATTTTACTATGGATTTAAAAAAAATTATCAAAAAGATATCTTTCTAAAACAGGTGCAGCACCAAGGACAGCGACCAGACTCCACAAACGATCACATAGTCTAACATTAGCAGCTTTGCTCAAGACACTAATTACCAATCAATCACTAATTAGCCTTAAGCTTTATAGTGTCTCATAGACAGTACACTTTTTACAGGAGCAGTAGGCCTACCTCTGGAGTACAGTTGAGGTTGTTTGCATTACTCAATGCATTAACCTTTGCAGAAATTGAACCTACAACCTTTTGGATACCGGCCCAGATCTTTAACCATTTGTTCACCCCAAAGCAGCTTTCTAGGAAGATCATATTTGTCAGCAGCCGACTTGAATGCTCACTTCTAGTAATATCGCACACGAGTGAGTTTACAAAATTATCATGTATATGTAAACATGTTTCAACAGCGTTTTCAAATATTATTTCAATAGCCATAAAAGTTAGCGTACGCTTTTCACAGTAAACACTTAAGACCAGAAGTCGCGTGCACCTGCAAAGGTAACCATAGCAACAGAACGATGCTGGGACGCTTTCCTTTAGGACCAGTATTGACAAAATACAAATACTGTCGATAGCACTTATATTATTATAGGTTTACATTTCATAAAAATTAGATGACATGTGAAGTGTGCTAGGGGCGGTAAAAGACCATTTGGTTTGAGAAACCTGCAAAGGAAAAAAAAAGTTATTTAAACACTGACCAACTTCAGTAGCTATAATTCGTACGCTGTTATAAACTCATCGAAACCCAAAACCTCGAGTTGCTTTTAAACGCAAAATATGACCTATTGAGGCTTCGTAACTCAAAAAGATAACAATGTATTTAAGTCTCGTTATATTTGTTAATCCGCGTCGCTTACCTCAGTGCTGTCCGTATCTGCCATTTTTCTCCTGAGGAGCAAACAGCGGGAGGAGTGTTTAATTCCCATAAGAGCCGACGAGATCTTCTCCGGGTAAATGAATGACAAAAACCTATTCAAAAGTCTTCAGAAATCCCGCAGCCTTCGCGTAATTACCTCACAATATCGTTGAATCAACTCGAATCACGTTCCAGAAGATAAACGAGCCCTAAAACTTGTTGAAAGCCCTCCTGAATCCATGGTATAAAAGTTACCAGCAGCAGTGGTTCCCATAGGAGCGCATGGCGAACTCTCCATATCGTGGGAAAATATCATGTAGCCTACTTATAAAAAAGCGCCCCATCGTTCCATGACTTGAGTAGCCTAATATCAGCCGGTCGAGTATTAATCATTCATATTTCCATCCTTTGGATCTGGAATAAAGTCCCTAAGTAACCCTTTAAAGCTCTTATAGAGATCCCTCGTGCACCACAGACATCTCTATTATAGGCTATTTCAGTGAGGCAAGAAATATTGCTTTTTGCTGCTCTTAAATCGCTCGGCGATCATTGACGAGATTCTCTTACATAGAAAAGTGGCTCAAAGACGTTGCTCCAAATCGGATCTTCCAAAAATCTATCCTCCCTTTCAAATCTATGTTCCTCTCACGAGATGCTGAAGGATCTTAAAGGACAAACCAGTTGGATTCCTTTAAATGGAGCAGCGGGAGCCAATGAGATGTGTTCACCTCGCCTCCATCCTCTGACCGGCTGAATGATGAGGAGTGCTGCACACACGGTAAACTGCAATTAGTGCACACAAATAATTATCTATTTAACTAACACACCAGGAGTCGTTTATCAATTTGCGTTCTGTTTCTCTATCGCTTTTTTAATATATTTGTATTAAAACGTTTATATATAAAGGACTAGCACTTTTGAGACATATTGTTAAAATGTTTACAATGAAATAAACTGAAAACTCAAGACATGTCGATATTCTGAAATAGCTTTTTATTTTTTATAGTTTTTGTTTTATTGTCCGAGCCATTTAACATCAGTATTTGTATTTTCATTTATTATTATTATTATTAGTAGTAGTAGTAGTATTAATTATTAATTATCTCTTGGTAATCGTTAATTTGTCATTATTAATTGTATAAATATTTATTTATTTATAGTTTGTGTGTTTGTTTGTTTATTCTTTCTTTCTTTCTTTCTTTCTTTCTTTCTTTCTTTCTTTCTTTCTTTCTTTCTTTCTTTCTTTCACTTTTAGAGACATTATTAAAAATGTTTATAATTAAATTAGCTGAAAAACCCAGACAGGTAACTCTTCTAGAAATAACTTTTTATTATTTTTTTATTATTATTTTTTTGCACTGTTATGTTGACATTCATATTTTATTAGAATGTTTTTCTTCTGATAATCGTTCATTTGTCATCATTATTTATGTATTTATTTATTCATTCATTCATTCATACATAAAGAAACAATTTCCATTATCAACCCTCTTTATGCTTTATCAGTGTCCTCACATTTATATTATATCTCCCATATTCCTTTTTAACACCATATATCTTCTGAAACTGCTTGGCTCCTCTTTGAATCTTGTTGCCCGTGATGTTTAATGGAGCTTGTGGTTCAAAGAGCTAATGACAGCAGAATGGATGTAACATCCGCTCTCTCTTTGTACTGCGCTGAAGAGCTGCTGTTAGCTGTGATGTTCTATGAATTACCCCTCTTGGCCTTATCAGATCGCTCTCATCTTACAAAGTGCAGTAATTTAAGATATGGCCTTCTCATCATCTAGCATAGGATAGGTGGTATGAAAAAAGCAACAGGATGGAACGAACGATAATGGTATAGTCTCAACAAAAGATCCTTTATGTTTGACCAGGTGGATGTGGTGGATATGTCATTCTTCAGCTGCTGAATATCTAGAATGGTGTTTGTGTCATTGCATTGATTTTATAATGCAACATGTTGATGTATGCTATTGTACACTTCTTTGAAATTGCATTTCTAACATTTAGGAGAACTAAATATAGAAATGAAGTGTGGGAAATGTGTGGGGGTTTTCGAGTCTTTAATTATAAAAGTAGAATGATTATTATAAGTCACTTGAAATAATCTGGCTTTGCTTTTATTTGCATATTAAGATATGGATTGCGCCAGCCAAGAATTTTGAGCGGAGCATGAGGGAATATTCTGCACTCTTCTGAGAGCTGTGGGAGTTGTGGTGCTAGAACAGGAGCACAGGCTTGTGGGTGTTTCGGGAAGATTAAGCCGAACTGTGCACCAAGTGGGTGGACAGGCGTGGATATGCCAGGTTTTTAACGCAATCTCAGAGTTTACAGAAAATGTATCAAACTGATTGCAACAATGTTGACTGAAGGAAAATAAGTTTGTGTTTAAATGTAAAGAGGCAGGTTTGTCTACATGAGTTTTAGTGAAGAGGCAGACTATGTTTTGTTTTAATGGTAATTTAAAAGGCGTTGGTTGCTATTTTTTTTGTCATTTGTGGGTTTTGTGTTGTAGAAATACATGTACAAAGTCATGATCCTGGTTCATGGAGTTCACCTCACACTTCTCATTAGCGCCCCCTGGTGTTTAGGAACTCCATTGGTATGTATGGAGCAAACCACAATTTGCTGCTGATGAAAAGTTGACAGATATTTATTTCATTATATAAATAAAAAATAAAAAACATATACTATATTATAATTTATCTTTAATTGAAATTAAAATAAATATTATATTGCATTATATTAAGGGTGATTATTAGATATTATTAGTTGTTAAGGGAGAAAGAAAAATATATATAAATATATATCAGTTCATATACAAAATTGGTGTATCAATATTTACCAGTTGTGATTAACTTTATGCATAATAAGTTGTGATACCTGCTAAACCAAATATGATATAGTAGCAAGCTGCATTATTTAAAATAAATAAATAAAAATTCAAGTAAATTCAAATGTATTAGATTAGATTAGATTAGATTAGATTAGATTAGATTAGATTAGATTAGATTAGATTATTAGATAGATACTAAGGGAGAAAGAATATTCTGTGTGTGGCAAGATATTTGATTCTCTATGAGCACCATTTCATGAATATACCAAAATAGGCATATCAGTATTTACCAGTGGTGTTAATTTTTATGCATATCCAGTCGTGACACCTGCTAACCCACAATTGAGCCATCACTCTGAGCCCAAGAGAGCTCTTATAATTGGATGATTGGCAGGTGGATATGGCATGTGTGAAAGCTCATTAAGCTTGTTGCATGTGGCCAGTGTGATGAATGTAAGTTTTATAATTGGTTATATTGATGTAAAGCGTTCGAGACAAGAACCCAAAGTGTTTCTATTTAAAGAATGGCATCGAGGCTCTATACTTTAGCCTGTAGAGTTGGATCACTAATGGATTTGTTCTGACCTTTTACAAGACTGTAGGCATTGTCACTATAATCTAAAATTCCGGTCTAAAACCTCCCAGCCTCAAGCCCTTATGCCTCAAAATACTGCCTGTGTAGGCAGTTCAAGTCAGATAAAGAGAGGTTATTGGAATAGTTCACCCAAAAATGAAAATTCACAAATTTTTGAACAATTATTTGTGTGTAATGAACAATTCAATCATCCTCAGACCACTGAAGATGTAAATGAGTTTGTTTCTTCATCACTTCCAAACCAGTGGATCCTCTGCTGTGAATGGGTGCCGTCAGAATAGGAGTTCAAACAGCTGATAAAAACATCACAACAATCCACAAGTAATCGACACGAGTCCATCAATTAGCAGCATCTGTTTAAACGGTTTTGGATTGTAAATTGTTCTTGATCTGTGCATATTTCTCTCCTGATATTCCTGATTCTCCGGAGAAAGCAATACTATGGATTGAAAATATATTTTAGCCAGAACCAAAGTTAGAAATACAGTTTTTACAGTTGTTAATTGATGGATTACGAGTGGATTATCGTGATGTTTTTATCAGCTGTTTGAACTCTCATTCTGACGGCACCCATTCACTGCAGAGGTTCCATAGATGAACATGCTCCAAATCTGTTCTGATGAAGAAGGTGAGTTCATTTTTAGCAATTTTTCATTTTTGGCTGAACTATTCCTTTAAATAGACACTCTCAAAATTGCTTTTTGGAAAAGTATGGCAGTGCCAATAGAACAGTCTGTATTTTGACAAATCTAAGTCCATGCATGGTAACAAACATGAAGATTTACATATTTTTCACAGTTTCAGCAAGGTTGTTGCGACACTAGTAATTAAGAAGTGAAAGAAAGTTCTGATGAGAAGTGTTTTGTATCCTCTGCACTTTTTAATGTTATTATGAATCTGTACTGTATGCAAACGACCGTCACAAAACTCAAATAACAGTTCAGCTTATTAGCAGTGTGGCTTGGTGTCAATAAGGTGAAATGTCTGGTACTTTTGAAGAACACACTTTCACAATAGGGCCAAGCTGCTTTTGTTTGCAGTAATTGACTCTTCTGCACACACTTCTCTTTGAGCTGCTACAGCAGTGTTGCACTTTCATATTTGCTTTCTCTGTGCTTTTATGTTGTGAATGTTTGAGTGTTTGAAATGGTTTATCTGTTCCTATGACAAGCAGGAGTGCACAGTGCCTTACAGAGTAAATAATCATCTTGAAAGCATTTGAGACTTTGTTTTCAACATGCCAAATACATCAGTGTGATCAGAAATTGAACATTTCCACAAGAACATTGCACTGTGGAGAAATAAGCTCGAAATGCAGTAACAATTGCACACAAAAGGATTCAGTACAAAAGGATAATTGTCACTCAGAAAGTCTTGGCAGAGTGGATGGCATCCATTTGCCCCATAACCTATGCCCAGCTGTGACTTTGAGAAATATCATTGTCTCTCCTTCTCGAGCATATATTTAATCTGGCAGCACAGAGCGAGGAGCCCCATTGACACTGACTAATCTGAATCCCTGCAGGAGGAGCCAGCTGAGTGTGTGTGATGTAACGGCCATCTAGTCTAGTACTTTTCACCCATAGACATTTGCTCTGCTCCAAAACTAGTGATCTGTCTATACTGGCAGCATTTTAAAGCATCATAAGTGCATCCTTGATGGAAAGGCCTTCCAAAAGGTATATATCTTCTAAGGTGCCATTCACAAAGAAAACATTTTTCCATTCCACTGCACTACTTTTCCATTATTTTTTCAATGTAAACACGCTAGATGGACATCTTTGACCATCTCAAATCTGGCACATGACACAATGCTCAAGTTAACACAAATTAAGCTTTTAAAAAACACTTATTTTGTTCACGATTCCACTATACCTGTGTTCTGAGTGAAGAGTCCGTTAGATTAACTTTTTGGGCCAAATTCTGAAATAATGCATTTATCCTTTTCTGAGAAGGATCCTACAATGTATTGCAGCAAGCTAAAATAAATAAATAAATAACAATACAAGATGGAAGATGAAGAAAGAGATATATTCATTGTAAATATATTTTTAATTCAGTGGCAAAAAGTATAGAATACAAAAAAATGCTGAATTAATTGTAATTGATTATTAATTACATTAAAATATAAATAATTAAATAGATTTATAATAAATTATTAATTATATGAAATTAGAAAGTAATGATGTGTTTATGTGTATATATATATATATATATAATCATAATTGTAATTGATTATTAATTATATATTGTATATTATAATTTGATGTATATACTGTATATACACATTATATACATAACTCTTTTCAACACTGACAATAATAAGAAATTTCTTGATGCATATTCAAATTATTTCTGAAGGATCATGTGACACTGAAGACTGGAGTTATGGGTGCTGAATTTTCAGTTACATTTTAAAATATATTACAATAGAAAACAGTTATTTTCAATAAAGCTTAAAAACATGCTAATGTCAAGACCTAGTAAAAATCAATTGTTGATTCTTTTGTTTGTTTCGCACAAGAAACACTGTTTCTGTTTCTTCTTTCTTCTAGAGAGTTGCTCATGTGAGATCTTCTTTAAGATACTACAGTCAGGAGTTTTGTCCTTGTTACACATGAAGGGATATAATACAAATGATACTTGTCAGAAATTGACATTGCTGTTCTGAGTGAGTTTGAATTGCGTGCAGCAAGAAAACAGATTTGTTGTCAAAACATAATGACATCTTATTTTTGCTGCCAAAATATTTTTATTGCAAAATAATGTTCAGGCATTCTGCAGCAGGAACACTGTTATTGCTAATGGGGCTTTGGAAAACAGTTGCCTGTGTAGGTAGTAGACAGCAAGGTAGCTCATTAAGATTTGAAACACAGCCATAGACAAAATGCAACCTCATCGTTTAAAGTGCTATATGGATTTACTTCAATGCACACCCTGTTTTGTGAGTGTGTGTGTCAGTGATGGAAGGAGTCCAGGTGGCATGTTACTCTCAGGTTAATTAGACTGCTGTTGTGTCATGTTTAGCGGTTTGTGAGTGTGCAAGCCTGCGTGCATGTTGGGTGAGTGTGTGTGCGTGCCCACAATGGTGTGTGTTACCTTGTGGCATTGACATTGTGATGTATCTGACACATTTAGCACTAGGCATCTGGCCCTGGTTAATGGTGTTAGAGAGAGAGGGCTTGGGGATTGTGCAAAAAAATCTCTGCAGCTGGTGTTACCCTGCAGTGCTGGTGCTGATCCAAAGCTTATATACATGCAGAGAGTGTGCCGGAATATTGGATTTAAAATCGGACCGGAGATCTCATAAGACTAAGAAGGAGACGTGATGAATATGACATTTGGTTATTCTCACTTTCGACCTACCCCCACCCCATCTGTCTATTTTGGTATGTGACTCTTTTCCTCTCTTTACACTTTGACGGGGTGGGATTCATATTTAATGATCCATGAGAAATGGGCCACTGCAGAGCTAACCTGAGAAAAGAATAGCACTCTCTTCAATAATACAGTCTGCCTTTAGCCTTTTCTAGTCAGGCAGGAATCCTGAGGTAACGCAGCCACAGTAGATCTCTGAGTCAAATCTGTTTGACGGCTCTGAGCGTAAAGGTGAAAAGAAAAGTCAGGGCATGGCTTTACCCTAAATGACTAGAAGGAAATATGCCAAAACATCATTACTGTATATCCTCATGTTTTCTTTATTTCTTTATTTATTTTTTTAAATAACATTTCTGCTAAATAAAGCAATGCACAACTGTAGCTGGGTTTCCATTCATTGTTTTTATTATGATAAGAAGGCATTTGTAAGAGCTACTGTAAAATGGAAGTATCTTCATAAAATTAATTTCTAGATCAAAACATTCATGATAATAGTTTGTTTCAATTTCCAGTTTCCTCTAAATTGATTTTATTTTCTTGAACGCATAGGAGAGAAACGCCACTTTATTCACAAACTGTTTTAAACAAATTAATCACATAGCAGTTTTTACTATATATATTTGATTACTTTGAAAAAACAAATATGTGACCCTGGACCACACAACCAGTCATAAGTAGCACGGGTATATTTGTAAATGCCAAAAATACATTGTATGGGTTAAAATTATCGATTTTTCAAGTAAAGATCATGTTCCAAGATATTTTGAAGATATTTCATAAATTTCCTACCTAAATATATCAAAACTTAATTTCTGGTTAGTAATATGCACTGCTAAGAACTTCATTTGGACAACTTTAAAGCCGATTTTCTCAATATTTAGATTTTTTGCACCCTCAGATTTCAGATTTTCAAATGATTGCATCTCGGCGAAATATTGTCCTATCCTAAAAAACCATACATCAATAATCAAAGAATCAATAAAATAAAAATCAATATTACTGTTTTTACTGTATTGTAATCAAATTAATGCAGCCTTGGTGAGCATTAGAAACTTTCCAAAATCTCATCGACCCCAAACTTTTGAATATTCGCGTACGTTATGAGACTTTGGGGATTTTGCATAAATCAGTAAATTATCTGATGTGAAGTTGAAAAGATATACATTTGAATTTAGCACCATTCTTTAGATGATACAGAGATCAGGTTATTGTAAAGTTTTGATCAGATACAACCTTTAACATTTACATGAAAAAGACACCAAAACGCATGCATTTTACATGCCTGTTTTAAATCAGTGCAGCTTAGTTTTGCCAGTGCGGTTGTCATAGTGACGTACTTGTCACTAGGACTTGAAAACTTCCCTAGTGAATGTAATGCCAGCGAAACAGTTTTTCACAAAAAGTGTCACATTCTGGCATCCGCCTACCGAGCCAGCAGATTTCTCCACCGATCCTTAGAGTGCGCGGATCAGTTGCTTTACAGTCTGTTCTTTCTGAGACACTTAATACAACTGCCTTTACTGAAGAAAAACCCATCTAGTATTCAAGAGTACATGACCTCACTGCATAAGTTTGGAAACCCATCCCTAGAATCATAAATGAACGATTTCTTGTGTTTTATTTAGAGGGCATGATCAACTTAACTGACACCGTGTCACTGTTCAGAAGAATTTTCTTTGATTTGGGGGAAAAGTATCTTGCCTTCAAAGGATAACAAATAATAGTTTGATTCTACCAGAGGCAGATCTCACACAGCCATCTTCCAAGATCTGATCGAAGCCGTCAAGCTAAGTTCACACTAAATTTGTGACGCCCCTTTCCTAATTATGATTCTCTTTATAATAAATCGCTTATCTGAGTGTTTTCATTTTCGTCCCAGGATGTGTGGAAATTGATTGGGTTCTGTGTTGATATAGAGCCAGCTGTTTGTTTTGGAACCTCTATCATTTTTGATCTTCATCTCATTAGGGAGAAAATGAGGCGAGGACAGATTAGTCCTGTGTGCTCAGCTCGCTATTCCGAGACAAGGACTTCCATCCAATAAGTTCATTCGTTCACGCTGGGAAAAATAAAGGCTACTCTACAAAGAAGTCTGGAAAAGTACTGTTTAGATATGTTGGATATATAAAAGTGCACATTATGTTCTATTTTTAGCTCCTTCTTATCCATTAAAGCTAAAGGAATCTCTTTATTAAGAAAACACAGCAGTGTTGAAATTATAGCTCCAGGGGGCACAACACAACAGCATTAGCTGAGTAAACAAACAGCTCTAGTCTTCAACAGAACCACATAACGTGAAACAAAACAGCTCTCTTTCAATTAAAATTACCTCAGACATGGCAACTTCAAGTGCATGACAACAGTATATACACATTATTTGCTAAATTAATATTATATTATATTATGTTTAATGACATATTCATAATTATTTGTTGATTACATCTTTTTCCCTTCTGTATGCATAGCTATTTTTGAATGGATGTCAAAGGAGAAATATTATTTTTGGTTCTAGATTGTATAGTTTTCATATTGCTATAGTTACCACCCATGCTAAACAGTCAAAGCCTGATCCTTTAAGTAATTAAAAAACTGGAGTGATTATTGTGCCTGGCAGTAATCTAACCATGAGTATGTCTCTGGGTAACAGAGATCACTAAAGCTGATTATTGTTGGCTTAATTGTTCCGAGAACATATATTGGAAAACTAATTGTCCAAGGTCTAGTCACATCCGTGGGACTGACTGTGATCTTATTATGCAATCAATAATTCTCTAATGTTATTGCATTCACTTTATCACATTGAATTGTCTCTCCTGAGGACTTTTCTAACAAGTTTATTTGGCAGAAGAGTTTGTCCTATTTATTTTTTTACAATAGATTTCCATCCAGTACATTAAACGTTAATTTAATTCAGCTTCCCGGTCTTGAACACTTCTTATGTTATTTTATTTAGAGATAATGCAGTTTTATTGTCATTAATAGTGTAGTGCATAGAGTTTCTTTTCTCTTTTCTCTGACTATAAGAATATTTTAGAAAGATTTAATTTCTTTAATAAATGGTGTTGTATTGTATGTGAAGTTAAACACTTTCATAGTATTTTGTTACTGTTTTACATTTGGTGAATTAGTGGCTAATCTCATTTGTATGTTTTCATATATGATCTGTTTACTCCCCATTGATGGCTAGGTTTTGGGGTGAACCATTTTGCTTTTTTCTAAACATAATTTTCAGTGTTTTCAAATGAAGCAAATCATTCGATTTCATACTACCTTGTAAAATGGTTAAGTTTTCTCAAGTAATGATGCTACTAATCATCACTGACTTTTATGGTAATAAAACGCAACGTCTTCTGCGTGTACTGAAAGTATGGATTTGATACATCAATAAAAAACATCGGGTTTTCAGTGCATTCATTTAGGTAATTTATCATGAGTTGCAAACTCATCATTAGGTGACAACATATTACTTAAATGGATGATTCTCAGAAACACGAAACACAAAAGAAGATATTTTGAAGCAAGTCGAAAACCACTGTTGGGTGGCTCAATTTTAAATTAATGTATGCTCATTCATAAAAAGCATTTTGAAAGTGCTTATGGCATATAACCCACCATGCTGCCTTTTACACCTTTTGCCATTTACAGGAATTTAGCAGCGGTCAAGTTTGTCCTGAGGCATGTGATGTTTTTTTAAGGTGGTTGTATATTTAGCCCTCACCCGTAACAGCCACACAATCACAAACCATTAGAGTCATAGTGCTTGACAGGAAAGATGTTAAAGGTTCATACCCACAAAACATCCTTCCATACATATAAAATTATTGTTATAGCTGCTGTACCTGTACTATCAGGTTTGTTTTTTACCATTCGATAGTTTCATATTCACAAATGACTCAAACAGAGCCAATATTCTTCCACAGTGTGACAAGCAGGCAATAATGTAGCTGCGCTGGAATGAGACATGATTAATTGTCATCCCAGCTTCAGGCAGACTGAAAACACCAACTGTCGATGACAGAGATAGATATTTCACAGATTCCATGTCCTTAAGACAAACTTTAAAGGGATACTCCACCCCAAAATTAAAATTTTGCCATTAATCACTTACCCCCATGTCGTTCCAAACCCGTAAAAGCTTAGTTCGTCTTCGGAACACAATTTAATATGTTTTAGATGAAAACCAGGAGGCTTGTGACTGTCCCGTTGACTGCCAAGTAAATTACACTGTCAAGGTCCAGAAAAGTAAGAAAGACACTGCCAAAATAGTCCATCTGCCATCAGTGGTTCAACCGTAACGTTATGAAGCGACAAGACTACTTTTTGTATGGAAATAAAGCAAAAATAACGACTTTATTCAACAATTCGTCACCGTAGCACCATTTAGAGAGTATCGTTGCACACAAAATGCATACGCTCTTCCATGTCAGCCGCGACATAGGGATGTGCTGTTTGCGTTCAAATCAAAGCCTAAATCCACATAGAAAACGTATCTGTATGTTGTGGCTGACATGGAAGAGCGTACGCATTTTGCGTGCAGTGATACTTTCCAAAATGGCGCTACGGTGACACTACGGTGACGTTACGGTGCTGAATTGTTGAATAAAGTCATTATTACCCCTGATTCCCCGGCCAAGATGGCCACTACGTCTGAGCCTCATCACAAGATGGCTGCCACGTCTGATTTCCTGGCCAAGTTGGCCGCCACGCCTGAGCCTTGCCATGTCACGGCTGTCACCATAATTTCCCCAAAGTATTTTTTGGTGTGGGGGGTGGGGGGGGCATAGAACCCAAGCTCCTGCGGATGCAGAGCTTGTGCCAGGACTTAAAAGACTGATTACTAGTGTGATGGACCCACCACTGATGTCAGTGCAAGCAGCTGACATCCCAGTGATCTCTACGCTCTCAAGTCCAGCAGGCATCCCACTGTCTGCTGCACTGCCCGTAATGTGGTAATAAACTAAACCCTCACTGTCTGTCCTGTCACGGCCATGGAGGCCATTCAAGAACTCACTGTCTGTCCTGTCACGGCCATGGAGGCCGCTCATGAACTCACTGTCTGTCCTGTCACGGCCATGGAGGCCGTTCAAGAACTCACTGTCTGTCCTGTCACGGCCATGGAGGCCGTTCAAGAACTCACTGTCTGTCCTGTCACGGCCATGGAGGCCGCTCATGAACTCACTGTCTGTCCTGTCACGGCCATGGAGGCCGCTCATGAACTCACTGTCTGTCCTGTCACGGCCATGGAGGTTGCTCATGAACTCACTGTCTGTCCTGTCACGGCCATGGAGGCCGTTCAAGAACTCACTGTCTGTCCTGTCACGACCATGGAGGTCGCTCATGAACTCACTGTCTGTCCTGTCACGGCCATGGAGGCCGCTCATGAACTCACTGTCTGTCCTGTCACGGCCATGGAGGCCGCTCATGAACTCACTGTCTGTCCTGTCACGGCCATGGAGGCCGTTCAAGAACTCACTGTCTGTCCTGTCACGGCCATGGAGGCCGTTCAAGAACTCACTGTCTGTCCTGTCACGGCCATGGAGGCCGTTCAAGAACTCACTGTCTGTCCTGTCACGGCCATGGAGGCCGTTCAAGAACTCACTGTCTGTCCTGTCACGGCCATGGAGGCCGTTCAAGAACTCACTGTCTGTCCTGTCACGTCCAAGGAAGCCGTTCACAAACTCACTGTGCCACAGGTCACGGCCATGAAGGCTTCTTGTTCTGCCGGCACCAGCCGGTCGTCCTGCTCTGCCTGCACCGCCATGGATTTCTGCTCTGCCGGCTCCGCCATGGCTCCATGCTCCTATGGGTCTGATCCATGACCCAGATCCTCCACTGTCTGCCACTGCTTCATGGCCCACGCCCTCCTCTGCTCCACTGTCTGTCACTGCTCCACGGCCCAGGTACTCCAATGTTCCACAGTCTGCCACTGCTTCATGGCCCATTGTCCCCATTGGTTGTTCATGTCATGTGACCCTCATTGTTTGCTATAAGTAGCCCATTTTTGTCTTGTCGTGTATTGAAGTAACCCACTGTCAGTGAGTCAAGTTTAGTCAAGTTTGTTCATGCCAAGTGAAGTCTGTTCATGCCAAGTCAAGTTTGTGTCAAGTCTTTGTCTGTTCGGATTATTTTTGTATTCTTGGATTACTTTTGTAAATAAAGTGCACTTGTGTTCTCACTATGCTCGCCTTCAGTGGACTGAATTGTTACAACGGGTTTGGAACGACATGTGGGTAATTAATGACAAAATTTTCATTTTGGGGTGGAGTATCCCTTTAAGATTTATTGCATATAAACATTAGATAATCTGTAAACATGGTTGGAAGACATAGATTCTCTTATGGTTTTCTGGATGTGGTTTGTAAGACATTTTGGTTCTGCTTAAGTTCTTTTTCTACTTCAGATTGTTTTGAGAAACCCATGACCCAGTAATGGGTCCTTATATACTAAACAGAAGTAATTCTCCAAATCAGTATTATTGTCTTTTGATTTCCTGATTTTAGCTTTCAAATTCAAGTATAACTTATAACAACAACACTTTAAATGTGTATCTTGAACTTGTACTGTTTTATCATCTGCTCACCCTGATGTCATTACAAACTTGTTCATTTCTTCCTTCTGTGAAAAAAGATATATATTCTATATATATAAAAAACAAAAAAATTCCATTCAATGTAAGTCAGACCCCAGCGTTCTTAAGATTCATTTATAAGATTAATTTATTCAACCTGATTCTGCAGTACGTTTTCTAACACAGAGAGAGAGAAAAAATATATAGTAGAAAGAAATGTTTGTCTATTAATTACTTTTATACTGCTGTTTCATGGCACCTCCTTCATCACCACCTCCAATCTGCACAGCAGACTCCCAACTAAAGCAGGGTTCCAGACTGGAAAAACAATGAGCATCATGCTGTTGGCTCCTAAAATCAAATGGTTGTTCAATTCTCATTTGATTCTGTCATTGTAGAGTTCCTGACAGAATATGTATCATTTAAATGTCACTCTGCTTCCCTTATTGGGAAAAATGTCAAATTATATATTGATTATATACTGATTACAGTTTCAACATGGTTTCATTTACAGTTTTGCTCTCAAACCATGTTTCCCTATAATCGATTTGACATTATTGGACTTTACTAGGCTAAACAATGAATCATTTTTGGTGAAATGTAAAAAAAAAAAAAAAAAAAAAAAAAACCTCTGCTGGGAATATTAAATTACAACTGTTCCTGGATTCATTTCGAATTGGACATAACTGATGTATGATTTTTGGCAAAGTGAGGAAGTTAGATGTGATATATGATTTTTGATACAGTGAGGAAGTTAGTTGTGAACTGCTAACTCATGAGCATGGATCTTTTTGAATGGTTCATAAGAGTAATTTGTTTGTGAAACAAACATTAGTTGTTGCATGTAGAAAACATCCCACTCTAAAATGATGATTTTTGACACAGAATTGGAGTTAAGACTATATTTTAAATTTAGATTTATTTTTTTCTCTTCCAGTTGTAGCCTGCTGGTTAGAGAGTCGACCTTGTAACCCAAAGGCTGCGGGTTTGCGTCACAGTTCTGGCAGTAAATGTTAGGGGTAGTGAATGAACAGCACTCTCTTCTGCCTTTAATACTTATGACTGAGGTGCCCTTGAGCAAGGCACCAAACCTCCAATTGTTCCCCGGGTGCTGTAGCAAATGGCTGCACACTGCTCACTGGGTGTGTGTTCACGGTGTGTGTGTGTTCACTACTTACTGCTGTGTGTGTGCACTTGGATGGGTGAAATGCAGAGTGCAAATTCCAAGTGTGGGTTATCATACATAGCCGTCACGTTTCTCACTTGCAACCATTTTAATTGCAATCATTTCTTTTTCCATATTGATGTGAATTCAGTTGCGGCACAGGAATAACTATAAGCGTATATCAGTATAGTGATCTGTCTACATTGGTCATTAATATATCTGAAATGTCATGAAAATAATTTGTTCCAGTATTTTTAAAAACAGAACTGGTTCTGTTCCCTAGGTGTATTTGCGAGGATAAGGTCCAGGGGAGAGGATTGAATCAACGTTGATCTGTAGATTCGAGATTACAGCGGTGCCGTGTATCTGACAGGAGGCCAGTGCTTGTGTTGACAGCCCTGTTATTAACCAGAGTCCAAATGAAGGGCAGATAACTAAGTCTGGCTGAATTGGATCAAAAATGATTAAAGGGATTTGTGTTTTTCCTCAGGGAATTCAAGAATCTTGGTTGATCTAATTAAAGCATTTCAAATTGCCATCATGATACGCAAACATGAAAATTAAGACTAGACATCAGGATTAGACATCTTCTAGTCCTGTGATAAGAATAAATAGATTTTACGAAATGATCAATAAGAAGTGACTTCCTTTTCTCCTCATTTCTCCCGCTCTGTTTGCTGTCCAACTATCAAAGCCTTGTCAAAATATCCGTTACGCAACTGAATGTTTTGAAAAAGACTGCAGTAGCTTCTTTTGAGTCTGTGGAACCCCCCCCCCCCCCCCCCCCCCCGTCCTCTGGACTTGAACTGGATTAACACCCCTGGGTGATTGTGTGAGTTAAGATGCGCATGATTTCGCAGCCGTTTGTGATTTATTGCTGCACCATTATCCATGAAGTGGCATTATGGATCACTTCCTGATGGGTGAAGCCTTTGAACTTCAGCTCGAGGCGAGAGGAGTCCTATCTGGAGCGTGCTGATAAAACCCTCGATCAACTCGGCAAATCTGACAGTGCTGTCAAACACTCTCTGGGACTCTGCCATCAACTAGCTAGCAAGGACACCTAAAGGCTAAGAATACCACCTGAAACTGCTAAAAATAAGTCCATCTGATGGCTAATATTTCTTGTCCTTGTGACATTTTTAGGGCTGCGGAGTCTCACTTGGAGAGAAGTGAGTTGCATTTGGCACAGTGTGTGTAAAATGAGAGGAAAGGGCAAAGAATTGTAGGAAAACGGCTGTGGAAAACATTTAAATGTTTTTAAGAAATGTTAACCAGGGTCACCTAAAAAGTTTTTTAGTCTTAAAAAATTATTATAATTATTTAATTATTTAATAACTTTCATGTCACTGTATAATGTATTTATGTATTATATAATATACTTCACATAATATATAATTTAAAAAGGTTTCTCATATAGTTTTGACATTATTTTCAGCAGGGTTAATAGGGTAACTAAAACTAAAATTCAAACCATAAAACTAAATAATAAAACTGAGATAAAATAAATTATATTAAAGTTTATCTTCAGTTATTTGCCAAAGCGACATTTATTATTTGATCATTTAATTTTACTTGAAAACTAAAACTGAAACTGAAATAAAAAGTAATACAATTTTATAGACATATACAACAAAAATATGAAAAAAATTATAATGAAATTATTAATTATGAAATCAAAACAACACAAAATTACAAAAATGTTAACAAAAATTTAAATGGAAAATCTAAAAATGTATTAAAAATTAATAAATACTAGTAAATAATAAATTAATATAAAATAATATAAATAGTATATCAATGGCACTAAAAACATATTATCAGTAATCAGTGTATTAGAAGTTTCAGAAAACCATTTGCATATTATTTATTCTAACAGATTATGTTTTTTGTATTTACAATATATTTAAATTCAATATCAAAATAAAATATTTTTTTAAATCACAGAAAATTCCCTTATCTACATTTATTATGTTAACATAAAATATTTTATCTGTGTAAAATATAAATCAGGGTTAAATATCTAAATAGACTGACAGCACTAATTAAGATTATTTGCACATAGTATGCATCATGGTCTGCTGAACATTCATAATAATTGAGTTCTACTTTCACAGTATTCTTATTTTTTTGTTTGTCAAATATAATCCAAAGAAACCGAACAAAGCATGATTGAGGGGAGGTAGGATTCCTATCAGTGAAATAATAACCTGCCAGCTGTGTTTGTTTTTGTCTGGCGAGGGTTTGGATGCTTTACAGAGGCTGAGCAGACCGCAGGCTTTCATCGGGCTGTAGATGTCAGTGTCATTACCCGCTGCTGCCGCTCTCATGTGGTGGGCCATGTATTGTGGTATCACATTTGATCACTTATGTTATCTTGATGCTATGAGGATGCTTTTGCAGATGGGACCTCCTATGCAGCTAAACCATTCACAGCGGACGGCCTACATGAGCTATAAAAAATTGAATTTGACTGTTCATATTCACGGGAAACCAGGGGAGAATTTATATTCGAGTTATGGTGAGCGAATGCAAGCCTTACACATCTTTGATCTTGATGCAAATTGGTTTAAAGTCATTGCAAGAATAGCTAAGAAAAGCAAAGTCTAAATATGATCAGTGTCTGTGTGCCCCCAAGTAATAACGAAACAGAAACCCATCAAACATCCATTGTGCCACAAGGCAGGGTGTACCGCTTTATTCCTGCAAGCAACATGAGTGTGAGAGTGCAGTCGTTTGGTAGAACCAAATGTGTTTATCTGGTTCTAATGGCTGGAATGTCTCTGCATCTCAGTGATGGGAAAGAAAAGCCACAGAGCTGTTTCACTGTCAGTCTATTCTTGCCTCTGGTGATGGCGGTTTGAACATGACAGTTCCCACAACTCTAAAGTGGTTGTTAGTTGCCCTCGGATTCTTTGATTGTAAAATTCAAGGATTTCCCTCTTGTGATACCCCCGTACGGTACAGTGTCACGCACTCACATATCGCTTCTAACCTCTTCTTTACGTCCTCTCTGACTCATCCCAAACTTGTTGGGAGGTTTGGACACACATCTCCACCCTTTTTTTTTTTTTTGCTAATTACAAGCTTTCCAGCCCTGTGGAGAAAGATTTATGAGCTTTCACGTAATGTCTGTATCTCATGAATATTTTTTTTGTGTGTGTTTGTGTGCAAACCTTGCTCTTTTGTAGATCAGGAGATTTTATGGAGTTCCCATTCATGTTTCACATTGTCAAGTTGATTCTCAACTTTTTGTTGTATAAACTTAAAACCACAAGTTGAGAAAACTCAAAAATCTGGTGAAGCTGGTTGCCTTAATTTTAAGTTGGCTCAACTTTTTTAGTGTAGTAAATGTCACGAATAATTGGAAAGAATGGACAAGTAGGCTAAATCATTACATCAAAAATTCAATTCTGAATTCTTCTTTTATTCTATTATTTTATTCTATATAGTGGTTACAAATCAGCATCTTTGTATAATATGTGAGTCATAGAATAGCTGAATTATTTTGGTCAAAAAACATGGAAACAAGTCTTATTATGCATATTTTGAATTTGTCTACAAATCTGCTGTGAGCTTTACAAAAAAATATCCTTGTTTCATATAATGTGTCATCATTCATCCATGGCTGTGGATAGCTATTTTACTGCTCCAAAAGTGGCACCTAGTGGCAAAGAATGAATTTGCATTTTCATTCAGACCAACGCGAAAAGACCAACAAGTGCACTGGCAATATGCTAATGTTTCATATTGACGTCAACATGAAACGGCTTGGGATTCATTTAAAAAATGTCTCGTTTTAATGATTCATAGTCGACTCTTTCTTTTGAGAGACAATAACTTTACACACGGTGCACTTTTAGATTTAAAACTTTGCGGGATGTTTTCATTCACTTTGAGCTGTGTTACACTGCATGAAAGGTCATTTTCAAAAATCCATAATATGGGCACTTTAAGACAAGAAACCTCTGGGGAATAGGGTAAAAATATAACTAATATATAGGCTATCACCATATACTTCCCCAGTTAATTAATCACAGTACATTAAAACAAAGGTTTTGACATAGACATCGAAGAGATCTCTGATTTTTCTTTCTTATGTAGACTTAAGGCTTTTACAGATCCACAGAGTTGTGTTTGCTGAAAGTATTCAGTATTTTACACGTCTTCCCACCGTGTTTGATGTGCAAATGAGGTGTCACTACACAATGCTGTTTTTCGATTGTACAATTGAAAAATAGCTTTGCCATGCTCAGTACTGCAATAGTACTTTGCCATTTGCTGAATTACTTACTGTGTTAAGAGCAGTGGACCCTGTGTAACTCTCCTCCCAGAAAAAAAGGAGCCACTCACTGTATTTGACAGGGCCTGTAATGAGTTCCCTGGGAGACGGGGCTACATATCAGACCGGCCTCATTAACACCTCATCATGCAGATGGGCATAGAAGCTCCATTCCTGTTCTCTTGCTGTCTGGAGGACATCTGCTGGAAGCTGCTCGAGGGCCAGACAGGTGGCATTCCGGGCCCCCGTGACATTTTGTTCTCTGACATGTCATTTTGATGATAACACATCATTTCACTGGATCCCTCAGCTCCTCGCTTGAAAAATACAGTCCTCGGAAAACACTCCCTTTGCTTAGCCTTTTCCAGGCTGAGCAACAAAGTCATTACCGTGAGGACAGAGAGAGGGTTGTCTGGTGGTTCAGTGTGGTCTGCTGAGCTGCTGCCGGTAGCGATGTTATTCTGGAGTTTATTAGAGGGGATGTTCAGAGCATTGGCTACTGCTCAAAAGCAACTCTTCTTCTCTCATGTCTTTTACTTTTCAGCACATTTTTTTCTGCTTTTTCTGTATTACCTTTAGGATTGTGGTACTGCGAGTATTGTAGGCTCTTGTATGATACACATTTGTGACATCCTCATTTGTGAGTTGCTCTGGATAAAAGTATCTACTGAGTGACTAAATGTAGAGTACAATTAGTGGACACTTTTATCCAAAAGTCGCAATATCAAAATTTACCTTATTTATTTTCTTAAAACACATTTGTGGTCATATTGTGCACAATTCATCAGTGGAAAAAATGTTTGCCTTTGTAATCTTTCATAAAAAAATTTACCTAATAACTAGGCCTCTGATATAACATCTGTTTAACAATAATTAACAATAGTTCTTTAACAATAGTTAATATAGTAGGTGTCATGAACAAACAATGATGTAAATTTCTACAAATATATTTTAAACATTTCAAGTTGTATAAGTTAGCATTAGTTCATATATTATGAACAAACGTACAATAATAATAAATAGTAATTAATTTACTTTTTTAAAAGAAATGTATACTTTTATTTAGCAAATATGCATTAAACTGATCAAATGTAACGGTAAAGACATTTATATTGTTACAAAATATGTTCTTTTTGAACTGAGAAAAAAAAAACTTTTTCAACATTAGATAATTTTTTTTTAAATAGTTTCCTGACCACCAAATCAGCATATTATTAATAAATTCTGTACAAATTGTTGTTCAAATCTAAGTTGTGATATCTAATAGATTAACTTTATGTCAAGAAATGTAACCTTATTGTACCAAGTCCCACCCTACATTTTTCTCTTATTTACATTTACATTTACATTTATCCAAAACGACTTGCAAATGAGGACAACAGAAGCAATCAAAACCAACATAAGAGCAATAATATGTAAGTGCTGTGACAAGTTTTTTACTGAATATCCATTTGACAAATCAGATTATGGAATTAAAATATGTTGCAAACAGCACTGTATTTTAACTTTAAATGATGATTCTTGGTCTACTAAAACTATTCACAAATTCTGAGTTTCAAGTGTATTTAGCAAATGAGAAGAATAACAGTAGATTAGCCATAAAGGCATGCAAATTGAGATTAATTTGAACAGAACACAAAGTTTTTCTTTGGTTTGTTGTGCTAGTTTGGAAAAGCTGAATGGTACACTCTTGTGTATGCAAATTCAAGCGTTGTATTTCTTTTAATGAATGAGAACTCTAGACACATTTGACCAAATCAGAAGCAGTAATCACTTGGCTACAGCTTAAAGTCCTTTATGAAAGGTCGCCATTGACAGAGAGACACTATCTGGCTCCAAAACTAGAAATATCTAAATATCTAATATATAAAAAATATCTCTATAGTAATGAAAGAACTTATGTCTTTCTATGGAAATAATGATCTTGTCTTATTAAGGAGAGAGTGCCTTTTAATACTCATTTCTGTAGGGATGAGGAAATTTAATTTCCACTCTGCCCCTCAGTCATTTCAACATCTTTTTAATTTTTTATTATTCTAATTAAAAGCTGAAGTCCAGTCTGAATTTAAACAAGTTAAATATAGAGACTGTGAATGTGTGGCTACTTTGCACAAAAGAATGTCTGAATGCATCTCTTAAAAACTACAGCGCTTGAGCAAACTCTTTATTTTATCTGAAAAGTGTCTCAATGTGTCAGTGGATTTTATTTTGTCAAGATGTGCAGTCATGTGGAACTGAATTTTATTTCATTTCGATCTCCTTCTATAAGCCGCTTTATTAATCTTGTTAATGAAAAGCAGTCAAATTAACCTCTTATTCATCACTTTCCAGTTCTCCTCCCACTCTTTTTCTCCCATTCCACAGTGATGAACGGTAAAACTGTCATAAGCCTTATTACTTCTAGTATAAATAAATTTTCATTCGATATTATTCCTCATTATTATTATTCCTTATTTTGACAGGCTTTTATCCATGACACCAGTGTCTGCACTATCAAATTGCTTTAAATTTTGAGGCAAAGTGCAAACACAGAATAACACTGCTGTCTGAACCAATCTCACGGTTTATATCATCCACTCATATTTCATTTTCATATTTTCATTTCATCTCATTTAGGGGGCACAGTTGAGGATCTCTAACATTTTGCACGGCAAATTTATTGTTTTTTTGTCAGACCAACTCTCTGACATGTGCCTTCCACTTTTTTTATCACATCCTAAATTTAAAGGGGTCATCGGATGCCCATTTCACAAGTTGATATGATTCTTTAGGGTCTTAAACAACAAAGTCTATAACATACTTTGGTTAAAATTTCTAAATGGTAGTGTAAAAAACACCTCAACAAAACACTGTCAAAATCAGCTCTGTTTTCAGCAAGCCGTTTTTTAGGCCATATTGCTTTAAATGATAATGACGCTGCTGACCCTGCCCCGCTCTTCCGTGGAGTTACAAACAGACTTCAGCCGCGAAACTGGCTAACTAGCACATTATTAGGAAAGGCAATTTGCAAAGATTCATAAAAAACCTGTATACTCACTTCTTCTGTAGGTGAGGGTGGATCGCGAATGATTTGCGCAAACTTTAGGCAGATTGGTGCATTCACTTAAAAGCGAAAGTAATGTTAATCCTCTGCATCTTCAGCGGCTCAGATATCGGGTGTAACTGACGACTGCTATATTCATTATTACATCCAACAACAGAACACCTCAATTGCTTAATTGGAGACATCTTGTCTTCCCCTGCACCGGAGTCGACACAATAATGACAGCTCACTCAGGGCAGGTCTAAGGTAAGACGGCCTTGTCAGTCAACTATCTTGGGAGCGGTCTGTGCAGAACTACATCATTCTAACAGGAATCTCAGAACAGCCTGATTTGAGAAAGGGGATTTTAAAATAGGGATTTAAAAAAAAAAAAACACTGGGTGGATTTCATCATTATAGCATGGATGTGTACACACACTTCCAACACACATTTATGTTCAAACAACTTTTAAAGTGAATTTTGCATCCGATGACCCCTTTAAAGAAGATATAAGCACACGTAAGGCTACCTGCTAGGCATTTCTGCCAGACGCACTTTCACCAGTGCCGGTTGGGCAGCTGCAGGGTTGTCAGCCGGGAGCCACCCGTCCTTGATGTTTCGCTGCTTTAATCCTGGAACATCTCTAGGTGGTGGAGCAGCCGCAGAGACGTCTCCCTGCCGCCCCTGCAGCTGCCCCAGGATTCGTCTCTCCACCAAGCCTTATCATTTCTTCGTAGCCAGAGCCAAAAGCTCCCTTGCTCTGCCTCCTCCGCCAGGTCTTTCAGGGCCTTCTGCAGCTTGGGGCCTCTGACTCCGAGAGTCTTAAGGAATCGCTATGTGGAGGTTCCGGTGAAGCCTCCGCAACCAATCTCCACTGGAAAGTTATATGCTCTCCATGCAGCTTGCGTGCATGCAGATGCAAGCTCTGCATACTTCTCCCTTTTCCTCTCAAACGATGCCTCCATCCCGTCTTCCCATGGCACTGTTAATTCGGCCATGATAATAATAATAATAATAATAATAATAATACATTTTATTTTAGTTTGATGGTGTCCTGAGTTTTTAAACTTGGCTTCCAGACCGTCCCATCTGGACGTCTTGACCAATTAGATACTGTCCTTGCACAGGGTATTGCTTTGTTTCTCCACCCCACTAATAAATCGTTGTTATCTGTTCAGTCAGAGGTCCAAACTTTACAGGCTCTTGCAAAGTATACTTTTGAACATGATTTCTATAACAAGACTATGATGCATTTGACAAAGAATTGATTGGAAGAAACATTTAAAGCATGAATTTTCAAACTCATACATACTAAACATGAATATTACCCTTTAAGGCTTAAGCTATTCACTACTTATTAAAAGCAAGACATACACAATGAGTGATTAAAACATGGAAAGTCACGGGGTGGTGATGGCGCAGTGGATAAGACACATGCCTTTGGTGTGAGAGACCCGGGTTCGAATCCACTGTGAGACACCAATGTGTCCCTGAGCAAGACACTTAACCCCTAGTTGCTCCAGAGGCGTGTGACCTCTGATATAGCAATTGTAAGTCGCTTTGGATAAAAGCGTCAGCTAAATGAATAAATGTAAATGTAAGTCAAATGTGTGGGTTACAAACATAATATGGGGTTCTGCATAGAAATGTCCTTTTAGGATGATTTTATGTGCATATGAAAAAGAAAGTCTTTGTGTAGTTCTATAGAGAACGAACGCATGTTCTTTAGACAAAGGAATTTTGGTTTGGTCTGTCTTTGTCTTGTATGGGGAAGACCTGCCCAAGAGAGTCTGTAGCTCATGATTTTCTATCACAGGTTTACATGTGACCATCAGTCTAGATTACTTGCAACAAATTTGACAGTCGCCTTCCTGAATTGGAATTATCAGTAAGTGTTCTTTTGTCTCAAGGTTGTAAGCTATTTTGGCTTGCTGGTTAGGAGCCATGAATCCGATTTATGACGTTGTCCTGTTACAGCTTTGAGGCCCCTCTTTCTGGAATCTCAGCTTCTCAGGTTTCAATGTTCTGATGCATCTTAAATTTTTCTGATTCAGTCTCTGATATCCTACAGTATGATTCAAACCATTTTAAAGCTGCACCAGAAAGACCAATCCACTTATGTAATCTGTCCAGTAGTATAGTGTGACAGATGGTATCAAATGCAGCACTGAGATCTAACAAAATCAAAATTCCACAAGCCCCAGAATCTGCTGCAACAAGGAGATCATTCATTACCCTCAAAAGGGCAGTCTCCGTACTATGTTCAGACCTAAACCCTGATTGAAAAGGTTCTAGTAGTCTGCTCACAGAGAAATTTTGTAGCTGACCAACCACCACACGCTCAAGAACCTTAGCAACAAATGGCAAGTTTGAAATAGGCCTATAATTAGACATGTCGGCAGGATCACTCCCAAATTTTTTTAAGAACTGGGTTGACTGCTGCTACTTTAAGTGCTGGGGGAACAATCCCTGAAACAAGTGAAGTGTTCACAATCGCTTTAGATCAACCCATGTGATGGTCCTGTCGATTACGACCTCCCATGTTGTCCATTTCCATTGTTGGGATTGGCTCACAGCTTTGACCCTGTAGCTTTCCTCCTCCTCCTTCATGACCTCCTGAACAATCAGCCTTTTCCTCTCTAACTTTGTGTCTTTGGACCACATGCTGGTTGAAGTTATCCAACCGAAGCCTACCATGCCGTGCTGTATAAATCCCACAACCTCTTGGTGTTTCAGACGAGTTATGGCCTGATGCACTGCTTGTGATATGTCCCATTTTATTCCGGTACAAACTTGGTCATTAGCATTTTGTACCACTGGGTCAGGAGAGTCTTTCAGCTCGAGCAGCAGCCTCACCTTTTCCAGTTTGTAGCCCAAGCTGATGCTTTTCATCGGAAGCATCAGGGTGTTCTTCCCAAACAGAGCTGAAGGGGACAGACATCGAGGAAGGCCAAGCCACTTCCAGATGTAGTTATTTGCCTTTGTGTCCATCTTCAGGACTGTTGATGAGGTGATATCACATAAATTCAGGGGCCACAACAATAGGGTGAACTGGTAACACCAGACCTTGAATTTGCCCGGAAGCAGGCTTTCGTCGATCTTCTTTAGACCACCAGTGAGTTGTGTGGTTACAGAGAAAGCCATGTGTTTGTCTGATAGGTCAGCAGTGTAGAGCCTTCCCAGGCTTTTCACTGGTTGGTCTATCAAGTGTGGAATCTTCTCACCACTCACTGAGAAGGAGATGTCATCCCCCCAGGCTCCTTTCTGAATCGAGAGACTGCGTGACTTGGATGGCTTTATCTTCATCCTGGCCCATGTGAACAGGTTTTTGAGCCTTTTCAGAAGCCTGTTGGTGCATGCCGCCGTCTGAAGGAGTGTGGCGACATCGTCCATGTAGCTCTGTAGAGCAGGAAGACGCTGACCTGACGGGGATCTGATTCCTCTGACTGTCTGTCTTCCTCTGATAAGTATGACCTCGAAAGCTGTTGTGAAGAGTATGGGAGAGATGGAGCATCCCATAGCTATACAAGGTAACTGGTCATGTATGTTGCCATCACTGAGAAAAAGATCTTCCCTTCCACATTCAGAAGAGCAATACCTCTGAATTGGCTGATGTTGCAGGAGTGCTTCTCCTTTGGGATTAATACAGTGACTCCCCTGCACCATGCTGAAGGAATGGCTTTGGTTTTCCAGGCAACACACATCCAAAGAAGCTTCAGGACTGTGGGGCAGTTCTTGTAGACTTTGTAAGGAACGCCGTTTGGTCCGGCTGCTGATTGGTCCGGCTCTTGATCGCTGTACAACCTGGTTGACTTCAGACCATTTCAGGGGGGTGGTATCAAACTGTGAGGATGGCTCTGATGGCTTAGGTATGTACCCTGGTGGACCAAGAGGACTTTCTCAGAGGCTGTTGCTGGTCTGGGTTTTGATGTGATTTTCCAGCTCCTGCTTGGTGGTATGCAGTGTCCCGGTTTTCTTCTCTTCCAATAGGCTACGAGCATACTTGAACGGGTCCCAGAGGAAGTTTGACCTTGCTTTTTCCTTTCGGCTTCTCTGTTTCCTGATCCTCTCTGCTCTCCTCAGATGTGAAGGCCTATCTCTGATCTGGTTCCACAGGTTCTTCAGGCCCTCCTTTTCTTTGGCTTATCACCACGACTTTCGGAGGCAATGACGTTCCTTTACTAGTTGCAGGGTCACCTTCTCCCATCTCCCGCTCTGTTTGGGAGGGGCCTTTCTCTGCTGCAGCTCTCCAAACCTTGCTCTGCCTTCGCTGTAGATGATGTCTCTGATTATGTTTAACTTGGAGATTGTGCTGCCTCTCAGGGAGCTCTGAAGAATTGTTTGTACACTCTGGTCGAAGCTTCTCCATTCATCCTTCTCACTGGCTTTCGGCCATTTGATCTTGGCTTTCCGGCTTGGCATCTTAGCTGTGGTTCTTGTGGATTTCCTGCTCATTGTTACGTTGGGAAGAACCAGCTGCGGGGTTAGGAATTGATGTGACTCCTCTTGTAGGGGCTGTAAAGTGAATTTTGCACCTGATGACCCCTTTAAAGAAATAGTTCACCCAAAAATGAAATTTTCCTGAAAATGTACTCACAATCAGGCAGATGAGTTTGTTTCTTCATCAAAGCAGATTTGAAGAAATTTAGCATTACATCACTTGCTCACCAATGGATCCTCTGTAGTGAATGTGTGCCGTCAGAATGGGAGTCCAAACAGCTGATAAAAACATAAAATAATACACAAGACTCCAGTCTGATCAGTTAACATCTTGTGAAGCAAAATACTGTTATTAGTAAAAAAAATAAAAAATAAATTTAAACCATAATTTCTGGACAAAATACCAGTCATTATCTATATTAATGCTTCCTCCAGTGAAAACCGTCCCCTGTTGTTCTCTCACATTAAAATCCACCAACATATTAGTTTTGAACTGTTTTGGACTGCATATTTCTCTCCTGATTCAGATGAGATAGATGCCTTTTTCACTGGAGCAATGGTTTGAAGTAAAATAAAAACATCTTAATGATATTACAAACATGCAGTTTCTTGCTTCACAAGACGTTAATTAAAGGACTGGAGTCATGTGGATTTACTTGTGGATTATTGTGATGTTTTTATCAGCTGTTTAAACTCCCATTTTGATGGCACCCATTCACTAATCCATTGGTAAGCAAGTATAACACTAAATTTCTCCAAATCTGTTTTGATGAAGAAACAAACTCATCTACATCTTGAACAGACTAATGATGAGATTTGTCAAATTTTAAGTTTTTGGTAAACTATACCTTTAAATAATTCCTACTTTTAGAAATATAAAAGGTGTTCCCTTACTTTTTGGGAATAATCATTAAATTCCTGTCGATTTAGTTTTGTACATTTTGCTCACTCGCAAAGGCTCACTTCTGATTTATGTGTTTCTTGAAAAAAAAAATTGTCAAAAAATATGTTTTTTTTTTTAAAGCTGACAATTCGGAAAGATTCTTTTTGCAGCCAGATGGGTTTTTTACTAGCTAATTTATTTATTTATTCCAGCATCATTGTCCCCAGCTAATCTTCTACTGCAAAGATTATACTATACTAAAAGCCTTCCTTTCCATTTATGTCTGTATCTTACAGCAGCATATGATGGTTCAGAGTGAGGTTGCAGACCACAAGCCCACCGCGGTCCAAGCATTACCCTCTAGTGACAGAGCAGAACATTTTCCCTGAGTCTCAAAGCCCTGATGTGTCAGCCTACATAATCAGTAGGGCTCCACCTGTTCTTAGACAAATGAGCTGACAAACCTTTTGCCGTCCTCGTTTTCCAAAATTAACTTAAAACTAAGGAAAACTAAAAAGTAGGGGGAAAGAAAAGCAGAGGAAAAGAGAACAACCTCTGCAGATGGGCTAAATATAGAAGGACCTAAATGTGACACATGCTGCTGGAGCACTGTATGGAGATGAAGCTGATGTTAGGATCCGCTGCTACTGCCAAGTTCCTGTTCCTATATAAAACTGGGCAGAACCAAAGAGAACAAAGAAGAGGGCTATATATAAAAAGGGAAAAGCAGTCATACTTTGATACTGACTGTCTTCTGTAAGAGGACAACAGTATTTTAAGCTCTAAAAACTTTTTTTCCATAGACATTGGCCCAGAGTAATACAGTACCATACAGTATATGATTAGTCCTATCAGCGTAACTTGCCTTGCAATGAACCTGAATTAAAATGATTAAAAGTGTTTACCTGCTCTGCTCTCAGGAAAGTAAAGAGAAAACACGTCTTAAAACACACTCTGATAATCTTCCTTCAGTAGTGAAATTCCATCAAACGTGTTTGTTTTAGAAACAGGAAGTTGTGTTTGGATTAAATGTGTTGTATGTCTTGGCAAATCATCTAGGTAGAACTACTGACTAATGTCAATGTCTTTTCTTTCGACCTGTGCGGTCTGAGATCTGGGTTGGGCTTCCTGTTTTCTCATGGTGTCAGTCTGACAAACATTAGATGTTGCAGTGAATAATGTAATGTTTTAGCCATGCTGTCATTTAAAAGGATGTTTTAATGTAAGCCTTATCTCCACTACACAATCACAGAAAATCTATCCCTGCATTTAAAATGTGGTCTCTTGGAAGTAAGATGAAGTCAGGGTGCATTTTGCTTCAGGTTACACATCAAATGTTTCTAATGCTTTTCTAGTTTCTTTTGCACATTCTGAAATCTCTATGTGGAAGTGCTTCTTTGGCTTTGCCTTTTACAACATGTAATGAAAGCTTCTGCATCTTCAATTATCTTTCTTCCAGGGGCGCTCGCGTGTGTACATGCTGCTAGACAAAGGAATCAGGAGGCTGCCAGTCACTGATTTCCCCTCGTTCTTTGATCATATACAAATCTTAATCTAGTTTAAGCAAAAGCCTGATGCAATTTTTCCATTGCAGTCCACAGCAAAGAGCTCCCCTACACCAAACCAAAGGGGTTTATATAACCAAAGGCTATTTATATTCAAACATTCAGATTCAATTATAGTTTACCACTAAGTTGGGGTTTGGTATCCAACCATATGTCAGTAACCTGTCAGGATGATGACAAGATTCTACCACCTCTATCCACTGAGTCGAGATTGCAATCATTATTTTGGAGTATGCTGGGTCTCTCTATATCATTGCCTAGGGTGTATTGTTGCCTGAATATCCATTGAATTTCTTTACAAACAAAATGTGGTTTCAGTTTCTTTGTTCTAATCCTTTGCAAACTATATTCTTAGAAAGTTGAGTTGGCATGTTTTTTTATTAAGTTTTATTTAAGTTCTATATTAAAAAAGGCTTAGTCAAAATGCATGCACATTGTAAAAATTTAGAATTTTTGCTTAAAAAAAAAAAATTAACCAACAACAGCAGATGAGCTAGATTAATGCCTTTTTGGTTCTGATAGGATTACACAAAATTGGTTTGCATTTGGCCTCTTCCTAGCATGCACCAGGGCATGAATCATTAATAAAGTTACATTGTTTGACTGCTTGCTGCTTTAATTTACCTTTTTATTGATTTAGGTTTCGTGTTTAGTAACATATTTTCTTGTGATTCCCAAATGTGTTTGTTCCTCAGTTAAAATGATAATGTAGTTGCTTTGTTACCCTTTTCACGATTCATGTATCAGGTGTTGAGGTTTGTATTCATGTGGTTCTTTTAGCTATTTTTCCCTCGATGC
The DNA here is from genome assembly GCF_936440315.1 of Barbus barbus. Lineage (NCBI taxonomy): Eukaryota > Metazoa > Chordata > Actinopteri > Cypriniformes > Cyprinidae > Barbus > Barbus barbus. Next base: position 24,613,985 of record NC_136751.1, read on the forward strand.
TTTTATTTTCTCTCAATAGGATATTTCACATACACAGCTTATGATGATTTATTTTGTATCTTTTTTTAAATTTGAAACTTTGCTTAACCCTGCATTGAAAAAAAGTTGTAAAAAACAAGGATTATTGGAGTATGTTTTACAATAAATACTTCAGTCTTTCTGCGCTTCTTTGTCATTATTTGTGAAGTTTTCTAACAATTTCTGAGTGAAAATTGTTTCTAAACCATTTTTTTCAGTGTGCAATCATAGCAAATTTTAAGTCATGAAAACTTGACATTCTAAATTTAGTCGAGACCGTTGCTTAAAATACTTAAGTAATCTGATTTTAAAAAGTTTGTTAAACTTCTAATTTAATGACATGTTGATGTGTTAGAAACTGTACAATATTTATATTGCTTTTACTTCTCTCTTGGAAACAGATGCACAACCATCTGATTAGGACAGACAGCAGTGATGAAGCAAGTACTGATATGACAGAATAAAAATAAAGAAAAATTTCTTCATTATTTAATGTCTGTCAGAAATGCGTTAACCATCACACTCTTTTTCTAACTTCACTGTATTGTATATCTTTATTGATTCTAGATCACTGTCTTTGAACTATTTCTTGCAGCGTGCTTTACATTATTGACCGTGTGACTCTATAGCTCTTCCTATAGTCTTCTGTTCTGATCGATTCCATTTTTAACCCTCTTCCATGTAATCTCTCCACATTTTTTTTTTTCTAGAACAAAACCACTTGCCAATATATGGTTATCAGGGCAACTACAGATTGCTTTCATTTACCCTGAATAGACCTTTCTCACCACAGCTGGTGTATCTTTCAAGAAATAGCAGCAGTATCTGATGAGACGATGCTGTGTTTGTGAGAACAATATCTGGGATGGTGGGATTCTTGCTCTATCAATCAATGAGGTCACCGAGAAATAAGACTCAAAGTTTTTTTTTTTTTTTCTTGAGACCTGGGATGTGGGGATGTGGTGAGATGCCATAGAAAATCACAGTATTTTATTATATTTTTGTGTTTAAGGAGAACATTTGCGTTAATGGATGTATGAAAACAAACTAGCTTACTGACTTACTGAACAGCCCTCAAAATGCACTCTAAAAAATAGTGCTATATAGCACTAAAAGTGGTTCATTGGCTCGTAATCATAGGGGAACTACTTTTGGTGCTGTATAGCACCAAATGTTGGTGCTTCAGTGATTCTTCAGCGGTTCTTCACCGATTCTTTGGCATGACTGGTTCATGACAGAACCTGTTAAGCTCCTGTATGGTTCTTCAGCGGTTCTTCAGTGGTTCTTTGGGGTGATTAAGGTGCTATATAGCACCACTGCCGTACAAAGAACCTGTTAAGCCCTTTTAAAGGTTCTTTACGAGCCAAAGAACCACTGTTGGTGCTGTTTAGCGCCATTTTTGTTGAAGAAATACAGTGCAACATGGCACCTCTTATGTTTCTCCATAGCACCATTTGACAAAGGTGCTGTATCGCACCATTAAAGATATGGTGCTATATAGAACCAAAAGTGGTTCCCCTATGTTTACGAGCCAAGAACCACTTTTAGTTCTATATAGCACCATTTTGTTAGAGTGTGTACCATTATAAGAGGAATTAAATAAGAGAATGACAGTTGGTTTATAACTTGGTGTATATATGTTTATACATTTTAATCTTAATGCAACACATTACTTAATGGAACTGATTACTTGTTTTATGTTTTATTATAACCATCAAAGCCTATTCTTTTGCCATTTTCTAAGGGATTGGTGGTTGATACTTGATGTTCCACCTCTAAAAAGCAAAATAGAGATCAATCTTTAAAAAAGGATTTGAACAAAGAGCTCCATTGCCCCAGAGAGCAAGAAAAATAGTACAAGTCACATGTGGACCCATTCAGTGAAAGCTAGTTAATACTCTTTTAAAAGCCAGACTTCCAGTGTTCCTCTTCCCAAAACCCCTGTTATCATCTCACTTTCATTCCCTCACTGCCAATAGTCAACCCAAAACACAATTTCAATTAAATCCCTCTTCTCCTCCTCATATTTCCACCTCTACTTGTGTTGTCCCCACAGATTAGCATTTATTTTCATCTCTGTGCATTTTTGTCTTGACTCCAATAAAAGTGCTGTTGGTCTATCAAAGCAGTGTCATGGAAAGTGCATATTATACCTGCTGTGATTACATTAGTGAATGGCTCTGTGTTTTCTGTGTTTAGTTGTTCACAAAGAGGCTGACTGTATGTCACTTGCAGATTTGTAAAAATTACATGCTGGTTATTGCATATGGAGAAAATGGTTTGTTTGTTCTTTGAGTGTTTCATTCACACAATGCATGTTGTTTGCTACTACAGCAGGAAAGAATCTCTTTTTGGCCATTTATATGTAAAAATAACCCAGCAGACCCAACAGATGATAAAAGCCAATTGAGTTACCTCTGAAGTCAGAATAATTTAAATGAATGTACAATTTCGATTAATCATGAAACAAATATCTAAATTAATTGTAATATTTTAATCATTATTTTTTTGTAAACCTTAAGATGCACATTTTTATATTGATCTGTTAATATTAACCCTAATATATAACATATCTATAATATCTAAACGTAAAGATGAATGTTTTTAAAGCCATTTCAGTAAAATTGTTTATATATTGAAACATTATATTTTATACAGTATTTATTAATAATGTATTTTATACTTAATATGTGATACATTTTTAGATTAATATTTTAAAGCTATTTTAATACAAATATATATTTTGATAATCTAATTTTACACACACACACACACACACACACACACACACATATATATATATATATATAGTTTATTCTTCATATACATTTGCAAGTACTGTCTACTTTTTATTCCTGAAGTGGTCTGGAGTTAATTTTACACAGAAATCAAACTAGCCTGTCGATGCAACCATTAAGTTGCTTTTGTTTATGTTTATGGTTAATTTCACTCATTGTTATTTAGCTCTCCTGGGTCTTTTATGCAGACCTATTTGACTATTGAAATGTCTGAGTGGCTTTGCTATTATTTAATTAATGTACACCTCATTGCATTTTATTCAGTGATTCAGACATGTAAACAGCCAGTGTGTTTGTGTTTAGAGGAGGCTGGTATATGTGCACCAGATGAGGCAGGGTTTAATGAGGCTGGGCTTTAGTTGAGAATGAATGAGACTCGGGGGACATAACCAGCTTTATGCTCGAAGAAGAGAAGGTCTGGCTTTTACGCTAATATGATGCATACATGCCAGTGATTCTGGCAGCTGAAGCTGTTTAGCATTGATAAAGTAGGGGACAGGTGTTATCTCATTCTTAAGGAAATGCCAGGAAGCAGAAACAGCTTGTTTATGTGTTTTGTGCTGAATTTGAATATTTCAATATCTCCTGTTCAAATTCCTGAATGAATGCAGTGTACTAACGAAACAGACAGGGCTCTCTAGGGCTAAACATGTTTTCGGTTTGATGGATTGGAGCATTTTAAAGCTGTCCGAAGATGGAGTTCAATATTGTAAGAATTTATTGGTGCATCAACACCGTGTTTTAGCTTCAAAAAGAGCCTGTATATGTTTTATTGCAGCACTTTTGATATTACCATCCTTTTAGGATGAATCGCTCATTTTGTTGCAGTTGTTTTGGATAAAAGTGTATGCTAAATAAATGCAAAGTAGCTTTTGATTGTTTACTGCAGATCTTCAGTGTTTTCTGATGAACATCCTGCTGTTTTTGACTGATGGGAATGTTAACAAAGGTCAGAGTCTCTCTTTAAAACTTGAGGTTATAGCCATTGTGTTATAGATATATTTCATTCCTTTTTTTGTTGAAACTAATGGTTGTGAGAAAATATTCCATCATTTTGAAGTTTCCTATTGCTTTTACCCTGGGAGTCCCTTAGTAGCTTTGTGCAGCTGAAATTTTTCATCGGCCAGAAACAGCAGAGCAGTGGTCAAAATTTACTGTTCAGGAAATTAAAACCAGGTTCAATGAGGGCAATGATTTTTCAGTGTAACATAAGATTGGTATCTTTAATTTAATGCACTGTCTTATTGTTGTTAAGTAAGCTCCAGTGAATGCTTTGGCTAATTGCTTTAGCTTCGCTGCTGTTTTGAGAACAATCAAGGATATTCAACGAAGGACTTATCAAATTAAAGTTGGGATGAGTAGAATAACATCAAACAGTAGGAAACAATATCCTTAATGAGAGAGAAACAAAAGGGAGGTAGAGAATATGACATATGATGATAATTAATTTAAAAAATGTATTAGATATGGGTGATTAAAATATAAAATATTATCCAATCCAAAATATTTGATTATTTAAAAATATTTAGTTTAAAGATTTTTATTAGTACAGTTATTAGAATTAGTACACACAATTAGTATAAATGTTTTATTAAAATATTTGTATAAACATTTACAACATGTCTTGGAATAAAATAAAAGTAAAATAAATAAATAAATAAATAAGATACAAATAAATAATAAATACAAAACTAAATAATAAATAAATAACAAGCAGCAGCACAGAATAATTAAAAAAATATAATCTTTAAAATCCTCCTATGCAGAAAAGTTCCTCAATTGAAGAAGCACCCATGTGCTGTACCTACAATTCAAATTACATCACAACAATGACTTTTAAGTGTATTAGAATAGCAGAATGTTTGAATTAGCTAAACTAGCATCAGTACTCCTTTGAAATTTGATCTTGAAACACCACTTAGGTAATTGGAGACACAGACAGAGGAAATACAGCTAGATCATAAATGACAACGGGGTAAAAGTATTGTAGAGGTCTCCAGTCCCCCAGGACCCCCCATCAGTTATAGACCTGTGGGCCACCCATCCAGAGCTCAGACTAATTTTACCATTCAAAAGTGTGATCCCTGTTCTCCTGCACCCACTGTCACTGGGCTGCTCAGAGGGAGAATCGTCTTTCACTATGAGTCAGTGTGTAGCCCTTTAAAAGTGGTTTACACAAGGGCAGTGTGCTTTGATCTCAGAGTCATTAGTGTGTGTGTGATGGACTTCATACTGTATGTTACCCTCAGCTGTTCAACAGGCTGTTAAAGAATTCAGTTAGTGATGTCATGTGATAATTACAACGGTTTTGTTCTGACACTATCTATCTGTCTATCTGTCTGTCTGTCTGTCTGTCTGTCTGTCTATCTATCTATCTATCTATCTATCTATCTATCTATCTATCTAGCTATCTATCTATCTATGTAGCTATCTATCTAGCTATCTATCTAGCTAGCTAGCTAGCTACCATTCTGTCACTTTCTCTATCTCTCTATAGACTGTCATGCTATCAGTCTATCCACCATTCTATTACTCCTCCTATCGCTCTAATGCTTTATGTAAGCAGAACAACTGTTCCCCTTCAGGAACTTGAGCTGCGTCAGAAAACGCTAGGGGAACGCCTTCAGCGATACCATGCTCTGAATCATATGTGTAATCAGTCCAATGATGGGCGAGACATCACGGGCGGATGACGTAACGACCAGGAAGCATAAAAGCACGTGAGGTGCAACTGTGTTAATTTTGACAGGGATTTTTGATTTAGTCTTAGTCTTTATCTTGAGATGAAAATGCTTAACAGTCTTAGTCACATTTCAGTCATTTGAGTCTTTCATAGTTTTAGTCGACGAAAAGTCGTTGAATTTTTGTCAACTTTTAGTCATTACTTTTAGTCAAACTGCAGTTACCAACATTTATTTTGGTAGCTATTTTACATGTAGTCTTCAAACAAAAATAGTCATTAATTTAGACTTTAGACCAAATCAATTAAGCTTATGAGAAATTTGAACAATTGACAATTTTCATTTTTTGGTAGAGATACAAATTAAGCTAATTTTTTTCAGATACAGTAGGTTTACAAGCATACATTTATTTAACATCTTTTGTAGGTTAACATTAATGACACAAATAGGTATTTAATTAGGAATGCTGTCCCTTTCTTTATTGTTGTCAATGTGTGTAAGGCTTTATACTCCACTGTTTTCGAGGGTCGCCAAGGTCAGAGGATGATAATGTCAGCATGTTGTTCTGTGGTCAACATGTGACTCTTGTTCTTTGTGAGCCTTTGAAACAGACATAAAAGAGTATGACCACAGATGATTCACACATGCCCCAACAATGCAATCCAAACAAATATACATGTGCTATTCTTGTGTATTTAAATCCACAGACACATATGGACATGTCTAAAATGGTATTAAGAGGAAGGTAGGAACAGCTAGATGCTGTTCAGACACATGAGAGTGTAATGAACAGAAATGACCTCTCTAGGCCTAATGTGAGTTAGGAAAGAATTGACTGTCATACATTTTGGGCCTGATTAACAGATGGAAAGCAGATGCAAGGCTAAATTAATGACATACAGCAGCAAAGGATGAGAGCATGCGTTATTTAATGTAACCCATCAGCCATTTCATCAGAGAGAGATTTTATATTCTGTGGCCAATACTAGCTTTCAAGCTGAGTCACCTTCAAGACTCTTTTCTTTTTCATATATTCGTGAATATATTTTGTCATTTATTTGTATTATGCAAGGGGAATAATTTGTTCTTTATAACTACATTATGTATATGTTTTAGACCATAGAATTAACTAAATTTTATTAATAATAAATTGATAAAAATCCTTACCATGATTCACTATACTAAGTCTATAATAATGATTTATATATAACAGCTGTTGAGATGGATTTCCTGGTGACCTACTTCCATCTTTCATCTGTACATACAGTTTTACATCATATCCATAAAAATGACAGTCTGGCTTCCATAGTTTGTGAATGGTGCAGTAGAATACTGTATATATGTATTTACCTCTCGAATATCCATTTGTTTGTTTGTTTATTTTTACCATTATAGGCTGGTTGTTTTCACACACTGCGGCCACACAACTGTGTTCTAACACATTATAAAAGTGATTTTTGCATAATAGGTCCCCTTTAACAAACTGCACTAAAACTACAGTTATAATTTAGTTTAGACCCCCTGGAAAATGCCACTGGCAGGAAATTCACAAATGTCTATAAAGAACTACCATGAAAGGGTTGTTTTTTCTCTGTCCGCTCACATGGTTTCAATAAGATTGAATATTTACTGAGATCAGATGAGGACAGCAAATGAACACCTTTAAACAAATCTTCTGAAACTAAATTTCACACATATATTATACTTTTATCGCGATTAATCGTTGCCCTGCACTACTATTAATATAATGTAAGTTATATATATTACATGAACATTGATTGATTGTTGTTCTGTGCTTTCTGTCCTATAACAGTCCTGAGATCCTGGCCACCTGACTCCATAATTTCTGCTTGAAAACTCTCAATGTAAGCACATAAAGACCATTAGTGCTAGTATTTCCCTAGTGAGGAATTCAGGTTGCTCTGTTTGTCACTTACCTAAACCACTATAATGGCTGGGTTGGTTAGCTTTCCAAGCAAATCATTGCCATATGACACAGTGGCCGTATCGTTGCAAGGTGGGTAGCTTTAGGTACAGGGTATAAAGTTTCATCCCTGTTATTGAGTATTCAACCGAAGGTTCACATGTGTGTCTGTTTAAACAATGACCCTGTCATCAAGGGTTGACCGATGCGTAACTCTCTCTGTTAGACTCTCTGGAAACAGCTTGATTTAGCATGATTTACAATAATAATCCAGTGTACAGAAATCTCTCTCACAGTTAAAAGTGCTGTATGTCATTTTTGACTTTACTAAAGCTTAAAATACCATAATACATCTGCAGATATTCTGGAAACAGGCTTCCAAAACACAGCGTATTGCAGCCATGGAAGCCAGCAAACTAACCGAGTCAGAGATCGCTAGGGTTGCATAAAGGTGGAAAATTTCCAGGAAATTTGGGAAACATTCCAGAAATGTTAGAAAATTTCCAGGATTTTTTGGAATCTTCCGGGGATTTTTGGAAAGTTTTCGGAAATTTACTAGAAATTTTCCACCCCTTTGCAACCCTAGAGATCGCAGATTCTACCTGGATTAAAAAACCTTGGCATCCATCTAAAAAGTTCTATGACCAGAAGTATATTAAAACACTGATAAATCAATTCATCCACTTGTGAGTGTAAGACTCATTGCCTTCAGTTGTCAGTTGTCAGTTGCTCTTATTCCTGTTGCGTTTCCTCAATATGGCAACCCACATGAGCACTGAGTCTGTTTTTTTTTTTATTTAACTGCAGTATTATTTCAACTGCTAGTTGTCAATATTACATATTTCACCTTTAAATATTGCATAATTTAAACATCATAAAAATGCATTTTCCAAAGAGATTGTTTATCTCTGATGTAAACTTCTTTCACAGTTCTTGGATGTTTTGGGGTGTTGCTATGGTGTTTCAAAGTGTCTGCTAAGGCATTCTGGACTACTAATCTAATGTTCAAGCTGGTGGTTAGGACTTTGTAGTTTCTGGGATGTTCAGGATGGATCCTGGTGTTTTATTTTGAACTTTGCTGGTTTTTCTGGGTGATTACAGTAGTAATGGTGATGATGCTTGCCTTAACAGCAAAAAAAAAAACTCTGTATATTTGTACACTTTAAGAGGTTGGGACATGTGCAGGGAGTTTCTCTTTCTGTCTGTCTCTGTTTAAGAATATGAGAAGGTGATTTTGAATATCCACAGCTTAAGGCAGAAAAATAAAAGATAGACAAACTAAACCAAGAGACAAATAGCCAAACAAGGAGAGGAGGAATAAAACTCTATTCTCTAGGTCTCTCTATGACTTTATGACTCTCTATGAGCAGATTCTAGTGTTTGCTGATTGCTTCCACATGCCGTTAAACACACGCAGACTGAAGCGATGGGGAGCAGACTTTCAATGTGTGAGTGTACATATGAATGTGCCTATTAAGAGAGGTCTCTGAGACTCTATTAATCTCACACTATGTCGCAGGCAGCTTGGACGTCTGGTGGCTTCATCTGTTTTGTGCAAAAGAATGGACTTGCATGGCTGGTGTTGTAGCACTTTAGTGGTATAAAAGCAAATTGTAGGAAGAAATTGATCTGTGAGTTCAAATCCCACAATCATTTTCCTTCAGATGGAGAAGACCTGGAATAAAAACAGGCAGCAATTTGTAAATCAATACAGAGGTCAATTTTACCTCATCATTACTGGACATTAATGCAAAACACATACACACTGTCTCACAGCCATTCTGTTAGTGAGTCAGCTGGGAAGAGTATTTCGCTGTAAGTTACAATAAATGGTGTTATGGACTGACAAAATGGTTCACAAATAATCATTTAGGAGGAATGACTGAATATGTGGTTAACATCATTTTGTATTTGTTGTGGGGCTCCATATGGACCAAAGAACTTTTATTCACTTCATATCTACGTTTCCAAAACTCATTTCACTTTGTGAATAGTTGGTTTGGTGGATGATGCTAATGGATTTTATTTTTTATTTTATTTTGGGCACCGCTGCTTTCTTTTTCTCAAAAACAACCTCAAGTTTCTCATCAAAAAGATCACAATAACCAACACATAACAAGTAAATGAAAAAAAAATGAAAAACAACATTGCTTTATCCTTGTGACCTTTTTCTTTCTGTATCTCAGATGTTTCTTCAGAAAACTCATTACATTGGTAACGAGAGACCAAATATCCTGTAGTGCTTCATTATGGAATTGGTACCTACAATAAGAAGTCTCCTGTCTCACACCAGTCACTTCAAAGCTGTTATTTTTTCAGTATTAAAATATTTTCTATGCCAGCTCAATATGCAGAGATGACTATAAATATGAAATTTGTATAATGTGAGCAGGGCCATACATTTTGCATGTGTTAAAATATTTCTTCCACCAGTTCTCAAATCTCATTTGCATTTGCAAAAAGTACATTTCTTTGTCATCTGTGACAAGATGCAGAAGCCATTGGTTTTTGATGGCACTGATGTAAAATCTCACATAACGTGTCTAGAGGCTTGAGATTTTCATTTGTGCAAATGGGATTTGAATGCTACAGGAAAGGGGGGGAAATCAGCTAATAGCAACTTAAATTTTGGTGCTTTTATTATTTTGGAGCTTGATAGCCAGTTGCTTTTGCAGTGTGGACATTTTTCAAACATTTCCTTTTGTGTTTCACCTAAAAAATAAAGTTGTAGGTTTGGATGGCATAAAGGTGAGTAAACGATGCCAACATTTTGATTATCATTATTATATTACACCTACAGCACATAGTTTAGCTGAAAGTATAGCTTTACTTGGTGATTTTAACACTTATTTGAATCATTTTCAATGAAGCATAGCCTGATCGCTGAGTTTCTAAATATGAAATTTTATGCCTTTAATATATTCATCACCTTACAGAAGAAATCAGAAATCAGAAGGAGCTTTATTGCCAAGTGTTTTTACACACACAAGGAATTTGTCTTGGTGTTAGGAGCTTCCAGTACAGAAGTACAAACATAGTGCAGACAACATATAATTAAGGTAATAAAAACACTAATAATGAAGAAAATAGACAATAAATTATAAATAACAGCAGTAATAAAAATACAAATATACAGAAAAGAAAAAAAGAAAAATTAAAAAATGAACATACCATGGACATGCAAATTATATATTATATTTTTCACTCCATTGGAGAACCGTGCCTCTTTCCATTAAGCGTAGGATGAAGTGAACCATTTGGCTGCTTGATGCTCATGGAGCTAAAAGTAGATTCAACGCATCATGATCTAACGAAGCCATCTGTAACGACAAGGCACAGCACTTATATCTCAGAGCTGTCCTTTGGCTGTCTAACACAGCTCATTATTGTTTGTATATAAGCTACTGTATGTTTACGGCCTGTGATTATCCACGCACAGCTGCCAAGGTACACCAGTGATGTCCAGATGGCTCAGACTCAGATGTTCCCTGTCTTACTCATGCAGACTGACTGTCATATGCCATGTGTGAAACTGAGGGGTGCTTGTTTTTTTTCTTTTTCTCAAGGGAAAGGGTGATATTTAAACAGTTTAAGTTTAATTTTCATTATTTTATAGTGATCTGTTTATCTGTTTATTTTCACACTAGCCTATGTGTCAAAATAAAAAGGTTCAGTGAGGTTGTGAAATCGGTAAGGGGTCTGAACGATTCTCTGACTCAAGCCAGTTCAAGACGCATTGTGCATTCTTTTAAAAAGAACTGGATCATAAGAGTCGTTTGTTCGCGAATCACAACTCACAATGTGTTTATTGTTTTCATGCAGAAAACGCTGTCGCGCAATTTTAACGAGGCTAAACCTGACTAAACTGTTCTCCAGATATTATATTTTTTCCTTTATAGTCAAAAAATCTTTATTTTTATCATTTTTGCCACCGTTATGGACAGTCTGGGGAACTTGGTGTTCTTCAATAGCCCCTTTCACACAGTAATACCAGTAAATTCCTATAAAAAAATCTGTCAATTTGTGCTACCCTGTCAGATTTTGCTACCTCCCATTAAGTAGTACAGTTTGACAACGGAAAATGTTACCTGTCAAATTATGGTTTATTAACGTCTACACCTATCCCAACCCTAAACCTACCCTTACAGTAATACATATACAGTAATTATGTGTTGTTCAGGGTTGTGGCTAGAAAGGATACATCTACGGCTGGAAACCTACAATAAATAAATTTTTCTAACTATTAGATTGTGTTTTAATAACATCTGCACCTACCCCAACCCTAAACTTACGCCTTACAGTAATGCAAATACAGTAATTGTTGTTCAGCATGCGAAAAATTATACAATGTATAATAATCATCGTATATTGATGTGTGCATGCACAGTAAACCCTGGTAGGAAAATCTGACGGGTAGGATAAAATGTCAGGACACCGGTAAATACAAAAATTTGCTGTTCTCACAGGCAATGGCGTTATGTCTTTTTACCAGTAAAACACCATTCATACATCGGTTTCAAATAACTGGTAAATTCTAACCAGTAAAAAACGTATAAACGGCTGTGCCTCCCAGTGTTGTGTTTGTAAACCTGGATGGGCATGCGCTTTCTGTGTTTTTGTTGATGTTTTCATTTTTGTGTCAAACGTTCACATTCATGCAGTGCATTTGGTCCAGAGACATCGCATTACACGACTTCAAATCGAACTACATAGCCCAGAATAAATGCATCATCTGCCTCAGAATGATATGACTGGCCCAGAGCTGTTGAATTGTGTATTTCAATGTCTCTGGATCGGCCCAGAGTAGACGTCTTACATCAGCGCGTTCTGAACTCATACGTGCTCATACCGCTAATCTTCATTCTGCGTTCACACACAGCATCATTCTGCCAATTTACTAGTAATAGACCCTTTCACACAGTAATACCAGTAAATTGTTGTAAAATTACCGTAACGACTTTACAGGTAAATACAAAAATGTGCTGTTCACACAGGCAACAAAGTTCCATCTTTTTACCGGTAAAACACCATTCACACATCCATTTGAAAATACCAGTAAATTCTGTAACATCATTAACAGCTATGCATTATCCAGTAACCCCCTGCTGGTAGATGCTGTAGGTGCACTATATTAAATCCCATTTGTTTCTAAACTTTTATTTTTAAGAAATAAATGCGATTAGTTGTTTGTTCTAAATTGGCCAAGCCAACAGCCTCTCAAATTTAAATAATACAGGTCAGAATTATGACTGGACATACCTGCTCCCTCAACAAAACTTAAAAACAGTGACATAGAGCACAAATATTTAAACACTTATGAGGAGTCAGTTTACCTCTCTTTTCCGTTTACACTTCATTTCTTGCTTTATTAAACTCACGCACAACGTTTCCTTCCCCAAACTTACCAAATTACTGCACCAGCACAGGAATAACTCAGTCCCTGTTCCCATGGTAGCAATAACATGCAAGCTTGCAGGTTGTTAACAGCCATTTTAGTGACCAACCCACCTCGTTTTACGGGGTCTCAGATTTTTCACAGCTCTGTGGTGCAGATTATGTTCAACACTACACTGCTAATGCGTGCCTGCAGATATGGGGACTCGCTTTTACTGGGCATTAGATTTCTTGTCTGGAACTACAAATTTCTGTTCTCTAAAGACAAAACACAATGATTTCAACAATGTCATAGTGACATTGTGACAACAATGATTCCTCCACATCCATGGACTTCCATGAACTCCTATTTTTCAGATTATTAATTAGTTTATATTTTTTTAGATAAATCCCTTCTGGCCATAGGTTCAATTTCTCAGTCATATTCAAACACACACTGTTTAACATTAAAAACCACTTCTAAACACAGCAGACCTTTGACATTTCAGTTACTTGACAAAATGATAGAGAAGAGGCAAGGTTTGTTTATGTGTACGACCGGTCGTAGCAAGACCATCAAATGTGTTTATTTGTTTTTAATCACCATATGTGTTTACAGTGCCTTTGTGCTGTACTCAGAGTGTAATTGATAAAATGTGTACTAATGCACTGTTCATTATGATTTGTCTTTGAAAGTATGGCAATGTGTCCCCACCAGCTTTTTGTTTGTGTTATGTTTCTTTTTTATAAATGATATAAAACTTCAAAAGGAAAGCTTGAGTGGATTTAATCAGTGTAATAAAGTTTTTTTTCACCATTAACATAGGGGGGTAAAAACACAAGGGTGGAATTCATTAGTGACTGTGAAGGCAGAGAAACCATAACCCCTGTAAACCATGAGCTGCACAAGGGCTGAGTGGCCAGTGTGTTTAAGCTTCATGTCCAGTCGTATTGCTGTTGCTCTCAAGCTATTTGTTATGGAAAAAGTGCACTTTAAACCTATGGTTGTATACTTGATATGTAAACAAGTTTAAATAGATAATACAGTTTTAATCAAAAAAGTAATGAGATATAATACATTTTGTTTTTGTATGTTATTCTGTGTTCAGGATATTATTTAAAAACAAAAAATTTAAAATGTTTAGTGAACATGATGTTATATATCATTTTTTAAATTATATAAAAATTATCTTTCTTTTAAAAAATGTATATATAATTATATACAATTACACACACACACACACACACAAACACACACACACAGTACAGTATATTGTGCAGCTGACTGGTTTCTTTTCGCATCAGCAGCGAATGAGCTTGCAGCTCAACATTCAAATATTTGTTTAGTGCATGCAGTAGTTGTTGCAGCACGCTTCAGAAACCCTTCATCTTCCCTAGCTCCACTGGTATAGATCTGCTATGGGGTGATTTCATGTACAGTGGGGGGGGGATATAATTCGATCCCCTGCTGATTTTGTACGTTTGCCCACTGACATAGAAAATTATGTCTATAATTTTAATAGTAGGTTTATTTTAACAGTGAGAGACAGAATAACAAAAAAAAAATTAAAATCCAGAAAAACACATTTCAAAAAAGTTATAAATTGATTTGCATTTTAATGAGTGAAATAAGTATTTGATCCCTTCGCAAAACATGACTTTGTACTTGGTGGCAAAACCCTTGTTGGCAATCACAGAGGTCAGACGTTTCTTGTAGTTGGCCACCAGGTTGTAGTTCACACATCTCAGGAGGGATTTTGTCCCACTCCTCTTTGCAGATCCTCTCCAAGTCATTGAGGTTCAGCTCCCTCCACAGATTTTCTATGGGATTAAGGTCTGAAGACTGGCTAGGCCACTCCAGGACCTTAATGTGCTTCTTCTTGAACCACTCCTTTGTTGCCTTGGCCGTGTGTTTTGGCTCATTGTCATGCTGGAATACCATCCACGACCCATTTTCAATGCCCTGGTTGGCTTCAATGCCCTGGTCCTGACGGTACCTTCCATCATCCCTTTGATGCGGTGCAGTTGTCCTGTCCCCTTAGCAGAAAAACACCCCCAAAGCATAATGTTTCCACCTCAGTGTTTTGGGGTGGGGATGGTGTTCTTGGGGTCATAGGCTGCATTCCTCCTTCTCCAAACAAGGCGAGTTGAGTTGATGCCAAAGAGCTGGATTTTGGTCTAATCTGACCACAACACTTTCACCCAGTTCTCCTCTGAATCACTGGCAAACTTCAGACGGGCCTGTACATGTGCTTTCTTGAGCAGGGGGACCTTGCGGGAGCTGCAGGATTTCAGTCCTTAACGGCGTAGTGTGTTACCAATTGTTTTCTTGGTGACTATGGTCCCAGCTGCCTTGAGATCATTGACAAGATCCTCCCGTGTAGTTCTGAGCTAATTCCTCACCATTCTCATGATCATTGAAACTCCACGAGGTGAGATCTTGCATGGAGGCCCAGACCGAGGGAGATTGACAGTTATTTTGTTTCTTCCATTTGCGAATAATGGCACCAACTAGGCGCGTTTCCATTACAGATTTGCACAAAACTTTGGCGATATTTTATAAATGTCGATAAAAAAGTATTGCGAAATAACGGCGTTTCCATTAACAGATGTTATGCGATAGAAACATATTTTTTTTCCTCTCGCGATAAGTCATGGCAACGGAATTTGATGGGATTTTGGCTATATTTAATCAAAGGAGACGCGTGCATGTATCTTTACAAAAGCAGCATGGAGAGTTGCTTCAGAAACGTGCGCGGCGCGGCTCATATAAACACAAGCATAGACTAGAGATCAACTCCGGTGGCCGTATCAGAGCCACACTGCGCCGCAGACGTGTGCAGTTTAAATTGTCTAAGCATGAATGGCAGGCAAAGCCCCTTATACTTGAGAGCGGAGACGTATTAAGTGTTTCTTGGAGGTTATAGTACGTTGAAGAATGATCATATGACAATTTACCTGTAAATGCGAAAAAAAACGTTTCCATTGTACTTTTGCGAATTATTAATTTTTTGCGTTGCCTGAAAAACAACGTCATGCGAGCGTAAAAACTTTTTTGCGATATATGGGCATTTTTGCGAAATTGACCCGTTTCCATTAGCAGTATTTTCAATACGCAATTTCAATTTGTCCAATTTTGTTTGTCACCTTCTCACCAAGCTTCTTGGCGATGGTCTTGTAGCCCATTCCAGCCTCGTGTAGGTCTACAATCTTGTCCCTGACATCCTTGGACAGCTCTTTGGTCTTGGCCATGGTGGAGAGTTTGGAATCTGATTTCTTTTGTTTGAGAATTTGGATTGATTGCTTCTGTGGACAGGTATCTTTTATACAGGTAACAAACTGAGATTAGAGAGTGCTCCTAATCTCAGCTCCTTACCTGTATAAAAGACACCTAAGAGCCAGAAATCTTGCTGATTGATGTGTGTGTGTGTGTGTGTGTGTGTGTGTGTGCTTATCTCATTGTAGTAAAAGTTTAGTAAAAAAGTAAAAATGATGCAAACTTCCATCTTGCACTTTGAAATCTTTCATTTTTAATTGTTTGTTGGTTTTCGGTTTTTCATGTACTCGTTGTACATTGTGCCATTTAAAGATTTTTGGAACGAGCCCATAAATTCTAACTATCTGAACCCCAACTATTTAAGCCTAAAGTAAAAGCAGTGATATTTTATTACCTTAGAGAAAATGCATTGGCATCTTATGAGGGCATTTGTCATGCTAATGGTCTTCCAGCTAGAACTTTCACAGGCTGTGCTTATACTGCCAATAAAGTCAGCTTGGCTGTGAGATAAGCTTGAAATGAGACTATTTTTACACTCCAGGGTCTGTGAAACACCAGTGTGTGCCCACCTAAAGCAGGTGCGCGTGTGACCTCCAGATCATTCCCCCTCCAGAACGGCCATTGTTCGATCTCACCTCAGAACCCTGTCACCTCATTCAGCCTTAAACCTTCTGCATGTTGAGCAGTAATTATCCACACTGGGGCTCAGTCTCAATAAAGATAGGTTTGTAGGGTGAGGTCAAAAGTGATATAATACAAGCTTTGATTAAGGACATCATGTCTGATTATATATCATGGACTGTAATGACTGATTTGTGCGTTTATGCCCTGCTATGCTTTCTTTTGTATCTCACTCTCATTTTCTTTCAGCACACTTATTGCCATGTGCAATATCAGCTACAGCACCACAAAAAACATTCAATCGAATGTTAATGTGTGACTTGAGTATTAGCCTAATGTTTTTAACAGCAGTGTAACAGCACAAGCGTCAACCGAACAGGCAGCCGTTGTTCACAAACAGCTAAATGTTAAAACCAGGGAAATTGAGCAATCTAACCATGTAATTTAATATGACCAAACTGATTTAAGGAGCCGTTTGACCAGCCTGAAATGAATCCCTGCGGGCATTTGAACGGCTGTGAAATCAACAGTTGCTGCTGCAGATTTTAGCACGTCTTAAGCAGGGAGTAAAACCAAGACCTAGTGTGGAACCACAAGATTACTCCAACCCAAACACAGGGCCAATGTGCGGTCAGAGGATTAGGTAAATGCTCACCAATACTGCTGTAGGAGACACTGAGGTCTTTGACTGAGGTTATAGATGTGATCCAAATAAATGACAAGTTATGTTTTATTATCAAGGATTTGACTGTTTGTAGAGCAACTAAACACACTTACAGTGTTTGGATATGATCACAGATAATATAATGTTTGCCATAATGTTTTCCAAATGTGTCCTTCTACCCACTTTTTTAAGGTCATACCTCATCATAAAATAAAGAAAAAGAAAGAAAATGAAATAAAAGTTTTTATTCGATTCTAAGACCTTAAAGCAAATTTCCTTAATTTTATTACCGTAATGCACAAAATCTTGTTAATGTAATAAAAAAGTATATTATTTTGTATAATATTTTTCAGTTCTAAGAAAAAAAGTCAGAATTGCGATATATAAACTCAGAATGTAGATTTGTTTTGTTAAAAACGCTCAGTTGTCAGAAAAAAGTCAGAATTGTGAGATTAAAACTCAGAATTTCAAGTCATAAACTCGCAATTGCAAGAAAAAAAGAAACAGAATTATAAGATTTAAACTTGCACTTCTGATAAAAAAAGTTTGAATTGCAAAATATTAACTCTTAATTGCAAGTTTGTAACTTGCAATTAAGAGATACAAACTCTAAAATAAATTCTAGATTAATAAGAAAAGTAAGAATTCTGAGATATAAACTCACAAATTAACAATTGCGAGGAAAAGTCAGAATTGTGAAATAAAAAGTCAAAATTACTTTGTTTATTTTTTATTTGATGGCAGAAACACGATTTCAGATATTTGCAGTTTGGAGAAAAATGTCAGAATTGTGAGAAATAAACTTGCAATTGCAAGAAAAAGACAACAGAGACAATTGCAATTGAAAAAGACAATTGCATTTGAGAGATACAAACTCTAAGATAAATTCTAGATCATTTTAAGAAGAAAAGTCAGAATTGATATATGAACTCGCAATTTAGCAATTGCGAGGAAAGGTCAGAATTGTGAGATAAAATGACATTGTTTATTTTTTATTTCATGGCAGAAACACATTTTGGAGATTTGGAGTTCAGAGAAAAACATCAGAATTGTGAGATATAAACTCACAATTGCAAGAAAAAGACAGAATTCTGAGATAAAAATGAGACTCCAGCATGTTTTTTGTGAGATTCTCCCATTCCTTTATACAGTAAGTATACCTGCAAGAATCTTTTAAAAATTTAATTTAAGGGCATCTGACGATGGATGAAGTATTAAATCGCTTCATGAAATTGCCTCCATTCACCAGCTCTGAAGCAAGCAAAGTAACACGTGGGTTGCCATGATGTGGTAACGGTTTTACAGTAGCCAACTGTTTTTCACATTGAACATAGAAAGCACAACATGTCACACGGTATAATCATCAGATCAATCACATATGGTGTACCCATAGTAATAAAATACAACATGCATTACATTGCATTAAATTGCCCTTGCACACCGATGTTTTAATGGAATGAGATTTAATAAAAGCTGAAAATCTATGGCGCCACTGGTAAATACCAGTCGGCTCAATATCACAAAAAGTGCATTAACTAACCATTATGTTTTTCATGTCTCTCAATCCATAGGTTGCTTTTAAGGTCTCATGTGAATTTTCTTGAGTTGGGTGAGTAATGGGATGCTACGTGAATGGAGTTTATATAAGGTCTCCAGTTCTATCTGTTGGCAGACACAAAGACAGAAGACACCTTCCACCTGAGTCGCACCATCTGAAATGGAGGCCCAGCTTCTACAACAACAAACACACCACGACTGGATAGTGATGGGATTCAGATTGATGTGATGTGCCTGATTGTTACTGATTAAACCAATCACACCCCATCTGATTTTAATGTGCACTAGGGATGTAACGGTATGAAAATTTCTAATCACGATTATAGTGACCAAAATTATCACGGTTATCAGTATTATCACGGTATTGTTAAAATGTGCTGGAGATGTTCAAAAAGTACCGAAACATAAATCACTTCACCAAGTTTCATACTTAAAAATCAACAAAAAGCAAATAAAATGACTTTTTGTTTGCATAATCACTAAAACAATAACATTACCAATGAGGTCTGGATTTTAAATTACAATTTGACTGACACCAGTTTAATAGCATGTTCAAATAAATAATGTAAATGTTCAAATAAAGCTTTGAAAAAGTTTAACATAAAAGGTAGACCACACATTTCAGCCTTTAAAGAAAAGGGTTTAATTAAAATGATAATTAATAAATGATTATATGTATTTTATCGGCTCCATAAATAATCCTATATAGCATATCTGAATTGTTTAAATGTACATAAGTTTGTTTTTCATCAACCGGTTAAAATTTACAGCAGGTCATGCAAATTTGGTCAATTTTTTGGCCAGACAGAAACTGCACACAGACTGAAAGTAAATAAGTGTCTGTAAATCCACTCTCTGGCAGCAGGTGGCGCTTTAGATGGAAAAGCTGAATTACAGCTGATTCCTGTGAACTCCGCGAACACTTCCTTTAGGTATTACATGGAGCGAAGATGAGAACAAAATGCCATCGAATTGTTTCTGAAGACAGTCAGATCCTTCAGAGGTACATTCATATGATTAATTCATTGATATATTAATTTGTATAATTCCCTTAGCACTCTTTTAAAACCTCCCAGCTTTTCCGCCCTATTTTCACTCAGAACGAAACTATTGTGCTGCTGTGCGCTCATGAGACTGTTACTGAAAACTCTGCTTGATGCCGGACAGTATTTATTTATCGCGAGTTGTTTAAATCACGGTAATCGAATACGGTTTTAATGATAATTAAAATATGAAACGGTAATACTAACCGCGGGGAATTTTATCATGATTTATCGTCAAACCGGTAATCGTTACATCCCTAATGTGCACAGAGACACTGTGATATAGGTGGAGACGTGCTTTCGATTCTCATATAAGTAGAGAGGGATTGTAGATGTCATGGATGCCCGAAGTGTGATACTCTGCTTTGGTGATGAATCCATATACCTGAGGAGACTGAATGCACCATAAAACACATTTATTTATTGCCCATGATCTTAGACCCAAGAACTGCAATTGATCTTGTAACTAATTCTTCATTGGACAGCTGTGAAAAATCAAATGAATGAGAAATCACATTTCCATTGAGCATTTTGAAAGATTTTAATGTATTATGAAAACATTTAGTAATTTTTGGAACTTCAAAAACATGGTTTATTGCTCAAATTAAAATGTAAAAAAAGGACTTCTGCAACTTTCTAACAGCAAGCAGGTGCATGTCTGTGCATATTTACATGTGAACGATGCCTGTTTGGTGTTAAGAAACTTGGGCTGCTCAATCATGGAAAGGTAATGAGAAAATATATGCTATTTTCAAGAAAAATGTGGGAAAGTCCGCTAAACCTTTGCTGTTCCTGGATGTTTATATGTGTTAAACACCAGCTGCTCTACATGTTCTCCTGAAGTTTTCTTTTTTTTGAAAGATGTTAGTAGTTTTATTAAGCTAGGATGCATTCAATTCTTCAAAGTGGCGTTTATATTGTTTAAAAAATTATTCAAATCAATGTTATTCTTTTTACTCATCAGAAACTATATATCACAGTTCACACAAAAATTAAGCAGCACAACTGTTTTCAATATTGATACTAAGAAATGTTTCTTGATCACCAAATCAGCATATTAGAATGATTTCTGACAGGTCATGTGACACTCAAAATTCAGCTTTGCATTACAGAAATAAATTATATTTTAAAATGTATTCAAATAGAAAACAGTTATTTTAAATTGTAAAGATATTTCAAAATATTTCAGCTTATACTGAATTTTTAATCAAAAATTCAGCCTTGGTGTAAGAAAATGTTCAAATAATGTGTGATAGGACCCCTATAAGGCCAATAACGAACTTTAAAGTGTGAGAATATTACTGATATTAATCAGTACCTCCTTAGTAATTGAACCTCCTTTAATTTCCTTATAAAAGCTCTTTGAGTCTTGAGCTAGCAGCAAGCAAAGTGTGCACACACTCATATAGTGTGTAAGGTCCCATAGCAGCTCAATTAGCTTGCTCTTGACTAATCTAATGATTACGCTTATCATTTACTGGCCTGTCCAGTCTCGTTCCTCACGGGTGCAATAGGTCAATAGGAAAACACTGGCTTTAAATTCACAGAGGTTGTATGTGGACATTATAAATGCAGTGAGTTTCTTTTCGAGGGCAGCACAAGTGTGTTTACAGTAAAGGCTCTGAAATGAGGCGAATAATTGAGCTCTGTTTCCAGCCTCTCTTCCAGGTGTGAACCCTCTCTGGAAGACAATTAAGTCATTAGTTCAATGCACCTGAACAGAGACCCACCACACGTTAACTGATTACACCTTCCAGCAGGACTGTACTCTGTTGCAGCAGAACACAGCGCTAGCGACGCCAAGGTCATGGGTTCGAATCTCAGGAAACGCACATTCTTGAATGCACAGTATGTTGCTTTGGATAAAAGTGTTTGCCAAATGTATTAATATAAATAACTGAATATTTCACTATAATTGACTACTCAATGAACTGATGTAATTTATGAAATTGTTACTGAAATATTACATTTTATATAAAAGAAACTATTTTATTTCTTGTGTTCCCAAATGTAAAGTAAACTAATGGAAATAAGTGTTATTTGGTTTTTCTTTGTAATTATTTTGTGAAATCTGTGAAAACTTTTTCTGCACTATTTTTAGAGTATATTTGGTATTTCTGTTTGGGGTTAAACATATTTTTGTAAGTCTCTTATATGATCATCAGGGCTGTATTTTTGTTGATCACAAATACAGTAAAACCAGTATTATTAAGGAATAATGTTATAATTTAAAACAATTTTTTTTCAGTAATGATGAAAGTGGTCGTGCTGCTTAACGTTTTAATGGAAACCATGATTTTTTTTTTTCAGGATTCAGAATGAAAAACAGTTTTTGAGTCTTTACTGTCACTTTTGATACATTTAATGCATCCTTGCTTAATAAAAGTATTAATTTCCTTTAAGTGCTTTTTATTAATCTAAATGCACTTAAAAGAAACTAAAAATCTAAATCCCTTTACCATGTGCACTTCTAATGACTGTATTTGTAAACTCCACCAATGTCCCATGTCTCCTCATGATTAAGGAGAAATACCTCACCAGGATCATTACAGTCATCCTCCGCCACGGCTCTTTTACAGGGCCATTTATAAAGAAAACTAACAGGGATGATTACATTTGGACACTGACTATCAGGCTAATTTAAGGATGAGCGAGTCGGCGGAATCGTGTAAATGTTCTTTAGGGACACTGATGAACATGCAAAGGCTGTTTCGGCTATGGAAAACACCAATCAGAGTTATGTCCACTAAAAACGAATAGGGAGAGAATGAAATGTATAAGTCAGGCATATATATATATATATATATATATATATATATATATATATACATGCAGTACAGCATTAAATGTCTTGCTGATTGAGAATGCTATACATCACAGCTCAACGCTGCATGGGACAAAACTGCCTTCATGAGAAAATTCTTTTTTAATGCTATCTGTAGGGAAAATCCTAAACAGATAAAAACAATGAGATGATGTAAACAATGCACAGCTGAAGTGAAACAATTTGTAATGATAATGTTTAAGTCTGAATTGCAAAAACATTGGATGATTAATTTGTACAAGCTACTGTGCAGAAGATTTTTTAGTAGCCTACATTGTGCTATTAATATAACCCAGACAGCTTTCTGGATCTGGATGGAATTGGATGCTATCCTGACAGTACATAACACTGATTCAGGCCAGTGGCTGGTACAGTTATGAAATATGGCTTAACATATTTTAGTATAGACAGATATTTCATCAGCCAT
This sequence comes from Barbus barbus, assembly GCF_936440315.1. NCBI lineage: Eukaryota > Metazoa > Chordata > Actinopteri > Cypriniformes > Cyprinidae > Barbus > Barbus barbus. The sequence goes on from NC_136751.1 coordinate 24,637,192, forward strand.
AAACTAAATGTTTACTTATGTTTTTGTAAGCATTCATTTATACACTACTTTACACACTTTACACATACCCAAACCTCAATATGTCTCAAACTTGTATTTCAAGGTAGCAAAGTCTGCAAGCAAACATAAGAGACTTCAGTGTGAACACAAGCATTTTGTATCAAGTTATTTCAGTTATAACAGTCATCTTATTCTGTCGTTCTTACTGGCTTCTTGTTCTGTCGTAATTACTGTCGTCCTGTTCTGTCGTTCTAACAGTCATCTTATTCTATCGTTCTTAATGTCGTCTTGTTCTGTCACCATAACCTTCATCAGGGCGGTAAAGTTAGTTTCAAATTTCATATTTGACTAGGCTCTAAAGCAGCATACATAACTTTATACATAAGGACAGTCTGCAAATTCACCTCACAGTACAAAACCAAGTCCAATAATTTATTAAAATTAATGTTTACAGGACAATAGTAAATGCCTAGTCGGCAAACAGGCTAAATATATTTGGCCAATATCTCGCCTTAGACAATACTTCCAGCATGTCCCTTACTGTCTGTACAGTACACAAATATTTTCATGAAAAAAATTAGGCTACTGTATTTTTTTCTTCGTGTTACAAAGGTTGTAGAAGACTGACTTATTACAGGTGAAATTTTGCCAATACCTGCTTTACTGGATGTACAGTTCACAGATATTTTATGAAAAATTACAGAAAAAACTACTGTTATTCACCAAAAAGGCTTTTTCATGTTTCAGGTTGTTGTATGTATCTACTTACAAAACTTACTACAGGTGAGAGTTTGCCAATATCTCCATTACTGTATGTACAGTGCACAGATAGTTTATGAAAAATTACAGTAATTTACCAATAGTTTTTTTTTTCATGTTCCAAAGTTTGTAGTATGTCCCTAGATACAAGACTGACATGTGAGATTTTGGCAATACCTCCTGTCATATATGTACATTACACAATTATTTTCATCAAAATTCCTGAACACAAAGTTTTTTTTTTCATGTTGCAAAGGTTGTAGTATATTGCTAGTGACCAGACTGACTTACTACATGTGATATTTTGCATTTACTGTATGTGCAGTACACAAATATTTTAGAAACAACATTTCTGTAATTTATCAAAAGGGTTTGTTTATGTTCCAAAGGTTGTAGTACACTCTTAGTTACAAGATTGACTTACTACAGGTGAGATCTTACCAATACCTCCCTTACTGTACATACAGTACACATATATTCTTAGAAAAAAACTACAGTAATTTACCAAAAGGGTTTACAGTGTACAAATGCACAGTGCACAAATATTTTTAGAAACAGTTTGTAGTGTTTTCTTATTTACAAGACTACTACAGGTGACTTACTACAATATTTCCCTTACTGTATGTACAGTACACAAATAGTTTTAGAAAAAACCTACAGTTATTCACCAAGAGGGTTTTATCATGTTCCAAAGGTTATACTATATTTAGTCAGTTTTGCCCACTAGTAATTTACTATTGTTTCATGTTCTAAAGGTTGTACTACAGTCATTTTTATGAAACTAGTTGTGTACTGTACATATATGATGGGAGTTATTGGCAAAATCTCACATGTAGTAAGTCAGTCTGGTATCTAGGAACATACTATAACCTTTGGAACATGAACAAAACCTATTGGTAAATTACTGTAATTTTTTACTGTAATGTGCACTGTACATACAGTAAGGGAGATATTGGCAAACTCTCACCGTTAGTAAGTTTTGTAACTGCAAACATTATGAGAATGTTACTTTGGAATGCTCACTGAACCATCTGAAACGAATTTGCAACATTTAAAAGAAAAAAGTGCATACATATCCAACTTCAGAGGCAATGTTTTTGTGCTAACGTTTTGAGAACATTACTAAAGACCCAAACTTTGAATGAACGCTCTTTTAACGTTACTGGAAGAATGTTTGTTCATAACTTTGAGAGAACATTGCCAGAACGTTAACCAAAGTTCTGAGAACGTTCCCTGGTGGATTTGTAGTAAGCAATTCCCCTGGAAACGTCTGAAAACAGGACACATCTTTAATTTCTATAATTTTCAAATGTTGCACATCAAAACTGCACATGGCAAGCATAACAGTGTTTCATTTCTGTTCAGGATATTTAGTGAAAGCAGAGAACGTGACCCTGTTAAACTTCATCCATAAAGAGAGCAGCAGTCACGCCTGTAGGAGTCAGTAAACCTCTTCCAGCCGCTCCGCCGCATTTCCGCTTCCACTGGATTCAAGAGTCCCTGCTGAAAGAGCTGCGAGGGGCTCTGAAGCACGAGAGGGTTCGGTGTATGTCAGAATCACATTTATGCCTCAGATAAGTGACTGAAAGTTTGTTGCAGCGCTCAGTCGGAGTTAAAGTGAATGCGGAGGAAAGAGTTTCACCTGCAAACTTTGTTTTGGTCTCAGAGTGTTTGACAGACGCTTCCAGGATCAGACGCCAGACAGGTAAGAACATGCTAATGTAAAGTAAACTGATAAAGGGTCATGATGAATGAGTTTTATGACTGAATATTCGTGTGTATATCGGTTGTTTTGTTTTTATCTACTGAGGAATTTAGATGGCTAGTTACCTGTTGGAAAAGTTGTCATACTGATTTATTTTCAGCCCTAGATGTGATGATTAATAACCTTCAAAAAACATTTACAAAGTTGCATTGTAAAAGAATGTTACAATATAAAATCCTGCTGTAAATTCTAAATGCAGTAACACTAAACAGAAAAAAGGGATTAGAATGATACAGTAAAAACCTGTTGATTGGTTAACTGTTACCATACCATAGAAACTAAAATATTGCTTTTTACTATAACATGTTTTTCTTTTCAATATTGATAAGGATGAACGGACATGGACTATATTATAATGTATTATAATGAATACATTTATTCAAATAAAGTATATCTATTTATCATGCTTTATGAATAATCTTATTCCCATTTTTTTACAGCGTCTTTTTAACATTTAATATACCAGGCATATTTTAAGTAAGCACTGGTAAAATTTTATAATCATTTAGATGTGAACTAATCTGTTAAGACTTCTGATCTTTAAGGACTTAATGAAAGTTATGTTGCCAAAAACTGTATATTATACAAGCTATAGCATGTCATAAAATGTAAGCGGTGTAAAGAGAGTTTCAAGAGTTTGAGATCTTAGCTGGACATGAGTTAGGAATGTTAGAGTGCAGAGGTATTTCAGGAATCAGAGCTTAAATTCAGAGCTCTTTGAGAGACAACAGCTGAAAAGAGATCAATATGTTCTAAAGTGGCCAGAGTCGCATGTTTTCAGCTGTCACATGCATGGTCAAACCGAGACTTATAAAGCTCACGAGGATATACAGAATGATTTAGCCAGACTGAATGTTTTATTCTGGTGTTTTATCAAATGTTTCTTATTTGGAATAGTTTCCTTTAAACACTCATGGCCCCTGTTTCAAGGAATGCTGAGGTTATCTGATGTCCTTTTCAGAGCCGTTCGTCCACAGCAGGGCTTTTTTGTCCTTCTGTAAACAGCCTCCCCATTCTGGATTTGTGTCCATGTAGTCTCAGAAATGGCCGTTGTGTTTACACTCTAGAAGATCAGCATGTATCCCTTTGACCCTGACCCTCACATTCCTATTCTGCATCCTGCCGGAGCAGGCGGTCCTCATGACCACTGCTCTCCAAGGCCTGCTGCTGGGGGGGAACACATGTGGCAATATACTCTGCACTGCAGGGAAGGCACGTGGCACCAGTTTTTTTTTTTTTGTGGCTGATGAGTCCCCTCCCCAACAGCTTCATCATCCTCTCTTTTAAAGAGCCTGTGATTAAACTCACCACACCGAGTTTTCAGTCTAATCAAACCCTTCTGCTGGATCTCATTGTTTTTCATCTTTATTGGAGTTCCCGTTGGAAGATTAAAATGTTGATATAACAGGCACCAAAGCTTTTCATTGCACACACTCTGAATGAGTATCTCCATGTAAAAGCTTACATTAACAATCATTTTGCAAAGCTGTAAATAAAACAAAGATTATAAGATATAAAACACTGATGAATATGCAGTCATCAAAATGGAGTAAATTGCCCGTTGAAAGTAACTTGATGCTTCAAATAAAGATTGTATCGATTAGCCTACATTATGTTAGTAGGTGGCGACAAGTGACTGTTAAAAAATATTTGTCATTGAAACATTCAATCAAGAGATTCATTCAAAAACACTGATTCATCCAATAATGAAGCATGTGAAGTCTTTGAGTGCGTCAGTGAATCGTTTACTCAAGAGATTCATTCAAAAACACTGATTCATCCAGTAATGAAGCATGTGAAGTCTTTGAGTGCGTCAGTGAATCGTTTACTCAAGAGATTCATTCAAAAACACTGATGATTCATCCAGTAATGAAGCATGTGAAGTCTTTGAGTGCGTCAGTGAATCGTTTACTCAAGAGATTCATTCAAAAACACTGATTCATCCAGTAATGAAGCATGTGAAGTCTTTGAGTGCGTCAGTGAATCGTTTACTCAAGAGATTCATTCAAAAACACTGATGATTCATCCAGTAATGAAGCATGTGAAGTCTTTGGCTGTGTCCAAATTCAGGGTCTGCATCCTTCGGAGTACTCATTTGAAGGATGTTACGTCACAGCGCCGCGACGAAGGCTGTCCAAATTCGTAGGATCCTTCAAATGCGGCCCACAAATACGTCCTCCTTTTCCCCGAATTGGAAGGATGGGTGTGGTGGATCCTTTCCCGTCCTACCTATCCCATAATTCTTTTCGGCAGAGCGTAATGGCGGACGAAGCGAGCGGTAGCGGAGTGGGAGAGGAGTTTCTCTGACAAAACAAGCTAAAGTTTATGCTTCGGCTCAATGAATTTGTAGGAGAAATTAGTAGAATACTTAAAAACAAATAAAAATAGGCTATAATGGCTTACCTGGATGTGACTGTCTTGTAGTCTGATATAAAAAAACTCTCCGACAACGAGCAAAGAAAGTATTTAATTTATTTAATTGCTTTATTTCTTCCAAAAGAATTAAAATGAGGAGAATAACTCTTTGTTTGTCCATTTTCCCGCTTCTTGCTTGGCGCTGTCACGGTTGCTAGGCGACAGGATATGATCAACGGGTAAGGGAGGGAACTGAAAGAAGGGTAGGCTGTCCAAATTCACAAACACCGACTTCCGGGTTTTGCGGACTTCGGAGGATCCCTCCTCCTTCAACCGGGTAGGAAGGATCCTAAGGAGGATGCAGACCCTGAATTTGGACACAGCCTCTGAGTGCGTCAGTGAATCGTTTACTCAAGAGATTCATTCAAAAACACTGATTCATCCAGTAAGGAATCAAGTGAAGTCTTTGAGTGATTCTTTGAATTGTTTACTCAAGAGATTAGTTTAAAAAGTCTGATTCATACAGTAATGAACCGAATGAAGTTTTTGGGTGAATCATTGAATCATTCATTCAACTTGAAATCAAATTAATTAGAGAGATTTTTAAAAACACTGCAGCAATTAGCATTTTGTCAGAACCTCTATTAAATTACATGTTATTTTGTTTAGTTGTCTCTTGAGAATCATGGGAGAATCAGAAATTGTGATTCTCACTTTCTCCAGAACTGTGCAGCTCTAAACAGTTCTAGGTCTTTCTACTTCAAAATTTTATGTATATTTATTTTTTTACCTTGTAATTATTAAATAGCAATTTCTATGTGAAAATCATTTCAAAATAAATCCTACACTATTTTTTCCCCAGCGTACTTGGTTCTTGATTTACATTTTGGAATAAATGAATCATACACTAGTGTTTTTTGTAGTAGTTTGCATCATCTCTAGCTCTAACTCATCATGCTTAATTGATCTGTTTTTCCAGCCTGATGTTCACAAACATTCCCATTATATCCAGCCGACTAAACATCTACCCGCTCTCACACCCACACTGAGTCCACAGTTGTTAAATCAACAGTTTTGTTCTCCTTTTGACCTCATTGGCTCATTCGCCCAGTGCCAGGCTGCTCAGTGCAGGGTGGGATCACTGGTCATGGACGGGAACAAGAGCTGCTCTGTGCCTCTGTGGGTACGGGACAGCATCGGCCTGATAGTTCAAACTGTGACTTAGCAGAAACAGAAGAAAGCTCAGCTTAACACTTCACTTGCAGCTGTGTGACATAAGCACAGATAATGACATCTCGAGCAGTTACTAGTTAGCCTGCATGGCATTTGGGCTCATGACATCACCGTAATAGATGTCATATCATTACATGAAGTAGAGCAGACAATGTACAGTTGACTGTAGCTTAAACTAAAACAGCTAATATTAACTGAATTCTCATAAATTGGCCCAAATTCATTTTTTTTGTTATTTATTTTGAGGGAAAGTCTGTGGAATGCATTCAAACTTGGTAAAATGTGTTAACCAGAGCTGAGATGTCATATAAATATAAACATAATTGTGAGGGGCTTCCTGTGACATTCTGGCTTTGTTTGATTTCCAGTAGACTACAGTTTGATGTTTTCATGCTGCTAAGCTAATTATGCCATAATAAACATAAAAAGTGCACAAACATTGGTTTAAATTATAATAGTTTTTTTGTTTTTAATAAATGAATACTTTTATTCAGAAAATATGCATTACATTTATGAAAAGTAATTCTAAGTTTTACAAAAAGGCTTCTGTTACAATAGACTTCTATTTTATATAAATCAAATGCTTAATATTTCTATTTATGCTCAAAAAGCAAACATGTTAAGCAAAATATTACTTGTTATTAACATTGATAATAAAAAGAAATGTTTCTTGAGCACCAAATTAGGATATTAGAATGATTTCTGATGAATCATGTGACCTAGGGATGTCAAATGATTAATCGCATCCAAAATAAGTTTTTATGTAATATATGTGTGTGTTCTGTGTATATTTATGTATATATAAATACACACACATACAGTATATAATTAGAAAATATTTACAAGTATTCACATGTCTATATTTATATTCATATAATTTATATTATAAATAAATATATTTGATATATAAAAATAAAAAAATTCTGAAATATATACATGCATGTGTGTTGATTTATATATGCATAATAAATATACACAGTACACATACATATATTATGTAAACAAAAACTTTTATTTAGGATGCGATTAATCGCGATTAATCGTTTGACAGCATTACTGAAGACTGTAGTATTGATGCTGAAAATTCAGCTTTGCATCACAGGAATAAATTACATGTTAAAATACAAGTCATTTCAAAGTGTAATATTTTACTATGCCACTGTTAATACTGTATTTTTGACCAAATGTAGCCTTTTTCAAAATTCCCAAACTTGAACGGTAGTGTATATTTATAATAATTTCTCTCTTCTCTGTAAACCATCTTGGCCGGTGTTTTTTTTTTTTTTGCAATGCGTTCTGGCATTGCCTTTTCTTGATCTCTTTTCTTGATATAGATTAACAGCTCACTAGGTGTTGGAATGAAGCTAATGTTTTACGCTGTCGACATCTGCACTCAATACGTAAGAAATTTTCATTTATCAATTCATCCATCCATGTAAAAGGACATTCAAATTTATGGTCCCTGATACCCTTTTTTCTATCTTTTTTCTTTTTTGCTATGGCTATTCATCTATATCTCCGTAACATAGCTCCGTTATGGTGATAACTAGCTATATGGCAAGTACATTCTTGTCTATATTTTGACTCTGTGACTCAACCACATGCTGTTGTTTACAGTCTTTCTATTTTGGAGAGCAGACTGTGTTGGTTACACAGGGAAAAAAGAGCAGTCTTTCTGTTTTAAATATCACGCCTTGCGGCTCAACTTGAATTCCCGAAGATGTGATGTTGATAAGGTTGGAGTTTTTTCATGAATGTGTTTGCATGTGTTGCAGGGAAGATAACTCACCAATGCCTAGTGGTTTATGGCATGTTGTTTACTGAGTCCAGCAAGCCGTTTCAAGTATGTTATTTGCTTTATGTGTGCCTGTTCCAATTAAACCCTCCAACAGAAGTTGCCCACATGTTTAGTGTTCCCTGTGGAGGAGGCCTTCCAGCCAGTTTGTCTTAGGCAATTGAAAGCAATTGTCCTTTGTGTAGGTTTATGTCTGTTTTGACCTTTTTCAACAGCACTGCAGTTGATGTGTCAATGTGTGCCTGACACACCTCTATGACGTTGGTTTCCAAAGCATTGCTGGGCCATTTTAAGGTGTTATGCGTGTGTTGTAACTTGTTTTATGCAGTTTCAAGGCTGTTCTAGTTGCTAAGCTTCTGTATAGTTTCTAGGTGGTTGTTAAAAATGAACCGAAATCAATATTTGAGAGAGTACATAACCAGCCAGTGTTCAAAACTATCGCTTTACTTTAGCCCGATTTACAACGGATAGCTTATAATAATGTTTTCTAATTTGAGTGGTACGGGTAGGTTTTTTTTTCGCGGGAAATTCGAGCATGACACTGCATCATTACGTCACGTCTGTAAACATAAAGAAGTTTTCCCGGCTAGTAGGCTATAGCACGTGCGGATCCTGCAAGTGGCGCATCATTTATAGCCTTTTCTCACAGCAGATGGAATAATTAAATGTATCATTTTGATGGCGGATTGTGATCCAGAAAGGATTGTGTTTATGAAACATGTGAATGAAATTAAATTATATTCCAGTTTTAAACGTGCTTCTGATTACAGATAGCCTGGCATTACACAAGATTTGTATTCTAAAGAAAACCATTTCAAATGGAGCATAGTTTGCTTTTGGGGTTAAAAGAATTTCTTGATATGAAATTCGAATGGCATGACAATTAGTTTAGACTGTACAGAAATGGAAATCTACATGTTAGTACACACTATACCCATAGTCACGCAATGCTGATGTTGTTAACATTAATAATTTGAGAATAAAGTATAACAATAATAATCATTTTCGCAGTTTGATGTGATATGAGCAAACCAATCTTTAGATTAAATCACCGTAGTTAGCGCTATTTATGGTAATGCTTTTTTTCTCAGTTGGGCAGAACAAACTTGGCAGACTTGTTACTTGTTCACATGACAATATACGGTGAAAATTCTGATTTGGGTCATATATTCCAAGACGTAGGCTAGAATCTGTGATTACTAAGTGTTTGATTCACACCGGTGTGGTGACTGACAGCTACACATTCACCTCATAACATTAGATTAATCTGCGCCAACTGGCCATATCACGCCTACTGACATTTTCAAGTTTTGTGTTTCAGAAAAGTTATGACAATTATATTCCATCAGGCTCCTGGTACATCTGACACTTAGAGAACATTGACTTACATTGCTGTAATACAAAGCATATGGGTTCTTCTGATCAAACTGAATTGTGACTTTTATTGTCTTTTAGTTGGCATCATCAATGCAACAGCACGTTTGGGTGGGTCATATTTTATTGAGTTGAGAATTAGATCATCGTTAGGGAAAATGACCATTGAAAGCCAAGAGCGAGATCTTTCAGCCAAAGGTTCCAGTGCTGCCTTCCATCCTTCTGTTTCTACTCCCAGTATGGAGGCCAAAGCAGTATGACAGTTTGTTTAGAGTGTGTTTGAGGGTACATATGATGGTGTCATAGACAATACAAGAGTTTGACTAACTGAAGCCAGATGCCTTAGACTTTAGCCTTGGATGTGTCATGCTGCAAATTGAGGGAAACCACACGCAGCATTACAATAGGAAGGAAGGGTTTTTATGAGTCATGCATTTTGGGGGATTTCTAGTGTCATTTGGATCTCCAGCCATAAAACACATTTTCAGAGTCTGTAAGATGTTCACTCTATTAATATTTTTAATGTTGTTTGCTTAATTTCCATTTTGTACCATTGTCCATTTACCATTTTTTTTTTTGCAGTACATGTCACTCTCTTGGAAGTCTGCAGTGATTGCCTTTTACCCTAGGGTCCTAATCAACTTGTTGAGTTTATATTGCAATAAAGTCTTTACATATTACCATACAATTATACTTTGCATATCCGGATTTTATGGTGAATTTAGCTCATAAAAAACAAACTTTATTGTAGAAATAATCACAGATGAATTGCCTTCGATTATGAACGCGATATTGCATAGCTTGTCAGTGAACTACGGCTCTCGTGAATTAAATGCCGCTCCATCTGAAAGCACGTGATGGAGATTTACTACTAATCACAGAACTGGCTTTAATGACAAGATGCAAATGACAATCACTTGCGATTTATCGTGCAGCCCTACATGTAATATTGGCATAACATGAAAAGAATCAGTCAAAATGTTCTCAGCGCATCTCTTCTTTAGTAGTTTTATAGTCTTTAGTTTCTCTTCAGTTTAAGATTGATTATACAAATTTGCTGTTCACATCAAAACTTGAATTGAATGTAAAAAAACTGGACTTCTGTACCTAGAAATGCATGCAGAGTGGTGGATGTGAGCACAGTGGGATGGAGAATGGGGCCCTGGAGAGCCATCCTCACTACCTGAATGAAACCCAGCTAACTGCACACAAAAGGACCTTATTGGCAAGGCACAACCATCCCTTGCATTCCTCTCTGCCAGCACTCGGTTCAAAAGCACTTTTGTGAGCCTCTACATAGTTCAGGCCTTTTCGGAATTACTACCTCACTGTAGCAATTAAAGACATGGGTAAATATTACTTGGCCCAGTCCTCTTCACTGTACTATTATCACTGGGAATTTGATTCTTTATTCTTAACAGGGAGGAAGTGAGTAGTTTGGGAAGTTAAAGTAATGCACGGTGTGTGCTGTTGATGACATGTTCAAACCTGTCGCTGAAAGTCTCAGCACATCAGTAACTGATAGTATTCCACTTATCAGATAGGCAGCTTCATGTAGTTGTTCCGTGAATGCATTTGTTATGTGTTTTCCCTGTTTTGCCTCAGCATTACCTCTTTAAAAGCATTAGACCCATTTTTTTGGATCCTTTCCTGGTGTTCCAGAAGGCCTGTGAGATCTTAAGAGAGCAACTGAAGGCGATTTGTTTGGCAGCTACGCAGCTAGTCTGTAGACCTGATATAAACCATATTTGACGTTGCTTTAATGCAGTCATTAGCGTATCAGAAGGCAGCAGAAAGCTTTTTGATTGCCTAGTGTCCCTGCAGAGCCAGTAGTCCTGGACCATTTATTTCTCAATCACACTAATTCATTCCTGAGGTTTCTCCTGTATCACATTACTGGACATACGGTATTGGCAGATTGAAGGCTTGCCATCGCTCACCCTCCTAGTTTCGCAAGAGATTGCCTTGTCATTTAGTCATTTAAGCACTTTTTTTATTAATGCCATTCTGCATGACAGGAATACATAAGAAAAAGGCTGAGATCATTTTTTCATGTCCTCGGGTGAACTTTTTCAGGTCATGTGGAATTAGATGCTATATGAACCACTTCTGTTGAAGTGAGTTGTGATATCAATACCATATTTTTCATACTTTGTCACTTTGCGGTAAATGGCACTCGGTACACGTCTGGAACATTTGAATTCTGACTTTTTCCCTTTCCTCTTTTCAAGTGTGTTTCTTTTGGCCTACCCTTTGTGTATATGTGTGAATCGTTGGATTGAACAATAAAGGATAGCCTGCCATATCATTTTTTTTAATACATGCATTTTTATGCCCTGCAAATTTAAACATTTGGATTTCTGTGGTATTGGTTGTAAATTCTGTCAACTTTCTCAACTGTCAACTTTTTAAACTCTTAAGTTTGGTAAAATATATACTATGTTATAATTATATTATTATTTAAAAATATTGTTAAATTGATTAATGAATTGATAAATATAATAAATTAATCAGTTTTCTATAAACTTTATTTTTAGGTAAAAAATAATAATAGAATAATAAAATACACACACGCACACGCATATATTATTATTATCATTTTATTTTTATTTTTTGTATTGCGAAAGTATTATATTGGAGAAAATGTTGGCAGGCCAAGCAGGAATGTAAACTACCGGTCTCCAAAAACCGAAATCTGATAAATAAATCCTTATTATTGAGCTGAGAACAGACTGAACAGGATGTTCATGATTACTGTCTTTACTCAAGAGTCTAAAGGCAATTAACATTGCATGAGTCACGGTTTAATTAACTACAATTAATGGAAATTCCGAAAACTTCTGTTATTGTGAGTTTCCTGTAATGTTCATCAGAAATTATTTATATTAGTGTCTATCAACGTTAAAGACATTGGGCATTAATTGACATTACTTGAGTGTTTCGTGTCTTGTAAAGGGTTGTGAGCCTGTTGAATTGTATTTCAATTCCTGTATTTGAATTGAAAGCAAATGGGTTGCAAAACTGTCATTTGTATTTTGAATTCAAGGAAAGTGAATAATTGTTGAAGCTGTTTGTGTAGCTTTAACATGAGGTGATTTATCAAAGCTCAAGCAATCTAGCTGTTTTTCTCAATTCATACAAAAGTACATCGGCCAGACCTCAAATTGTAGGATTTACACCAATGCCTCCCAGCAGAGCAGCTCTTAAAATACGTGGTTGGTGAAATCAGCCAGTATGGGAGGTTGTACCAGAGTTTGATTAGTACACAAGTCATAGTTTTTCTTGGAAGACCTCAAAGGTTGCCTTCATAAGAGTTTACGTCAATTCTATCTGATTGATTGTAGTGAACTGTTGGCTTGGTGAACCACTATGCTACATTAGTTTTACAATCACACTGTAACATAATCTGTTTGGTTGTTGAGCGAGAATGTGCTTTTAAGTTAGTCTGCAGCAGCTGATGAATTTCAGGTGGTAGACACATCTTTCTTGATACATTTGCAAAAATTAAAGTTTAGTTCAGGTTTTTTTTAACGCTATTTGTAATTTGTCTATACAGGATTTCTTGCTGTACGAATGGTATAGCAGTTTATAATATTAGATTACCATATTATATATACATATATTTGGACATGATATCATCTAAATACCTTGATAATTGAAGGCGATTTGGATTCATCCAGTTATAATGATTTTGTTTTCTTGGTTTTTCATTTGGCTTCTGTTAGATTCAGCAAACTGTGTATTAGAAATGACTTGTCTGTGATGCTTTTTGAAAGGCAGTAATTATGTATGAAGACTCTAAATTTAGACATGATTGATATGCATAACAAGGTCAGTCTAATGTGTTCTAGCCTGGTTTTCATGTCAGTCATTAGCCCTTGTTTCAGTAATCCATTTTTAATTTTAAATGGCAAATAGCTGGATGTCAGGAAAGCCGCTAGACAAATTGCAGATTTTGCACAATGTGTAAAGAATATTTTGTGCACAGCTCAATCATAAGACAGCTCGGCTCAGTACAGGTTTAAAATGACTGATTTATGCTTTAGAAGATATTACGAGAAGAACAGAATTTGTAGCCGAAAGATGATCAAACGGGCAAATATGTGATATGTGTTCAGCCTGTTGTTGAGTTCTATTACCATGATTTCAGATTTTGTTTGTGTGTGTTTTTGTATGTGGCTGTCTCTCAGGTTTTGGGTAAGATGTCTGCTGGTCCTGTGTTTTGGAATGTTCTTCATAATTGCTATGTTGGTTTGACTGTTGGAGAGATTGTTTTCTATTCAAAGGTGTGGCAGCCTACAGAGATGTAGGAGAATTTTGCCTCTGACAATCATCATGGATATGTAGGGCAGGATGTTTTAAGGAGTAACGTACCTCCACTCAGTATTAAAAAAAAGTTAGATTTTCTCAGTATCAATTTAGTCAAGTAAGGCCAAACAAAACCTAGATTTTTCATATTCTAAAGAAAATGTGTTTGGTTCTTGCTGTAATCACTCTTACAATTGTAGGGTGGTTGTTATGAGGTTACTAAGGTCTTCTGGATCGTTGCTTGCAGACTTAAAAAGAACCCAAAATTACACAAACGTATGTGTTTACACATCTCATTTTTGAGAGAACTTTATAAAATAAATGCATGTATACTACCAGTCAAAATTTTATGAATAGTAAGATTTTTAATGTTTTTTTTTTTTATTGAAGTCTCTTCTGCTGTAAGGTCTGTTTTGGGTTTTGTTTCTTGTTCATGTTTTCATGTCTTTTATTTTGAAGTTTGGTCATGGTTCCTGTTTTGTCATGCTTCCCTTGCCCTCATGTTTCATTGCTATTGGTTCCTTTGTTCTATGTGTCATGTTCTGATTGGTTGTCCTTGTCATGTGACCCTCATAGTTTTGTATAAGTTTGCTAGTTAGTGCAATTGTGCCTGGTCGTGTATTGTCGTTGTAACCTGCTGTCGGTGAGTTTAGTTTGTTCATGCTACGTCTCTCTCATGCCACGTCAAGCCAAGTCTGTGTTAAGTCTGCATCTGTTTAGATCATGTTTGGATTATGGAAACCACTTTGTAAATAAACTGCACTTGGGTTCATACTACACTCGCCTTCAGTGGACTCCCTCGTTACAGAATACACGACCCCTACAATGAACCCAGCAGTTGGACGTCTCCTCTGCCTGCGTCAGGAGGGCCGGGCTATAGAGGAGTATGTGGCCGATTTTTGTGAACTTTCTCACTTGGTGAATTTTAATGACGTGACCCTAAAGGACATTTTTCGTTCGGGTGTCGACGAACCACTTCGTTCCAGTCTGCCAGGGGGAACAATTTGTTGGTCATTGGAACGATATATTGACTTTGTTCTGCTTTTGGCTGGGTCACCTCTGACTGTGGGAATTGCGGATGAGGAGCCCCGCAATTGTGCTGTACCTCCACCAAAGCCTGCTAACCCAGAACCTGCCAACATCACGTCTGCTACACCGAGGCCTGCTCACGTCATGCCTGCCACGCCACAGCTCGCTAATGTCATGTCTGTTACCCCAGGGCCCGCTCATGTCATGCTGGTTACTCAGGAGATTCTCCATAACATGGCTGCTATTCAAGAGCTCCACCGTAAGATAGCTGCCACGCAGGAGTCTCTTGGGAAAATGGACGCAGTTCTAAAGTCTGCTCACGTCATGCCTGCCCAGCCCGAGTCTGCTCACGTCATGCCTGCCCAGCCCGAGTCTGCTCACGTCATGCCTGCCCAGCCCGAGTCTGCTCACGTCATGCCTGCCCAGCCCGAGTCTACGGGGCCTGCTCACGCCACGCCTGAGTCCCTGGCCAAGATGGCCGCCACCAAAATGTCTTTTGGGGGGGGCTATAGTACCGAAGCTCCTGCTAATGCGGAGCTTGGGTCTGGAGCTAATGGATGCATGGTTGACGTATCTGACCTCCCATTAAATACCGCACTGTCTGTGATGGCGGTTGCCATTGGGTGTGTGTGGGCTGCACACTGTGCTCCTGAATCCTCGTCCTGCTCTGTCACGGCTATGGAGGCCGTGTGTGAATCCTTGTCCTGCCCAGTCATGGCTATGGAGGCCGTATGTGAATCCTTGTCCTGCCCAGTCACGGCTATAGTGTCCGCGCTTCAAGAGTGCCCTCAAGTACCCGCTCCTCCAGAGCGCCCCTCAGATCCCGAGTCTCTAGTCTCGGCTGCTCTGCCCTGGTGGGCTCCGGTCCCGTCTGCTCCGCCCTGGTGGACCCTGATCCTGCCTGCTCCCCATGGCCCCCTGCCTTGCCTGCTCCGCCATGGCCCCCTGCCATGGCCCCCTGCCTTGCCTGCTCCGCCATGGCTCCCTGCTCTCCCAGGCCCGCCATTGCCCCATGCTCCTAGTCCTGTTGCCCTTCACGGGCCTGGCCCACCATCCCTCCCCCCCATTCTGCCTCTGCTTCACCACCCCCCTGGACTTTTTTGGGGTTGTTTTGGGTTTTTGTTTGGGCGTCGGGAGCCGCCCTTAGAGGGGGGAATATGTAAGGTCTGTTTTGGGTTTTGTTTCTTGTTCATGTTTTCATGTCTTTTATTTTGAAGTTTGGTCATGGTTCCTGTTTTGTCATGCTTCCCTTGCCCTCATGTTTCATTGCTATTGGTTCCTTTGTTCTATGTGTCATGTTCTGATTGGTTGTCCTTGTCATGTGACCCTCATAGTTTTGTATAAGTTTGCTAGTTAGTGCAATTGTGCCTGGTCGTGTATTGTCGTTGTAACCTGCTGTCGGTGAGTTTAGTTTGTTCATGCTACGTCTCTCTCATGCCACGTCAAGCCAAGTCTGTGTTAAGTCTGCATCTGTTTAGATCATGTTTGGATTATGGAAACCACTTTGTAAATAAACTGCACTTGGGTTCATACTACACTCGCCTTCAGTGGACTCCCTCGTTACATCTGCTCCCCAAGCCTGCATTTATTTGATCAAAAGTATAGCATAAACAGTGACATTTTTGAAATATTTTAAAATATTTAGTTTTCTAGCAGAATTTTTAGCATTATTACTCACATGATCCTTCAGAAATAATTCTTATTCTTAAATAATTATTAAGCCTTACTTATTCAGAAGAAAATAAATAGTAAACATATTTCACAATATTATGGCTTTTGCTGTATTTTGGATCAAATAAATGCAGGCTTGGTGAGCAGAAGACAATTCTTAAAAAAAAATAAAAAAATGTGCTATTGAAAAACTTGACTGGTAGTGTAGGTAAATCAAGTACCTTTTGTGAAAGTTTGTTTAATTTTTGGTTTGATTCATAACTTTTTTATTTTATTTCAGTGGTACATAAATAACATTAGGTTTAAGCTTTAAGCTAAACCATATTAGTGACACAGTTCCATAATTTAAATCTCTGGTAGCGCTGTTAGCCTGCTAGTTATATAGCAGCATTTTATATGTTTATAATAACCACTTTTCACTTTGTTGTTTTGTTGATTAACTTCGTTTTAAGTGCCTAAGTGGCAGATCTGATAGGCCACAAGACATTTAAAACATAAAATAGCCAGTTTAAGTGAAGTCGTGGTGTGCTACTTGTAAGTTCATACATTTTTCATGTGGTTCAGGTTTAGGTTTTTTGCCTGCTGTTGACCTACTGTTGTTTGAAATGTAATCATTTAGCTCACACATTTAGAAATAGATCACAATAATATTGGACTTGCTTATGGAGATCAGTGATATTAATAAAAACAAGTCTGGAATAACATTTGCTTCATTACTTGATGGCTTAAATAAATGTTTGAATTTCATCGAGAAGCTCTTGGAGAACAGCCTGACTTTCAGTCTTTCCGCCATGAAACATTTGTGATCTTGATGGACTGAAGCCCTGTTTTTACAGCAGTGATTTAACCAGCTCCAGATGCAATTCCATAAATCTTATCGCCTCTTTTCTAAGCCTTTTAAAACTTATTCAGAAGCTCTTATTTAAAGCCAAGAGTCCCCCTCTCTTTCTGCATGGATTTATTAGCTGCAGTGGGGTCTGCAATCTGCTCAGTTTGCCAGTGTGAGAGGAAAACAGCTGGACTAGTGTGAACTTTGCTGTAGATCTGTGGAAGATGAGGGGTGGCACTATGCTTTTCCACAGAGAAGTTAATAAATGGGGAAAATTATAAATGAAAAATAATCACTTATTTGCATCTTACTTTAATTATTATACATTTAATATTTTGTATTAAATTAAGTGTCATTCATTTTTTTTATGTGGCTTTAGTGTACAAATTAAAGCCCTCATGCATGGGAAATTCTTTTAATAAATATTTTAACATTTGTAGAATATGCTTTCTGTTTAAAGCTGAAGGATGTTATAGTTACTGAAGAATATAATTCACTTAGCTCGTTTTAACATTAGTGTTTCCTTCAAACTAAGAATAAAAATGTCTGTTATGACACAATAAAACATATTTTTTAGACTTTTTAAATGACATTGTATTTCTTGTAAATAATCCAAGGCTTAGAAAGTCTATAAAGCAAACGTTCTTATTTAATTTTTGGTATTGTAACTTAGTTTATAGCAGTTTCTTATTCCGAGCGGTCAATAGGGACAGAATGACTGAATGAAACATTCCTGGCATAATTTTTATTGGATGAAACTGATTCTTTAATTTCATTGCTTAATATGATAATTATTTCTAAGTTTTTCATTAATTGAAAGTGTAATCTTTAGGATTTAAAATGTTTGAAGTTATCAGGCAACACCAAATTTGTTCTGATTTGGAGTATGATCCTTTTTTGCATCCTTTTGTGTTATAAAATTCTCATGTCAGCTTTAAAATGATCATAGAGCCTCTGGTCAGGTGCCTGACTGTTTTTGAGAGCAGTCATATTTTTCTGCACCCGAGGTTGCAGCCATCTGGCCACACCGCCATCCACTGCTACTCCTGACCTCCCATGAATGATGTCCTCATAGTGATGACCATCTTTAGTCGCTCCATCCCTCTTTTCTCAGCATGGTGAATAGCCTGTCGGACTGATTGATATGGCGAGTCCTTGGAGAAATCGCACTCACATAAAATGACACAACAGAGCTGTATATCAGTTGGATATTGCTGTCGAAAACCATTTTTGATGCAAGTGTATTTCAACATAGCTGGCGATTAATCTCTTATGTGTTATTCTGTCTTTTCTGTATTACACTTGGAGTGTTTAAAGCAGTTCAAAAATAATTAAAATGTATGTGTGTGACGCATACAGACATTTTAAATTCATTTTGTGTGTATTTTTATTGTTTAATAATATATAATTTATTATTATATTTATTGCTTATTTTAAAAATATTATTTTTGTATTTTGTTAAATTTTATATATGAATGTGTGTGTGTGTGTGTGTATGTATGTGGTATGTGTATATATGTGTGTGTATATATGTGTATATGTGTGTATGTGGTATGTATATATGTGTGTGTATGTATATGTGTGTATATATATGTGTGTGTGTGTGTGTGTGTATGTATATATTTATTTACTTTTATATTTTATCAAAGTTTGGGATCAGTAATATTTTTAATGAGCATAAAGAAGTCTCTTATGCTCATTAAGGCGACATTTGTTTGATTAAAAATACAGAAAAAAAAACTTTAATATTGTGAAATATTATTGCAATTTAAAATCATGGTTTTCTATTTTAAAATACTTTAAAATAAAATTTATTCCTGTGATTTTTTTTTTTTTTTTTTTTTTCAAAGCCGAATCACGCCAATTGAAGTAGTTTGATCGATCTTACCCATAGGGTTTGGGTGTTTCACATATAGGCGTAAGTAGTTTCTAGAATTACTGACTCAAGTCCGCTGTAAAGGCATTTACAAGTTGTGTTCAACTTCTACCAGCTGTTACATGATATGGGTGGGTGGAGAAATGAATGATCTCTCAAAGATGATACATAGAGACATTTACACAAACCTTGTGTAACTGCCTCTCATCCCATGATGCTTTCCTGCTTCATATGGGAGATTGAAAGTGTACTGGCTGGCTTTGGCAGGATGTGTTGTGATGCATTGGCTGTGTTTGGATAAGACTTTCAATGAGGGGGAACTGAATGAGCTCCACACCCATTGTCCGGCGCTCAGCAGCAGACCAATGAACAGAGGGTGTCAAGGAGAGGGCATGCAATAGCACTGGTGTGTTTACTGAATGTAAGCCAAGTAAACCCAACACTGATGGTTGGTCTTCAGAGGGTATATGAGATCAATGTTGGGAGTAGCTGGAAATATTTACCACAATCTAGAAATGGAGAACTGAGATTTACCAAACACGCTGATGTCTGACCTCAGCATCGCTGATTTGAACACAAGATTGTGTTGTTCTGGTTAAAGGTGCTTCCTGCATGCATTGTTCTATTAATTGCTTTTGGTCAAAGTTAACAGGCAGATACTCGCCTACATAAAGTTTATTAGTCAGACTATTTATATCACTTGCCCTCTTTATCAGCCAGTTAGCCTTGTTTCAGGGTTGTTTTGTCATATGGAAGGTTAAAATGAATGTAAAAGGATGATTGGTAACACTTTATTTTAGGGTCTCTTAACTAGTTGCTAATTAGCATGCATATTACTAGAATATTAGCCATTTATTATTAATAATTAAGCACATGTTAATGCCTTATTCTACATGACCTTATTCTACATCCCTAGTCCTACCCAATACCTAAACTTAACAACTACCATACTAACTATTAATAAGCAGCAAATTAGGAATTTATTGAGGGAAAAGCCGTAGTTAATAGTGAATAAGTGTTCCCTATTCTAAAGTGAGACCAGATGATTTTTAAGGGGTCAGTCACATTTTCCATTCCATATTTTCAAATAATAGGAGTTTGACATTGCATCAGACCTGTCTCAAAGAAGAGCATTTATTAAACAGCTGGAATTATCTCTGAAAACCTTGGAATGAATATTTATTGATTTATTTACTTATTTATTGATTTATTTACTTGCTAAAGTTTAAATTCAGTTTTAATCCTGTGTGATTCCCTTTTGATTCATGTAAATTATCAACATATGATGATGATGAATATTATGTAGTTTAATTAGGGGCCAAGCACCGAAGGTGCGTAGGCACCTATTGTATCCGTTAGCGTTCTTTTTATTTTTCTTCCGCTGTGGAAGTCTATGGTAGCCCATAGAACCGATTGCAGGAAAGTTGTAAAATTTGGCACACTGATAGAAGACAGTCTCAATACTAACCACAGCAAATTTGGAGTCTCTAACTCAAACTCTCTAGCGCCACCACTTGTCCAAAATTTCACTCATGTTTATGCTAATAACTTTTGAACAATAAGTCACAAAACTAATTTTCTTTAAAAACCTACTTTTTCAAACTCCTCCTAGACCGCTGGTCTGATTTTCACCAAAATCGACTCGTATCATCTTCAGACCATGCTGACAAAAAGGATTTTGTGTTGATAGACAAAACAGTTTTCACATACCACAACAATGAATTTGAGGCATGATGCCAAAATGACACTTGAGGCCATATCTCTGCAATGCTTTGGCATATTGACACCAAACTTTGTGTGTCACACAGAACACACCACATCGATTTGATAACGGTGCCAAATGTTGGTCAAACTTTAACATTATGTGTGTGTGTGTCCATGTCTACAGAGTCACTTCCAAAATTCTCCCTCCGGTGCAGGAACAGAGTGTACTGTTGTGTGACACATCGTTTTCCAAACGGGATCAATGCAAACAAGGTTAAGCAGAAAAAATGACTGTTGCTGTTTTTAAAACCTCACACTGTGCAGACCTCTATTCCAAGCCACAACAACTACAAAAAAAGCAACCAAAAGTCATTAATGATATGGGGTCTCACAGGAAAATTCCAGAATAAAATGTAAGAATGGTTCTATTAAAAATGCCACGTATGGCGCTGTACTTTTTTCCGAGAGATAGAGAATAAGAAAGAGGGGGGAAACAAGGCAGTGTTTTGCGGCTGTGCTATAAATGAAGTATTTGAGCATGTGCTGTGGCTGTGGGCACGAGAACCTATACCAGGATTCAAGAAAAGAGGGGGAAAAGGAAATAAAAATGGTCCACCTCAGAGTCACAGAGCAGCTGCTGAGGGGAGACTCGTGCTTGTCCAGTCATTCAGTATGATCGCATGGAATGCAACCCGGCTCTGCTTTTGGTCCCCTCAAGTTTAGCAGCACTAAAGACAGACGCCTACAGGATATTGATCACATACCACGCAAATTGCTTTCAGCCAGAAATGAATGTCTTATTGATGTCTTCACCTTTGTCAGCTTGAGTTTTACAACATGATGTCAGAGATATTGAGAATGTAGTGTAACTTGAAGTATGTAAAGTGATAGTTCACCCCAAACTGATTTTTTTTACTTATTTTATTTTTTATTTACTCTCTTATTTTTATTTGTATTTATTTTATTTTTATATATGTATTTATTTACTTTTTATTCAACTTATTTTTATGTTTTAATAATTATATTTTTATTTATTTTGCTTTACTTTCATTTACTTATTTTTGAGTTTATTAACTTATTTGCTTTTTATTCATTAAATTATAATTTATTAGTATTATTAATTTAGTTGCATTTAAAAACTGTTCACATTTGCTAGACTGGCTTTATTTGACCATACTTTCAGCTATTTTTATCAACATTTGGTTCAGTTTGTTGAAAACAGAGTATTATAATGCTATGGTTTATTGATTTGTCCCATCACTTGTAATAAGAGCCCATCCTCTCCACACTGGTTTTCATAGACTATGACTGAGAAAGGTTTCAGGACCATAAAACACATGTGGAATACCGAAAACCGTTTTGTTGGGAGCCATGTGGTATTTTGTCATGCATAAAGTTTGCAGGGCATTACAATTGTAATATTGTTGGTATGATGTCCTAAAATAGAAGCTGTTATTTGATTTTTAACAGTGCAGCCGCAGCCCCTGGTCTAGAAAATGATTTATGTTTTTAATGCTCTAATTTTTATGGATCAAGGAATTCGTTGCTGCCAATAATAACCTGCACATTTGAACAGTTTAGAGTTTCCCCTTCATCCTTTCAAAGGAACAACCACATGAGTTACATTTATTCTTCTGTCTTTTTTCAGCATGTTTGGTTCTACATGCACTCCAGCCTCCATAAATGTCCTTGTCAAACCTGACGAGAGCACACCATGTTCTTTTAAATCACTGGTCAGAAATGACCTTGACTTTTTTGTAATTATTTTTTGCACATGACCTACTTATTTAGAGGCTGCTTCCATTAAACATTTCCTTTGTAAACCAATTAAGAAAATGGGTCAGTATGCCCTGTTGAAAAACTAAGGGACTTATTAAAGTAATTGGGTCAAAATCAGGTTTTCATGTGTTTATCTCTCACTATAGGCATAATTCTTCATTCATGAGTTTTTCTGTGAATGGGATGATAAACTGAAAAACTACACAGTGAGATTAGCTGTCTGGGTAGTGTTGCTTCCAGTCAGGTAGTCTCTTTGGGCCAGTTTCCATTGTGGAAGGGAATAGATTTCCTCAACAGGGAAAGTTTTACCTGTATAGCATTAAAAATTGAGCAGGATGATATTATAGTGCATTTCAGTAGGGTAGTAATTAGCATCTTATGTAAGCGGGGGTGTTTGAAAGCATGCAGTACATACCTCAAAGTGTCAGCAAAGCACTAGAGGCTAAATTAGACATTAGCTTATAAATTACAATAATGCATTGAGGTCAAGCTCAAAGTGAATGTTAATTTGGTGTAATTCAATTTTACAAATGTCCTTGATGCAAAGGTAGGAAAAGCGTCAAGGCTATAAATGGATTCAACGTGATTGTTCACCCCAAAAATAGTAATTTTCATGTTTTCTTTTTTAGGGGACACAAAAAAGAATGTAGTTGGTTGGTAAATGTGTTGGCTGTTATGTGATGGAGCGAATGAGGGCATGGGATGTTAAGTATCAAAAGGAACATGGAAAAGGACCATAAAAGCATCATAAACGTCTAGATATCTTTGTGTGAGGAACAGACTGAAATTTAAGCCATTGCTCTCTTAAAATCTTGATACCCACCCATGTTGTAATGCCTGATTGGTGAATGAATCAATCTTCTGAGTTGGATATTTTTAATGAATCATTTGAACTAGTTCACATAACCAGTCTGAATTAATTATTTACAAAGAAGTGAATAAGGACTGACATTTTGGTCAAAGCTATTGGATGATTTAAAGAGAACTTGAAATATAGCGTGCTGGTTGTGTGTGCTTAGTTTTAATGATTTTGTCTCCTTTTTTGAAGTTTTAAACCATTATTCTCCATGTATACGTAGTCATTCCATGAAAAATAAATGCATTCTCCAAAACATCTCATTTGTGTTCAAATCCAAGAAAGGAAGTCATTAATATTTGAAACAACAACAACAATGTTGGTAAGTTGTCTTAATTTTCATATTTTGGGTGAACTATGAACTAATTATCCCGAAAAAGTTAAGGAGTGTAGAACACGTACACTATTCTCTCAGGACTGTATGCTGATAAAATGGCTGCTAAATATAAGTCCTAAATTTGTTCCATGTCTGTCTGCTGAGAATATAGATGCCCTGTTTGGTATGCTGGACTGGCAGCTTTCTGAAGATCCTGATTGCCCACTGTGACGGTGGTCCCTGAGGCAGGTAACTGAAGTGTTCACTGCCTCGAGCTGAGATGCATAGTAACATTTGGCTCTGAACAGCCTGGGCATTGCCAGGACAGAGAGACCTACACCCAGGTTTTGTCAGGTGTTTGTACTAGCAGGGAAAGCTAATGAAAGCAGTTTCAGAACAAGTTGGTAAGTCTTCTACAGCTCAAAGTTGATGGCAACTTTTTGCAGTTTGCAATGCGACCAAACACACCATTTGCTCTGATGTGTTTGTTATTTCTTCAGATGCTTTAAATTAGGGAAAAGGTCATGTTTAATTTAAATGGAATGCTGAATTAAATTGCAAAAGGCAAGAAACAACAAACAATGAGAGGCTTTTAAGTGTTTTGGGTACCTTGAGTGCAGCTTCAAGTGGTTTGTATTTAGCAAAATTTCCATGTCTACTCTATCCAGTTCTGGCCTTGCACAAGTCTTTT
This sequence comes from Barbus barbus, assembly GCF_936440315.1. NCBI lineage: Eukaryota > Metazoa > Chordata > Actinopteri > Cypriniformes > Cyprinidae > Barbus > Barbus barbus. The sequence continues at coordinate 24,661,532 of NC_136751.1, forward strand.
CTCTTGCCCAAACAGAACGGATCCTCAAGTTCTTATTGTGATGTATTGTTTTCTTCAAGAGTCATATTGTGAGGAATCATAAATTACTTGACATTTTCAGATAAAAAAGCTTGCTGAATGCATTAACACTCAAACGTCCACACTCATACATCAGTGACACCTGTTGAGTGATCATAAACTTGGCCCATTCATGGCGAGATGTGTTCTTCCCAATGTTGAAATGAGTGTCTGAAGTCTATTTTCAACCAGGTACCTTATTTCTGTAAATTATTTTTCTTTAATGATTTTTGTGTGTGTGTGTCAGTATCGGAGAAGAATGAGCTTTCCTGCCTGACTCTCTTGAGGACATGAATTATTCAGCACACAATGTCAAACAACTGAAGTTTCTTCTGTGACTTAACTACTGAGAAAATGGAGTGGAGGAAGTTATCCGCTTAGGATTTAGTTTTGTTTTGTTTTAAATTGCAAAATATCTTTGATATTTGCACTCAACCTTTCAGCCACTTTATTTGCGGCGTGTAATGGAACAGAGCTTAGCACTTCCCACACTGGGGGATGATGATGCTCTCGGAATTACATTTGCCAATTTTAGGCATTCTCATATCTCAGAATTAAACCTTTTGAAAAGAAACATGGACGGCCCCTGAGGGACCATACACATGTAAAAAATCTTATGTTCTCACCTTTGACTGCATGCGTTCAAAATGACTTTTGCTAAACTATTTTGATTAACTTGAATTCACTTTTTTTCTGTGTAGTTTATTTTTTCAGTAAGTCTAACTCCTTGATACATGTACACACACACGACTGTTAAAAGGTTTTGGGTCCGTTTCGGTCAAATTTTAAAATTAATACTTTTATTCAGCAAGTTAAATTAATCAAAAGTGACAGTGAAAACATTTCTAATGTTACAAAAGATTTCTATTTCAAATACATGCTGTTATTGAAATTTTCAAAGAATCCTGAATGGGAAAAAAAAACAAAAAAAAACAAAACCTGTATCACAACAAGGTTTGACTATTTATCTTAATGGTATACACACACACACACACACATGTTGGTTTTTGTGGTTTATGGGGACTCTCCATAGGCGTAATGGTTTTTATACTGAACAAACTGTGTGTGCTATTGCCCTACACCAACCCTACACCTAAACTTAGCCCTCACAGGAGACTTTGTGCATTTTTAGATTTTCAAAAAAACACCATTTAGTATATATTTTTTTTTTTTAAGCCTTTTGAATTACGGGGACATAGGCAGTGTCCTCATAAACCACCTTCATATTGTAATACCTCTGTCATACCCATGTCATTATACAAATTTGTGTCCTCATAAACCACATAAACATGCGCACACACACACACACACACGTGTGTATAATAATAATTATTATTTATTTCCTTTTTAATTACTGCCTCATCACTCCAATTCTCAACCCTTGGAAGCCATGCTTTTATGACAATGATAAATAGAGACAAATGAGCATCTCATTTTAGATTCTTTTATTAGATTCATGCAGGTGCTTCATGGATTGGGGAACAAAAACTGACTACAAACTAGGTCAGTCATACTCTAGTGCCTTTTATTAGCAAATGACACAGACTGTAGTACTGATTTTGGACAAACTTCTGGAGACTTTATGAACAGACAACATGTGATAAAGTTATTTGTTTATTTGGACCAGAATTATGATGCTTGCTTACCTGCTAATGAAGAGTTAAAGTGGCTGTATCAGCGTTGTTAGGGAAGGATATGGTGATCTGTATTACACCATGGACACCAGACAAGTGGCTTAATGCTATGTGTGTTTAGTTGAAAGATTCCTTGCCACGTAGCAGATACTTTTCATTCAAAGCAATTTAGTATCCTGATTGCAGTTAGCGTCTCCCTTGTGAAGGTGGCCGAGGACACAGTGTTGATTGTGATGGCTGTAATAGAGCCTGCAACGTTTCTGTTAGCAGTCCATATTATTAACCATAAAGACCTCATTTTTTCTTTGACCTGATGTGTTGCTTTGACTGGTCGGCCTGTATGTCCAGCCCCGCAAAAGATCACGTTCAGAAATTGGACTTCTGACTTCTTTATTCTCTTCATAAAGGTCCTCTTTCAGCAAACCTCTCCAGTCTGCTCTTATGTTTTCATTGCAATTTTCAGTGAGGGTCAAAGTTGAGCTCATGTCTTTTAGCAAAAAAGGTCTCTACACGATCAGGGTTCCCAGTCTCTCTTGTGTATGAACACAGAGGCAGTGTGCTTTTAGTTGAAGTGAACATGGAGACTGCATTAACGGTTTGCTTGGTAGTATGTCCTAAATTCACCTGTCCACCTTGATTGCATTATATTATCTGGTTGTTGTTTTTAAATTGGCAATGAAATGGCAATATGATTGTGCTGTTATTTTGTTTGGAAAAGAAGTCTCTTATGCAAATATTGTAAAACACTTTTTCTTTAATGAATAGAAAGTTCAAAAGAACACCATTTTATAGTGTTTTTTGTCAAACTCACTTTTGATCAATTTAATACATCCATGCTGAATAAAAGTAATAATTTATTTCAAAAGGGAAACAATAACAACAAATAGTATATATACACTGTACTAAATAATAATGTTGCCAGAGATCAATTGATGTGCACATTGTTCAAAGGTGCATTATAAATCATACCCTGCATTCATTTGCACCAGCATCGTATTTTTCCCAGTAATTCTTGAAAACTTGTTCTTTAAGTAGTTATGTAAGAGTTTCCAGTTTTGTAATATCTGCACATCGATTTTTAGTAGGTAAATCCATCTGGTACCCCTTTTCCCCCCCCTTTTTTTTTTTTGTCCAATAATGTTTTAAACAGATATCAGCATTTGCTAATTCTTTTGGAATATCCCATGAGGGGGAAAAAAGCAAGAAAGGCATTCAGAGAGTAAAAACATGACTAATAATAAACTTTACATCCTCACAGAAAGTATTTATCTTTGAACAGTGCCAAAATATGTATTCATAATTTCTCCAGCATAGCTACGCAGTATTTCTCTCGAGGTAATAAAAAACTTTTCCAGCAGAAATGCTTGCTCTTATTGGTATCAATTTAGAACTTGCAATTTAGTTAGCAAACATTCAAGTTGTTTGAGTTTATTCACAAGTAGTCGACAACCCTCATTTTGTGCAAACTTTCACTCAGAAGTCGGTCATCTGTAGCAGAGTTACAAAACTGAATCCAAGTTATATCAATCCCGTTCTCCATGTCTGGAGCTGCAGGGCCCATTTCTCCTAATCTCGGTTCTAAATTTGGAGAGAGTGCAGGATGATGTGCCTCTATCAGGGTGAGTCAGAGAGGTTTGATCATGAGATATAATGGCGTGTGTATCACAGCGAGTGCTCTTGGAGACTTCAGTAAAACTCTTTGCTCTATTCATTTTTAAGTGTGTTCCATGCTTAATTTGTAAATTACGTGAGCTGTGTTTCCGATCTCTGTAAATTCTTGGCCTCATGTGCTATCTCCAGCGAGGGAGTCAGCGTATTGACACGAAACCCCCCAGAGCATGTGTCGGATGACCAGGCTTGATTTAGCCAGGGTGTGGAAGTACAACTGGCCGATTCCCTAGTGGTTCCTATTATTCAAGCACTGTTTTTTCCTGGACTCTCATTGACCCTCTGCATGGATGGATCTTCAAGAGCAGGAACTCTATATGTGATCTGGGGGTCAGTGTTGACTCAGGCTGGATTGGGTCTTTTGACCTTCATCATATTTGGCTGTGGGTGTGCTCAACTGTTAGGGATGAGTGAGATTCTTAGGGATTTATTCACTGGGGATGATATGAACAGGATTGATGATAAACACCTCAGATTTGAAGGCCAAAGATGACTATAGTGCATTTGCATGTACGCAAAGCTCTAGTAAATGCCTTATTCTGTGTTAAAGTCTAGGAACACAATAAATGTGGCAGATGTTTGATTGTATTTAACCTCAATAACTTTTCAGAATGCAGAATTACATAAGCTTGTGCTCATATGAGATATACCAGATTTTTCTGAGCAGACCTTACGGTGTTCATAGTTTCCTTGTAGTGAGTGCCATCTAGTGATGACAAGCTGCCAGTATTTTTTTCAGGATCTTATATACAATCCCACAAAAAAAGCAGTTTTAAAAGGTGTTTTAATTACATAAAAGCATTACTTTGAGTTTAAACAGTGACAGTGAAAAAAACAATGCAGTGAAGATAGGTGTGCTGTTACTTTTGTAAGTGATTAGACTTATCATTTTTGCCTAATGAACCTTAAAATAGCAGAATAATTCCATAGAATTTCATTTATGAAGGGACAAAGCATATCTAGGGAAGACATTATCATCAACTCCATCTTGTGCCAATAAGCAAACACCAAAAAGGAAAAAAACAACTGAAAATCAATGCTATGGCAATCACTCACTGCGTTCTGGTGGCGGGTTTTGCACAGACAGGCATCATTTACAAAATGTTTCATCTGATTTTTATGATAAATGATCCAGTCTGTTGAAAAAATTTCAAAGCTTACATGGAAAGTGGTCTTTTGTAGGGAAAAAAGAGATGGTTTCAAGGAACTCTTCACTTATCTATGTTTTGGTTTTCTGTTGTCTCTATGGCTTTATTGTGAGTTTAGAATCCAACAAGCTATTGTAAGGAACTGGAAATGCTTTAATTTACGTTAAATCATGTCTTTTAGGTATGTGTGACATTTCTAGTAAAGATATCATCTAACAGAACCGCTGCAGCTTGTGCAAAAATCAATACCGCTCAAATTGAAATCTGTCGGCAGCTCTGCTGTAGCGCTGGAGGAAGCAGTCGAGGTAATTGGAATCTTCAGAGGCAGCACATTTGATATTTGTGCACAGGCAAGGAGCTCCCACGGGCCATTTATTCATATCATATCATGGGCACAGGATGGGCATCCCTGACTCAAAATCAATGTGATTGTTTGATTACACTGAAGACAAATTATCCTTCTTATTAGACACTCATGAGCGATTCTGATTCCATCCACTAGAGGACAGCATACAGTTTGGTTTCAATAGATGTGCTTCACTAGAATCTGCACTAGCATGCACATAATGTACCAAGGCAAGTCACTAATAAATAGGCTAAGACATTGTACCTATTTGTCCTCCCATCTAACATCTGTTTAACAAGCTGTTTCCACTTTGCAAGGTCCTTCTTCATTATACTCGGAACAGGACGAAAGAGACAGTGCAAGCCATCGAATTAGACCAAATGAGTGCTGGGACAGGCAGATCCATTCATTAAGTGCCTTAAAGGAAAAGTTCACCCAAAAAAGAGAATTTTCTGAAAATTGACGTGCCTTCAGGCCACACAAGATCTAGATGAGTTTGTTTCTTTATTGGAATGATTTGGGAATAATTTAGCATTACATCACTTGCTCACCAACGGATCTTTGCAGTGAATGGGTGCCGTCAGAATGAGAGACCAAACAGCTGATAAATCAAATCAAAATAATCCAGAAGTAATCAACACAACTTCAGTCCGTCAATTAATGTCTGTGTGATTGTAAGAAACTAATCCATCATTGAAATGTTTTAACTTTATACCGTTGCTTCTGGCCAAAATATTCCATAATCCATAATAATGCTGTCTCCATTGAAAAAGTGCATCCCCTGTTGTCCTCTCGCACCAAAATCAAATGACATATTTTTTTACAACTGTTTTGGACTGTTTTATGTAAACAGTGCTTGATCTGTGCATTTTTCTCTCTTGATTCAGACTAAACAACATTTTCAGTAGAGAAAGCTGAAGCATGTATAGATGACTCTTATTAAGTTGGAAACAACAGTCTGACTAAAAAGGTCTTGATGTTTGGTTTGTTTTTTGCAAACACTTAGATTTTCATGTCATACGATGTTAATGGATAGACTGGAGCTGTGACTTTTACTTGTGGATTACAGTAACATTTTTATCAGCCGTTTAGACTCTCAATCTGACGGCACCCATTCACTGCAGATGGATCATCTGTGAGAAATTGATGTAATGCTAGATTTTTCCAAATCTGTTCTGATGAAGAAACAAACTCATCTGCATTTTGGATGACCCAAAGGTGAGTAAGTTTTGAGAATTTTAATCTTTAGGTGAACTATTCCTTTAAAAAAAAAAAGTGCAAGATCTGTCCCTGGACTTTGCTAGTAGTCTCAGCATCTGGTCTCCATGTGATAGCTGGATTGAATGTGTGCGAATGTGACTTGTGATCGTAGCTCCATAGCCAGCAGTGTGTGTGTGCATCTGAGTAAGAGTAACAGAATCCCAACGTGATGCACCGGGATGCTTTAACGGAGTAAATATAGCCACAGCGGGCAGGGTGAGAGGCCCTCATTGCCCCTGACTCTCCTTCCCCAAGAGCAAGAGAGGAAATCGCCACTCTTACAGTATTAATCGCCCATCTCCACATACTTTGAGGCAGGATGTATCGTGTTACGGAGCATCCGTGCGATTTTGAGCCTGATTTCCCTTATCATTAATAAATGCATTGAATCGGTGTGATCACCTTTGCTTTTTAGGTAGGTCCACACATCACCTTGGCAAATCAGGATGCGGCTCTGCTTTTTATGGCTCGGCATTGGTTAATTAAATCCGGCTGCTCCTAAATTGTTCCTGAATAAAGGCCACCCAGCGTCTCCATTCTGCATTACCTCAAACAGCAGGTCAAGGCTTGTGACTGACTGCATACAGCCTGAAAGGATTGATTGGCGAGCTGCAGGTCATAGCTATGTTGATGATGCCACAGTAAGTCTATTATTATCAACGCTGGCCAGATCACCGTTCCTTTTATGGGCTCATTAAATGTGTTGAGTCTTTATGGTCGTACATCAAGGTGACTCAAGGGAAGGGTCATATTTTTTCACGTGGAAAAGTTCATAGTCAAATATCTGCTGATGCTAGGCAGGATTTTTTATTTTTGAGGCTTGGTCTTTGTAAGTATGTTTGTTGTAGAGTTACAGCACACGTGGATCTGTTTATCAAACTCTGTTGACATCCTCTGTAATTCAAAATGCATTCAAATATATTTATTAGCCCATTGAGTTTCACTTGGTAAACAGCATCTGTGTTCTCTTTGGTTGTCAAACACTCTTCCAGATCCAAATTAACTTTTTGACGGAATGTCCTAATCCCAGCTGAACACCCCTGGTGTGACTATATGCTGACCTTGAGCCAAAAACTCATCACCAAACACCAATGACTTGTATAGACACTATAAGAACAAAAGTGTTGGGACACCCCCTTCTTTAGAACAGAAAAAGGCACTAACAAAACTGTGACAACAAAGATGTCTAAAATGACAGTACCCTTATGTACAAGTCATTGGTGTTTGGTGATGAGTCTTTGGCTCAAGGTCTGAATTTAAAGTCACACCAGAGGTGTTCAGCTGGGATCAGGACTTGGCTTTCTGCAGACCAGTCAAGTTCTTCCACACTGACTGAATCAATCATGTCTTTTTGAACCGTGCCTTATACACAGAGGCACTGTCATGTTAGAATAGAAAAGGGTCCTGTCCAAACGGTTGCTATAAAATTAGAAGCACACAATTCCCTAGAATATCATTATATGCTTAAAAATTAAGATTTGTACTCATAGAAATTACTAAAGTAGTCAAACATGTTCATTAGAAGGGGGTGACCCAATACTTTTGGCAATATTGTGTACATACATATATCGTCATTACTGTTTAGCAGTATGGTAAGGTCAGTTGCATGGCTCTCTCTCATGTGGATGTTTCTCTTGTGGTCTAATTCTGTGGTAGCGTTTCTTAGAGCACTGGGTCTCGGTATGTTCACAGGGAGTAGGTGAATTTGCCTTATCATTTGCTTCTCAGCATGAAGGTAACTGCATAACTGAGATCGAGTTGCATGTAATGCCAGTCTTTGAATTGATGAAAGACACCCATAAAGTTGGAATCTTGTTGCCACAGAAATCCGTCACACATGTTGGCTGGGGCCTGATTAATACCCTTGTGAAAATTCTTCTCAACATGACTGGGGTTCGTTTCTGCAAACTGAGAATGCCATTTTGAACTGAATCAAGAATTCCTCTATAAGCACTCTAGGCGTTTATCGCCTTCCTTGGTTTCCTATGGTCAATGATACACTACCTGATTATGATCTCCTCCCGTTTAAAGCTTTAAAGTCCTCAGCAGCATGAAAACATCTAGTAATGTTATATCCATAAATATACAACAGTATGTTCTTCTGTTCAGAAGGTCTGTCAGGAGTCATTAAGGATGGCCCGTGGCCATTGTAAGGCCATTTTTGACCAATCGCTTGGGAATCTTGATGAGGAAGGGGACACTAAACATGTCTATGGCTCTGGATATTGGTAATTTTTGTTGAAATTGCAAGGATGACTGTGGTAGTTTTGAAGATATTTTCAATAATGACAAACAAATCAGTAATGTATGGCATTGTTTTTCAGCAAAAGTGACTTTCTAACTCTTAAATGCGACCTATGGATATGAGGGTCGTATTCGTATGTGAGGGCCTCTAACAGTATGTCCGAACTGAATAGCCAAAAGCATCCAAGGAAGTCCATCCTCCCAGTCACAGTCAAGTTCAACACAATATGATCTCAAAAGAGACTTAAGAGTCTGGTGGAATCATTCTAGCCCACCCTGACTCTGAGGATGATAAGCACTCAAAATATTGTGTTTCACTTGGAGTTGTTGCATGCCTTTAGAGAGTTGTCTGTACATAAAATTTGAGCTCTGATCAGATTGAATGGTTTTTGGAATGCCAAAAACAGACATGAAACTCGTTAAAGCCTTTAAAATTGACTTAGTTGTTATCGATCTAAAAGGATAAGCTGCAGGATAACGTGTGGACTGACACATCACAGTGAGCAAATAAGCATGCCCAGCCTTTGATCGTGGTAAAGGACCAACGCAATCAATGATCAAATGTTCAAAAGGAGTGGTAACTACAGCAATAGGCTGTAAAGGAGCCAATGGAACCTTTTGGTTTAGTTTTCCGGTCATTTGACAAATGTGACAAGACCGTATATAGTAAACCACATCTCTCTTGATTCTAGACCAATAAAATTTCCTAAATTCTGTCATACATCTTCCGTACCCCCATATGACCAGCAAGGCCCTGGTGTGATAACTGTAGGACGGCATGACGAAAAGTAAGAGGAACTACAATTTGGATCCTAGGATCAAGTGAAGAGCCAGTACTCACAGGCTGCTGTCTACAAAGCAATCCATCTTGAAGAAAATAGTAAGGAAGGGAAATCTTATTTCCTCAAGCACCAGCACCAACAACCAGAGAACAATTCTTCAAGAGTTTCATCTGCCTTTTGTGCTTTGATTTAATTCATCTCGAGTCACACTATAAAGTGGAGACAAAGAACAAGTTTTAACATGGTCATCCCAAATAAATGGTCTTCCAAAAATGGAAGCAGACTTGTCAGTCTGGTCGTCAACAGACGGTACTTCATGCACAGGAATCTCATCTTCGGCCATAGTGTACATCGTATCAGGTTCTGTTGGAAAATAATTTTCAGAAGCAATAAAGGTGTCACTAAGAATACTTTCAGGTTCATCAAGCACAGATTTCTTGGCCATCGCTCGAGTTATCACACATGCAGGAAATCAATTTGGACAGTCAGAAGATCCATCCAGTTTCTCTACATCATCAACTACGATAGGTGGTACATCTGATTTATCCCAGACATTTCCCCCGGCTAAATCATTACCGCGTATGAACGTGACACCAGGAACAGGAAGTCTAGCACGCACTCCAACCACCACGTCGCCCGACACAAGTTTAGAATTAAAATGTATACGGTGTTGAGGAACTTCCATGTAACCCATTTCAAGCCCTCTGACCAATACATGAGAACCAGTGGCAGTATGTTTGGACAAAGGTAAAAGTCCCTCTAACAAAAATGACTGCCCTGCCCCAGTATCTCTAAGGATATAAACAGGCACAATTTCATCACAATCAGGCAAAGAAACACTCCCATCAGTGAGAAATGGCCCAAAGTCAACACTACCCTTAACATTCTCCATCTCCGTGATATCCATGCATTTAATCAGCTCGTTGAACTGAGCAGAAGAGGAATTCACATGTGAAATTAACCCAACAGGTTTAACTATTTTTCTTTCTTTTTGAGAGCAACACGGTCTGAAATTCGGTGTCCTGGCTTCCTACAATAAAAGCAAACCATTTCACCTTTTGTGCATGTGACTGAACTATTATCAACAGGTTTTGACACAGTGTTCTGGTGTACAACCATCCTTTTATTTCTCTCAGAGACACTCAACTTAGATTTGCTCAAATAGCTAGCAGACACATGAGTAAGAACAAATTCATCTGCCAATAAGAGCAGCATCTGACAATTTAGTCACTTTGTGTTCATTAAGATGCATTGCAACAGCACTTGGAACACAATTTTTAAACTCTTCCAAAAGAATGAGCTCTCTTAGTTGTTCCTTACTTGTAACTTTTACAGAGGAACACCAACGGTCAAACAGATTTTCTTTCACTCTAGCAAACTCAAGATATGTGCACTTCTCAGACTTAAAATGAGTTCTAAATTTCTGGCTATATGCCTAAGGTGCCAATTCATAAGCATGCAAAATAGCGGACTTTACAATTTCATAGTCACCACTCTGTTCAATAGTCAGTGCTGAATACATCTCCTGTGCACTACCTACTAAAACACATTGCAATAACAAGGTCCAAAATTCTTTTGGCCACTTCAAGGACTCTGCAACACGTTCAGAATGTTGGAAATACAAAAACGGCGGCGCAAGTCTAATGTTTTTGTAAACATCAAACACAGGTGCAACGTGCACAGACTCGTCAAGCGTCAAAAGAATGGGAATTTCAGCTGTTTTTGCACTCAGCTCAGCACTCAGCTCAGCACTCAACTCAGCACTCAACTTTTGCACAAGTTTCCGTAACTGAAATTCTCTTTCCTCCCTTTCCCTTTCAAATTGTAACAAAATTTTACGTAACTCTAACTGTTGTTGCTGCTTTATTTCTTTGTCAGTCATTCTCCAACTCTTTCTCTTTTAAAGCTAAAACATCACGTTCAGCACGAAGTTTTTCTGCATCAACATACAACTGCTTCTCGATAAATTTTACATTTTGATCGACATCACTAAGAGGAAAGGCTACAGACTCCTCGGGGTTAATAACTTGAGCTCTTACCTCTAAAACGCCTCGCTCGGAAAGTGCGCTCTTCACAACTTTCATGAGCGTTTCCTTGAGCTTCTTATCACTGCTCGTTACCTCCACATCAAACCGTTTGTCAATCTGCAAGATCTCTTCCTTCGTGCACCTCTCCAATAATATTTCTGAAGGAAAGGTAAAAAAATCCTCGACTACAGATGACGACGACATAACTGTCGAGAGACAACAGAGCAAACACACGTGTAACTAGAGTATTAAAACTACAAATCCCATCAGTCACTTCGCCGGAGATCGTCACTGAATGCACGCTTCAAATAGAAAACCTCACCGTTACAAGAAAAATAAAGGCTTACCACAAGTCATTTGTCTAATTTCTTACACGGTAGAGATCACAAACACAGATACAGAGAAACAACAAAAATGTCAGCTTAAATGAAAAAAGGGGAGACTTCGGTTCCATAAATAAAACTAACTAAGCCTACCTGCTCTTCAAAGGTGTACCGGACTCGGGGCGGCATTTAAACGCTGAACTCGAGGACATTTGGTATTTCAAACCAAAAGCCCGAAGCGTACCCCCGAAACCTTGAAACCTCCGCCCAGAATAACCTTAAAAAATAAGAGAGGCAAAATAACAAATTAAAATAACAACTAGTGCCTCGATGGAAGGATTAAAACCCAGCTGAGGACACTCTAACTACCTGAAGTCTCCTCATTTACACAGGTGAACACACTGAAAACTCTATGCATTTCTTATAATTTTGTTACGACTCCCCCAATTTTGTTACGACCAGCTCGTTTTAAAAGCCGCAACAAAAAAGGTCAAACAACAAAGGATATCAATGCCAGAGCTACATTGTGTCCGTGTATAACATGTAACTGGTACGATCATTGTTCCTTTTTAGACGTTCAAGTCATCATCTTGCTATAGAAACAGACAGATGGAGTAATACACCAATGGCAGAGAGAATCATCAAATATTTCTGTGATAGAAGATGAGAAGCTTTTTTTGTATGATTGCTCCTTGTATGAGAATTTGCGTAAGAAATACTTTGGTGATCCTGTTCTTGTTGGTGATGTTTGTATTGATGTGTCAAGTGTTTGTGATTCTGGGTATGCATGGAGATCGGCATTTTATATATATCATGGAATGAAGAAAAGATTATCTGCCATGTCATTATGATTTTGTGGAACTATGGGCAGAGAGGCTATGTATTCCTGGAATAAATTTGAAACCGAAACTGAAATTTAATAATAATAATTGCTAAATAAGAATACTAATCAAAATACTAATGGAATATTTCACTGCAAAATACAGATTTATGGAAAATATTATCAATAATTTAAATAAATACAAATTATTGTTGGATTATTTCACTCTAAAACAAAGAATAAAAAAAAAAATTGTATTTAATAATCCGTTAATGCAGCTCTTCACCTCCGTTCCTTTAGCATGTCCATCCATAAGAGTCTAGACGTGTATTCACTTTCTCTGTGTGATGCCCAAGCCGAAGGTTTGAGCTGTTTATAGCCATCTCACTCCCTGTAACAACAGCCCTGTATTCCTTCAGAGACTCCCTGGGTGGCCACTCTACTTGACAGTACATTTCTCGTCTAATCTTTATGCTCAGCAGGGGATGTGAGGGTATGTCAGATGTGTCAGAGGCTGTTGTCGTGAATCACTTTGACTGTGTATGTGTAATGATTACGGTCGTAACCCGTCGTCCCAGTTTTCCACCTCTGGTGTAGCTGCTCTCTGTCTGTCACTTACATCTTCGCAGATGATAATCCTATTCATTATCCATTTCATCTCAAGTTCAAGCGCCCGTTGAAGAGATTGGAAGTTTTGTATATTTTATGATTATTCAGACATACTGATTCAATTTGTCTTTCTGCAAGGTGCCGTCTCGCTCCTGGCCTCTTTTGATCAGAATTCTTGTGTTCTCTGCTCTGAAAAGTCCATTACTTGGGCTTTTTGTAGGATGGTATTATACTGCAAAGGAGCATACAGCAGAGGAACATTTCAGAAGGTTGACGGTCGTCTCTACGTACTTTGCTCATTTCATTCACTTGCTCACTTTTCCATAATGGTGTGTCACTATAACACCAGAAAGCTTGCAGGACTTATGGGTAATGCAGACGAGAATCAATGATGAAAGCATAGTCAAGATTATGTGTGAATCCTGCAGTTGCAAGATGGGAAAAACGCTGAGTCTTGACTTTCTTACCTGCTGTGTTGGATTGGGGGTTCTTCTAAACGTTTCACTTCTCCAGCCAGACATAGTCTTTGCTTCTCTCTAAAACTCAGACACATTTTGGTAACTAAGACATTTAAAGCACACATAGTAGCTAGGTGTGTGTATCAGCCTCTGTAAGTGCGTGAACATTGACAGGATGTCAAGTTAGAGCTGCGATGCTGCTAAATATTATGGCATGTTGCTTGGGAAAGGCTTGTCACACTCACTCTGAATTAATGGTGAGAGTTAAAATAGGCACAATGATGCGGGGGAAATCGTGGCCTAATGGTTAGAGAGTCGGACTTGTAATCCAAAGGTTGCGGGTTTGAGTCTCGGGCCGGCAGGGATGTGTGAATGTCCAGCACTCTCTCCACCCTCAATACCACGACTGAGGTGCCCTTGAGCAAGGCACCGAACCCCCAACTGCTCCCCGGGCGCCGCAGCATAAATGGCTGCCCATGTCACTTCACTTCACATCATTAACAGTTGCCCATCAGCCATTGCACTTTTCCACCTGCCTCCCTCCTAGGGGTGTTTGAGATATTTATATCATAATAATTATTTATTTAAATAAATGTTTTTTCAAGATGGCGCCGCTTTGTTCGGATGCCGTCCAGGTAGCTCCGCTAAGATTGTGATTTTATCTACTTTTTTACTTAGTTTTACTTTCTCTTTTTACACATCTCACGTCGGCACTGATCACCTATAACAAAGAAACACTTTTGGACATTGGAAACCGCTACACCAACCTGTTGCAAGACACTTTATCCAGGAATCCAGCATGGCCTCTGGAGATTCTTCGGAACGCAGAGATGAACAATAACCCCCCGAGGCAAAGGATAAAGAAACACCACGGGAAACGCTCTGGGATTCGAGATAGACTCAGGAAAAGGGCTCACATTCTGCTCGCAAATGTCCAATCCTTGGAGAATAAGATGGACGATCTTAGAGCCAGGATTAGTTTCCAACGGGACATAAGGGCGAAACGTGGCTTTCGTCCATGGTCCCGGACACTGCTGTAATGCCAAGTGATAACTTCTCTGTTTTTCGGATGGACATAACAGCAGAGGCCGGTAAATCCAGGGGTGGAGTATATTTCATGATTAACAAGAAATGGTGTGATCCCAGGAATATCTCCATTCTGTCGTGTTCCTGCTCGCCTCATCTGGAACATCTTTCCATTATTTGACGCCCATTTTATCTGGCCCGGGAGTTTTCATCGATCATTGTTACTGCTGTGTACATTCCACCACAGGCAGACACCGGCTTGGCTTTGTCTAAACTTCACGATGTGCTCAGCGGCTTCATCAACAAACATCCTGATGCTGCCTTTATCATCGCGGGGGACTTTAATAAAGCTAACCTCAGGCAGGTCATGCCGAACTTTCACCAACATGTATCCTGTCTAACTAGAGGACCAAATACACTGGATCATTGCTACACTCAGTTCAAGAATGCCTACAAAGCCCGCTCACTTCCGGCTTTTGGCAAATCGGACCATGCCGCCATTTTCCTCACACATATAAACAAAGGCTCGTTCAGGATCCTCCGGTGAGAGTAGTGACGCGCTGGTCCTCCCACTCAGAGGCTATGCTGCAGGCGGCTCTTGATAACGTCAACTGGGACATGTTCCGGGCGAGTTCTGACGTCAGCGAGTTCACGGATGTAGCATTAAGCTTTGTAAACACTCTAACCGAGCAAGCTACAGAAACCATAACGATAAGGACATTCTCCAACCAGAAATCGTGGGTGGACAGAACAATCCGTGCTGCGGTTAACACATGCACTGCCGCTTACAATGAGGCTCTTCTGACCGGGAATATGAGCGAGTACAAAGCATCGTGCTATGCTCTTCGACGCGCAGTAAGAGCCGCTAAACACAGATACAGAGAGAGAATTGAGTCTCATTTCCAGCTCAATGACTCTCGACGGATGTGGCAGGGACTGAGGACCATCTGTGCCTTCGGAAACGAATCCTCCTCCTTCGGCCGCTTCGATTGCAACGGCGGCAGTGCATCTCTGCCGTCCAGCGCGTCAGGAAGCAGCAGGCAGAGCAGCGATGATCCTGTAATCACCGTGTCGGAGGATGAGGTTCGGAGGGCGCTAAAGAAAGTGAACGTCAGGAAAGCAGCCGGACCTGATGGGATAACCGGCCGTGTTCTGAGGTCCTGCGCTAATCAGCACGCTGGTTTGTTCACGTCTATCTTTAATGAGTCCCTTGCTACCTCCGTGGTTCCCACCTCATTTAAAAAAATCCATCATTATCCCTGTTCCTAAGAACAATAAACCCTCTTGCCTATCGCCCAGTTGCCCTCACATCTATAGTCATGAAGGTTTTTGAAAGACTTGTAAAGAGCCACATCTGCTCCTCCATACCTGATACTTTGGACCCTTTGGATCGCCCAAACAGATCTATGGACGATGCCATCTCTCACGTCCTCCACTCTTCCCTCACACACTTGGACAGCAACAATGGGAATTATGTAAGTCTGCTATTCATTGACTATAGCTCAGCTTTCAACACTATAGTCCCCATCAAGCTGGCTTCTAAACTCACTGACCTCAGCCTAAACTCCTCACTCTGTGACTGGATTCAAGACTTCCTCACCGGCAGACCTCAAGTGGTGAAAGTTGGCCAGTTCACCTCAAACTCCATCACCCTGAACGTAGGAGCCCCACAGGGCTGTGTCCTGAGTCCCCTGCTCTACTCTCTCTACACGCATGACTGCGTGTTCTCTCACAGCTCCACATCTATTATCAAATTCGCTGATGATACTGTGGTTCTGGGCCTCATCTCCAACATACTTGGACGAGGTAGAGAGACTCACATCATGGTGCCAGGACAACTGTCTCTCTCTGAATGTGAGCAAAACTAAAGAGCTGATCGTGGACTTTAGGAAGAGACAGCAGCAGCCCTACACTCCTCTTATGATCAGTGGGACCCCTGTGGAGAGGGTGAGTAGCTTCAAGTACCTCGGTGTAAACATCTCCGAGAACCTGACTTGGATTACACACATCCAAACACAGGTTAAGAAAGCCAGGCAAAGACTGTACCATCTGCGACAGCTGAGGAAATTCAGGGTCTCACCAGCAATCCTGAAAACTTTCTATTCAGGGACCATAGAAAGTGTATTGACTCAGTGCATCTCAGTGTGGTATGAAAACAGCTCCAATCAGGACTGCAAAGCACTACAGAGAGTTGTGCGCTTAGCTGAGCGCATCTCAGGGTCTGCTCTCCCCTCTCTGCAGCACATCTACCTCAAACGCTGTAAAAATAGAACTGTCAAAATCATCAAGGACTCAAATCACCCTGGTAACCAACTATTCACTTTGCTTCCATCTGGTAAGTGCTTCCGTAGCCTGATGGCAAAAACTGAGAGACTTAGGAGGAGCTTCTTCCCCCAGGCCATCAGGCTCCTAAACTCTAACTCGGTGTCATAACATCACTTGACTACTATTTATGTCAACAAACATACTGACCTGCACATTTATATTTATATTTATATTTTTTTATCTTTTATTTTATTCTTTTTATTTTTTTCTACTTTTCTTTTTCTTAATATTTGTATTCTATACAATTGCACTGTGGAGCGGACCTGACTTACATTTCACTGCTGGTTATACTCTGTATAATTGTGTATGTGACGAGAAAAAAAAAAACAAAAATAAAAAATAAAATATATATATATATATATATGCACAGTGGTGTGAAAAAGTGTTGGCCCCCTTCCTGATTGTTTGTTTTTTTTTTTTTTTTTTTTTTGCATGTTTGTCACACTTTAATGTTTCAGATCATCAAACAAATGAAAATATTAATCGAAGATAACACAAGTAAACACAACATGCAGTTTTTAAATGAAAGGTTTTTTTATGAAGGGAAAACGCACATGGCCCTGTGTAAAAAAAAAAAAAAAAAAGTGTTTGCACCCCCGTTAAAACATAACTGGTTTATCACACCTGAGTTCAGTTTCTCTAGCCACACCCAGGCCTGTTTACTGTCACACCTGTTCGCAATCAAGAAATCCCTTAAATAGGTCCTGCCTGACAAAGTGAAGTAACCTCAAAAGCTACACATCATGTTGAGATCCAAAGAAATTCAGGAACAAATGAGAAAGAAAGTAATTGAGATCTATCAGTCTGGAAAAGGTTATAAAGCCATTTCTAAAGCTTTGGGACTCCAGCGAACCACAGTGAGAGCCATTATCCACAAATGGTGAAAACATGGAACAGTAGTGAACCTTCCCAGGAGTGGCCGGCCGAAATTACCCCAAGAGCGCAGCGACGACTCATCCAAGAGGTCACAAAAGACCCCACAACAACTTCTAAAGAACTGCAGGCCTCACTTGCCTCAGTTAAGGTCAGTGCTCATGACTCAACCATAAGAAAGAGACTGGGCAAAAATGGCCTGCATGGCAGAGTTCCAAGACAAAAACCGCTGCGGAGCAAAAAGAACATAAAGGCTCGTCTCAGTTTTGCCAGAAAACATCTTGATGATCCCCAAGACTTTTGGGAAAGTACTCTGTGGACTGACGAGACAAAAGTTGAACTTTTTGGAAGGTGTGTGTCCCATTACATCTGGCGTAAAAGTAACAGCATTTCAGAAAAAGAACATCATACCAGCAGTAAAATATGGTGGTGGTTGTGTGATGGTCTGGGGCTGTTTTGCTGCTTCAGGACCTGGAAGACTTGCTGTGATAAATGAAACCATGAATTCAGCTGTCTACCAAAAAATCCTTAAGGACAATGTCCGGCCATCTGTTCGTGACCTCAAGTTGAAGCGAACTTGGGTTCTCCAGCAGGACAATGATCCAAAACACACCAGCAAATCCACCTCTGAATGGCTGAAGAAAAAACAAAATGAAGACTTTGGAGTGGCCTAGCCAAAGTCCTGACCTGAATTCTATTGAGATGCTGTGGCATGACCTTAAAAAGGCGGTTCATGTACGAAAACCCTCCAATGTGGCTGAATTACAACAATTCTGACAAGATGAGTGGGCCAAAATTCCTCCACAGCGCTGTAACAGACTTGTAAACAACTTACATGATGCTACTTAACCTCAGGAAAGCCACTCAATGCACACATCTCGTTAGTTTGCTAGGGAAAAAATAACCATAGAAAGAAATATTTTGTTAAATATGTGAACTATATTATATATGTTTTTTATTACATGTTAATGTTTGTGTAATTTATTTAATCCATGTTTGAACAAATCTGTCTTAAACTTTTGCTACTGTTTATATTTCAACAATGAACTAGAGTAGAAGCACACTGTAAAAATAAAAAAAAAGAGAAAGTTGAGCCAACTTAAAATTTTAAGGCAACCAGCTTCAGCAGATTTTTGAATTTTCTCAACTTATTTCAACAGTGCATACATTATAACATTTATGTTGATATACAAACTCATTTTAATTTTTCAGTTCATTTAAACTCACATTCATAAAGGTTATTTCATTTACTGTGCTGCATGACAAATTTCTGTCGACCTCAAATTCAAGTTCAGATGCCCTGTTTATGCCAGACCAGACTGTCCATGAATTGAGCAAAGCCAGTTATGGGGTCTGTCCCCAGTGACCTGTCCTGGGCTAGTCTGTGTGTGTGTGTGTGTCAGAGAGAGAGATTTCATGAGCTGCCATATGCTCATGAGGAATCTCACCATGGCCAAGTCTACATTTACAGGCTGCTATAAAGCCATTTGAGGGATAAAGGGAACAGGGAGGTCGCTGGACTGTATCCAGTATCTCTGTGTGAGTATACCAAATAAAAGGAAAGGAAAATAGAGAACTTTTAGTGTGGAACCCAGTGTGTAGTTTTGAACCTGCTTATTGTGAGCAAGCCAGACGTAAATGAGCAGGCTGCATCAATCTCACAGTTCATCAAGTCAGCCCTAAGCATATCTCTTTATCCCACAGAAAGCAGCTATTCCTTTATTTCATGCAAGGCCCCATACTTTAAAAATGACAAGAGAACGATTGGTTGCTTAAAATGGAGCATTAGGAGGCATATTACTTCTTTAGTTGCCAAATTACACATTCGCTCGATATAGATGGATGTTCAGAAGGGCTTTGGTTCATTGAGTTCAGTGTGTTTACCTTTGAACAACAATCATTGCTGGATAGTTCACAGCAAACATTGATTCATAGGATCGATCTTTTAGTTATGCTGGTTTCAGTTGATACGTGAATAAAACATCACTAAACATTATTTGTAGCACACACCTCCCATCCAATAATCGCAATGAACTTTGTTCTTTGTTACATTTAATTACTAAACTGTCTTATGTGCCATTTACATTTTTGGATACTCAGTTTATTTGAATGTTAATGATTATATCTAGAAATAAAAAAGCAATTGAACTTAATTTAAAATCTATGGCTGTTGTTGACGTTAATATTATAGTAATGTACCAAGTGAGAGGGTTCAGTGTATAGTTTTTCTCTTTTTTTTTCTTTAGAAAATTTGAAATTTGAATCTAAAATATTTCCACATGAACTGAATAAATTTGTGAAATGTTTGTATTGTCTCAAATGTTTATGGTTACTAGTTTCCACATTTGTATCCATTTTAATCCCAGTCTGGAGCTTCGTCTTATCCCTTTGTTTCTGTTATCTAAGCTCGATCTGTCTCTGGGTCCATTATGCTTTCTTCATTTACAGCGCTGCAGGGTTGCTGTATGAAATTCCATGCATCTACCTGAGCTCTGTGTATTAATGCGTGTGCCTGTTTAGCCTCTCTGCAGCGATCCCTCAATTCAGCCTACTGCCCAAACAACACATAGTGCTCAGCCGCTGGGGAGACGCTAACAAACTCCAGCAGAGCTCTGTACTGGGGGTGTGCCTTTAATTCATCCTGGAAAAGCTGTCCCTTGAGAACAGGTGGCTGTATCAGCCACATGGAGCTTGAGGTGCCAGAGGTCATTACTAGCTGCTTTATTGTCCACAGCAGTCTGTGAAGGGACTTGTGGCGTGTGCTGCAAAATCAAGGTTATGGCCAGGGGTCAGATGACATGCGCTGCTCCCATGTGGCTCCACGGGGCAACTAATGAACTGTCTGAGGTAGTGAAATGCCTTCTGGCCTGAGAGAGTACAGTACATGTGCATCTAGTGCTTAAGTTTATTCCTTCCTCCTTTGCGTATATTTATATGAATGGGCACGAGGAAAGTGGCAGCGGTGATTAATCATAAAAATTACATGACTGGATGGAAAAGCATTTAATTTTTAATTCTCTGATTTAGTTAGTGGCAGTATTGAAGTTGGGACAGAACCAAAATGTTTACGTGCATTTAAAATGTTTAATTTCATCTGGGCTAAAACAGTCATTTGTCTTTTTTTAAATTTAAATTCTTTAGTTCAATTGATTTTTGCGAAGTCAGTCTAACAGAACTAGATAATGTGATTGTGACTTGTTCAGCATGTATACACAAAATTCTTGAATAATTAGTTTTGTATTGAAATAGTAGGCCTATTCATGTACAAAAAAAGTGTTTGTGCGTGTATATAATTTTTTTTTCTTGATACTGCTCCCTGGAAAGTCACGTACGTGGTGAAATGCTAACAAACTGAGATGCAATATAGTGGTTAAAGACGTCTGACCAATGCAGATGTAAATATAAAAAAGCACAGATGGTACTTGCAGTCAAAACGACCCACACGCTCATCCCATTTTCTGAATATAATTAATATTTTAGTTTAAATTCTCAGGTCTTCTGTATTCATCTGCTCTCTTCTGACCTTTTCAAAGTTTCTTTCAGAATTCTACCTTCACAGTTTGACTTCTCAATATCTCTAGCCTTGCAGGATACAGTAAGTGGAAGCTGAAAACCACATCTTGTCCTCTGCCAGATATGCCCATGCATTTGTTTTCACCCTTTTTTTTTTTATGTTCCTCTCCTCATCTCCCTCCCGCCTTGAGTGCTCTTCCCCTTATTTAGCCCCTGTTGCACCCATGTTGCGCTTTTCTGTGGCACTCAACCCTTTAGCACACAGCTATCATGCTACCAAGCAGGGATGTTTGAATCACGGGTAACGAGCAGCCAAAGAGCTGCTATTTATAGCACCTGCCCCACAGCCTTGGAGCGGCATGTCAAAGTAACGTAAACCTATTAATCTTTTTTTCTCTGCTTATTTAACTCGTATTTCTGTACATCCCCATGCACATTCCTGTGGCATTTTAAATAACCATGAGTATCAATGTATGTTATTATCTGCTCGCAGACCGCTGTGAAGACGATGCTCTAAATCTCTTTTTATGGTAATTCCACCACTGCTTGGGTAAATTATATTTCCTCGGCACACAAATCACGATCAACTGATGCATACACTGACTAGATTTTTATTCAAACCTTTCATTCATCCTCTTTAATCCTTTCAACCAAGAGTCTATTTGTTCAAATAGCACTTGAGATGTGCACTGGGACGGGTTTTTTTCTCGCAATATACAAAGGTTTCCACTGGGAAGTAAGCCTAAGTAAAGGCTTGAATCTCACTGAACATATTTCCCCCAGGTTCACAGAGGAACTCTGGGAGGCTTGTGCGATGATGTCATGCTGCCTTTAGGATGATGGGGCGTATCAGGGCTCTTGCAAGGCGCTGACAGCTCATCCTGTAGTTATGCCACACTCGCTGCTCACTGTACAGTGCCACAGCGAGCGTCTGAGCGGGATCAGAGGGGCTGAATATCTCAGGCTTGTTGGGGGATGGGGAGAGATTCACAGCTGCTGTTCACCACTAAGAATTCCACAGGCTACTCGGCCATTCACATTTGTTAAAATTTGGCCAGCGCTGGGAATCTTGGCTAAGTTGCCGTTTCAGGTGCCAGCATTTGCACGGGGATCAGGAAGGAAATTCCTTGTAAAAGGGGTCTGATGGTGCGGCTGTGGACTTGTGTGCATTGTCAGAGTTGACCACTCAAGTGCCTTTCCTTGATTACATAAAGGAAAAGCGATGGTACAAAATAAAACTTTAGATTTGTAGCCATTGGTTATAAATATATAAACAATGTTCATGATGCACTACTGTTTAAAAGTTTCAAGGAGAAGAAATTAATACTTTTATTCTGCAAGGATGGATTAAATTGTTCGAAAGTGACAAAGTCTTGTATAATGTTAGCAAAGATTTCTATTTGACACACGTGCTGTTCTTTTGAACTTTACAATACGATTTTTTAGCACCAAATCAGGATATTAGAAAACTTCTGAAGATTAGATCTGGTTTCTGAAGGATAATGTGGCACTAAAGACTGGAAAGGCGGCTAAAAACATAGCTTTGGCATCACAGGAATAGCTACATTTTAAAATGTATTAAAATAGAAAAGTTATTTCAAATTGTGATTATTTCACAGTTGTACTGCTTCTACTGTATTTTTTGATCAATATTTTGATGCAGCCTAAAATAAGACTTCTTAAAAACTTTTATAAATTTTGCCAACCACCAAAATTTTGGTGAGTAGCAGATATAATATTATGAATAATACAGTTCTTCATTTGGCTATTAAATATGTATTTAAAAGAAATCACGCAGTCTGATGGCTTCATTGGAATCACGTACCATCAATTGCTAACCTCAGAGCCCATGGTAGATCTGTTTGAAAAGGTTTATACAGATTTGTTAAAAATAAATTTTTCTATAGAGAAAATGAATGGGGATTTTGACTTCAGGAACCTGACTGTTGCACTCTATTAGCCCTGTGCTGTTATTTTATTGGCTGGGATCCTAATATATGGTGAAAAATTCATGCTGTTTGCTATTTCCAAGGTCAGATGCTAAGCTGTAAGCTTATTTTGCCAAAGGCTAAATGTAAATTGCTGGACAGTGCTGGCATCATGATGAAAATGATAATAAGATTGCCGTTTGTCACGGAGTTTGTTTTTTAACCTCATGGTCATGCATATGTCATGCAATATTCCATACACGCACATTTTTTTTCCTCCATCCCTGATCTTTCCAGTACTGCTCTCCGCATCTCATCAAAGGTGACTGGCTGCTTTGTGTCGTAATTATAAAGCAGAAGGTAAAGACAAGGACCGCCTGCATTCTCACGCCCACCCCACGCCTCAGGGTTAGTCTTAATAAAGATTACCTTCAGATAAGCCTGCGTTGCCTTGGGTACGTTGGGTGCAGTTGGAAGATGCGATCTTGTCGGCGACAATAAAAAGCTAATCACAGATAATCACCTCGCTGCAGGCAGGCAGCGCCTATATTTCCCCTTTCCCTGAACTATTGAGTTTGTGGCATACAGGAGAGGCTTTTCAATCAGCCCCACCGTCTGCTGCTCAGGTGCACCTGAGATGCACTTTATTTTCACTTTGTCGAAAAACAACACTTTTATAAAGGAGACGTACGAGTAATCGACAAAAGAGACGAGACTGTATTTGTGTAAACAAAGTTTGCTTTGTCTGCCTTTCTTGAAGTTCAAAAGCTTACTTTTTTCTACATACCATCGAAAGAAATACAAAGAAGTATTGAGAGATAAAAAAAAAATCAATGAGGCTTTTGTGAAATGATTTTTTTCAGGATTAATTCACCCGTATAAGTCTTTTCCTTGCGTCTTTTGTTTGCTCTCTTGTTTTATTTCTTCACGCTCTTCTCCATTATAAAAACTTGATGAGCTCGCGGCCACAAACCTTTAATTGCCTCTCATACATAAAGCCTCATTCTCGGTTTAATGTGGCACTGTATCCTCAACACGCATCCTGCTGGCGAATCTAGACAACCCTCTGGAGCTTTTTCTCTTTGCATAATCTTAACGGATAAAGCCCTCGTTACATCCCTGCAGCTGAGGCGACGTCAGTCGTAGCGCTTTCAGTTTATTCTCCTTTTCCCTTCTCCACAGCAGTTGGCAAACTTGAGTTCTCACTTCCTAATCCCCCCCATAAACAACACAAGAGCAGACATTTACATAGCCCATTAGGAGCGGCGCTGAATGGGAGAGTCCGCACTGTTTAATGGAAAACATTCTATTGCAAATGAATATTTTATGGAGAGGTCGCTGTTGACATGCTGCGACGACGCTGTGCTACTGTGGCGTGCATTACTCATGTGTTAGACTGTGGAGAGGGCTTTTCTACTGACAGCAGATTAGACAGTCACCCGTCAGAAATGTTCATCGCACACCACAGGACTGTTTCTTGATGTCTTTGATTAAGCTTCAACGTGTTGAATTGATGTTTTTTGGATGGACCAGTTGATGTTACGTTTGAAACAGAATTATGGATTTCAGTATTTTCTAATCATGCATTACACTACGTTTTATCAATCCAAAAACTGGCATCCACTTTTTATTTTAAAACTTTTTTTTATTATCTTTGTGGTTTAGTGTATATATATATTTTTTCCAGAGTTTTTGTTTATGTAGCTACTTTTATTTTTTTAGGGCTTACAAACTTAAAGGGATAGTTCAGCCCAAAATTTTCATTAATGCTCACCCTCATGTCGTTCCAAACCTGTAAGACCTTCGTTCATCTTCAGAACACACATTAAGATATTTTTGATGAAATCCAAGAGCTCTCTGACCCTCCATAGACAGTAACACAACTGAAATGTTCCCAGGTCCAGAAACATAGCAATGGCATCAGTATTTTATGAAGCTACGAGTATACTTTTTTTGCGCCAAGAAAACAAAAATAACAACTTTATTCAACAATTCTTCTCCTCCTCATCCTGTCTGCGGTGGCTTGCCACCATTGTGGAGAGTATCACGATGCATGCGCTTGCTCTCTTTTTGACTTCATTTTAAACATTATATCTATTATTTTAGCATTTCTAATAGTTAGTTAAAAAAAAAAAAAAAAAAAAGAATTTGTGACCAAAGTCCTTAAACACATTTGGAGCTGCAGTACGTGATCAATATACTGTAAAGACATGGTAGTTTTTTTTTTTTTTTTTGAGTCACCCGATGCGACCAAACGGCTGCCTCTGAGCATGTCTTCCATCGCTCAGCACTTCACAATGTTTGGCCCGTCTCCAATGCTACAGTAGCCTGCTTGCATTAAACCCATCTCCTTTACTGCATATACAGCCATATGCTGAAGAGTTGATTCTGTGATACTTTACTTGAAACTTATGATAAATACTTTGTTCTTTATCATACTAAAATATTAATATGTAATCTAAAGTAGAGCTTAGACGATGCAACTAGATTATTTTTTTCTGGGAAAGTCAGTGACTTGATGCGACAAGCGACTGAGTTAAACAATTTTAATGCCAATGAGCAGACATTGATATGTTTTTACTGATTTCTCTAAGTATTATAGACATCTTTGGATACTTTCTATATTGCAGTTTGGCTTTGAATATATAGGTTACAGACTAATCAGCTTTTCTTTCTAAAGCTGTTTATTTCAAAAACTGGCATCACTTTTCATTTGTTACTGCTTTCAGATCCAAAGATCCTTCAGTAACAATTGAATCCCCCGTCAAACATTCCACAAGCGTCGTCATACTCTGAGTTTGTGTCCTTCATGCTCTTCCAGCATGAAGAACGAGGAGGAGAAAGTCAGAGCATCCTGACCGGAGAGAACGGCTGCAGCTGTTTGTGATTTAGGTGTAGTAGCCTTCCCTATGGAGCAGGATTACTAGAACTACCTCGGAGACCGCGAGTGAGCTAGATCGTGGCATGGCACTGATGGATGAGAGCGTGCACACGTGAGCGCATCAGCTTGTTGACTTAGTGTGCTTGTGTGTGTCTGTGCTGTGTGCAAATAGACTGATGCGAACAGTTGTTGACCCTGTGTTTGCCACCTAAAAAAGTGCACAGTACTTTCACCAAGCTGTTGTTTTGTATGCATGCAGACTTGACCCCAGCAGGTCCTATTGAGAGCGGCATTGTTTGCACGAATTTCCTGCGCTTTGCTCAAGGAGCTTTTCACAGTTTAATCAATGAGTCTTACTCATTCACATCAATAGAGTGTGGTGCATATCACTTACAGATGTGCTAAGCCGGCCCTTCTCCGACTCATGTCTGCACTCTGCTGCAATTTCAACCCATATCAGATTTGTTTAGAAGCAGATGCATGTCCTCTCAAGAGCCGTCCTGGAGCGCCCTTCTGTACCCGTGTACCTTGACGCACAGCTTCTGTGACAAGGACAGCTGCTGTTGTCCTCTAAGACCTAGCATGCATTGCATTTCCTCTTCAGCACTCCTTGAGATAAGCTCACAAATCAAGCCCCATACATTTTAATTTTCTGTCCTTTTTTTCATAATTTTCTACTTTCCATTTTTTGTGAAAGAAGATCTCAGTTCATTGTGAAAAGGTCACATCAGTCGCTGTTTCATATTTACCCTTGAGGCTATAATCTCGCAGCGCTAAAGCTCATTTTGATGATGAGTAGTTTAGTTAACAGAGAATCGGTCCTTCCACCCCCACGCAGCTTTTCTGCTTGATGTAATGAGCATGTGCTGTGAATTTTTAAAGATGTCCACTTGTTATTGGACCGCTAGGAGACAGAAGTCCACTTCCGTAGTGTTGCAGACTGTTAGAATAACACCGGAACGGAGTAATGATGTCTCTGAGTGCACTCCTGTTTATTGTCCTTGGATCAGTGTTGATTGAGTCGGGTCAGTATCACATAGGATGGTACAACGAGCTGAATTTCTTTTACTCTAATTGCAGGTCTTTATGTATTATATTTGCTTAATTTTGCTTTGTTTTAACTCTTACTTTTTTACTTGAAAAGCAGTTTTACTGATTGCATGTTGTCCTGTTGGATCTAATTGAGGAAGTTTCACTCAACAAAGGCATACAGTGGCTGTTTTTTAATGCTTGCCTAAAAATGGCTAATGCAAGAGGCCTTTCTTTCCTTGTGACCCTGTTCATGTCAGATTCTCTTAAAAAGATGAACATTACGACTTTAAAAGCAAGGTTTCACAGCTTTAAAACAAGAGACTGTGTCCAAATAGATTTTGGTAAGAGAGAATGCAGCTTTGGTTGTGCTGATGAAAGACTAAAATCAAAGAATGTTCTGGCACCCTGCTCTGAAATGGATTGGTGATGTCGATCTAGTGCATGGAGAGCCGGAATAATTGGGAAACATTTGGACCGTCTTTAGCAGCCCCACAGCTGCATTTGCAGCACTCTTGGAGTCTTTCTATGTAATTGAGGGAATGCTGAGATACCATTTCTCATCATAGGAGGGAAATGGAAGGCAGAGGTGGGGCTGCTGTAACTCATGTTTCAATAGGAGAGGGGTGGCCCGAGCTGTGCGTGCATGCATGCGTGTGAGATTGGGGTTTTAAATCTGCTTGTAGACATCTTCTGCTCCCCTCATCTTAGCCGCGTTATAGAGAACTATCATTCACTCAACACTGCCACAGCTGCTTTATTGCACTCACTGTATCCTGCAAATGAATCCTCAGCTGAATGTGTTTGAGAGTGTGATTGTTTAATTCCTAATTCATGCATACCTGCCTTTTATCTTCAGTGACTAATTGAACTTAAAACAAAAATAAAATATTCCAGTCTAGTCAATCTAGTAATTATTCAGTGTACAGAAGGCTAGCACATATGCGTAGTTGATGATAGTTTATTGTTATTATTATTATTGCTTATCAAGATTTTAGATTAAAATGTACGAATTTGTATAAGAAAAGGTACTTAATATACCTTGAGTTTTTCACCATTTTAAGCACACTGTTACCTTCACAAGTTTGTCTTGAATATAATTTTATATTTAAGTAGCGTGTCACAACGCATTTAATTGCATGTCAATTCTATGTAGACAAATAAATCAACAACTTTGACAAGACAAATCTGAATTCAACTGGAATGCAATACTATGATATTGGTTTTTGACTCATATTATTTTCCCTCTCCATATGGCCTTTATGTCAGTAGAAAGGAAGATATTGAATAATTTTTGACATAACATGCACCAATGAATTATGCACAATAAGTTCAGGGACTATGTTTTGATTAATTTATTATATGCAGCTTATATGCACACATCGTGTGTGTGTGTGTGTGTGTGTGTATATATATACATATATACATATACATTTTTTATTTTTTTTTATCTTTTGTGCTTTTCATAATTCAAATTTTTTTTTTTTTTTTTTTTTTTTTTCCAGGAACCTGCTTTCTGTGAATTCCCCCTCTTGTTTTGGAGGCAGCGGCCATCCTTGATTTGTTCTGAACGGGACAGGTAAGACTAACTTTTCCAACAACACAACACTGCTTTGATTTTAAAAAAAAAAGAAAAAAAAAAGAGAAGAGGCGAAAAAAAAAAAAAATGCCAGAATCAACATACCCAAAATTCTAGCTGTATGAATGGGAAGTGCCACATTTCAGTTAAAATTACTGCATTCTCTGGTCTTTTTGCTCTAGAATGGGTAACCTGCAGCCTGGACCATGGCTTTTTTTTTTTTTTGCATGATTATAGTTAAAGAAGCACAATTTATGATATCATTGTCAGATTTTACTGATATTTAGACAAAAAGCTGCCCATGGCATGATCAAGATGGATATGAGTGAACCGACTTGCTCCAATGAGGGCTTTAAAGATGCTGGGATGACATTTCAATGATAATAGTTTGTCAACTTAAGAGTTTCCTCTAAATGGGAAACCTCCATTTGGATTTAAGGGATATAGCAGACTAGCCCCAAAGCGTCATAAATCACATTATTCTCTGATTAGCGTTGAAATCTATTAAAATGATGTCTTCCCATACGATCATATAATGCTGAGATGATTTATAGAGATTCTCAAACGTATCTTAAATCATCTCTTGCTGCCTCCCTGGGCTCTATGAATAGCCCGTCCCTATATAGACAGTCCTTCATCTCTTGATTGGGCCTCATATAAGCCTCAGGCTCTGATATTTGACGACATAGTTGCCTCTGATAGTGCTGCTGCTAGCGGTGCGCTTTGTAAAAATAGTGCATGTGATCTAACAGGACCTCTGACTCTCTCTGGGGCTCCTTAAATCCAAAACAAGTGTGTGCGCGTATGTAAAGGTGCTCTAGTTGTTCTCCTAACTGCCCGAAGGCCAGCGCATCAAGGCTAGTGTTGCCAAACAGGCTGGCTAAAATTAGTGTGAGGCCAGATAACCTGCAGCAGCGGATCAAAGGCGAGCTGAACCGGCCGGCGTCAGCATGGCTAGGGAGACATTTATGTGTTTGTGTGTGTGCTTGCTAAATGTTGAGTCAGTGTTGTCACTGAGTATGTATATAGACTTAACACTAGGGGCGCAACGGTTCAACTTACGGTATGGTTTGCATTAGTTTTGGTATGGTTCAGCATGTGCTATGTTTATGTGCTCTTTCTAAAAAAGAAAGAAAGCGCTGTCACTTTAAGAGAATGCACGGACCCAGTACACTGATACTGTACGTTGAACCGAATATGTCTGCTAGGATACATACCAAGATGACATGTTATTGACACAGTTTTTGTGAGAATTTGTCTATTCAGGCACAAGACTTGAATGAGAACTCAACATTTGCACACGTTCAGAGACGTCGTTTTGTGCGCTTCGAATAAGGCCCACACGAGTTCTCATTAGTTTTTTCTGGCTCTTGAATGTTGAAACTGGCAAGGCTTAAATGAGTTTAGTTTAAACACAGATATGTGTGCTGTTCAGGTCTCACCTGCGCCCATGCACTATCAACACTCGGGTGATGACAGCATAAATGACTGGTCGTATTTGAGCATACGGCACTCACATTGAACAAAGAGTGACTAGCTTGTTTTGACTTTTTTTCTTTTTCTTTTCATCACTGTTGTTTTAATGTATTGGGAAGCCAGAATGTGTGTCCATCAACAGAAACATACATTAGCCATTGCTATTTATAACAAAGTAGGGCGATATGAGCAAACATTCATATCTTTGTGTATTCTGGCTGATTTGCGGTATTCAGTATATAACTCAGTATTTTCTTTGTTTTTGAATTTGGATTAAACAAATAAAGAGAATGTTACCATGTATGCATATAGCCTATTATGTGCAAAAAAGGGTTAAAATCACATTACATTCTAACATTGTAACATTGCAATCTAAAAACTAAAATAATGCTTTTAAAGCAGAAAAATGTAGTAAAAATGGTAGGCCTGTTTTGATTACACCATTATAGTCAGAGTTGGGTATAATGCATAATGCGTTACTGTATTCTAATTACTTTTCCTGGTAATGCAGTAAAGTAGTGCGTTACATTTTAAATTTATGTAATTTGATTACAGTTACTAATGTGAATAAAATTGCTACTTTAAGTTACAAATGAAATGATGGAAAAATCATGTTTTGCGTGGCAGTATGCCCTTTAATAAATCACCGGAGAATGCGAGCTAAAAGGCAGACAACATTTAGATGCAATGAAAGATTGTCTATCATGTTTCAAAATGTTGCACTCGACATATTTTAGTCTGGCATTATAGGTTGAGAAAAGTTCAACAAGTGAATGTGTCGATTCTGCATCACAATTCAAGGCTTATTCCTTACAGCGCGTCTTTTTCCAAAAATGAAATGTAGCCGAGATGAACTTGAATCTTTCTTTGTTTACAGAGGTGAAGTAGACATTTCCATGTTCGCGTGTCTCAAGCTTGGTTTCGCGTGGATGATTATCTTATAGCGCGATGTGCCTGGGATTGCTCAAATTATAGGTGAGCTCAGACGGGAAAGACTGCGTTGATTTCATACAGATTATTTTATCAGAGAATATTTCTTTTTGACATGACTGACTTCATTTAATAATAGACACTTCAAGCTTTCTTTAGATATATTGTATTTCTCATGTAATTTTCGTTCATTTTAGTGACTCGTTTCAGGAAGACATTTACGGAGACTGAGAATGCAGAAAGTGCACCCTATTGGTTTTCTTTATTTTACAAAACCAAAAAAAAAAAGTTTAGCTATTATTGGGACTGTATACAATACTTAGGCAATTTTAAATTAATGAAAGAACTATGAGTTTCTCTTTGTAATGTATTTTTTAGGTTTGATAACTTGAAAAGTAAAGTACACTTAAGTAAAGTAATTAGTAATCTGATTACTTTTTAAATGCAGTAATCAGTAATGTACTCAAATTACAATTTTAAAGAAGTAATTAGTAATTTGTAGTGGATTACTTTTTTGAGTAATTTACAACTGATCACTTTACAGTTATTGCTATCATACAATATACACTTACTTGTAGGTTTAAAATTCTACATATGTCACATTTATTGTAAAATACTTCAGCAAAATCTGTATTTTAGTTAGAATTATTTCACTGAGCTCTGTCTGTTTGGCGCACATGCACTGCTGACAGCAAAATGGAAATATTTCCATTGCTTTCTAACATTTACAGATGGAGAATATACCTGTGAAATCTAAGTTATGCATTTAGGAAAAAAGCACATCTCAAACACATTAAACAATCCAAGTGTCTCTGTCAGCGGCACACGCAGCCTTTCTGTCAGAGCCAGTTTAAACTGAAACTATAAACTATAGGCTACTAGGCCTGTATCTTACGAGTTTTTTAAAGCCCTTCATATAAAGCTTGTCACATTTAGAACAAATTGTATTATGCACTTACTCCGTAGCAGTTCAGTCTGTGTCCTCATATTTTTCAGATAACTACTGCATATCGATATAAAAGGTATTGCCTCATACCATATAGCTTATGAAAAATATATTGATGTATCATACAAACTCAATATACTGCCCAGCCCTATAATAAACCATATTACAGATGAATTGTCAGATTTAAGGTGAACCGCAGTGCAAGTGCATGCCGAACTGTGGAGAAGGGTACCGAGAACCGTTACATCCCTACTTAACACACTGATATCGTAGAAGTGGTCCTAGGGTGGTGTACTGGTTGAAACTAAAGGTTGGTAGTTGCTCTGCTAGCAAAAGAGTACAATTCTATTAACGTGGGGGGTTTTATGGACGAGGGGTAATGCCATATGCCTTGGAATGCCATTCTAATTGCGTGGTCTGAAAATGATAATCGTAGGGTTCTCACTTGCATTTTAGTAGTCAAAACTTATTGACTCATCCATATTTATTAAAAAAAAAAAAAAAACTGTATGTTTCCCCAAAATATTTAGCAGCAAAAACTTTCAACTTTGAAAATAATAACCATTATTAATAATTGCTCACCAATAATAATAATTTATAATAGAGCATATTAAAGTAACATATTAGAATAAGTTCTGAAGGATCATGTGACACTGGAGTAAGGACTGCTGAAAATTCAGCATTTTTGGCATGACAGGAATAAATGACATTTTAAAATCTATTCAAATACAAGACTATTATTCTAAATTGTAATAATATTTCACTGTATTGCTGTTTTTAGTGTACTTTTGGCCAAATAAATTCAGCCTGGGTGAAAACGAAGAGACTGTAAAGAAAGGAAGTGAGCAGTGAATGATTTTCTGTTTTACTTACCAATATTGCTGTTTGATTAATGTTTACAACATAATAGTGAGCAGCGGTTCTGTAAGGTGTGTTTACATTGCATGACTCAATGTACAGATCTGATATTTTGACAGATGTTCAATTCTTTCCTGCCTGTTTACATTCACTGAGCCGACTGCGTTTACATTAACATCTCGACAAGACAGGCGTTTTGACCGTAGAAGTGCATTTGACCATTTACATGTGTACTGTATTTGTATTATCACGAGTGCTTCTCACAGAGTAAATACTGTTTGAAGGGGTTAGTCAGGGTACTGAATTGAGTTGGTACTTGATATTTTCTTGTAGCTGCATTATACTGAAAGAATAAATTGGGAGATGCATCTTCTCAGATGGGTTTAGAGAATGCTGAGAATGCTGTACACTAAAGCATAGCATTCTAAATCCCTCTCAGAAAAGTTGCAGCTGTAAATTCATCCAATTTAATTCACTGCTGCTGCAAATTATCAAAGCTGGAAAACAGATGTAGGTTGTTAGTTTTCCCATTTCTAGTATTGCCTTATCTAGTACCATCAAGGTACATGGTAAAATTACAATAGAGTATTGTTTTGTAAGGGTGTCTTGATCTCTACAAGTAGCAAGCCATGAACTGACGCTCTTGTGCCCTAAGGCACTTAACCTCAGGTTGTTTCAAGAGGATTGTCCCTGTAATAAGTTCTGTATACTGTAAGTGTTGGCTGAATGACTATTTCAGTGCATTTCCTGAGCATGCTTTGACCGCTTAAGGACCCATTTTACATTAGGCTTTTGTATCAGGATGTGGTCTAGTGGTGTGATGTGCCCACGCTCATTTATATATACATATCTGTTTTCATGTGTATTCAGCTGGTGGATCAGCATATTGACAACGGAGGTCACTTAAATATCACCATCTCTGCGTTGCGCTGCCCGTTCCGCCCTGACCACAGGCATGCGGCACAGCTCCGGCCGCGGTACAGGGAGGTCACACGTAACTCAAACCCAGAGAGGATAGAACCAAACAAGGCCTTCTAGAGGCAGCAGTATCCATTTTAAGGTGCTTTCGCACTTGAGCTTTTGATCGGACCACAGCTTGTTTGATATTGGTGTGTATGCAGTTTTCAGAATTCAGAAAGCAGTGCATCATACGTGATTCTGCTTGAAATGACTTACTCGCTGAAGTTAACCACTACTGATGACATGTATTTGACACCTGTGGACTTTCAGAAAAGTCTCTTAAAGCCTAATTTTTACACTTTTACTACTCTAAAATTTCTTTATTTTTTATTACATTTTTATTTCTTTTTCAAAAATCAAGCGTTTCCACCGCATTGATGTTTTCACCACAGATTATTATTGTATTTAATAACTTTAGACACATATGATTAAAAAAACTCAAAAGAAATAATTTTCACACCATGAACATGCAATATTTTCACACTTTTTGCATAATTTGTCAATTATGTCATGTTTGAAAAACATGCATAGGTTCACTCATACAGTGAAAACAAAAAATCACTCAGAAATTGCTAGTAAATTTCACAAATATTTACACAGAAATGGCAAGTAACACATTGAATTAAGAATTACAGTGTATGGTCTCATATTTCATCTCAAACTCTTCACTAACACTGTTGTCTCCTTTATAAATAAATACACCACATCTCTTAAACTTGTATAAAACCTTTTTATACAATACATATTTAATGCTTTGATTCATTATTTATTTTTAAAATTGTCATGATTTTAATTATACAAAACAATGATATGTGTATTATGTATTTTCATAGTTTAGGTGGGGATATACAGGTAACTAGGGTGTCTATATATTTTCTAGACATTTCAAAAGTAGCAAAAAATGCAAGACATGGTAAAAGTTTACTAATTGAAGGAATATATTTTGATAATACATTTAATCTGCCATCTTCTCCATCAATCATTCATTATCTAAGTAAGTGTTAAATAGTTCTTGCAAGTACCTGTGGTTGTACTTGTGTCGATGAAGAGTACAATGTGAAAAGAGACTTTCAGACACTGGGGATTCGACCCAAACAATCAAACTTACTAGCCTTATACACCATTTGCATTTAAATTTGCCTCGAGCACTTTGTCTCATGGACAGTTGCTCAAGGGAAAACGGTAGACTCTGCTTAATTGGGTATTGATTGACTACGTTTCAGCAGAGGAGACAATGAATTACCATCTGGAAAAATGGCAGAGAGGCCCTGGACACAAAGACAGGCGGAAATACTCATTCACGCATCATTTATTTATACAGCTGAGTAATTAATGATGCAGGAGGGGATGCCTGATTAGGCTAAAGATTCGTAAGATTGTGTTTATTTGTGGATGTCATGATGCAGAAGCGTGCATGAGTGTGGTGTAGATCGGTGATGCTGGAGCTAGAAATGGTAAGAGAGTGGGGAAGAATGCAAAGGAAGACAAAAGTGTGTGCGTTACCCTCTGAGGATATTAATTTGGCCCTAAATTGGTTCCCTGCATTGGTTTTCATTGTCCTGGGAGTAGTGATGAAGTTTGATACGCTTGCATGGTCATACTCATTTAGGCACAATTTAAACAGACTTGTTCATTCGCACAGGCAAAGCAACTGAAACTATTTAAACACCTTATAGTCTTTATGTAATACATTCACGGTGGAAGAACAAAATTATAATAATAATATAATTTTACTTGTTGTTGGTTTAATTAGCGCTCGTTGAGTTGGGGCATTCATGTCTTTGCTTTAGGATAAAGCTTCGCAATGCTCAAATGAAACCGTATACCAGCTTAACTATTTTTCAGTGCCAGTCCATTTCCATTTCAACAATATACAGGGGAATTATACAGAATATATATAATATACAGAAGCAACGCAAGGTTAATTTCCTTTGTGCTTCTGTTTTGTAGCACCATACCTGCATTACCCAAATGCCTGAAACTGTTTGTCGTGTGCTTTTTGTTGCTATTTATCTTAATCAGCCTATTGTATTAGGACTTTACTTTAAAAAAGGCTTTGTCTGAAATACAATGTTTTTGCAGGTGGTTTACAGAGTTAGGAACAAGGACAAGTATGATTCCTGTAGAAAGGCATCTCAATGGCAGTTTCACAGGCTTCTTACCCCTTAATGGTGTAGTTACAGCATATAATAATTAATTTTTCAAACAAGATAGCACAAGCTGTATTTGGAAATTTGATACTTTTATGTAACCAAAAACGATAACGTCATAGTCTTTTTTTTTTTTTGCATAGTGAATTTTAATCATGACATTGGGAATTAATTTACACTCAAACCTACACCTCAAATTTGTAACCTTTTTATTTCAACATAGTGTTTATCATTTTCAAATTCAGTATGTTAATATTTGTTTGATTGTCTCTAAACGTCACTTGTCCTAAATCACGAGACATGATGCAATGGAAGCTTTTTTAGAAGGTACTTTCTTACAACGACACACACAGCCAGAAAGTCATAGCAGAGTTTAAATCATTTGATTATGAGGAATGACCACACACCGTCTCTGACACACACAGTTTCTTTTATTAGAGCAAGCTGGCATCCTGCTGTTTATCTATTTAATAGTGCACATGTTTACCCAGCATGTTTCTCAGCAACAGCGGTCAATATTGCCAGATTATAAATATTGTTTATATTTTAATAACCATGCGATATTGGCTATTTTTGTATTGTCCAGGGAATTAAATACTTGATAAATAAAATGTATTTCAAAAAACTTAATGTTTACAATGGCTGAAATGAAAAAAGAAAATAGCATTTTAAGTTACTCTATGCATTTTTCCCATGTGTAAATACCCACCAATGCTTCTCTGCACTAGAGTGTGATTGTGCCTTCAAGATGGCACACAACTTTCTACAGCAATGTCGTTTGAAAGTTGCGGAAACATTCCACCAGCCCTGTATGTGCGGTGATAGATAAAAGATTGTATTCTATGTCTCATTATTTCTTTTTCAAGTTCTCCACTGTAGGAGCAATTGCTCCAAACCCCATGCTGAAAGGACCGCCTCTCCCCTGCAATTGCCAGTGTGTGAGATACAATTCGATTGTGCCATTCTCTAAGGACTGAGTTTGCCTCGTATTGATCTATCACAGACCAACACCCATGTCTTTTATTAGATGCTTTAGCTTGTATGGATTACAATATAGCGTCTATATCGCATGGGTCCGACAAGGAAAAAAATTTGCACAGCTAGTGATAACATCTTATTTAACATGTTGGAATGGGACCATGTTTAAAGTTGTCAATTCGATTTATACTTTACTGTATTTCAGAGAATTGAGGGAAAACCTTTTGCACAAGGAGTCTTAATATAGTTTCCAATCTCGCGGTTGTATTAGATTGACTGCTGATAGAATAAACCCCAACTCTGAAGTTTGTGCAAAAACAATAACGGCTGGCAAAATAACAGGCTAGTTCCTGCCGTGGGTTCTGATTGGCTTCTTATAACCTGCAGTGGGAGAAGTTTGTTAAAAGAGACCTTTCTCACTTCACCTCTGTTTCACCTCACTTTTGGACCACCAGTGAGATGACCTCTATCACCCTGTGCACAAGCTCCAAGACTCATCTCACACCTTTCTGACAGCACAGTTGCACATATCCTGACAGGAAGGATTTTTTTGTGCTGATGATTTGTCAATCAGACCTTTCAGAGATAAGGACATCTTACTATAAAGCAGCTCTTGAAGATGAACTGCAGAACCTCATTAGTATTTTAGTCCGGTTTTGTTTTTGTTTGGTTTATGCTGTACTGGAATGAAACCTGTTTTCTGTAAAGGGTAGTTTTCAAAGACAAAGTTTGGATGCAGAAACAAAACTCAGAAATAATCCATTAAGTCAGCCTTGAAGGTGGTATTACATTATCACTTTAAAGGTGAATTTCTTTTTTTTTTAGAAATATTTTCTCATATCTTACTTGTAGAGACAATGATGACAATGACAAAGTCATTCTAGGTTTCATTAACTAAAACATGTAAAGTAAACTGACTCAATCAAGCGAGTTTGTGAGTTTGAGGTGGGATTATATTTTTGCCTGACCAATGGCAGATGGGAGAAGTGGTTTATATGCTGCTGGTGATGCAGCACATAAACTTTAAAAATGGAGCCAGAAGGGAACTCTGAATGAATGTTAAAGCGTTTTTGATTCTGTATTCTAGATTGGATGTCACACAGAGTTGTTCAGGCAGACAGACAGTTGCATTAGTAGTGGCAGCTGATGGTCGTTGGACATTATTGCATTTTTAATTTGAAAGGAAACACATTAAAATGTGAGTTAGGTGGACAGAGAAGTGCGTAGAACTCCCAATAGGGTGTTTTATTATGCAGAAAGCATCCAAAAGGAGGTGACACAGAGTGGTAATGTTATTAAAGGAATAATTCAGACAAAATTGAACATTCTTTCATCACGTTATTCCAAATTGTAAGTTATTTTTGTTTTTTTTAGGAAAAATAGGAAAACATTTTTGAAATATACTTTAACATTTATTTGAAATATACTTTAACATAAAAAAAAACTTTTGATAAATTCAATGTATCCTTAATGATTAGAAATATTAAATTAAAAAAAATACAAACTTCCCCATCCCAAACTTTTAAACCGTAGTAAAGGTGGGAAAAAATACAAATCTAAGACATAACATGAGTCATTTCTTTATATACTTTTATTTGACCGTATTGAACTTGAAGTCCGTATTGAAGGAGACATTTGACAATGTGTACAATGATCAACCACAAATTATAAGTGTAAGAATGCCAATTAAATTGTATGATTTTATGTTTTTGTTTTGGATGTCTATATGTATGTAAATTACATGTGGCACCTTTGCAAACTAAATTTCCTAAGGGACACAATAAACTGAACTGATCTAGCTTAAAAAAAAAATCGCTGGCCATGGTAGGGCTTAACGGCCTGGGCATTGTCTCTATTGATCAGGTATGTTAATTCTCCATTTCCTTATGAATTTTTAATTCACTGGCTATTAAAGTGTCTCATTATGATTATTCAGGTGAAAATTATTGTCTAGATTACCAGACAATGTACCACATGCATGGTGAGGCTAATCATATTCATTTGTGATTGTCATTTTATCGAGATTACAGAAATGTCCTAAGATTGGAATTGCCTATAAAGAATTTGGTGTTCTGAAGCAGTAAGGGGCAATTCCTTTATGAAGACCCATTTCTGTCTGATAAGAAATGGCTATTAGCCAACAACATTTACCGCTTAATGGTTTTACGTGATGTTTAGAGGTGGGTAAATCTGAAATCAATATTCCTGAATTTATATACTTCTGTTCAACAATTGTGCCTGAGGATATCTTGTTTACTTTTCTCCTAAAGTCCTCAAACGAAAGATTCTTAAGATTTATTAAGACAAACCTCGAAAGCTTTGGCAAAGCCAGCAAGTAGATCTACCTCGTAAAGGCTCAACGTTAGAACCCAGTTCCCTGGAGAACAAATAAAAACCTTTGCAAACCTACAGATTTCTTTTTTTTGCATTTTAAAATTTAAATCATGTTTGACTTAAAAGGGTTCAGACAGAATTGGACCCCCCTGGCTTTAATTGTATTAAAAAAAAAATCTAAATGCTTTTGTATTTTGGGGGTAAAAAAAATAAATTAGTAAAAAGAAAATAAATAGATTTTTTTAATTAATTAATTAAAAAATGGTTGTCAAAAAGAATGTTATCAACCCAGTAAAAACTGCATGTACTACATCCTATCCAAGGTATTTATTTAGAACTGTATGCATAAATCTCTTTTATGTAAAAATATCTATATTTATATAAAAAAGGAAAGTCTCTCCATCATAACCAGCTATGAACAGCTTTGAAGGAACTATTTTTTAATTAATTGTTTATCCTAACATTGACAAAGTCTCTCATTTAACCTTGATATGATTAATCAAATTAAGTTCATAAGCATATAGTCTAGAGCACTCTTTGCATTTTATAGAGATGAAAACTAGTGATGCTCAGCCGCTAATGAGAATGAACAAATGAATATCATCAGCCTAAATCATGACATCTTCGGATCAGAGCACATGATGAGACTTAATCCTAGGTTTAATGATCAATTATCACATTATTTTGGCATGCACAAGGTGCAGTGTAACTTCCGTACACTGTTTTTCATCACACGTTAGGTGCTTTTACACGGAAGAATGTTCTCATAGTTACTGTAACCATTGGCGGAAGTATCCGCTTTTTTGCATGCTCACATTGTAGTTATGGGGGGACTAAATTAACTCCTATTTCAGAGTAGGGTCTAATCTAGCACAGTAAGAACTACTAGTGACTTAAGTATTGATTAGCCAAAAACATGCCTTTTGAAACACTGGCACCTGCCGTTTTTAAAAGCCCTACATACTCCACAAACTAACTGCACAAACATTTAAAACAGCGATATATGGACTTATGCTGAAGTCCAGGCACTTTTCCAGCCTCCAGTTGTTGACATTGTTGAATGCCACGCTTAAATGACATTGCTGTTGGCTGGCTTGCGTCAGTTCAGAGTTCCTACTGGCAGTGCAACCAGGAAAATGGCCTTAGGGGAAAATGAAGTTCTCGGGGGACTGTCCTTTTGGCTCGTTCCTATAACTACCTGGTGTGAAAGCCCCTATATATGCTGCAGTACTATTTACCAATGTTGGTTAATCAAAGCAAGAAACTACAGGGAGAGAAAGACTTTGATGGCCTAGTGAACGATAGGGCTCACTGGGTGAAAGGAGTATTTTAGAATTCTATGATTAAGGGCTGCACCTCTTGGGAGTGACTATTTTGTAGCTTTTCAGTTTTTCCATCCAATCTCTAAATTGCACGCTTGATCTTTAAGCAATAATTGGTTCTATTTTGACAGTTAGACGTTTATCCCATTGATGTGGGGCTTAAAGAAAAGAGAGACAGAGACAAAGAAATTGACAATGTTGCAACAAAAATATATGAAAAGAGAGCTCTTATAAAACCAACAGAGCTAAAAAATCGAGGACAAGAGGACATTTGTATTGTTTTAGGCAGGCATTTCTCAAGCTCTCTCTAAGTGCAGCTTAGAGCCATCATCAGTGGAGGTTTATGGGAATGGCTTGAGGTGAAATGAGCAGTAATGGCATCTCCTTGTCGATGTGCCTTCTCTGAGAGTATCAGACCAGAACAGAGTTGAGAGAGCCTGTTTACTGAGTCCTGAGCACAGAACTGAAAAATGCACCTGCATGGGAAGGTGAAACCTCTGCAGTAACCTTCCCAGCATGCCGATCATTGAACAACACCACTCACATAATTACTGTCCTAGTGTAGATGATGGTGTTTGGTGATCTGACAGTGAAGAATCTTTATGCACCTGATGACATGTTCTGTCATTCTGTCTATAGTCCTATCTGTCTATTGTTCTGTTGCTCTTTCTGTCATTATATCATTCTTTCTAATGTTGTTCTGTCATTGTTCTATCATTGTTTCTGTCAGTCATCCTGTAGTTGTATCTATTGAGTTTGAGCATTCTGATCATTTATAGTTTGCGCATTCTATTTTTTTTTTTCTATATTTCTAAGATTCTGTCGTTGTCATTCCGACTTTTTAATATTCTATTGTTCTGTCATTCTGTCCTATCTCTCTATCTATATTTTGAGCGCTCTTTGTCGTTCGGATGTTCCATCATTCTGTCATTGTTCATCTGCTTGTCAATTGTTCTGCTGTTATATATCTATTGATCATTCTTTCGGTCATTCTGTCATTTCTGCTTTTTAATCATTTGACAGAACGGTAGATAGAGTGATTGAATGATGAAAAGACTAAAAGAAAGATAGAACGTTCAATAGACAGAAAGAGAATGACAGACAGACAGAACGACTGACAGGTCGAATGACACAACGACAGGGCGACCGATCTATAGATTATCATTTATGCATTCTATTAACATTGTCATTTTATCAATTTGTCATTGTAAATATCTATCTGTATCTGTTGTTTGATCATTTTATCTTTCTATCTGTTCTATGTTTTTTCTCATCTTTTAATTGTTCTGTGTCTACCTGTCATTCGGTCTTGCGTTGTCGTTCTATCTACAGTAGGGCTGGGCGATAATTCGATAACTCTAATTATCGCGATATAATTTTCCTCGATAAAACGATATGAAGAGTTCGATATAATGTTTATGCGCCAAAAGCGAAACGAAACAGACCGACTTTTTTGAATTGCGAGCTCACTAGAGCAGATGCGTTTACTCGGTCACGCGAGCACTAAACAGCGGAAAATTAATGTTCTGGTTTCTACAACTTTCACTTGACCTTTATCGTGATAATTATCGATATCGCCTGATATGAAAAAAATTTATATATTTTTTTTCCCATATCGCCCGGCTCTAATCTACAGTATCATTCTGTGGTTCTATCCATCGTTCTATCTGTAATTCTAGGAATGAACAGATGCAGCGAGAGGCTTTATTGACATCAGCAGTGGAGTTGTCAGGGTGAAGACTTCACTTGGAACCATGTGAAGTTGGAGGAAGGGAGAAAAAGAGCAGAATGGAGATTGGTTGGACGTTGGTCCGCCGTGAGCTGCTTTTGTCTGCTGCTGATCTGCGTCAAAGAGGATTAGCTGTGTTATGACATTAAAGTTGAAACGACGTTATCATTTGTAGCTGACAGGCAGGATTTGCTCCCTAATCGGACTACTAATGCACAGGAAGGTGAGACATCATCGCACTGTGATTTGGAGGAGGATTTTTTTCTATTTCTATTTATATTCGCAGACCTGCCTTTTTTATTTACTTAATCCTCTCGACGGCCGACAGTCTCAGAATGCAGAAATTTCTATTGCTCTGATCTCAAAGACCTATTGTGAAGAAACAACAATTATCACATC
This sequence comes from Barbus barbus, assembly GCF_936440315.1. Lineage (NCBI taxonomy): Eukaryota > Metazoa > Chordata > Actinopteri > Cypriniformes > Cyprinidae > Barbus > Barbus barbus. The sequence continues at coordinate 24,704,144 of NC_136751.1, forward strand.
CAGGAAATGGAAAGGGTAATTGTCCTCCTCAGCTTTTTATTCAACAGTAAAATTAGAATTTAAATAGATGCACAGTACCGAGGAAAGAAAAAAAACCTGGCATTTTTGCATCAGCATAAACTTGAAGCATTTTCTTTACTGAATCTCACTCTGAAGTTCTTTTCACCTCAGGGTTTGCGACATTTAAACGGACGTCCTTTCTTCTCACCTTTTGGAATTTCTCTGGTGTGCCTTGACTGCTGCTGATAAATAGTCTTATATTTTTATAACTAATGTTTTTATGGTGGTAGACCACACAGAGGGCAAAGCAGTACCTTTAAAATTTATCTAGTCTCAAATGGTGAAGGCTTCAGCGAATGTAAAGCGCAGTACCTCACGGATATATCATTATACAGGCAAGGGAGCCCACTGTAAATCACACACACCATAACCTTGACGTCTTTGAAAAGGCAATAAAGCTCTGGCTGTTTGTTTGTAGATGGGTGGGGGGTTTGCGGTTGATTTTGGTGCTTCACATATCCCTGCAAGTCTATATAAGTTAGCCTACATGTACACGGGGAAGTCGTGGCCTAATGGTTAGAGATTCAGACTCGTAAATCCAAAGGTTGCGGGTTCGAGTCTCGGGCTGGCAGGGATTGTAGGTGGGTGGAGTGAATGTCCAGCGCTCTCTCCACCCTCAATACCACGACTGAGGTGCCCTTGAGCAAGGCACCGAACCCCCAACTGCTCCCTGGGCACCGCAGCATAAATGGCTGCCCACTGCTCCAGGTGTGTGTGCACTGCTGTGTGTGTGCACTTTGGATGGGATAAATGCAGAGCACAAATTCCAAATATGGGTCACCATACTTGGCCGTATGTCACGTCACTTTCACTTTCTTTTTTCCATTGCATATTCAGTTTCAAAGTGAAATTTCTGTGTCTGGCAGTAAACAGCATGTCGAATTTTCTCTGAAACAGATAATTGTGACCGTGGCAACTTTTTATGTTGCTTGTTTGTATCAGGGAAGTTCAGAAGTGAAATATCCAGTGAGTGGCTTTTTATATGCTACACGTTGAATCATATATACCACCTCTGAGCCAAATAATATTCAAAATTGCTTCTTCGTACTTAATTCAGTTTCTTTTCTTATAGATCCTCTATCTGACCCTTGAGTTTTAGAAAATGTGCTATATTTATTTGTCACACGAAGTTAACAATGTCACCCTCCAGTCTTAGTAACTGTATAGTTTAATCTGGAGGATTGGGAGGTTATAAAACTACAATTTCAAAGTGCCACGCTGGGTTACTGCAGGGCTATAAAGACGTTCCTCTGATTTAGACTTGCCACAAATTTGGGCCTCTGTACCACATTTTAACAACAAAGTTTGTTGCTTTTAAAACACCTAGTCCTGCAATTAGTATGCTGTTTGCGTCTGGCTAACTTTTGACTGGACCAAAGACCGTGATGCGAGCTTAAAAAGATATGCTTAAAGCTTTTAAAGTAAAGAACAAAATTGATTTTTCTTGAGTCATTTAGCCAGGCTGCAACACTAATAGCCTTCCATTAAGTGACTATGCCCTCTGACTGCAGGCACTGAAGTGCCATTTGGCACACAATTAAATAAATGAAAGTTTGTGTCAACACAACATTTGATTTATAAACAAGCATCATTTATTCTGATCGTGAGGCCAGTTGCTATAACTGAGTAAACAAGCTGTGTGGCTTTTGTGTGTAGGCGAGGGTGGGGTAAGATGTGTTCGTATGTAAGCTGTGTCGGTCCATTAATCCAGCAAAGATGCAGAATCTCTGTCAATTGACCGTAAATATAGAAAATATTCATAATTTGCAGTTATCTGAGTGAGAGAGAAAACATTTTTGTGCAGTTTTTAAAAATTCAATAAATATGTGATTTTTAATTCTTTATTTTTGCAAGCATGTATGTGTGTTTCTGGATCAGTGGTTTCACACCTAAACTTTTGGTTTGGCCTTTTGTAATAGCCTACAGTGGTCCCTGTTATTCTTTTTAGAGAGTGAGGATTGTGTCCACAAGGCTTTGTCAAGGCCATAACAGTTCACTCACACACTCATCCACCCGCTCGAGGACCTATTAACCCACCACTGTTCCTGGAAAGAACTCGTGCTCCCATTCGATTTAAAACTCTAGCTTTTAACCTGCACCGCAGTATTTCATTATTTCAGAGTGTCCATTAGTTAAAGGCCTCACTCATTAAACGCTCCTTATTTTTGGTTTTAATAAGCGAGTTTTAAATGGCTGCTTCACTCACCTGTAGCCTAATCACTCTTTGAGTGCTCTAGGATGAATAATCCACATGAAACTGGAGCGAGGACATTGTTTCATTACACAGCAATCTCGCAAATAGCATTATGTCAAGTGTGATATTTTTTCTTTGAATCAGTTTTTCCGAAGACAGCCACACAGGTTGTCCCAGGTGGTGTGTCTGCGAGTGGGCGATTATGTGATTCTGATGTAATAATACTGAAGTCCTAATAATGGTATACAGGTGTGCATGTGTGTGCGGTGTGGTGACTGTTTATCAGTTGTGCCTTTCCAGCAATGTTCCCCGTGAATGGTGGCTGGACTGATAACATTGTTATTTTTTTTAGTTTGCACAGAGAAAAAGACCACAGCAAGTGCAACAGGTACTCAAAAGCAGACATGCATGTTAATATAAAGTTGAAGCAAAATGGAGTTTCTGTTTTAAACTCTAGTGAGCTGTCTGTGTAGACACTGAAAGGCACCATACACATGTTCTTGAGAACAAATGCTGTTCAAGAAGCTAGGAAGCAAATTTATGCTGTCTCCTAAGATGCCTTGTTTTGACCAAATTCAAAGGAAGTGTCACATGTATTGCATCAAGCTCATTGGAAAATCTTCCTCCAAGATGATTATAAACACTTCAAGACCGAAAGTATCAATTAAAAAATGAGTTCCACCAAAATTGTAAGGTTTACTTTTACTTTACTTTACTTTTACTTTTGTCATTTAGCAGACGCTTTTGTCCAAAGCGACTTACAAATAAGAAAAAGTAACTAAAACTAAAAAGTTACAACTCTATAAATACTATCTACCCACATATTTAAGAAAATAAAGAAATTAAATAAAATTAACACATGCATATAACAACAACATTTCAATAATAAACATATCAATGAAAAAATTAAATAAAAAGCTACTACTATCCCTTGCCGGTGTCCCTGCCCGGTGGAGTCGCACGGTAGAGTCGATGGTCTTTACACTCTTTGGTCTTCACACTAAGAGGGCTTCACACGACGACTGCCGCGACCGCTGCCGATTTTACTTAATATTATATTTTATAATTTTGTGCTTATGTGAGTATGGTCTCTTACTTGCTGCTATCTGCACCATATGGTTCAAAAGTAAAGCTAATCACAGAATTATCTAGCTCAAACTATATAAAAATATATACTATATAAAAAAATCAAATATACAATTGAAATGTTACTTGGCCTATTCAAAAAATTAATTTAATTGAATTTTTATTTTAATGTTTGTTCTAAAACTGTGGTGAATTAACTGAAAATAAAAATCCAATCAGTTATAGCTATTAATTAATGTATTTTAGCTTTAAATTGAACCTGGTTTGAATTACAGTTATATTGATGACTTGCATTTACATTTGTAAAAATCCTGTCAGTTAAATTAATTAGCTGTTAATGAATAGGCCTAAATACATTTTAACTATAAACTGAACTTGGTTTGAATTACAATTACATTTGTAATGTGACATTAATGAGCCTCGGTTGTCATTTGCATCTTATCACCCTTAGATCTACCTGTGCACACTATAATCAATCTATGCTAAATCATCTCAAAATCATTAAGCAGCTCCAGCTGATTTTCCCTTCATTGCTTTTTTTTTTTATTATAGGAGCAGCTGATTGAATTGAGACGTGTGAATAAGAGGGTGAAGAACTCCGTACGTTTACTGAAGACCCCTTTGACAGGTAAATTAAAGACTCTGCTGTTTATATTTTCATTCGTAATAAGCTATTTTATTCAAGTTTTAGACCTTCCTGGGATCTCTGCAGACCTGACATCGCAGTTTCCATCTTCAATTCCTCTGCTCTCATCCCACCTCCTCTCTGGAGTCTTAACTTCCCCTCCCTGTGCATTTGGGGTGAAGTCAGGTTAACACATGAGGTGATCTGGAGATGGATGAATCTGTCGCCATTTGTTGGCTTTCATTTTTGCCGCTGCGGTGGAACGATCTGATCTTTCATCACTCTTTCTTTCTTTCCATCTCCCTCTCCTCCACCACTATTTCTAGCTTTCTGTCAACACAACACAGATGCTCATGCTCGGCAGTGCGTCAGCCCTATCTGTGTGTGTGTGTGTTTGTTTTTTAGTTTTTTTTTTAAAGAGGAGCATGTTTGTTGGTTTGTTGGTGTATGTGCTTTTTGCGTTTGTCTTACAAGGTCACTGACAGAACAGATTAAAAGCACGTTGTTCCTCTGGCAAAGAACAAAAAAAAAAAAGAACAGAATAACCGTCTGTCTGTCAGAAGGATTGACTCCCTTGTCATACACAGGTATTCTCTCCAGCAGTTCCTGTTCTCTTTCAGTGCATGAATCATAGGCTGTTATTTTGGGTAATTCGTCCCTGGGAGGTGTCATGCCCTCAGTTTAAAAGGTGATGTGTTTTGTTATAAAATCGTGAACAAATGCAGTCTCAAAAATATAGGTAAAAAACATTACTTGATGACTTCTTAATTTGACGTTTAAGTAAACATATTCAGTTTGTACGATTTGTAAACCACATTCAAACACCAAATTAAATTGGCTTTGGCTAGGTCATATGAAGTTATACATTTTTGATTAGTTATGTAAGAAAGGAGAAATTCCATTATTTTTAGATTATTAGTTATATTGCATTGATGCATTTATAATAGTTTTTTTAAGAAATTATGCTGTATTAATAAATTATATAAATCATATGTATTGCAATAATTATATAAAGTATGTATAATTTTTACATGTATATTTAGTGCTGTCAAATAATTAATCGCGATTAATTGCATCCAAAATAAAAAAAAATTTACCTAATATGTGTGTATGTTTATATAAATACACACACATGCATGAATATATTTAAAAAAAAATTGTTTATATATTAAATAGATTTATAGTGCCCTCCATAAGTATTGGAACAGTGAAGACAAAATTGCTCTGTTGCCTGTGGAGTCATTTGCAAATATGATTAAAAGATGAATATGAGACAAAATTATAGAATGTCACATTTTATTATTAGCCGTTTCAACGCATACATGTTTTACCAAATAAAAAGAACAGCACTTTTCACTTGTTGATGTGAGCATAAGTATTGGGACAGTTGAACATAAGGCAGATATAAAAGATTAAAAGCTATTATTGCTTGTTTTGGGGAGTTTCTACCTTTACTCTCCTCTTCAGCTGGTGAATGTTCAGTCGGATTTAAATCTGGAGATTGACTTGGGCAATCTAAGACTTTCCATTTCTTTCCTTATAAATTCCTTGACTGAACTGGCAGGGTGTTTTGGGTCATTGTTCTGATGCAATATGAAGCACTTCCCAATGAATCTGGTGGCGTTTTCTTGAATATTGGTAGGCAAGATGGTTTTGTACCCTTCCAAATTCATTCTGCTACTATAATCATACATTAAGTCATCAGTAAAGTTGAGAGGGCCTGTTCCAGAGGCAGCCATACATGCCCATGCCATGACACCACCTCCACCATGCTTTACAGATGAGGCTGTATGCTTGAGATCATTTGCAGTTCCCTTTTTTTCTCCACATTTTTGCTTTCCCATCACTTAGATAAAGGTTCATCTTTGTCTCATCGGTCCTTAAACACAGTTCCAAACTCTTCAGGCTCACCTTTGTGCTTTTTTCCAAACTCTAATCTCGCCTTTCTATTTTTGGTGCTGGTCAGAGGTTTTCATCTTGCTGTGTAGCATCTGTAATTCTGTGTCAAAGTCTCCTGAGGACAGTAGATTGTCAGAGCATCACCCCAGCTTTCTGGAAGTTGTTGGTGATTTTACAGACACGCCTTTTAGGGTTAATTTTCTCAGCTTTTATGATTTGTCTGTCATCAAATACTGTTGTTTTCTCAGCCGATCAGGTAGTTGTTAGTTGCTGGTGGTTTCCAAACTCTTGATTTCTCCATACCCTTTGTTTTTGCTAGAGCTCTAATTGACTTCCTCTTTTCTTTTAGCATCCAAATTGCTTGCTTTTCTCTCAAAGTCAGCTCCCTCGTCTTCATCCTGGTTTGTGTGTGTCATCATCTAATGCAAGATTCAGAATACAGAAGTAATGGATATAACTGATACGACACATTCCCTGCTTTTAATATCTGAAGAATTAATGCAACAGGACACAGCTGATCACTTAGAAAGACCTGTGAGGCAACTGTTTCAATACTTATGCTCACATCAGATACAGGGATGAAACTCTAAAAGTGCTGAACTTATTAGCTGGTAAAACATGTATGTGTTGAAACACCCAAAAATGTGACATTCTGTAGTTTTGTCTCATATTCATCTTTTAATCATATTTGCAAATGTATTGACTCCACAGCCAACAGAGCAATTTTGTCTTTACTGTTCCAATACTTTTGGAGGGCACTGTATATATAATATAATTTATATTAATATAATTATATACATGCAAATATTTTCAAAATATATACTGTATGTGTGTGTGTTTATATGTGCATAATAAATATACACAGTACACGCATTATATAAACAAAAACTTTTATTTTGGATGCGATTAATTGCAAGTTTACATGCATAAGTTATTTTCAACAGAATACCATGTACATATAAATGCATAAAATGTAAATTAATATAAAATATTGCACAGATCACTGGAATGCTTTATTCTGATTGGTCATTTGTGACGCACGGTGATTAAATTATTCTAAAATAATGACCTTCATCCAGGGCAACCTGACCAATGGCAGACCAACCTACTTGAAACATTTGTTATATTTGCAAGTGGCACAGATTACAAACGTCATCTTTAAAGAGGCATTATTTCTGTCGCATCAGTCCTCTGTGCAGGAAAACATTGCATATGATTTGCATGTTAATGATGTGTTTGCACATTGGACGGTGGTTCATCAGAGAAAAACAGATGATTAATAACTGAAAACCTCAGTACTTTTGTATATGGACAGTTTGTAGAATACAAGACGCAAACTCGTTGTGTATTTTTCCACTTCTTTGGCTCTTATATTTACGATTATATTTAAATAATTTACCTGTCAGCCATTTGCTAAATATTTTCAAATCAAAGAAATGACATTGAGTTACTTAAAGCTGTAAGTTACTTCAGTTGTAAAATAATGTGTGGTCATCTTAGAGTATCATATGTAACCTCATAAAACGATGGAACTTCATTTATGTAAAGGTTCAGTTTGATAGTATTATGGTTATATTTTGCTTTAATAGCATATCAGACCATAACCATCAAGTATGTAACTCCCTTAAGGTACATATAGGATGCATTAGACTTTTTTCGACATTTATTTGAGGAAGTGGAAAATGCAAAGATGAAGCAGAAACATCAAACAGGTATGGAATGAAATCAGAAGATGTTCACCTGGCTGAGAAGGGCTTTGGTGTTGAAGTAGTGCACATAAAGGGATGCGTGTAAAGGCTTGATGTGGGGCAAAAACCTCTGTCCAATCACTGCAAACTGTCATGTCATATCTCCTCAGACGAATCAGAGCCCTTTTGCTTTGAGAGTCAGTTTTAAATCAGTCATTACTGTTTTACCTCAAGTGAACCGGAGAGAGACACACGCTCTTTCCCTCAGTATTTTGTATGGCTAAAGCTAAGAGGAATAAAATTAAAATCTAATGGGATTTCAAGAGGCTGAATGCTTTTGGAAATGATTTATGTCCCATTGTACAACCGCTTGAAAAGGATGCCCAAATCTCTGAGATGTCTTCATGCCTTTGTCTTCTGCTTTGAGGTTGCAAGTATGCAATCTTTCGGTTGTTTTTTTTTTACGTTTTTCTAGAAAAGGTCAGCATCATTTTTCCACCTTGCGTAAGGTGTAGAGACATTGCTAAATGAGCAGTTCACAAAGCATTACGCCCACCTCCCTGTTTTTGTTTTCATGTTAGATGACAGGTCTGTGGGGTCATCTGAGACCACTGTGCTTGCTTTTACATCGTGCTGTAGCCTATTGTTGAGAACTAGCGCTTCTGTGGCACCTGTGCCAGTAAACATGTAAAGTCTCTTTTCACAGGCTGTGATGGGGGAAAAAAAGTTAATGCTGCTGTGAGGGTTTTTCTAATACAGCAGCTGTGGTAGTGACCGTAAATTTGACATCATTTTGTCTTCTGACTGCCATTATCAATCTCTCTCTACTTTTTCCTCTTTTTGTAAGTCTTAAAAAAAAAACACTATCGTGGAGTTTTTCCTTTGCTATTTGTGCAAATGGGAACACAAAAAATTATATTTGATGGTGTCTCTGTTCTACGCTGTAGACGATTACCCAACTATGTCAACTAATGAAAAACCCAGAAATGTGAAAAGGGTCCATTATTTGTTATTACCAGAGGTGTAAAAAGTACTCAAAAATATTACTCAAGTGAAAGATACTCAGTGAAAGTTTTACTCAATTAAAAGTACAAGTATCTGGCCAAAAACATACTTGAGTAAAAGTAAAAAAGTACAACTTTAAATTGTACTCAAGAATTAAAAAAGTAGAAGTACTTTTTTTTTCTGACAGACATACAGAAGTTTTGTTAAAGGGAGAAAACAAAACAAAATGCAATGACACAGGTCAAACACATATCTAGTGCAGTGATAACAATTAAAATACAGCACAGCGGAACACACACACACACACACACACACACACACACACAATTGCAGGGAAAGGGATTAAAAAGAAACTCCATCATTTCCACCCTCATGCCGTCCCATATATATATACATGTGTGTGTGTGTGTATTTTTCAATTCAAATGTATTTGTATAACACTTTTACCGATACAAATCATTGCAAAGTAGCTTTACAGAAAATTTCAGCTTCTACATTATATTTAGGAGTAGGTTATTGGTGGTACAGTAAATATCATGCAGTTAGTTAAATTATATATATTTTTCATATAGCATGAATGGGATGTCTAAAAATGACACTTCAAAAACTACACAAAGTGAATATGACCCCTGTTAATGATTTAGTGTCTTCTTAAGTGAAACAATGAAAATTACAAATACTAATATTTTAAATTTGACCGTCGTGTTCACTTTGTGTGGTTTCTGAAGTGGTTCTGTCCCCTTGCATTATACGGACTAAAAGTCTTTGCTTGTGTTCATCTGAAGAAAGAAAGTCATAAACATCTGGGACGACATGATAATCTTAATTTTTGGGTGAACTATCACTTTTAATAACAATGTGATACAGAGGTTAGACACATATTCCAGACAGAATGCAAGAATGGATTGAATTAATGAGGAGAGTCATAGAATTAAAACATACAACATTAACGTTTTGAAAGGCCACTTTTTTGTGTTGTATACGTCACTGTATAAAATGATAATTCATCTTTTAATTGTTTATTTGGGGCATTTTGGGGGGGGGGGGGGGGCTTTTTCTCAGCAAATATTGCTACATAATTATTTGCAACTAATTATGAGTTATTGAACAAATCATGTAATTATTACGATTAAAAAAAGTCCAAATTCCTACTCAATGCATCATATAATGACATATTATTAATACAACTTATCCACTACCTGGTAAGAACGTCGCTAAACATTAATTACAATTAAATATTAAACACTTTTTTGTTTTTTTAATTAACATTTAATTAAATGAATTCCCACAAAAATATTAATTATATTTAAATTATCACTGATTTTATTTGCACTCAATCTTGTGCATTCAGCCAATATATTACACAGCTAAAAAAAGTTAGAGCATCAAAACAAAGAATAATTAATAAACTTTTTTTGGGGGGGGGGGGCAACTTTGCTACCTCAACCTGCTTCCTCAGATTTGATGGTGAACTTTTGAACCCAGACATTTACCTGATGAAACAATGATCATTGGTTCTCACGTCAAGCACACACGTTTGAGCTTCCGTTTCCCATATTTAATGTGTATAAGTTAAAATAAAAAATGAATGTACTTTTTAAGTTGAAATAAAACTGTAAGGAGTAAAAAGTACTGTTTTTTTTTTTCTTCAGAAATGTAATCAAGTAAAAGTACAGGTAGTCAGTTTAAATTGTACTTGAATAAAGTATAAATCTATCATATCCCCAAAATAATACTTAAGTACAGTAATCAAGTAAAATTAAAATAAGTATTTTACACCTCTGGTTATTACAGACTCCAAACACATTTTTTTAACACAAATGTAGAAATAGTGTTGTGAAAAACTATGATATTTAAGTTATTTTCTGGCACACCAGATTTGATGATTTTGAATGATGTCAGATGTTGTTGGCTCTCTTGTGTCTTGAGAACTATCATGCTATTTTATTATTTTCAATTACAAACATGGTGAAGATGAATGTTGCAGGTGCTTTAGCGGTGCATCACATTATCAATTTTTATGAGCCGTTTCCTGAATAAGCACTTGTGTGTTATTGCTTCGAGTCTTTGCTTTTCTCTCTCTGAAGATTTGTCTGCATCTGCATCATTTGCATAAAAATATCTGATTGGATGAGACAGTCAAATATGTGTGCTTTAAAGGTTTGAGAAATCAGGGTAGCTCAAACGTTTTGATCTGATAATTGATGTCTGCTGAGTGCTTTTGATCTCACCTTTCAGATTTGCCAGGGCTCGCAAAATCGCTAGCCCGACGTCCTGGGGCTATTGTTTTCCAGTCGGGCTACCAAAATGTATCACTGTCCTGCCCGACGGGCTACCTTAAATACAGGGCTCCCATGCAATGTTCCCTCTAAGCTGAGCGCGCTCTTCTTCCACCGCAGCCGCACAGAAGAAATAATGTGCCTCGCGCACACACAAATGAGTTGGGAAGCCATTTGATTGAATGCCACCAGTAAAAGGGAAAGAATAGCAATGCTCGGGCAAACCGCTATAGAGCTGATGTCACGACAGAGTTAGAAGCGGTGAATGCGGTTTACAGGTTTCATAGAAAGAGAACGATATGCACCAAATGACTCACTGTAGAAACTCAATACTTCAATGGTTGCGGTGCGCTCTACACAAGAGACAACGCAAACACAATGGCATGTGAAATAAAACGTCCTCATGTATTAAAGAAGAGTGGCTTGATTAAGTGCTGGAAAGAGCGGAGGATGGGTAAAGAACGGTAACAAAACTCTGAAACATGTACAGTCAGTCACACAGAAGAGTATTGTACAAACTGTACTTCATATCGATGTTCAGACAGCTATAGAAGAATTCATATGTTCATGTTTTTTAAATATTTAACTTACAGATCTCAGCTTAAGTTTTGCTTCAGTTTCTATTCTATTCTATTCTATTCTATTCTATCAGTTTAAATGGTTTGTTTTGATGATATATTATGTTAAGGCTATATTATAAACCTGATAAATAATTGACCTTGTTTTTGAGTCTTTGACTTTGAGTCTCTTGCTCATCAAGGCTGTATTCATTTCAAAAATACAGAAAAAACATTGATATAGTGAAATATTATTGCCATTTCTAATATTGGTTTCCTATTTTAATACCTATACTTTAAAATAGCATTTATTCCTGTGATCAAAGCTGAATTTTTAGCATCATTACTCCAGTCTTCAGTGTCCCATGATCCTTCAGAAATCATTCTAATATTCTGATTTATTATCAGTGTTGAAACTGTTGTGCTGCTTCATATTTTTTTGGAAACTGTTACTATTTTCTTTGATTCTTTGATTAATAAAAAGTTTAAAAGAACAGCATTTATTCAAAATAGAAATATTTTCTAACAATAGAAGTCTTTACTATCAATTTTATTCATCTAACACATCCTTGCTGAATAAAGTTTATTTAACTTTCTTTAAACTTTTTTCAAGTATCTTTTAAAAAAGAAAGAAAAAGATTTCTGACCCCAAACTTCTGAATAGTTTATATTGCAACACAAAATCTCTATTTTGACTTTTAAACTTTTTATTTTTTTTAAATATCACAGGTCCCAAAAATACAGTATAATAAAATAAATAAAGCAGTAGTGTTTCCAACATTGATTCAAAATCAGCGTATTAGAATGATTTCTGAAAGATCAGATGACTCTGAAAATACTGCTTTGCTTCACAGGAATTAATTTCATTTTAAAGTATATTAAAATAGAAAACATTTATTTGAAATTGCAATAATATTGCACGATATTATTTTTTGAAATAATATTCAGTATTTTTATCAAATAGATACAGCCTTGATGAGCATAAGAAACTTTATTGATCCAAACTTTTGAACTGCAGTGTATTGTACAGTAAAAATGTTTTCTCAGGTAACCTAAAATGTACATCATTTACTTTCATCAAGGGTCAAATCAAATATAAACAGTGCATTAAAGTTAAAAGTTACACACTTTTTGTGTGCATGCTGTACAGGTCTGGTATAAAGAATGCTTTTGCTCAGGTGCCCGAAATGTCCGCCCAATAGAGAAAAGTTTTGCTCAGCAAGAAAATAAATTAGAGGGAACATTGCTCCCACGGGTCCTTAAATTTGATACAACTAAACTGAAGAGTTTTTAAGGCCTTAGACAGTTTTAAATGCATTAAATGGTATAAGAAATAATTTTTCAAATTGCCTTAAATAGATTTTTAAGAATTCTGCAGAGTAAAATAAAACTCTTTCCTTGATATTCGTTGATATTTGTGTATTGAAAATGTTTTTGATTGACATTTATGGTCTTTATTTTATTTGGGCTAGTTCAATTAATTTTCGGGCTACCAAAATCTGAAGAGTACCTGCCTGAAGGGCTACCAGGGATTTAGAAATTTAGCGAGCCCTGTTTGCACATGAAGGGCTTTGATGTATTGGGCAGTGCAGCAATTCATCAAAATCAATTGGTGCTCCTTCAAATCATTTGTAGCTGGCTGGATTTTGTTCATGGGGTCACTAGTTGATGAGACCTGATTTGGGCATTTATTAGTCTTGATGTGTCGTTCATTGGCTTGATGTGTCTTGTTAGATTTCTTCTGTCAGTTTTGATCTCAGACAGGATGAGGACTTGCTTGGTTTTACCAAGACAAAACTATTTCAATTGATCAGTTTAGTTCTTCTTTTAGTTTATTTTAGTTGTTTAATTTAGTTGTTCTACTGAACAAAAGTGTTCATTTCTTTGATAGGTATTTTAATTTGAAAGAACATCTGACCTTTTGCATTAAATTCACAGGATCAGATCAATTCTGCAACATAAATCTTTATGATCATGGATTAAATGATCATTTTATATCCCTGAATTTCTATGTGGTCTCAGTCTATGCACTCTGACTGCTGTATCTCACCCACAGGGGAAAGAAATTGGAATCAGCCTATGTATACTTAATAGTTTTATACAAGATCTCCACCTTAATAGTTTATTTGTTTAAACTTGATTAATTCACCGGTTATTGATTGTGACATTTGTTTTTCTTTAATCATTCAAATGAATTGATTGAGAAGTCTGATAATTAAACCTTTTATTAAGGTGTGTGAGATGAAAAAGCTCAGGTCAAGCCTGCTCAGAAATGACGTCCGTAATGTCAAGTGATCAAAACCCCCTAGTGCACTTATGAAAAGCGGTATATCAACTATGTTCTGAGTGGTCAGCTATGACTCTTTTATACCTCCCATTATAGGATTTCAATTCCCTGCCACCTCCTTACCGAGCTTAATTTGCTCTTAATAGATTTAATTAGCTTTGGAACATGGCCAGGCGAGACCCAGCAGGATAATTATGACGTGGATGGTTGGTGGTACAATGGAGCGGATGTGCAGGATTGAGCCCCACTGGCCCAGTGGTGGAGGAAATGGACGAATGAAAGCGCTATATTGTCAGAATTGACTTATTGCTGTACTGATGTTATTTTTCTCTCTCTATCCTCCCCTCTTTCAGTGTTCTCCTTGATTCCATCTTGTTGGCAACATAGAGAGCCATTGGCCATGTCCAGAGTCATCACCGTCTAAATGTCCTGATAGATTCAAAGTGATGCACCATCCATCAGAAAGTGTATTAAATTGCTCCTGCCAAGACGGACTTGACTAAGGCCATAGACGCACTTTAGAGGTTTCTCTAGGACATTTTCTGTCCAAAGACTACCTGCCTATAGAAGGGATGAGGCCAAGCACGCCCCATCTTTTTGACCCTAGCCAAAAAAAATAATGTGTGCGTATATTATGCACTTGCAAAATATAAAAATTGTTTATTAGATTATTTTTTTTTAAATCCCTTATTATTATTATTATTATTATTATTATTACTATTTTTAGTTAATTTAACCAAAAAATCAGTCCTATGTGTAAATAGGCCATCTACTGACCAATAGTGAAGACCAAAATTACCAAAATGCTCATCCATTGCTTCTACCAACCATAGGATTGTAAACAAATTTTAGATTTTCCATTTCATGTTCATGTCGCCAGAGATATTCATAATGTTCCATTTTTGTGTGCGTGATTTGTCATTCAGGGCAGGCGTCAAGTGCAAACTTGAAATCCATGTAGCATTTGGAGCAGCGGTGAGAACGTACAGAGCAAGTGATTGATGACTTCCACGCTGTGTAAAATGATACAGCCTCCCCCCACCTCACCATCATACCTGTGATATTGCATTGCAAATTGTCTCTGCATTGGTAATGGGGTGAATATAGCCATAAATCCCAGATTCCTCTTACCTCGTAACTTGTTACTCACAGCGGTGTGGAGAACATGGGGATCAGTCTTTAACATGTTGTCATTAACTTTCAAGAATACATTTTTTTCACTGTAGCACTGAATAAAATGCAAATTAAATTCAGTGTTGAGCTCTGTTTCCAGTCATGAATGCGTGACTACGCAATCATTGTCATCAAGGAAAGAGTTAGTCATAAGCCCACCGTCTGTTCACTATCTGAAGGACAGGTGTTTTTGTTCAGCATAGATGATTTTGAACAGTTCAATGAACTCTTGCATTTTTTCTTCTCAGTTTACACCTTTATTCCTTGTATTTATGAGTTCATTTGTGCTTTCCTGTGCTCTTGATATATATTACCCCAAATTATAAAATAAAAGTTTAAGAAGCATGTTTTTGGAAGTTGTTTTTTTTTTTTTTTTTTTTTTTTTTTTGACATTTTCATGACTGTTATAGTGTTATATGGATAATTCCGTGTCAACTCAGATTTTTTGATTTTGCTAATATTTTTTCTGAAGAAAGATGAATATGTATAGTGATGAAAGCCAAAATATTAAATGGCTTGGATGAATATTTACTGAGTAATCCACTATTTTGTAGAGGGGTGTCAAAATGGCAATTTTCACCAGAGATTCAGAGCCAAATTACAGGGGGTTAAAAATGACTTCAGAAAACTGACAGCATGATTGTTACTTTTACACAAGATATTGGTAGGTCTGTTAGTAAAATCTGTTGACTTTAGCTATCTTTGTTGAATTATGTGCCAGTGGTGACCATTCAAAAATGGGGAAACTTTTCAAGTTTTTTCTCCAAAGTTTGCCTGGAACGCAAGAAGTATTAGAGATATCTTAATGTCCTTTTAGATAATTTCCCTTTAGGCATCTTCATTTCTAAGGCCCTATATGGTTCAGTTCCAGAGATACTAGAATTTAAATTTGGCTCCAGCAGTAAATTGTTAAATTGTACACATTTGAAGTGGTGAAAAACAAAATGTGGGTCATTTTGAAAATGATAATGTATGTATAGAAATGTATCTTGTTTCCTTCTGTCAAAACAACTGCCTTGAACATAACTGTCTGAGTGCCACATATATTCTTTTTCCAAAGTTTGCCTGCCTATAACTCAAGAAGTATTAAAGATATTGCAATATGTTTTTAGATTCTAGTTCTTAATAAACTTTTCTTTTGGAGTCTAATCCAAAATAGTGGATTACTCAGTAAATCTTCATCCATGCCATTTAAAATTGTGGCTTTCATCATTGTTTATCTTTTCTCAGAAAAAAATATTACCAAAATCAAAACTTTGAGCCGGAAATCTCTGGTTGAGTTGACACGGAATGACCCATATACTGTATATGCTATACTGTATATTAAATTGCGGAGTGTTTATACATCATAGTAATGTTTCTCCATTAAAAAATTACAGTTACAGCAATAATAATGTAATAAGAATCACCACTAAAGATAATGAGAATTTAAAAAAGGGGGTAAAAATATCAGTACAAAACAGGGTTATGTTAGAATCACTGAGATGCTATTAGTTTATATTAATATTTTTAATTAGTTTGTATTTTGATATTTTCGGTTTTAAATTGTTCGTTTTAATTTTAAAGTTTTAGTAATTTTTCTTTTTAAATATATAGTTTTCATTTATTTCAGTTGTAGTTATTTTATAGCATCGTGTTTTAAATTTTATTTCAGTTAAAAGTTTCAGTTTCAAAGATTTTGTGGTTTTTGTTTTATTTAACTGTCATAACACAATATATCTTATATAATACAATATATCTTAATTGGTTTTCTCTATGTAAAATATAATGTTTCTCTTTTTTTCCCCCTTTAAATTGTAGAGAGAAATGTTTTCGTGAAATTGACCCGTGTTGCATCTGATCTGCTAGTCATGTTAAGTTGTAAAGGAAATCTGTGGAGTGCATTGGGAAAGACTTCAGATACTCTGGAGTTAGGATTGGAATACTAATGGCAGCTGAAGATGCAACTGACTTTGTAATCCTCACCCTCGAGGCCAGTGCAGTGAGACCGGAGTGGGAGTACATGGCTGCATTAGAGCGCCTCCTTAGAGCTACCTCCTGTAACCTTGAGGCTGGTTGGCAACTTGGTGCACAGTTTTGCTGCTGTGCGTTTAGACATAACTATAAATATAAGGCTGATGGCCACCCCAGAGAAAAGTGAGGCGGTGTGGTCGATGAACTTGCGTACTGTATGTTGCTGTATAGACACTCTGCTTATAGATACACAATATGCACGTGATGTTTTCCCCCTCTCCAACACAATAGCTTTAAGGGCTTTATTCCCTTGTACATGTCAGTGTTATGTGCACAATCAATCAATAAGACATTATGAAAGATGGACAAGGTTTTGTGTGAATGAAAATAGCAAAATTGCTTCTGGCAGATTATGTGATGGAAGAGAAATCAGACTGCAATCAGATGTGCAAATACAAAGACATGAAGGAGAGGGATAGAGAAGGACTATAGGATAAGAGAATCGTGACATGACATGCGATTTTCTATGCTGTATGTTGTTGGCCTTTTTATTGACAGGTTAGCTGTGTTCCAAAACCTAATAAGCTGTCTGTATACAGTAAGCAGCTGTTTTCTAAAGCAAGATCCTAATTTTCAGGAAACCATAATAAGTGAGTAATTTTCTTCAAACGCTCTACAAAGCAGCTCTATCCAAGCCACACAAATAGTGCTCAGCTCTGGAGAATTTACTTTATTTTGATTTTAATATTTGGTGTTATCATGTTTCTTGATGTTAAACAACAGTGGAATTCTCCAGTAAGCAGAATTATGCACCATGCACAGAATGTTTTTTTTCTGTATATAGTGTTTTAATTTGTGATTTTCACTAGTTGCTCATTCTTGTGAAACGACATTTAGACACATGCACTACTGTTCAAAAGTTGGTGCAAATTCTTATTAGGGTTTTTTCCGATTCTGATACTAGTATCGGAAATTCCACCGATACCACAAAAAATTCTGACATCAATATCGGCGAGTATTTGAACCCATGTACCGATCCGATACTATTTTCTTTAAAGACAAGTTATGCTTGCTAGCTTTGCTTAACGCTGCAAATCAGAAATCAGTTCTTCTTCGCTGCTCAGAATGCAAACACAGAAAGTTGTGGTGTGTTGCCACAAGCAACCACTATCTAGAGCAGCGAAGAAGAAATACAAACGTGCTAGCACATTGCCAGTAATTCACTCGCATATGCGACTAAATCTTCACCCTGGGCGACTAAATGATGTGTAATCTTAGACACTGGCTAATAAATGCTCAGATTTTACTCGCAAGTGTGTGAGTTGGAGGCTATGTATAAGTTTAGCACAGATATATTTTCACTCTCCGAACACTCTGACTGACTGACACTCTCTGTCAAGCGATCTGTGCTATTTTTCAGATCATCTATATATATATATATATATATATATATATATATATATAGATATAGATATATATGATCTATATATGATATATATATATATATATATATAGATATATATGATATATATATTAGGGATGTAACGGTATGAAAATTTGTTATCACGATTATAGTGACCAAAATTATCACGGTATTGTTAAAATGTGCTGGAGATGTTCAAAAAGTACTGACACATAAATCACTTCAAGTTTTATATTTAAAAATCAACAAACAACAAATAAAATGACACTTTGTTTGCATAATCACTAAAACACAATGATGTTCGGATTTTAAATAACAACTTGACTGAGAACAGTTTAATAGCATGTTCAAATAAATCATGTAAATGTTCAAATAAAGCTTTGAAAAGGTTTCATAAAAAGGTAAACCTCACATTTCAGCCTTTAAATAAAGAAACGGGTTAAGTCGAAATGATAATGGATTAATAAACGATTATATGTATTTTATCTGCTCCATAAATAATTCTAGATAACTTATCCACTGTATCCACATAAGCTTGTTTTTCATCAGTCGGTCAAAATTTATAGCAGGGCATGCAAATTCGGTCCGTTTTTGGCTGCCTTTTTTAATTTTAGCTTTAGTCTAGTCTTTGTGTGAAGCTGTCATTTTAGTTTTTATTAGTTTTAGTCACGTTCATACTCTTTTTAGTCTAGTCTAGTTTTCGTCGACGAAAACTGATGACATTTTAGTCTCGTTTTCGTCAATGAAAATGGTATTTTAGTCTCTTTTTAGTAATACAATTCTATTTAACTCAGTCAATAGGTACCTAGTAGTATAGACAAAACCAAAATTTTCTTTTAGCCAAACCCATTTCAAACAAGGTTATCTTATTATATTGTTGTTACCTTATAGGCTCAAGACTACATCCATTCCAGACACGGAAGACGCTCTGATTTGAATTTACAACATTTATTTTACCAACCAAACATGTTAGAAGTACACACACACATCTCCCAAAGACGAACCCCAGCTGGCCGGCCATCGGCCCCTTTCTCTGTGTCAGACTTAACTTTGTTGTCGTCTTCTAAATAATGCCACGAGTGGGCTTGAGGAAGTGACGTCGCCTGCGTCTTCGCAGTGCGACCTGAAGTGTGACACCGGAAACAGAAATACTGCAAAATAATAATAATAACGCGACTAAACGAGACGAAATAACGTTATAACATTTTGTTTTGTCTCGTTTTAGTCAACGAAAATGAAGAGACATTTTAGCATAGTTTTTATTTTGTAAACCACATTTAGTCTCGTTTTTATTCGTCAATAATATTGCATTATACATTTAGTTATCGTTATCGTCACATGACCAGCATTTACGTTTCGTCTCGTCTCGTCTCGTTTTCGTCACGTGATAAAGGTTCGTTGACGACGATATTTAGTCATAATTTTCGTTGACGAAAGCAACACTACACACAGGCTGAATGTAAATAAGTCTCTGTAATTCCACTTTCTGACAGCAGGTGGCGCTTATGGACAAGCTGAATAACAGTAAACTTTGTGGACAAAGCAGTATTGCGATTTAAGAACACTTCCTTTAGGTAGCCTATTGCATGGAGCGAAGATGAAAACAAAATGCTATTGAATCGTTTCTGAAGACAGTCAGAACCTTCAGAGGTACATTCATATAATTAATTTATTCATATATTCACTTTTATAATTCCCTCAGCAGTCTTTTAAAACCTCCCAGCTTTTCCGCCCTATTTCCACTCCAAACGAAACTACTCTGCTGCTGTGCGCATGTGAGACCTACTTAAAACTGCGCTTTATGCTGGACAGTATTTATTTATTGTGAGTTGTTCAAATCACGGTAATCGAATATGGTTTTAAGGATAATTGAAATATGAAATGGTAATACTAACCGTGGGGAATTTTATCATGATTTATCATCAAACCGGTAATCGTTACATCCCTAAATATATGTATGTGTATATATGTATACATGTATATATGTGTATACATGTATATATATGTATATATGTGTGTATATGTGTATATATGTATGCATGTATGTACACACATATACATATATATGTATATGTGTGTACATACATGCATACATACATGCATGCATACATACAATTATTTTATGGTTTGCGTCACCATATGGTGAAGCACACCATAAAATAATTGTATCGATTCATACAGGGCTAGTAGTACATACAGATGTATATTAAGATTGTGCTTGGGTTGGTGATGGTACGCAGACACTGAAGCGCAGATTACAGAGCAGCAGTTATGTTCTGTACACTTCCTCACTTCTGTGTCCCAGCTCAGACTCCAAATATTTTTTTGGGACAGTGTAAAAGACTTTACTGTCACTTTAGCCAATATGCCCCAGTGACAAGCTGTTGAACCCCTAAATGGAAAATTACTGTGCTTTTTTTTTTTTTTTTTTTTTTTTTTTTTTTTTCTTTTTTTTTTTGACAGTGTATGCAACCAACTCATTTATGTTTTAGGACAGGAAGTATAGTGGGAAATAGACATGAAACACCAGGTATACTGATCAGAGATGAAACTGCACACAAGCACTGCCACACAACATGACAGAGCACGTCTGTTACCCACCAGGCCCACAGACCGTTCCCCTGGGTTCAGGCGTTCTGCTCAAGGGTAGTCTCAGCCTCAGGGCGCCATGCCTGCAGGACGTCATGGACCCACTGAAATGCAGTACACACAGAAAAGTGTCAAGTTGTGTCCAAAATTATAACCAATTTCATTGTAATTGGTTGACTGCTGCATTATTCATGAGTCAAGGGCGCACAGGTTTGTTTTATCAGTTTGACTTTGACAAGTCTTGTTTATAGGGTATGAGGCTGCTGCCATAAGCACCTCAAGAGTCTTTTGTTTGAGGCATGTAGTAGCAATATCCTCAAGCTGATCTGTATAATCAGAGGTATGACCGTGCAATAATCAGTACTCGTTTTTTTTATTTTGTTTTTTTTTTTCTTGAAATTAGAATGATTTCTGCAGGATCATGTTTCCCTGAAGACTGGAGCAATGACTGCTGAAAGTTCAGCTTTGATATCACAGGAATAAATAGCATTTTAAAATGTAATAAAATGAAAAAGCTGCCTTGTTGAGCACACAAGACTTCTTTTACTAGTCTTTTACTGATTACAAATTACATGACAAAAATTGTAGTTAGTAACGTAATCAATTATATTTCACAGTTTAGGTAACATAATCAGACTACTTTTTGATTTCTTTTAAGATGACTTTTGACCGAAGTCATTTATCACATTGATTTAAATAGGATAATCTATTACCATATTGATATAAATACCATATAATTACTAAATACCATACTGTACCATATTGCTATAAACACACTGAGTAAGAAAATATATTCCATTCGTTGTAAGTAACAACATAAAGTGCATTAAACTTTGTCAAGGTTTTTTAAATGAATTGCAGAATCTTCGTGATTTTAATGAAACGCTTATAATTCATTCAACTGTAAAAATGTTAACTTAAAATAAGTCATTTTAGAATAACATCAATCAAAATAAAACACTTACTAAAAAATTAAATATTTATTTACCTGCATGTCATGAGACCATTAACCAAAAGAGAACTGTGAAATGCAAATGTGGTTATTAATTAGTAAAATATTTATTTTAAAATCTCAGGGTCTTTCTAGTAAATATATTACGTGAAAGATGTTCAGATGACAAGAAAGTTTGGGAATGCCTGCATTACATGTAAATAAGACATTATTAAAATTGTGCATTCTTTGTTTGAATGTCCACAAAACTTTCTGAATGTGTATAAACAGTAGGCTATTTTAGAAAGGAACATTTAAAAGATGAAAAATAGGAATTAGGGAGAATCAATAAATTATGAATAATTTATTGTCATTGTGTGAATAATCTATAATCATGTAATCCATAAAGTAACTGTAGTATTTTAAAATGTAGTATTTTAAAATGATTACAAGTATTTTAAAATGTAATTTAATCTAATTAGAAGTACTTAATTTTTGAAACCTGAATACATAATGCAGATTACATGTAGTCAGTCACTACCCAGCTCTGATATACACACATTTCTTAGTCGTTTAATTTTTTTGCAAGATGTAATGGAAGCAGATAATGTAGCGATTAAACACTTTTCTTGAATTTTCATTAAATTGACATTATGAGCAATGCCATAGGAACTTAATTTTTGGAGTTTGTTTCTGTAAGACTAGTGCACAAGTACAGTAGTGATACAGAAGCTCCAGGATACAGCAAATGACCCTAGAGGTAGCAGCCCTAATCTTCACCCCTAGTCTACACCACCTCCTCATAATGAAGACTTATCCGCTGTATTGCACATTTAATGAATATTAAGTACCAAACGCTTCTACTCAGCAATCCATATCGGCACATGAATCTGCAGTTACAATCCATCCCATCATTAAACACTCCATCAACCTCTCTGTCTCCCTTTAATGATCCTCGTCTCCTTTCTTTCACACTCTCCCACCTCCATCTGGTCAAGGGCTTCTTCAGTTCTGTACAGTCAACCTCTTTCATGCATGTGGCGCTCCTCTGCTATTTCAAAACCTTTCCCTTGAGTAATGAGTGTCCTTGCTGCTTTCTGTGACACGTTTGTGTATGGACAGAAGCTGAAAATAAACTTGAGGAAATTGATTAAGTGGGCGTTCAGTCGGTCTTCTCTGAGGTGACTGATTTTAATGATCTGACGAGATGGCAAAGCCTGTCCGTGTGCTTGTATTACAAACTCTATCATAGATCACTGAATAGAGGAGAAACAGACAGAAAGACAAAGAGGGAGGGGGAAATGCATAGCAGCTGTTCATTAAAATGCAGTTGGGGTTGCGTTTGGACCCCAGGCGGAGTGCCAGATTTGCACATCTGAAGCCTCTGGTCCAGATTAAACTCTCACCACTTTACGTTTCTGGTTTGCGTTCTGACAACGGCTCCAATTACCAACATTTTCAGCAAGGGTTAAATACATCCGGTCCTTGCGCTTGGGTTGGTGATGGTACGCAGTAACTGAAGCGCAGATTACAGCACAGCAGTCACGTGCTGCACACTTCCTCACTTCCGTGTCCCAGCTCTTCTCAATTAGGGTGCATTTATTAATTAATCGTGCTTAATAAGGCTTGCAACTCATCACACGGTTTACGCTACAGACATGAAAGATACCTTATTGTTCTGCTTGTTAAGGAGATGTATTCTATTACTTTTCAAAGTGATTGCACTAATGATTTTTCCTATAGAGACTTCATCGAAGCCAGTGAGCAAGTAACCAACAACCAGAACATTGAGTTGACAAGATTTTTTTGTATGTTTTTGAAAGTCTTTTATGCTCATCAAGACCTTATTTGATGCCAAATACAGTAATATTGTGTAATATTTCTGCCTTTTAAAATAATATTTTTCTATTTTTTTAATACATTTTTTTATATTATTTAATTTTGTGATGCAATGATGAATTTTCAGCAGCCATTACTCCAGTCATATGATCCTTCATAAATCATTGTAATATACTGATTTGGTGCTCAAAAATATTTCATTATATTTTCAATGTTAAATAGTCGTGTTGCTTATGTCCCCCCCTTTTTGATGAAAAGAAAATTTAAAGAACAACATTTATTTGAAATGTCTTTGTGCTGAATAAAAATATAAATGTATTTATTATTATATAAATAATTGTATTATTATTTCATTTAAAAAAAATCTACTTATAAGATTATATTAGCAGGGTTGTGGCAAAATTACAATTAATATTTGTTCTAATTTTCTTAAATTAATGAGTGAAATTAGAATTGCATATAATGCATTCTGAGAGATTTTTTTTGTACTAAATAAAGTCATTGCTCTGACTCCCAATTTGTATGCCTTCCTTGTCTCTTTGCTTTGCTGTCTGTAGACGTCTTGGTGTCTTCTAGGGTTGAGTATGAAAAATGCTGGGATGTATTTGAATATAAAGTGGAAAAGACATTGAAGACTGCCATAATCTCTCGGCCACTCTGTGTCATCACGGGGGCCTCATGAATACTGTAGATGTCAGACGGAGAAATGACAGCTTGGTTTTCTCAGTGACTTGAAACTATTCGGATGCTCTTCCTGTGGACAGCGTCACACCCAGTCGCCCTTCTGCTCAGTGTGTCTGAAATCAAGACTGAGGAAACTTCTCCTTGACAAACAGAGCCATTATCCTGTAAGCGGTGCCATGCAGAGAGTCTCTTTTGAACTTGTTTTTGTTGTGTATATCGGTCTTTCTTCAACTATTGGCTTTGTGGACTTCTACAAAATAAACTCCCTTTAAATTGTCAAGGCTATTTTCACAGCTAGTGGTTTAAGTATCAGCTTTAAAAAAAAAGGATTGTAAAAAATGAAATCTTATAAATTTACTCTTTACTCTAATACATTATTATAATGTTTTAACATGGATTTTCATAGTTTAAGATAGAAAGTCTACATAATTTACATAAAGTATTTAAAAAAAAAATTCCAAGGCCAATTTAATCTGACCTTCATAGGTTACCTACAAAAAATTAAACCGCTAGCTGCATAAAAATCAGCCCCTGGGACATTAAAGTGCTCAAGGTTGAAGAGACACCCATATGTACTTCCAAACAACAACTTGCTGTGCATTCAGTCTGGCTAAATTAAGTCTACAGCCATCTCTTCCATTCGTGTCTTGGGACCTCTGAGACCACAAAATTTACGAAAGTAAACACGCAGCGTACTACACAGCACTGTGCCCTGTTTATCCAACAAACAATTAAGGAGTAACATGAGCAGAGTTTCCATCTTCTTTGTTTTCCCCAGAGGTACAGCCTTGGCAATATGGCAGGGGCTCCAGTGTCTCTCAGCACTTGTATACAGCATCATTGCAGCTTTGGTTGCATCGCCTTGGATGGATTTGGCCATAACCCACTCACTCATGGATCTGTTGTGTACATCTGCAGCTCCTGCTTCTTAAATCTCACAGAGACCTGTAAAAAATGGGTTCTTTGCCAAGATAGTCATGTCACAACTGGCTCCCTGTCACACATTCTGTCTTCCATTCTCACACTTGTTCCTCTTTTTCCCACTTCCTTTTTCTACTCTCAGATGGCACACCCTTGGACCTCCCACAGTCTGTTAACCGACTGCCTGATGCATATTGCACACAAAATATACAAGATCTGGCTGTAACAGCAGTTTCTGATGCGGTTGGCTGACTTTATGCAACTGTATACTATGTTTACAAGGTACCAGCTGATAGAGTATAAAGTTTTAAGGAAGAAGTAATCGCTGGATTTGCCAAAGTTTCCAAGGTTAAGAGCATTTAAAGAGTTTTGAGGCACATAGCAGTAGGAAAACTAGTCCAAAGGCAGAACTATTTTCCTTTATGAATGTGAAATGATCAGTAGTTTACATTTATGCATTTAGCAGACGCTTTTATCCAAAGCGACTTACATTGCATTCAAGTTACAGTTTTTACATTTTATCAGCTCTTGCTTTCCCTGGGAATCGAACCCATGACCTTGGTGTTGCTAGCGCCATACTCTACTATTTGAGCTACAGGAAAGCTCTAGTTCTGTTTTCTGTGTGGCATGTCAAGGATCAATATTTGCTGTTCTGTTATTTTGAATGATTTATTTATTGCTGCAAGCTTATTGTGGTATCAACTCTTTTGGATGAACCAAACACTTCAGCAAAATGAAATCTGTTAGTCGATTGTTGGTTTTGCCAAAATAAACAGCAAAGTAGACTATTATGATTTTTGTTTTATATACTATTATAGAATGTATTCCTATTTTAAAAAAAAATAGCTTAAATGTTTTTTTTTTTATATATTTTACTAATTTTATGTTGTTATTTTATTTTTTAGTTCTTCAACTTAGTTGCAAGTTATTGAATTATAATTTTTCACATTTATTTTAGCTTTATTTTGTTTTAATGAAAACAAAAGTTTCAGTTTCAACACTGAAGTGAAAAAGTGGCATTATCCGTGGCCATCTCGAATCTTGCTCCAAATCATTTGGAGGCCCACTGTAGCCATCCTCTCCCCAAAAAAATTCTCTAGTCTGGGTCAAAGCCCTAAGGTAGATGGTTGAAGGTGTGATCCTTGTCTTATTATATGCTGAGAGCCTCCTTCCTCCAAGTAAGCTCCTGCGAGCCTTATTGTCTCGCTGCAACAGCTGCTCTTGACAAAGCCAATAAATCACTGCCTTAATGTGAGATTCTGAGAGCTGCGCTCGCTCCAGCAGTGTGAGAATTCACCTCATCTCTCTCATCACCCAGAGAGCAGAACGGCGTTCCTGACCCCTCCACGTCTCCGCTTGGTTTGATGTCATACTGCACCGTGTCATTTTACTTTTCACTGTAAGCTTAGCGTGATGTCACACTGTACAGTTGTTGGGCTGAATTGCTACACTTGCCTTTCATTTGTCATTTTTTGTCAGGTTTAATTGTCACGGCGCTGGTGAGAAGCTGCGTGAAAGATGTCTTGTTCACACGTCAAGGTTTGTTTTGGGGAAGGATCCTGTTTCCAGGAATCTTCCTGAAATCCCACAGGACGTTTTTCTTGCTCAGAAGTTGCTCTGGAGAATTCATGATGATTCACCAATGAAAACAAATGAAACATTTTAAACTATTGTGCATGTTTTCTCTGAAAATTCTTTATGAAACGTAAAAACAAACACAAATGATATCCTGAGGTATCCTAAAGAAGGCTGTGAAGCCAGCTTTCGTTTGTCTTAATTATTGTAATTATTTAAAATGTCAATAGACACAGACGAGAAGATTGTTAATGCGCAACGTAGAGTGAAAGAGTTGTAGAGCTATACACTGAATGTGGATCATAGCACATTATTTGTTCTTTGAAGAGAATGTGATGAGAAATGTTTGTTCAAATTGAAACTGTTGACGTTTAATTGAAAAGTACAGATTGTTCCATTGTTGAGGAACTTCTGGTAAACTTTAGAGGAGATGCGAGATTAGTTTTTTCTCTCTCAGTGGAAACATTTCAAAAGCAGGGAGCTCGAAAGCAATAGTCTTAAATATTCTCTCCAATTAATATCATAGGAGAAAGAAGAAACCAATCAAGATTGAGATGACTATTTCCTCTGTGGTTTGTCTTTCCTGTAAAATGGAAAATTCTAGTTTCTTATTTGCTTTTGTGTTTTATTTCAGATATCTTGGGAAAATTTTAGAATACAGAACTATTTTTACATTAAGGAAATTACCCAATACCCATGTGTGACACTTCAGAAATGAGTAAACATCCATTTAGTGACAGAAATGAGTCACGGAGCTCTAGGGAACGTCAAGTTTGCTCGTGGAGGAAGGACGATTCATCAACGAGTGCAAATTACATTTTGTTCTCCCTGTAAATATTTTCAAAACACTCGCTTGAGATGAATGTCACAGTTCTGGGGGTCTCCCACTGATTGATCATCTGTTTCAACATGTGTCGTGTTGCTTCAGTTTTGGCTGTGTTTCCTATATTTAGCGTTACTCCTCTAGTGGTTTCTCGTGGATTTTTTTCTCTCTCATTCTCATCCTCTTTACCGTGTTCTCTCTCTGCGCTGTCATCAGACTTTAAAGAGAATTCAATCAAGGTGTGTTCCACACTCCGTGGCCTTGCCGATTTAGTTGGAACACCATGAAATATGACTTGAGCCGGAAAGACATGACAATAGGCGGAAATGTTGCCACCGAACGCAAAGTGCTGCTGTGAGTACGAAGGAGTGCAGACGTCGCAGCTTCTTCTGCTTGACCTTTAAGTTCTCTTTGGTTTTTACTTTTGCTTTTGTTCCAAACTGCCTGCAGTATTTTATTCGCATACAAATACACATCATATCACTGAAATGTCTTAAACTTGTGACTCAGTCCTGGCCTTTTTGTCAAAAGTGATTATGAAGCTCCTTCTGTCATGCCATGAGAGTTTGAAATTAAAAATTATGGGCACTTCACCTTTGGCGACGCTTCACCTTGAACAAAGGAAGTTTTGTCATAATTAGCATCGCAAAATGACTTTAAAATTCAATATTAAAAAGACGGACCTCTGTCTACAGGGCCTTGAAATGCTGGAATGCAGGTCTGTCACATCCTTGTCATTCACAGACGATAAATCAACATGTATTTTATCACCTTGAATTTTGTTTTATGCGTCTGTTTGTGTTTTAAGGTGAATTTTTAAGGTCATGCAGAAGCCAAAGAAACTATAAATCATGATATTCATGCAGCACTTTTCCTAAATCACCTCACACAGCTAGGTGTTCTCATAAATAATCAAAGGCACCAGTTTACAGATA
Organism: Barbus barbus; assembly: GCF_936440315.1. NCBI lineage: Eukaryota > Metazoa > Chordata > Actinopteri > Cypriniformes > Cyprinidae > Barbus > Barbus barbus. Next base: position 24,732,670 of record NC_136751.1, read on the forward strand.
CCCAATAGGACATGAGCACACACACACTTAGAGACACACTTATACACACACACCTGTGGAGTATCAGGAATAGCAATGAGCCGCAGACATCCTGGAGCCAAGGGACCCAAAGCAGACATCTAGAACTAGAATGGAATCACTGAGCTGACTTTGCAAGACTGCAAGTTTTACAGACACACACACACACGTTTTTTTTACGTTTCTTTTGTATTAATGCATATACAAATAAATGTATTTATTTATTACGACTTAAAAAGTTACTAGTGCAGTTACCCTTCTCTTAATAGTAAAACTTTTTGCAGCTTTAAATAAAAATAAATATTTAAATAAAACCCACACACACTCGCACACTTTTGATTAGCTGCAAGGGTATCTTCTATAAACTACAAAAAGCCGTGTACTCTAATATGCTGCGGTTCTCCATAAAACCAATGGTTAAGCAATTTTAGAAAAGATTTAGTGCAAATTGTAATATTTCAGGCCTAGAGCAATGCGTTAGAGATGCACTCGTGTGTAAACAAGCCCCATGTTTTCTTAATGTGGATATGTGGAGATTAGCTGGAGATGTTTTCATTCTGTTGAAGGTCAATGTGGGTAGAGGGTTTGGAGCATTAAAAATACAGCACCTCTGTGGGCAGGTTAAGAGCATAACCCGGTATCTGGTTTCTAATGGTGAGGATGCTGGGATTGAACCTAGCGCTTCCAGCATCATCTCCGCTCAGTATATTACCAGAACTGAGGCTACGTTATGTGGTGTTTTTAGCCTGAAAATGTCTATAATATATCTCAATATTTATCTATTTTCCCTGAAGTTATTGAAGTCAGAATGGCCATAACATAATGTGGACTGAACAGCCATTCTTGTAGAGTAGTTGTGATAAAGATTTATGCATGTATTTATGACTGTATTTACTTAATATATCTTATCTTATCATATATCATATCATATAATATCATAATTTGTATTACAAAATACCAAATCATGCAGTAGGACTAATTTTAAGAAACTAATCAAATATTAAAATTTTGTGCAATATTTTGATCATGAGGTTTAAATAAAAAATGGCATTACAAATGCTTTATGCTCTAATAAGCATGACTTGTAAGATGGTCACAAACCTAGTCCACTGCCATGCATTAGGAAATGTAATGGGCAAATAAAAACTGCATTGTTGCAAAATCACAATGCTCATTTTGTATTCATAGCAATATAATTTTGTATACATTGTAAATATTCAGTTTATCACCCACCCCTCACATCCAGCAATATAACACACACACACACACACTCATTCAGCAGAGGTTTAAATAAATAAAAAAATGACACAAAAACACACAAGCTCATTGCAGTAAGGTCAATAGACCCTTTTATAAGAGAGCAGTGTGACTCTCGACCTAAAGAGAGCAGATTTTTACCTGATCCACACATATAAACACTCACATCCATGGTGTTCGTCTGAGAACATGGAAAAAAGAGCAAACGGATAATGATACTTTACTTGAGGGTCTGCTTTTTGCAACCTGTTGGTTAAACCCCACTCTGAAGCCATTTTTATGGCAAAAGATTGGCTGCGTGAAATTAAGCTTCCAGCTATGAGTCGAACAATCAAAAACAGACGATAGCTTGGCTGAAACACACTTTTTCCTCCTAAATGGCTTAATTTTTCATGACACAGATGATGATTTTTACACATGGGAGGCAGATATTGTAATCCGTAGCCAGTGGGTTGCGTGGATGTTATACTTTGCCTATAAATCATGTGTGAGGTTTTGTGCCTCTGGAGAGTGATTTAATAATGATGGTATCATGGCAAAGAAAGCTTGAATATTTTTCCTCGTGCACACATGTCTCTGAAGTTTGCGGTGATCTGTCAGACCTCATCTAGATCACTGTTGCTCAAGATATGGAATGATGGTGTCAACATATGCAGAAGATATTATATGTACTATTGGCCTTTCTAATGTATTTCAGCCGTCAACAGGTGTCTGCAGATCGGTTTGCAGCTGCTTGGTTTTCCCTGCGTCTCTTACGCTGCCTCCAAGTCCTCTTGGGAATTTGCAACTTAAGAATTTTGGAAATTGTAATGTGACGCATTCAAATTATTTTGGAAGAGAATGAATGTGTCTGGCAGGTTCATAATAGTAGAGTGTAAAGTAAATATAGTTTAGTTGTGCATCACCTCTTCAGTTGCCTCTGTGAGCTCATTGAAAGCTGTTTTTTGTCAAGCATTAGAGCTATTTTTAATCAACTGTACATTTCAGTTTGTATAAATGACTTGATGTAGTGTTTTCAGCTTTCATAATGGCAGCTTAACTCATTATAGTTTAAATATTCTCTTGAAAATAAGGACATTCTGGTTGCGTTCACATGTATAATAGTTGCGACACGACTTTAGATGCAGTTTATTTTCCCAACAAAGCACTTTGCAAAACAAATATTGGAATGTCATAGTTTTGCATTCCCACGCACAGTGATGAGTATGCTAGAGAGGTAACATCATTTGTACCTCAGCCATATTATTAATTACCTTGAGACTAATTTGAATGCAGACAAGGATATCTGACCAAAGGAAAGGCTGTCAACAGAGAGCCAAGTTATGTTTCCAAATTCCTTATAGTGATTACTCAAAGTCAGTAGACTTGTTAACAATGTCATCACTTTTGTTTATCCGCTGACATTGTGTGAACCAGAAGTTTGACGTGTTTGTAGAACTCGCTCATTAGTATCAGTGACAACTAATTTTTTTTGTGTGTGTGTTAACATCATCTGACTTATTGTGGAGATGGGTGTGAAAAATCTGTTGCTGTTTCCATTGAAATGTTTACTGTGGTGGTACACAGAGGCTTCAAGGTAAATTTGCAGTATCCGCTTGGTGGTGCTTCGGTACATTAAACCTGTGATAATATTTACTGCTTTTTCTCTTTTGAGCTTTCATGATCGGTAAAACCTGCTTTTGAGAACTAGATGCTCTTCAAAGTAGACTTTTATAAGCTCAAATTTTGAGTTTGTTTCATTGTGGAATGTTTTTGAGTTATTCAAGCTAAGACCATTTTTGATCGGGGAAGCTTGGCTTCATCCCTGGAGAGAATCTCAAATCCTCCATTGAACTGATGCAAATCCGAATGGAAGGTTTCTGGGGCGTGATGTTAGGCTCCACTGCCTGTCCTGCTCGCCTCCCCATGCCATCTGCAGTCCTCTTTGGAGCCCTGAAGAACGAGCAGCTTCATTGGGCCTCAGTAAACAGTGGGCAGTCTCACATAGGACGTCTGCCATAGATTGAGTCTCTGATCTTGGAGCTAAGATCATGGACTGCAGGGAGCTGGCCATATTGCGATTCTGGGTAGGCCAGCTGGTGGGTTTGCATTCCTGACACCAGTGACCTTTGTCTCCTGTGCTTGTCTGAAGCTAATTTCCTCCTGGTTAGCATAGCTTAATAATCATTACAAGTGGTGAAATAATGAGTAATTTAATGTTTCATTAGCTGTGAAGTTGCTTGGAATGAGGTAATTATGTCTTTGTGAAGTTTGATGGCTCTAGTGCACATAATGATTTTCTCAGAAGACATTGTGATGCTCATCTTTGCTTTAAACCTTATTTGTGAGTTTTATAGTTTCATAATGATTCAAGGAGGACTCTAGAAGCATCTCTAACTTTACGCCCACAAGCCTGATATACACAATAAACAAGTGGCTTTCATAATGAAGACTTCTTATAAACATAGAAAGCATTAAATATAAAGCGAATCCAAGAAAGCAGACACTTCTCTTTGAAATGCATGAGGGCCAGTTATTATCTATGTTGCAGTTCTTCTAGAAGGGCTCAGCCTGACTGAATGTGTATTTTTAATATAAAAGTGTCATCTTTTTTCCCTTATTATTTTGTGATTTCACAGGTGTGCTGTGTGCAAGCTAGTGTTAATTTTTACAGCTCTTTTTAGCTGTAGTTTTTGTCTGTTTGTCACATGCACATTTATTTTTGTCCCGTGTTCATTATCATTAACATTCCTTTATAAATAAACATTTTTGTATTGACGGATAAAGGAAACATTAGAGAGAACTCACCTAAGACAGCTTACTGCATCCACTGTTTTCAAATGTGAAGTGGGAAAATGTGTAATAATTCTTTAAAATTTTAAAAAGCAATTTATTTCTATGTTTGCAAAGCTAAATTTTCAGCATCATTACTCCAATCTTCAGTGCCAAATGATTCTTTAGAAATCATTCTGATATGCTGATTTGGTGCTCAAGAAGCATTTCTTCATGTATTATCAAAGTCCTGCTGTCCTGGTTAATATTTTAGTGGACACTGTGATACATTTTTTCAGGATTCTTTGAGTAGAAAATAGAAAAAAACAGCATTTATTTTTGTAAAATAAATAATTTAGTAACATTATAAAAGTCTTTGAATCAATTTAATGTGCTTTTGCTGAATAAAAGTATTGATTTCTTTCAAAAAATGTTTTACTAAAAGCAAAATTTTGAATGATAGTTTATGGATGGTAAAAACATTTAAAGTGGAATTTAGAGTTTTCTGAGTAGTATTGATGCAATATAAATAAATCTTCCTCCTTTATGTACAGGGTGGAAAATCTCTCTATAGCATCTGCCGTCTTGTTTAATCCATATTTCCCTTTTACCTAGAAACATGAATCTTTATCCACACTAATTCTGGGTAAGCTTAATGAATGGACACATAAATACGCCATATAATAGAGCTTTGGATATACGAGTGGTAAGCCACAAACCTTCCCTGCTGTGTTGCATGCACAGTTGTTGAGGCAGTGATGTATTGTAACGGTTTTGACCTCGAGGAGCTGTATCAGCAGCTCCGGTTCCGACAGACCAGCTGCTCCCATTGAACCGCATGTTAAAATGCCCCCACAAACACTAAAGACGAGGCTGGAGCCAATGGGCTCCATGCCTACCTCCAAAGTTTCTAGACTTCACCTTGAGCAGACGTAAGCGGTTACCATAGACAGCTTCTTTCCCGATAAGCTCCATTTACAAAACTTTCCCAAAAGTTTCCAGTCCCTGTACGGACGTCTGTGTGTTTCTATCTCCAGACCTCCTGATGTTTTCTATTGCTGTTTCCATGAAACACAGAGGAGGATTAAGTGTGTGTCGAATTGCCCGACAGGCGCCACAGGAATACTGCCCCTTATAGGCTTTTGCGATGGCGGAAGGGATCATTGGTATAATCACATAGCTGCAGAGCTGGAAATAGGTTGTAGTTGTGACCACAGCATCCGCAGGTTTTTCGTAAAAGGTGAAGTGGACCGGTTGGCCGGCGTCACCCTCTCCAGGGATGCACACGTGGTGGGGAGCATTGGCTATAAACCACAACGCTTTTATCCACCTCGCCCCCCTCTCAGATTCCCGAAATAAAAGTGACCTGCTCTCTCTTTCTCCTCTAATCTTGGGGGGTAACGGATGACTGACGGTGCCTATCTATAGAAGGGGGAAGTGTTATTCTGGCTGTGGTCCTCCGGGTTGTGTTTGACGCTGGAGACGACACTGAAACCTGCAGACAGCAACCTTGTGTCCGTTCTGGCAGTTATTTGATGGATGAATTATAGCTGTACCATAAAATGCCTCAAGCTGAGTGGCATGTTCCATGCTGAGCAGAATTTAGGCTGCAGGTGCAGGAACAGGAACCTGTTGTAATTTGATGAGTGAAGGTCAGCTTAACCATTTCAGAAGGTCTAACTTTTTGACAGTTTGGAGGTTCCATTGCATACTCTTCACAAATCTGACTCATTCCATAGTAATGTGTGCTGGAAAAAAATATGTGCTGTTTCCATCAGATTTCATCATTCGTGCACTTAAAGAAGCCTTCGAATAATCCATTTTTTTGAAGTGGATGTCTGAGATGGTCTGCTTTTTAACAGTAATTATTGAAGCTGTAGATTGAATGTGCTTGGTAATTCTGTTCTTGGTTATTGCTTTATTCCAAGAATTAGTAAACTGTCTAAACTGTCAGAGGAAAAAAAAAAAAAAAGTTTCTGTGAGCTTGTCACTGGGACAGTGCCCTCAAGAGTTACACAGTTGTACATTTATCTACATTTACATTTCTGCATCTAGCAGATGCTTTTATCCAAGGTAACTTGCAATAGAAAAACAAAAACAATTAGTCACAGAGCCAACAGCATTTGCAGTATACAATGTCACATTTAGAGCTAGATTAAGAAAGCTAGAGGAGAGTACTAGAATACTTTTTGTTTCCTCCCCTGAGTATCCCATTGGTTTAGGATTGTGGAGTTGTTAAGTGTTGGAGAAAAAGATGATTTCTGTAGCTCGGGTGAAGGTCGGGAGCTGATTTCACCGGAGAGGAGCAGAGAGAGTCAAGGTACCGGAAAACAACTTTGTCTCTCATTGTGAAGGAGCAATTCACCCCTAATACAGGCTAATATACACTCATTAGGGATAGATAAGCTACAGAAATGTACCTTAGAGGGTATTTCACCAGTCACAAGCTGTTTTACTAATAAAGGTACAATTTTCTGCACATTATTTTTGACAGTGTATGGAAGCACCATTGTAAATGAATTGTTTGTACGCTACTGATGCAAAGTCTCTTGCTAAATATAGGCATCTTAATTATGTTGCCTTCTAATTATTCTATAATTCATTGTGACATTTTGCTCACTTATGAGGCTCCACAACCACAAATCTGTATAATTTTTGATGTAGCTCTGCTAGTTTTATGTAAGTTGTATCACTCTACAGCCTCTTTATTCTTGCATAATAACAATTTCAGGTCAAATCAATAATTCTTGTCCATATGTCCATACAGTATTTATGTGGTAAGCATGCATGTAATTAGCAGGATAATGTACAGTTAGCCGGTCATTATCTCAAAATAAACCCCTTCTGGGGGATACAGTTTGGGTTTATTTAGTGATAATGTCCAGTTGGCTGAACATTTTACCAGCAATGCTGTTTTAATTTACCATTTATGTACACAGTTTGAAGGCAGTGTTCAACATTTAGCATGTCTCAGTGTCGTAGGGTGCGTAACACTTTTATCAAAATGTCATTTTTCAGCATACGCTCTGTGAACATCAATTAAACTCAATGAAGATAAATGAATAACCAACATCTTTGACTGAGTGGGTTTTTTCTCATATGCAATTATTCATAATAGTGAATTTGTTCATAGACACTATTATTATGCATTGACTCCCTGATCCGTTGACTTGAAGGGATGAGAAGTCCCTCTTGACCAAAAAGTGGAAAGCCATGCTTTGCTCATTAATCTACACATGCTTCAGGCTTTTTCATCTTGTTTATTAGAGAATTCATACACAGTGCTTGAACAAAGTCAACTTCAGTTATGTTTTGCAGGCCAGGCGTTTCCTCTGAGGCTGTAAATGCTGATGTCAGGTTGAAGTTTGTTTGCACTACTTTGTTTAGGTTGTTCTGTCCTCTCGCTCTCTTACACGCTTATCTGCTGTTACGCTGATGGATGGGGCTGCGGGTTTGCTGTTTAAACTGGAGATTGAGGTGCTGGGTCCATGTTTCCCTCGTTCTTTCATTCACATTCTCTCTCTCTCTCTCACCCTGCCTACCTGTGTGGTCTGCTGCTTTGTCAGCGCAGAGCTGACAGGAGGCCCAGCCCTGTCGTTTGTCTCCCAGTGCCATTTGTGTTTGCTCAGAGCTCTGAGGTCATGGGGTCACGCTGCCTGCTGAAGAGTTTGGAGTAAACTCGATTTCAAACTGACAATCTGAAGTATGCTTTAAGATTGTCTGACAAAACTGACAATGTGAAAATATACTTTTATTATAGTTTCACAGCAGGACACAGCAAGACCCCTTCATAACTGCCTCTAGAGCATGTAGGTTTTTGTCTGTTTGATTTCAGCTGTGATTTTGCGAAACTTTGACAGCATTTGTGGCAGAACTTGGCCTTTTAGTCATTTAAAACAATTGAATGAATGATGCATTTATATAGCGCTTTTATTGTGTATTGCCATACACCCAAAGCACTTTACAATCATGTGGGGGGGTCTCTCCTCAACAACCACCAGTGTGCAGCATCCACTTGGATGATGCGACGGCAGCCACAGTACAACGGCGCCAGTACGCTCACCACACACCAGCTACAGATGGGGAGGAGAGAGAGTCATAGAGCCAATCAAGTGGATGGGGATTATTAGGAGGCCATGATTGATGAAGGCCAGTGGAGGGAATTTGGCCAGGACACCGGGGTTATTCCCCTACTCTTACGAGAAGTGCCATGAGATTTTGAGTGACCACAGAGAGTCAGGACCTCGGTTTAACGTCTCACCTGAAAGATGGTGCTTGTTGACAGTATAGTGTCCCCATCACTATACTGGGGCATTAGGACCCACACAGACCACAGGGTGAGCACCCCCTGCTGGTCTCACTAACACTTCTTCCAGCAGCAACCTAGTTTTCCCAGGAGGTCTCCCATCCAGGTACTGACCAGGCTCAACCCTGCTTAGCTTCAGTGGGCAACCGGTCTTGGGCTGCAGGGTGATATGGCTGTGGCGCTTTAATAAAATAATTAATAAAAGAAAATCGGTAACACTTTATTTTTAGCCGTTGTACTTACATGAAACAAAATGTACTTACCATGTAACTAAGTTATGGAATTAAGCTTGTAATTACAGTTTGTAATTATGTAGATGTAATAGGCAGCTACTGTTACACGTATGTAACAGACAGAGTCTGTTACACACCTACTTGTACACTTAAGTACAATCTTGATACACTTTATTTTAAGTAGCTTATGTCTGTGTACTTATATTTATAATTACATTGTATAAAGTCTGTAACACACATGTAACAATATTTTGGTTACATAAGTAGCTGTGTAACAGACTCCGTCTGTTACATATGTGTAACAGTAGCTTCCTATTACATCTATATGATTTCAAACTGTAAGTACAGGCTGTTCATAACTTAGTTACATGGTAAGTACATTTTATTTCATGTAAGTACAATGGGTACTGCTAAGTACTTAACTTGGTAATTACTCTGTATTATGGACACCTTAAAATAAAGTGTTACCAAAAAATGTAATAAGAATAATTTAAATTAAACTTTTAAATTTAATTTAAACCATTAAATGGTGCTAGTATATGAATATCTCTCCAAAAAGTTCCATTTATTAAGCATAATCAAATCATCATTGTCTGTATTACAAAGAACAGCGTCTTGTTTTCTTTGACTTGTTAATTGATTGATGCACAGTAGTTGAATATATAGACTCTATCACATAATAAACGCCTAATTTTCCCTCTAGTAAATACTTTTGCCAATTGGCTGCCTTATTTTCCTGAATCTGTAGATAGTGAGTGAGAACCTTGTTATCGACTCTTCTATATCCAGACATCACAAAAGGCCAGGCGTATCAGAAATATCACATGAAATCGACGTCTGACTCGAGTGAAGAGATTGTTCACTTGTGTTTGAGAAGAGACATTTAACGTGAATTTCTAAATATAACCTTTGCCGAAACACTGCTCTTCCAATTGCCAGACTTTTCGGAGCCAATCTCTTATTAGGCACAAAATGTGTGACAGTCATCTGTTTGTTCAGAGAGTTCTGCTGTGTGGCCTAGTTTGGGGGTCTTGTTGTTTTCACACCTGCATATGTACACAACACACTAGCAACTGTGTTTCTGAACAGTGCATTTTCAAAGCCTTATTTATGTAATTATTGCACCACTCTACATGTTGCTGTTTAAAATCATTTAGAGGATGAACAGAAAAATAGCTATTGATCTTTCTGAGGTCTTACCCTTTGCTTTCAAATGGGTTTTCTGAACCGATTATGTATAGTTTAAGAAAAAGGCCTTGACGTTGAATGAATTTATGCCGCTGGCTGTTGTGGTCAGTCGCTCTTCTGAGAAGTTATAGTTCTTATGGAATCTGCTGTAGGTATGTGAAGTGGATAATAAACCAAATTGGTGCCACTGCAAAAAATGGCTTATCTTTCTTAGTATTTTTTCTTGTTTCCAGTCAAAATATCAAAAAAATTGTAAATCAAGATACTTTTACTAGATAAGCAAAATGGCTTAAGATATTTAGTCTTGCTTACAGGGGGGAAAAAAACTAAATTAAGTACATTTTTCTTAAATCAAGTGAAATTATCTGCCAGTGGGTTAAGTAAAATATTCTTAAAGTATTTTACTTACCCCACTGGCAGATAATTGTACTTGTTTTAAGCCATTTTTTGCAGTGCATATGGAAATCAGTTTTAACGGGCACCGGATTCATCCCAGTTGATCTGGAATTACTGTAATGCATTTTGATTTTAAAAGTTCAGCAGGTGATTCCTTGTGGTCTTGTCTGTGCTTGGCCAAGAAATCTGTTTCACCAAAACTCAGCAGACAGAGACTTTAACAGCCCTATTCTCAACAATTTAGAGCTCGGTTCAGAAATGAAGCTTTTACAGACGGCCTAAACACAATTCCATCCTCTTTGCAGGGAAATTAGATTGCCTAACCTCTGATAATATCTTGGGAAAGCTAGCACAGATATCAACTGCAGTGCAATTAAAGATATTCCACTTATGAATACAACAAATTAAGATTTAAGCGAGTGGAGATAAGCTTCTTGCGTGTGCATTGATCTCTTTTTATGTCTTTGTAATCACTCCGCTATGTAGCTTTACAATAATCCACTTAAGCAGACTTTGAACTTGGTTTTATAATGGTTCTCAGTGGGTCTTAGAAGTATCTTCATCCCCCACTGTTTTGTCCGACTGTTTGGCCTTTTGTGGAGTGAACTGTCAAAAAAGGGATCTCACTGTGTTTATCATGAAGGCGTAGGGTTTGCATGATAGTATAATAGCAGGACAGCAGTCTAAATTCACTTTTTCTTGTTCATAATTCTTTACTTGACATTTGATCGCTGAGTTCCTTTCTGTATGTGTTAGTTTCTGTCAGAGAAGCATGAATCTATGCTTGCAGTATTTTTTTATGTTAAATGTCTAATTTTTGTTGAAATTGGTAAGCTATCTTACAATTAAACTTAACAATTTCCCTTTTTTTCTAAGGTTCCTGAGGTCAGTTACTCCTCTGAGAAGTTCCCTAAATTCTCATTTAAGCGAATAAGAAACTATATCTTTTAGGTCTGTGCTATATGGAAAACAGTTTTGACAGGTTTTTCACGCATAAACTATACGGATTAATCTTTATTAATCAACGACTAGAGCAGTCCAGTGATTTCTCTTTTTCTTTAGTTCTTTGATTTACATCAGTGACTTCATCAGTCTTCTTCTTCTTCTTTATTTTATTTATTAAGCACTTTTACACAATTTGTCATTGAACAAAGTGCTGTACAAACACAAGCAATCATAGCAACATACATCATTAACACCACATAAAATAACAATAAAATAAAATAAACCCCTCAGTTTGATAAACCTACAAAAGCAACTACTATACCCCATGAAATGCTAGAGCTAAGAGGTATTCTTTAAGCTTATGTTTAAAAACAATGAATGTACGTTCCAATCTAATAGAAAGGGGTAGATCATTCCAGAGTTTTGGAGCTATCGCTACAAAAGCTCGATCTCCACTTCTCCGCTTTGTTCTTGGAGTCGTTAAAACCAGCTGGTCAGCTGACCTCAAGGACCGTTTTGGTTCGTATTTCTTAAGATTTACCAGGTACAATGGCGCCATACCATGCAATGATTTATAAACAAAAATTTAAATTTAAAAATTTATTCTGTAGTCAATTGGTAGCCAATTTAAAGAGCTCAATACTGGGGTAATGTGGTCTCTCTTACGAGTACCCGTCAAAAGTCTCACAGCGGCGTTTTGAACTAATTGTAAGCGATTAATCAATGTTTTATTTATGCCAATATATAACGCATTGCAATAATCGTAATCAGTGACTACGTCTCTTTAAAAGCTGATGCACGACACGGATCTGACATATATCTTCTCCAAATTCTTTAGTCATTTAAGACTTTATAACTCATTTAAGACTACGTTTACGAGGTAACTCGCCAAAACCACGTATTTTGACATAATTGTGTGTTTTTGTCCATTGAAGTGCTACTGGTGCGCTGTCTAAAGCAGCTCAGCGTATGTGTACATCCAAACAGCCTACTTCACTGCGCCATTTAGGCGGCGTAACCCCAGTTCACTATGTGTCGCTACATTCTTGGTTTATGAAGAATAAAGAATAGAAAAGTTCATCTTCCGAAATGAAGCAGCAGTATCTTCTCAGGTAAAAGTTATTAGAACCGTGTCTAGGGACAAGCGGGCCATCACACTGCTCTGACCTTATCAGCCCATTTTTATCGTATTATTTGATTCGCTCTTGTCGCTTATGACTGAACAGCTAATCACGATGATCTTGTCTTCGGAAAAGATTATTTATTCGCTTGTGTCAGAAACAGTGACTCCTTTTTAAAACTGGCTGTTGTTCTCACTACATTGCATTGTTATATTTCGGAAACATTTTACCCTCCAACTGGCGACTGACACTGTTACATATACTCGCTAACGCAGATTTGTACTTGCATTTGGCACTTGGCAGGTGTTAATTTAGGCCCTGCATAGAAGACAACTCGTGCTTGCTTGTGTTTTTTGTAAGTTGGTATGAGCATGCTCTCTTGTGGGTATCGAATTCAGTGAGTGGTCTTGAGCGCGTGCTCTCTGCACAGGACAGAATCAGGAGTAGATGGCCCGAGGGGTGGCCAAGCGAATGCCCATCAGCCCGCATGCCAGCATTGACGCAGGCGATATTGAATCAGGCATTAGCAGTCTGATGACTTCAACCTGAAAGGCTCTGCATTTCGTAGCTTTCCACATGGGGTTTCCAGCTCTGAATAAAGCCCGATTCTTCAATCAAGACCTTCCACAGCGCTGTCAATAGCATTGATATTAGGGACTGTTTAAAGCTGTGAATCATGCTACTAAATGCAGAGTGCACTGTGGATATCTGCAGGAAAAAGGCACAGTAAATTAAAGGCAGTGTTGTGATGAAACACAACAATCAATGACAGCTGACTGATTTGCTGATCTAAGTAGCCAAATTAACCATTTCACACTTGCAGCTTGAAATGCTTCATTAGTGCCTACTGACCATTTAGTCCAGGGTCTCTGAGGTGTGACAGCAAAGCGAACTAGATTCTACTACTTTTCTGAGGAAACCTTGAGGGGTGCTTACCTGAGCAAAAGTCACTTGCACTTTTTTAATAGAAAATATAGTTGTGCAATATTCACATTTTAAGAATTGGCTCCCTCTCAATTTGTAAATTGGATTTTGAATTGCACTTGTTACATCCCTCAGGAGGTTGAATTGGAATTTGAATAGGAATGACAAGAGGCTCTGGAAAATTATGGATTGTTGCATATTGCTCCAAAAATCATTCTGTCTCTAAGGCCAATGAAATTTTTCAGAAAATCAACCTAAAAAATCTAAAGTAGGAGCAATAGTAATAGCTCAGCATGCCCCTTTGTTTTATTTCATTTTATTTTAACCAAAGTATGAGCAATATAGTATAGCGCAACATGCATCGTTTTATTTTATCCTGTTTTAATTTATTAATTTATTTATTTTTACCAGACTATATTTAGCAAAGATGATTTAGTATCGTTTTTTTTTTTATTTAGAGGAAAGATATTTACCTAAACGTTGTCTTAACTTGTTTGAACAGTTGTTCTTATAGGGATATGGATTGGAATCTGGCCCTAACTCACTCTCTCCATCACCTTTTCTATGTTAGGGATAAAAGTGTTATTTTTCAAAACCCCTTATTCATTCAGAAGAGGCAAATAAGTAACTACTGGATTTTGTTGAAGTGAACATGGACAGAGAGAACATAAAGACTGGTATTATGGTGCAGTCACAATATGATAGAAACAAATCTGTAATTTTGCTAATTAAAATAATATTTGCTCATGTAAATCACATTATTAATTAGCAGATGGCCACTTGCAGCTAGCACATTGCTTTAGTTTCTCTACCAAGAACCAGACGCTGATATTTCAAACGTTAAATCACCTAATTGACTATTTACTTGACTTATGAACTCTTTTAAAGGACACTGAAACAGTTCACATTTACATTCTACAGTATGTATAAAACACGTTTGCTGTGAGTGCACGGCATGCATCAGGTACTTAAGATGTAACCCTAACATTCTGCAGAAAAGCCTGAAGTATATCCAAGCTCATATCCAATGCCCATGCTTAAAATGGTGCTATAATTCCTGAGACTGATGCACTGCCAATTTACCCGTGCTCCTTACACGGCAACGGGAGAGCATCGATAAAGGGTTTTAAAGCAGTAAACACCGGTCACGCACCAACCTCCACATATGCTCACAGGTTTCACGTCACTGCCTCATTTCTCTACATATCAGTTATATTTGATTAGCCTAAGAATGCAACTTACGGGTGACTGAGAAATGGTTAAATGCTGAGCTTTATTTTTGCACATATTGCAACTCAAAGCTCCTTTTTTATTAACATGCTCACTTGTCAAATGTGCAGCCGCGTGCTTGGTCTCATATTCATCTCCTATCACCACCACCACCCCCCTTCTCCTCCACCATCAGCTCATGATTTTTTTTAATTCATCGTTGCCCTCCCAGACTCTCCCCTGGCCAACCAGTGCAGTTGACAGCACTGAACTTGTATAGGCATAAAGCACAGTGATGATAAGCACATTAAAGCTGCTGTATCGGCTAGGGGAGGGGCTTAGCACCAGCAGCTGCTGCCTTATTGGTGGTCTGAGTGGCAGGGGAGGGGCTGAGGGGAGTACAGGCAGAGAGAGAGAGAGAGAGGTGAGAGCTCAGCGTTAGGTTGGGAGGGAATGCCCACTAGATGCGGCTGCTGATAATAGCACGTATCAGCACCAGAGCAGTGATTGAGAGTGCAGACAGAGAGAGGAGGAGAGGAGCAAGGAGCTGCATGCTCTGCCAGAGGCTGGTTAAATCACAGAAGCGTGATTGATTCAGGCAAACGAGGATAAAAATAAATAAAGAGAGCTCTAGAGAGTCTCTCAGAGCGCAAAATCCTGAGAGGAGAACGGGGGTGGAAGTTAGAAGGCTGTGGGAACTCATCAATTCCTCGTGGAAAGGCAGAGCTGAGGTCAGCAGGCAGGAGTGTGGGATCGAGCAGCAGCTGAACCAAGCCGGACATTGCTTGGGCTGGGGGTGGAAACTGTTTTAGAGGGGTAACGAGGGGCGTAGAGTGAAGGACTACTGCTGAAACTTCAGATACACTCAACGCGCACCTGCTTGTGGGAGTTACGCTTCTGGATATTACAGCAAGGCTACGGTGCAAGCTGCCTCATCCAATAGAGCGATTTTGCAAAGCCACTGACTGATTGACTTAATCCTGATCTTTTGTGTGAAAGAGAAAGACTAGCACTTTTTGGAGCACTAGAGCGCAAGTTCAAGGTTCTGTTCAAGGGCTATTCTGAGAGACATGATAGAGAATGAAATAAAGAACGCGGCTTCCATTCCAGAGCATGGAGAAGTCAAGTAGTGAGGAATCTGCCATCCACCGTAGCCCCTCTGTGGACAGCCGTGACTCAGACTTTGCCCAAGCCTCTACCTCCGGGCGGCCGTTCGGAGGACGAGGCTTTACCGCCGGCGCCTTTTACGGGTCCACTGGCCCACGTGCACAAACCGCTGCTCAGAGTGGAGCGGCCAGCGACGATAAAGGCAACAATAAGTACAAGTCTCCAAAAGGCAGCAAATACGTGGTCTTTTATCTGGATCTATCCTTTGTATTCCTTCTAGAGTTCAAGAAGTGCAACATGGCTAGAGGCTGCCTGTGCTGTCTGAAATACATGATGTTCGTCTTCAACCTCATCTTCTGGGTAAGTCACATTTTGAATTTCCTTGACTTCTGTTTTGGTCTTCCTCCGCAGGTAGTGAGGTACTGACAGTTTGGTCAGAATTTGGTCGTAACAAGTGTACGTTGAGATGTCATGGTGCATGTTCCTCAGAGCGACCCGTGCCGGTACTGGGACTTTCCTGTCATGTGTTTTTCCTATGTTATGTCAGGCTAGCCATGCTCTCATTTATGTACTCGTTACTATTTCTGGCTGCCTTTGAGTCTCTTGGGGCACCCTGGGAAAAACTGTGCCACACTCCCGGAATGGGTTTAGCTTGCGACTTGCTTTGATGAGATGCTGTGATGTTTACATAATGATCGTCAAAAAAAGAGTCCATGTTTTTGCTTCAGTCATATTCAGTGATAGCTCTTAACAACTCTGAAGTTTGTAGCTTGTAGGTTTTGTATTGCTTCGACAGATACTTAATTCATGGTGTTTCTGTTTAATTTTGCCCCTGCATTTATTCTATTTTTTTGTATTATATGGTTTACTGTTGATTTATGATGATGGTTAGTCGGTTTGAAAGCCTCAAGGCCATGTTTTTGCCAATTCCATTTGTTTGTGAAGCATATCTCAAAAAGATGAAGTGGATTAAAATCTGATGGGAGAGAGTGTATGGAGGACACTGGGCTGAGTCTTTTGTGCAGAGGCACTCATGCATAAACGCTAATCGCATAAGCTAACAAGGTTTGCCTCACACTCATACTCTCAGAAAGTAATATCTGGGCCACGTTTGAGTCACTACTGGAATTAAGGAGTCTGCCGGAGCATAAAATACTTCCCCCATCCATCCACCTCTCTGTCTATGACAAAATGTTTGAGTCTGAATCCCAGAGCTTCAGTGAAACCCAGCTAAGTTGTGAAATGTAGTTCAGGATGGGTAGCCCGCCATGTTACCAGAGTCCCGAGGCTTGTTTTGATCTCAGAAAAGGCTTAAGTCTTAAAGGTGTGTGTGCAAGGGAGGACCACATGTGGCGGTGTCACAGGGCAGGTACTAGAGTCTTCCCTGCTTGTGTGATCCTACTGTTTTTCACTAGAGATAAACCCAGAGTGACACCCCCACAGAGGCGCTCACAGCTCAGCGGGGCATTAACCCCTTCTATAGCTATGAGAACAGACGGTAGATTACGGTCAAAGGTTGTGAGCTTTGATACGACATCAGCGAGATCTTAAAGTCCCTGAATTGCTCTCTAAGAAACAAGGTCTAATAACGAGGGTTAGTTGGAAAAAAGTGTCTGTGTATTAGTAGTAGCAGCAAGAACTACTTGGCTGCTGGCGATGCAGCTCCTGCTGAGAGGAAATTTAGATGTTCTGGTGGTAATATACTTTTAATGATTCTTCACATGACCTGAGTTGAGACCCATGAGGTCATTCCAACATGGGCGGCAGTCAAAGTCCCAGAGCTATGCGTGTGCAGTTACCAGCGTGTGTGTGATTTAGGGTCACAACATGCCTCAGAGAGTGATGGCGATTGAAGCTTGGTGTTCTCCATAGGAGAGTGTGCCTCTGTATCATGACACCCCTGGGACCGCACTCCTCTTGCTTTGGCGCTCCAGGAATCGCAAGGTTACCATTCTGTGGAACGTGGAAGCCTGTCACTCCATCCGCTTTAGAGAGCCAGGTGCTGCCGCCTGCTGCCTCTTCACAGAGCTTACGGTTGTAACTCGAGGCACTAGGTAAATAGAAGCAGGAACCTTAGGCATGCCATCGGGCTCCTGTACAGGACAACTTCAGCAGTTGCTCGTGACCATCTGGCTCATCTTTTTAGGTGCATTAGCTTGGTTTGAGCTAGACGGCATCAGAACAGATTATAGCATTTAGTGGTGAGCTTGGTCACACTGTGTTCCTGACTCTGTAATGGTCAGCACTCACCATGTCTAAACGACTCACTACATTTTTATATATGGGGAATGCGTGTAATTTGCCCCAGTGGCACCAAGCGGAATTGCACAAATAATTGCAATTTACAGGTTCCTATCTTCTTAATCCCTGTTATATGTAGTCATTATGATGATCCTCTTGTGCTCAACAGCCCTCTCAGACAGCCATGCTGCTGATATGACATGCATTAAATAATAAAAAAAAAAAAAAAATCACCATGTTGTTTTCAAAATAGTACTACTGTACTGGTATTGTGAAGCTGATTTTTTTTTTTTTTTACTGGAAAATATTTGTCTTGTATAAAGTTGCTAATTTATCTTTTTTTCCTGCTCACTATTATTATTATTATTATTATTATTATTATTATTAATAATAATACAATTTGAAAGCCCTTTTTACAACAAATGTTTCTTCTAGTACTTTAAAAAAGCTATTGCATTTTGTAAAATATTTAAAATATATTTTTCGATAATATTTTTCTTTTCAGGAGACCTTTTAGTGCTCGCTATTATTATTATTATTATTAATAATAATAATAATATTTTATTTTTAAACAATTTGTAAAACCCTTTTTACAGCAACTGTTTTTCTAGTACTTTATAGAATATTTTAAATATATTTTTCAGTAATATTTTTCTTTTCAGGGGACCTTCTGGCACCTGCCCCAAACATTTAATCCCGCCATTTATATTGTTGTCTATGCACATTAAACTGAAAAATCGGCTCTAATTACATCAGTTATTAATTGTTAATGAATATTGATTGCTAATTTTTGCTTTGGCTACATTCTCATAAATGGCGCCAACAGCCTCTCGGATTCAGATAAGCTCACCAGATTCATTACAGCCTCATTTAATTCTGGTGAGCTGATGTAATTTGTATCATTCGAATAAGGCTGAGCCATATTTCACAGCAATATTTCAGTGGCTCTGTGGATTTTCTTTGTCCTCCTCCTCCTATCCTGTTTCAGTCTTATGGCTGGCTAAAGCACTACAGCAGGATGACCCACAACATCCTTTGTAAAAGACTGAATGCACAGCCTCATTTTGCCGCCATTATCATATTACATCAAACACATTCTTATTCAAACAGTAATGCCACCTCAGCAGTTTGCTCCAAAGGTGTGCTGCTCCTTATCAAAGCTGCTGCCTCTTTGTTTGTGCCTTTATATTTATGAATTCACTCTTGGGATTGCAGGGGATTTATCTGCCATTTGCTCCTAGGTAACAAAAGATTAGAATGCCTGTCGATTTCGATTTAATCACCTGGGTTGATATTTTGAAGTTTGAAATGTTGGTGTTGGTGGGTGCTTCTGCAAAGCTCACAAAGTGAGTGGCAGTCTCAGGGTACTTTGTGAAGGAAAGGGAGGTGTGTGCTGTGGAATGAATGAGCGGTAGAGTGGAGGTCCACACTGCGGCAGTGGCACACTCCCTCCGCCCTCCCTACTAGCTATGTATGTTTTCCTACAGAGCTTCCATCCAAGGTAGCAAAGCTGTTTCTCTTTATCTTACTCTTTTATTTTCTCACTTCTTTATGAAATCCATTTAAAGGCTTTAATCATTCTTTGCAACAGGAAATTGCACATTTAACAAACTTTCACAAATCTGTTCTCACCTTCAACACGTTCTTCTGACAAGTTTGTTAATCTGCAGCTTTTATTTTCAGAAGAAACACTACATTTTTTTTGTCCTCTTCTTAGAATGACATAAAACTTCTAGTGAGTAAAATAAAAGATTCCTGACTCGCTTATTGAGAGTGAGGGGGGTAGGGATGTGATTCATTGGTCATGGACTTGTTTTATGTATTATTGATTGATTTTATTCATGTTTATTTATTTTTTATTCATGTATTCTTTGTTCTACAGAGCAACCACCAATAGTTTTATGAAAATTGTCTCCAAAAAAGAAGCAAAAAAAAAAAAAACATGACCAAGGTGTCTTTTGCTCATTTTCTGATCCATGACCTGATTAAATCACCAACTTCAGCTTCATTAAGTAGTTTTTTGTGTTTTGTTTTGATGTTTTGTATTTGATCATATTAAATGGGAGAGCAGAAGCTAAAAAACCTAACATCACAATATCAAATAAAACTCCTATACAAACCAATTGGTTGGGGTTACTATTTTTATCTTCTTAAAATTTTAAAATTTGTAAAAATAGTCTTTAAAAAGTGTGTCAATAATTGCATGATTGCACGAGTCAATAATTGCATGATTGAAATTACAGAAATGATTTTCTTTCAGTGAAAAGTCGTAGTATCAGAGGTTATTTCTCCTTAAAATACAAAGTGCAAATTTACAAGCTGGTCAGGAGAAAGTGTTGAAGGTAGCAACAGACTGTTGAAAGTTTTAAACATAACATTTCACACTGCAGACAGTGATTGTTAGGCACTTTGTAAAGTGAAGAGGCAGAATCAGTATTGAGGCAACAACCATGACAAGGAGTTCCACTTGTTTTGATCGTCACTGCAGTTTTTGTCTGCACTACGAATTTAATATGAATCGAATGCAACAGATTTGTAATTAGTCTCTGTTTCTGCATCTTGTTTACCACTTTCTTGCCTTAACATAATTTACTCAGCTTCTTGGTTTTCTGCGTATCTGGGGAAAATTCTCTCAATAAGCGCATCTAGACCTTCGATTTCCTGTACCGTTGTCTTTTGCCTCCTGGAAGGACTCATTAGCTCTGAGATATGGTTGAATGAGTTGGAGATGTTTCTTTCTAAGGGGTCTGACTTTGTGGAGTGGTTAAGAATCGTAATATATAATTAGTTCTGCACAAATCCACATTACTTAAATACACAAGAATTAAAGCTATTGTGACTGTTAATGGTCCATTTGCTCTTTATTTGTTCCTTTTTGTGTTTTGTACTTTTGGATATACATGCTTAACCATCCATTTGGCCTGAAGCCCAGAGGTAGCAATCTGATAAAGGCCTATTCAGTAGTGGACCTGAGGCGGAAGTCAGGGTGGCCTTCATTTTAAGAGTTTGAGCCAGTTCTCAGCACCAGAGTAGATTTGTTTATGCCTTTCTGGCATCTGATTCATAGCAGCTATCTATCTGTCTATCGATAATAATAATTTATTATTATATTATCTATTATTATTTTTTTTTATAAAAGCAGGCATTCTCATAATGCTCTATCAGTGTTAATGCAATTACCTCATGGATGCTCATTCAGGACACATGAAAAGCTCTATAGAGCACTAAATGTGTGTCGGAAGGAGTGCACTTATTGACTTTTATGAAATGCTAAAAATAGCAGGATTAAATGCGCAGCATAGCAGTTTGAAGCTAATATTAATTTAGCCTACTTTTTTCTTTCTGGAGAAAAAAAAGCCTGGGTAGCAGAAGCCCTTCATTTGAACAAGATGATTTTAGCATGAAAAGACAGTCATATGGAAGATGTCATGGCTCATCAAGAAGCATTTACTGATAATGACATCATAGCGCCTCTGAGGACCACAAACCAGTTGAAATGAAAGGCAAAGATGCGGTCCGCTGCTTGGAATGAGGTTGTTTGTATATTTGTATGTATTCATTTGCAATTTATTGAAATTAACTGACCATGCTCCACTTTATTGTGAGGTAATATCACATCTCTGACTCACAGGCTGCTGGGTAAATCCTCACGTTGGTTTGGAGGTAGCTGAAGCTATCATCATTATGCCATGTGACTGTGAAGTGGTTTGAAATGGCTCCTTCAAAGTCATTCTTGATTTAGTCTTTCATAGATCATTCGTGAGTGGGAAAACTTTCACCATCCCACTCGCAGCTCAACCCCTGGCAGAAGAATCAATGCTATTCTTCACCTAACCTGTGAATTAATGCAGATTGCAAGAGTAGCATGCCCCAGTCAGCACTTTCCCTGTCACCCGCAAGCAAATTATGCAGGAAATCAATGCAAACATGTCAGATCGTGCCCGACTCTCCCAGCTTGCACCTCTCACCTGGTGCTGGGATATGACACCAGAGCTTATTGTGGTTAGCGCTGTGCAGTTTAATTAACAGCAAAGAGGATATTTAATGGGGCATCAGCAAACGGGGAACTGCATTTTTGGCAGGGTTGTGCAAATTTCATAATTGAATATCTGTCTGTCTGTCTGTCTGTCGTTCTCATTCTATCTATCGTTTTAATGTTCTATCATTCTGTTATTAAATCTATCATTCTATTGTTCTTGTTCCATCCATCCATCCATCCATCCATCCATCCATCCATCCATCCATCCATCCATCCATCCATCCATCCATCCATCCATCCATCCATCCATCCATCCATCCATCCATCCATCCATCCATCCATCCATCCATCCATCCATCCATCCATCCATCCATCCATCCATCCATCCATCCATCCATATCCCTCAATTGTTCAATCTATTGTTCTATCTATCTTTCATTCTATCCTTCCATCCTTCTATCATTCTTTCTATTGTTTGTTCGTTCTGTTGTTCTATCTACCATCATTTTATCTATAGATCTGTTGATTTATCAGTTTATCATTCTATCATTTATCTATTTTCTCATTCTATTGTTTTACCGTTTTATCCTTCTATTACTCTTTCTATTTAATCACTAAAAATTAGCAGTTACACATTTCAGTTTATTTTCCAAAATGTAATTTTCCTCATCTGAATTACAATTCCGCATCCTGTTTTCTGCTGTGCCACAATTAAATTCAGGAATTAAATCTGAATTAAAAAAAATAATTTTTTGAATAGCATCTGCTTTTGTGACGGTCTTACCAGTGACCTCAAGCAAATGTGTCAAGCCTCTATTCAATTATTCAGCAATTTTCTGTTGAGTTTGTGTTGCTAGGGTAAAGATGGAAGAACCTCACATAGAATTTTTCTCCGACATCTCCATCTCCAAAAGGTTCTCCAGAGGGCTCATTCTGTCGTTAACGGAATCTCCACTCCATATCCCTTGGGCAAACCTCAATTGCGTATATTGGATGTGATTGCATTTCCACTAAAACCTCAAAGGCCTGGATCCACTTATTTTTTAGAGAGAGAGAAAAAACCCTCTCAGAATCAACCCACGGCAGTCCGTTTTGGCTCTCAGGGGCATCATGCATTCAGGAGACAGGTTTTTGCACAGCTTTTTGATAAGGACCATTCTGTCATCTTGTGTGCAGTCTGGAGTGAGTTGTTGTCACTGTCGGAATGAGAATAGACTTGAGTCCAAGCACAGCATGGATATGGGCCCTCTCCAGCCACACTGCGAATGCCAGACACTGCGGTGTCAGTCTTGAGTAATGAAGACTATATGAATGGCTAAATCATTATTGTGGCCACTGATTTATGTTTTTTGTATAGTCATATAAGCTTTCCATGTTATATTTCACCGCCTGATCGGGGTGCGGTAAGGATAGGGAAGTAAAATCAAACGCACTCTGGGAGGTAAAAATTACCTGGCATGAATCACCTCTCTATTTTCATGATTATTATAAGTGGGATAATTCTATTAGGCAGAACTTGTTAAATCTTCCCCACTTTAAAGCTTATGTCAATCAACATGATTGTCATGAAGTCCGGTTGAGTCTTCCAGATGTCACAGATTATTCTATATTTTATTAAAAAGCTGAAGGTTTGCATTTGGATTGTGCTTGAGCAGAGTGCAGCAGCCCTAAAATACATTGTAAATCTAAATTCTGCAGCATGATCTGAGCGGTTTTTGTTTTATAACTGACCTTGCACGTCCTCATCAAAGCCCAGGTATCTCGCCGTCTTCTCATTTAATTCAAAATCGAAATTACGCTCAATCAGTAAAGCTCTGCATAAAGCGACATTATGGTTTGTATGTCTCTGCACTTCTAAAATTATGGAATTTTATGTGTTTTTCAGCTGCCACTCTCTTTAAAGGAGCCTGAGGATTTCTGAAGCATCTAAGACTACTATAGTGGGAGCATATAGAGTAGGCATTCTCAAATCTGGCCCACTCCTGCAGAGTTTAGAGTTGGAGCTAAGCTCTGCAGCAGATTGGCCCTCCAGGGAAAGATTTGAGGAACCCTGATATAGAGGCACTGCATTTAACAAGGTGCTGTCCATCACTTTATGTAGATTTGCAGGGCTTTTCTTTAACCCGTGAACAATGCATCATATAGCTTTACTGCAAATAAGACAGATGCCACACGTTTAACTGCTGGATTAATTGATTGAAAACGCTCTCTCCCTCCTAACAGATGCTGCAGTTGCTCGTTTTTGGCTTTTAAAAGCGATCAGGTGTGCATAAAGAATGATGCTATTTGGATTACAGGCACAACCCAACGGGTGCCAAGGAAGAGCAGCATGGGGTGGATCGTTTATAATATGGGAACACAAAACCACGAATGAGCTCACACTCAACTTAGTTTGGAACGTGACCTCTGCACTACTTGACACCCACATAATCATGAGACCTAAAACATTTTCACACAGTGGAAAAGATTTGCATTTCATTGCCTGTATGCCTAAAAAGATTTGTGAATATATTTTGTATTGGTCTCTCTGGAACCTTTGCCCTCCAACATTACTGTGCTATGCTGATAATAATCGTTCATGCTCACTGCTGATGGTAGTCTTTTGAAGCCTTTGGCTGTTTTTTTCTTTTTAAGAGGTCTCTGAAAAGACTTTTGTACAGGCTGTATCCTTTTTTTATAGCATCAAATCTTAGCACAGCAGACCTTTTATGCTGAGAAAAACACTGGATCTTTTTGTTCCCTTTTAATTTATCATGTTTTTCTCAAACAAAACGAGACTGCAGGAAAGCGCTTTCATGTTTTGAAGGAAACGGGTGGCCGTTTAAGTAATTAATTGATCAGAGTGACAGAATTCACTCCGTTATTTTATCAGTTTGTCATAAAGGTGTTTCATACTCCCATAAATCAATTTGCCACAAGCTATAAATGACACATCCTCACCAAGAGACTGCACTCATTTGATTAGACAGGGAAGGTGTGTTTGTAATTTGTGCTGCTAGAATGCGCATCCTCCATAAAGATTTAATGATGTTGATAAAAGTTTGGAATAAAAAAAGAACAATGGCCGGTTGATTAACAGAAGCATCAAAGGCAGCTTCATTTGCTCTTAAGAGTGAAGTGGTGAGCAGAACTTTGCTGACCGTACTTTTCAACCCTGATTGCATGATGTTATTTTAACTTTAGGCAATTTCACTAATTATCTCAAACTGCTCATTTCGCAAGCACTATAGTTTTTTTGGGACCAAGTCGGATGTTTGACTGAATTTGGGTGTTAACCAAGCAAGTAAACTTTCAGTCTGTCCAGTAGATGTTTTTTTTAATTAAATTAATATGCAGAAATTAATTTAAAATGCAGCAACAAAAAACAGTAATACTTTGAATTATTGCAGCTTGAAATAACTGTTTTCTATTTTAATACATTTTAAAATCCAATTTATTCCTGTGATGGAATTAGGGCTGAACGATTTTGGAAAATAATCTAATCTTTTTTTTTTTTACCAATATTGCAATTTAATATGCAATTATTTTTTTAAGTTTTTTATATTCTGTATTATTCAACAAAGACAAGTAATAAATCATTGTATAGTATGCAGTGTTGGGCACGTTACTTTAAAAAAGTAATTAGTTCTATTACTAGTTACTTCTCACAAACAGTAACTGAGTTACATCATTATAAAAGAAACTAATTACCAGGGAAAATAATTATTGTTGCTTTTTTTTAAGATGTTCAAATATGTCAAATAACTTGGATGCCCCCAATATTAAATATGTTAAATGAATGAAATGGTCACTAAATAGAATAAATTATTATTATAAAACATTGTACACTAATCTACACTATTTTAATGTTTCTGTGGGACAATGTGAGAGACACCTATTCAATTCATAAGATTATCAATAATAGTGCTCCTTCCTATTTTAATGTACTTTTTTCTAGGGTAAATGAGCAACATTGTTACAAAACTAGGCAAAGTCTTATGGATAATACATTGTCGTTTTAAAACAAAGCGGCGCTGCGGCCGGACGGAAAAAAGACTGGTTCATACAGCTCAACTCGGAAACTGAGATATTCTTACGGAAACTTAAACATGGCTTTATATTAGTGCTGTCAGTCGATTCATTTTTTTTTTTATTGTTAATCAAGTCCTGGCCTGTGATTAATCACGATTAATCACAAATTTAAAATACTAGGATTTACCTGTAAATGTGTTGAAATAAAGAAATGCATGACAAACTAGTTTAAGGGAACAGAACCTTTCACATCTCTGCCAGGTATGAGACATAATCCTTATTATTCTTTTGTTTTTATTCAGCCTTTATACTGACAATAAAACGTTTACCAAGCCACATCGCTTCAATCCCAGTACACATTTACCCAACTATTATCAAAAGTATTTCTAAATAAATACAACAAAACATTTTCTTGCGACCTTACATGAAGTATTATGATAAAATGCATTATGGAGAAGAATTGGACCTGTTCTGCAGGTGCATTAGAGCTAACATTAGCATCATGCTACATAAGACAATTTATGAGATTAATAGTACACTTTTACTCAGAACTCACTTTAAACCACCATCGAGTGTTTGTAATAACTTTCTTTTGCGATCACATGTGTACACATACACATACACTTTGGGGAGCCGCGGTACATTATAAAAGTAGCCCAAAAAACCGCAAACCACGACTCTGTAATTGCGGAATTGTATTTTCAAAATAGCCCAATTGTGCAGGAAAACCGCAACCCTGGCAACACTGGTTCGCTGTACCCTTATATCACATATGAGTATACATATCTCTTGTGCACTGTTGCTCTTTCTTTCTCGCTCTCTCTCTCCGCGTTCGCTTCACTTTCGTTTAGCCCAGCGCCTCATAATCACACAATCCCTGCGTCCCAATGTGCGTACTATTCACCCTGTCTGCCATAAATAGTATTGAAAATTACTAATATCACATAGAATTTAGGATGGATAGTGTGCACCTTGGGACGCAGGCAATGATTACCTTCCGCGCTGCGTTGACGGCAAGAAGTTGGGGTCAAACCTTATCAAACGATTAATTTGCGTTAAAAAAATTTACGCGTTAAAATTTTTTGATTAATCGCATGCGTTAACGCGTTAACTTTGACAGCCCTACTTTATATCTTGCAAATAACATCAAAATACAACGCATAAAGCAATAAAAGTCAAAAATTAAACTTAACCTACCATACTCTGGTAGTTTTTCATCTTCACGAGTCTTTTACAGCGTAGAGAGAGTAGGGGTCTGT
This sequence comes from Barbus barbus, assembly GCF_936440315.1. Classification (NCBI taxonomy): domain Eukaryota; kingdom Metazoa; phylum Chordata; class Actinopteri; order Cypriniformes; family Cyprinidae; genus Barbus; species Barbus barbus. Next base: position 24,759,615 of record NC_136751.1, read on the forward strand.
ACAAATAATACTGATAACATAAAACAACTACGAATTCTACTACTAATAAGAACAATATAAAACGCACTAAGAATTGTTGAGCTGCTGGGGTCATGAATATTAATCAGGTTGTCTGCGTTCGCTCGAACTCATTCGCTGAAATCAAAACGTGAGTGCCAGCCAATTAGATTGCCGTTTGCGCATTAGTCCCGCCCACTACCGGAAAACCCGGCAGTTCTTAAAAGTTGAAGAATTCCAAAGGAACTCCATTATTTTGACAGGAAAATAAAACAAAGGATATCATTTACATGTAGCGCGTCAATTCTGCATGGTATGTAAGACTGCAAACTTGGCAACATTGCATGCCAACTCAGCTAGACCGATCAAATACTGCGAGAGCTATAAGAGAGCGGACGTCTCCTTATGCTTTCTCTCGCAGTACTTTGATGTCATACACCGATCTATCTTCAAGTCGAACATACCTCTTTACTCTCGCATGTCACGTGACAGTGTAATCGCAGCCTCTGCAGTTGAAAAATCATGTTTTTTCATATCGCGATATTATCGCAAATGCAATTAATCGCTCAGCCCTAGATGGAATGCATCATTACCCCAGTCTTCAGTCCACAGGATGCTTCAGAAATCATTCTAGTATGCTGATTTGGTACTCAAGAAACTTTTGCGCATAATTATCTTCTTTGATATTCCATCATGCATTTTGACGGTTCACATTGCCCTTTCGCCTTGATTATCTTTGCCAAATGTACAGCTCCACAAATGAACAAGCAATGACCAAAGGTCAGCAAGTACGTCAGGCACCACCCTTAACATAGGCCAATGGCCTGGATAATTGGGTCAATAGCAATTTATGATGCCATTCTCCAGAAATATCAGTGGACAGCTGGGCAGGATATAACAAGAGAAGCTACAGGAAAGGGCGAATGCGATGTAAAGTCATCCCGCTGCCTCACGTGTGCTCAATTGACATATTCATCACCGGCCTTGAAGCCTTTGCTTCTATATGCATGATGGAAAAGAACCTCTCCCTGAGTGACTATTGAGCCTCACAGAAACTCTGAATGTAAAGAAACTGCTTCACCAGAAAGAAAGCGATGTGAGCTATACTGCAACTTGACGCACGTTCTTAGGAGCATGTAAAAATCTGGAGTAGAGATGACAGAAATACCCTTTTGAGCTCCCATCAGCCACTCTGTGCACAACACCGCTTTAATGGCACGGCAAAGCTTTTGCACAGCACTACAGGGAATTTCTGGTTAAAACCGTAATTTGAAGCCCTCAGAGTGAAATCTCACTTTATTCTAGTGCTTCTAATCTAAAGCTGCACAAAGAGCAATATTCAATTGTTTTATTCATGTTTCTTCCACATAAGTGTGCTTAATTTGGGAGAAAACCCCCTTCTGTCAACAGGACTGAAAGAAGATATTTATTTGAAAAACTATTTTAAATTGAAGAAGTACAGTACACTACATGGTTGACAGTATGTACTGAAGAGTGTAATCATATTTAGAATTAGAATTGAAAATGTTTCTCTTCAGGTGTATTCACTTATGCTAACTATGTTTAAATTAGGGCTGTCAATCGATTAAAATTTTTAAACAAATTAATTGTGTGTTGATTAATTAAGTAAATTACTTAATTAGTTAAGTCCATGAGACCATAGAGTGTCCCATTTGTCATTTTAGTTTTCAAAAGGGTGCTCGCGAGTGCCCCTTTAGCGCCCCCCACTATGCGCCCTCGATCCGCACGTCTGCCAAGTCTGCAACAGGGCGAGCTCCGCTGCAGACTTCTACCCGACAGTCAAAGCGGCATTACGTCACAAAAGTGCAAACTCAGAGGAACCCACGAGGGTTTAGGATGCCATTTGGGACAGGGCCTATGAATGGGTCTTTGAATCATTGGTTTGCATGATTTGTTCAAAACGCGGATTCATTCAGAATAGGGCTGGGCGATAATTCGATAACGATAAATATCGCGATTATAATTTTCCTCGATAGAACGATATGAAGAGTTTGATAAATGTTCAATATAATGTTTATGCGCCAAAAGCGAAACAAAACAGTGCGACTTATTTGAATCGCGCCACACGGACCATTTATCCGCTCGGATCAAATTTCAAACTGCCACGCAAACAGATGTGTTTACTCGGTCACGCGAGCACTAAACAGCGCCGTGAGATCCAATGTGAAGCGCTTGAATTCAGCGATGAACACAAATGATTTAAACTAGCCAAAGCCAAACAGGAGAAACACTGTGTGCAACGAGACGGTCAGAAGGCTTTTCAATATACACATCGCCATCATTTACCATGGATTTACTGTAGTAACACTCACTGCACCATGGTATTGTGGCAGAAATGTGGGATATTCACATTGAATTTTATTACAGGAGTAATGGTATATAATTATAGTATGTATGTGAGATTACGCTATAGCATGTGTGCATTTATACTGAATGTTTTTACTGTTTTTCGTACAAATAGGCTACCTAAAAATCATATAGTTATATTTTTACCATGTATTGAGGTGCTATATGTGTGGTTTTAACTGTGTTTATCATGATTTAAATGTATGCTATTGCTACTAAGGGAGACCGATATTTAATAAAAAAAAAAAAAACTTTGTTAGAATAACTTTAACCGTAAAACTGAGGTTGCTTAAATTTTTTTTACAGATGTTACTGATTTTGATAATGAACAAAATTTACCTCTGCATCCTAACTCAAGCTACTATCAAATGTGCATAAGAGACAAAAAAGTGATATTATTATTATTTGTTAATAAAACATATATTTCTTCGTTTAATATAAGTGAGTGTATTATTGCTGGGTTTTTTTATGCCATTGTAGCCTACTATTTTATGGCTGATATGTTTTAATTAATACGATAATAAACCACAAATTACGATCATTTTAAGGTAGCCTACGGAGAAATCCATATTTATTTGTGTTAAACGGGGTTAAAACATATCCTTGTTCATTTTGTCAATAAAAGTTCAAAGTTTAATATAGGTAAATTTGTTATTGTACTATTTTATTGTATAGGCTATGTTTTTTTCCTCTTCCATTAATAATAACGAGCCATAAGCATTCGTTTAAAGTAAAGGGAAAATCCAAAAACCTTTCATGCATTTGTTTCAACGCGGGTACATCAATCTTCGTTCTGTTCATAAAAGTGTTGTGTGTAATATTGAATCAACCGTAAGCATTCATTTTGTCTCACAGATGTGAGAATGCGAGATTTGTTGCTGCTGAGGTAAACGCTCTTGTTCACTCTTTCTCTGCTGTCTCTTTGCTATGTCTGTAGAAATAATCGTTAATTCTTAATTTGGGTATGGCACAGACAAAGTACAGGTAATATAGGGCCTAATCAAAAAACCATGGCATCGAATTATTTTTTTAAGTCAGTTTGATAAGTTTGATTCAACTCATGTTTAACCGTTGCTTCTTGTCATTGCAGGCAATGAACTTTAATGAATATACAAATTAATTTTATTCTTAATTTTTTATTATTAATTTCCATAAGTTGGATAGAAATGGCTCAGTAAACAGGAGTAATAACACCAAATCAGTAAGAGCATATCAATACGGCCTTGAAAACACATATGTAATACTCACAAGTGAATTGACTGTAGGTTTGAAGGGTCCTGAACAGCATTACAAATGAATTTGGCAGATGCATGTGCTGGCATTTTAAACCCGAAGCCTTTCAAGCAGATCCCAGCCTGACACTGTGGGGCAGGTTCAAGGAAGCACAACACATATTTATGCATGAGCATGGACAGTTCGGAAGGTCAAGTGTATGTTCCTTGCATCTTTATCCCTAGACGCCCCTGACGTGAGTGAAATCTGTCTGGTCAGTAAGATTTCATGCAGATGTCAGTTACTTTGTGCTTTAGCCTTGACTGATAGAGAAGATCCAGAGATGGGTTTTCTTCACAATGACCTCTGGAATCCCTCTGATAATACACATTGTCTGGCTTACCATCTTTTGTCATCTTTGTGTGGCCGTTTGATCCGTTAGTTGAGCAGCAGGAGAGCCTCCTGAAAGAAAGGTCACATGACGTGAGAGGAAGAAAATAAGGTTTATACAAAGGAAGCTTTTCACAGGCCTTGTTCGGGTCTTTTTGCAGCCTGGGTGACCTATTCTTAAAAAGACCACAAGTATGTCATGTGCCCAATGCCCTGGGAGATGAAGCGATTGGCCTTTTCGGCTATTTTGAGTAACAAGCGGCCCAAATGCGCACTAGTAGACTCTGATAATTGGAGGCACCTGGCTTAGTACATTATTTTGGTGTTTGCATCAGGACTGCAGACATGTTTGCACTACAGTTTCTCATGCTGTTTGTTGAGATACTGTAAGAACATGTCTACCATCTAGAGAAGAATTGCTGATTGCATTAGCAACATTTGTAGTGGGTATAATTCCCAAGGCGTTGATGGTAGTAGTTAGTAATCTATTTGGCCAGATTGCACTTAAGGTGACTGGCAGACTTTCATTTGATCACATGCTTTGTGTAACCCTCCTTATCAGCTTGATAAAGAGCAGGAAACCTATAGAATGGAATTAGCCTCTTCAGCTTCATAAAACACTGGTACAAGGGGTATTTCCAGCTGTCTGGGCACTCATACAGTGGCATGTACCAATGAGTTCTAATGTTAGATGAAGTGTAGTAGAACCATTTAACATGTAGAACTTTTTTTTCTCTTTCTCTGAAGAAGCTTTGAACCTGTGCAAAACTATTGGAGTTTGACTCGCTACAAAGGTTCATAATGTTTAGTAAGCCATTGTTCTGTTTTGTTGCTAGGTGGTTTCTAAGGTGTTGGTTCAGTTATTGATATTTGGTTAATTACATGAGGTCAAAAGGTTGGTTTGATTTTGATTCAGTAAGTCACAATCTATAGACTACAGACTTTGTTTTTGAAAGAAGTCTCTTATGCTCACCAAGGCTGTGTTTATTTAGTAAAAAAAAAAAACAGTAAAATATGTAGCCTAATATTGTGAAATATTATTACAGTTTTAATTAACTAATTATATTTGAATATATTTTAAAATGTCATTTATTCCTGTGATGGCAAAGCTGAATTTTCAACAGCCAGTCTTCAGTGTCACATGATCATTCATGAATCATTCTAATATGCTGATTTGGTGCTCAAGTAACATTTCTTATTATTACAGTATTTATTATTAATATTACAGTATTAAAAACTGTACTGCTTGATTTTTTTTTTTTTTTTTGTGGAAACCATGATACCTGTTTTTTTTTTCATAATTATTTGAAATTGAATATTTGTTAACCATGTAAATGTCTTTACCATCACTTTTAATTAGTTTAATTGATCCATACTGACATTACTTTAATTGATTCTTACTGACACCAAACTTTCAAACTGTGGTGTACATTATATATTGCAATACATTTAAATTGCTATCTTTATTTCCTTAAATTTTCTTTTATTACCATATTAAGCATCCCTTTACATTCACTATGAACAAGTTATGTGTAGAATATCCATAAAATGTAATAAACTGTTTTTCTTTACAGATTTTGCACCTCTATTGCTTTTGAACACAGTACTTATTTGAAATATGCAAGATGTGAGCTGCCATTCCCCAGAGATGAAGTCCTAATGATATAGCTAGTATACTGCTTTTCTAGCAATGCAGTCTCTGTCTCAGAATCAATTAGCATTTTTTGTGGATTGACAAGGCATTAAATAAAAAATTGCGACGTAGGTTTGATTGATGTATCATTCATTCATGAGGTATTAATTATTGTACAAGAATGCTTTACACATTAAGCTATCGATATTATCTGTTCAGAAGGATACACTTCATGTCGTGTGCTGACTTAAATGATCCAAGTATTCATAAAGTGTACATTAGAGTAGCTGAGCTTTAAAAATGTCCTCTTTGCAAACTTTTCTCTGTCTCATTAACAGCATTCATTACATTTTGACAATAGCATAGCAGGTTTCACAGACATCTGAGAAACACTAAACAGTCGCATTGGTGTCTATTATAAAACATGCATCTTCTCCATTCATATTAATGGAATGAAAACCAGGAGACCTGGATTATGGTGCAGAAGCAGCACTTTAGCACAGGATGACAGTAGCTGTTCGACGTTGAGCTGTAATCCAGGAGGTGTTTGGTGAACGTCTACATCCGGCCTGATAATTCAACAGAACATGGATCAGCCTAACTTAGAGCCAGTAGGGCTTATTGTTCTCACAAGCCAGATTTATATGTGCCGTTATCAGTGTATCCTGCTCAGTTTGTGTGTATAGGACTATGCATTTATGTGGGCTTCCAGTGACAATGGCATGTGCTCCTCTGGGGTGCAGTGTGCATAATTACTGTGTGTGATTCACCTAGCATTTCATCTCTGTGTCATTAGACGCAAGCATTTCTGCTAACATTTGCTTAACAAGCACTATGCATTTCCAGACTACAGTGGAAAGTCGAAAAACTGCTGTCCAACTATTCAAGACTGGCAGGTAAATGCAGCCAACCAACGTAGCATCCATGTGCAAGACAGTCCCAGGGGCCCGTTCCTATCTTAAGTGGAATCCCTAAGTGGATTTCACAGACAAACATGTTTGTCTAAACATGAAAGTCATCAAGTAGGAAAGCTTGGTAAACATTGCTCGCCAGAGAAGCATAACTCGCGGTGTCGTAGGCCAGCCTGTAATGACAGAACAGGGTAGTCACTCTCAGTATTGTATATCGATTTACTCTCGAGATGCTCCTTCAGCATGTGAAGTAGCAGCAGATGTCTTACACCATCCAAATAATGTTTTACAGCTTACTGAAGTGCCGCTATCCTTTCTCTTCGCTCTAAGCCCAGACAGAGAGATGTGCTCCGAGGAGATAGAACAGTGTAATTGGGACTTCTTCTGTTGGAAATATAACAGAATCAAGTCTCAGGAGTTCAGCTAGTCTTTGGGTCAATGATGAGAACAGGTGGACTTCAATGTACTGTGGCTCTCATTGATTTTGGGCTTCTCTATAATAGTGTATACTTTATGTGAGGTCTATCCTCATTTTTACATATGATAAAGTAGGAATGCGTGATATTTTAGTTTTTTTAATATTATCGGTCAATAAAAAAAACTGTCTTTTTTGTTTAATTATGCTTTTAAAGTCAGCATGAAGTGGAAATTGCAATCATGTTGTCTTCTCTGTTGTGACATACTTCTCAAACAAGAAGAAAATATAGGAATGAACTTGATTTTTGTCCACTGGAAATTTTCTGAATAATGATTACGAGGGCATGTGTATTGTAAAATATTAATAATTATAATAACAATAATGTGCATGGATAAATAATCTATACTGCAATGTTCCATAAAAAAAACAAAAAAAAAAACATTTAGATTATATAAAGCACCATTTGCAAATGTAAAAAAAAAAAAAGAAACAATTCATACTGTATATTATAAAAAAAATAATTTTTTTTTATTCGCATTTAGAAGCTGGCTTTAGTTTTTAATTAATGTATCTAGACAAAATGGTGATAATTTTTAAATTTTTCATAACATGAAAACTACAGTATTTACACTGGCTTGTTTATATTCAAGCCCATATAAATTGCTGACTTTTTTGTGCACATGTTTTGAAGGGAAATCTGTGGAATACGTTGTTTGGTGGGCAAAATGGTGCATTATTCTATTATTAGTAGCTGAACACATGATCAAATTAGCGAAAATATTTAATAAATGAACACAGGTGTGTGAATGATGGGTGTGATGAATGACTGATTCAAAGTGCGTCACTGGAGAGTCGTGTGCATTCGTACAGCATTTTGTTCAATGTTGTGTGTGAAGTGATCTTGTGATCTAAATCTGCGTATTTGGCTGACGCATGGAAATATGATGAGGCAAAGCTTGGTGGTTTCAGAATAATCTGACATTTATATTCGTACCCTGGTTGGTGAGATGGCCTATTTGTGGTGCTGACCAGCCTGGCGTCCTGCTTATGGTGCTGATACTTGGTCGGGTATTAATAGCAGAGGAGCCAGCTGATAGTTCCTGAATCCTGTGTGGTTTCTGATGAGCTACAAGGTCCAATATCATCAGTCCTCATGCAGCATATCACACCCACGTAATGTTTGTCTTATTATACCAAGGGATGACTCATCCACAACAGGCACTTCGATGACTTATTGATATGGAAATGCTTTGGGATTGGTAATGAAATGAGCTGATTTGTTGCTTTTTCTTTTCTTTTTTGTAATATAATGGTGAGTTTGGATGTCTCTGTCTCTGTGATCACGATTGCCCATTATCCTCCAGCTCATTAGCTCCTTTCTTGCAATATGGCCCTGTGTGTTCATAATTGACAGAGCTTTTACAGTTGACTAACTCATTACAACATCTCAGCACACCCCACTGACATGGCACTCTGCCTCCTGGGAGCTTTTTAAGCTCAGGTGATAGCTTGTTGACTTGAATACAATGGCTATTTAAGGAACTGAAAATCGGACAAAAAAGGACAGAGCATCTGCTGTAGTTTGTATGGATTCTCGAGTCTCTCTTTCTTGGTTGTTTGCTTTATATTTTTTCCCTTCTCATTCTCCATGAACTTAACATCCCAGCAGACTTCTGTGTGCTTCAGTTTGCTCAGTTCCACTCTTTTGTTGTATGCCTTTAGCACTCTGCAGCTTGTGATAGATTGCACTTGTTCCTTGTAGAAATGCATGGATATGGCTTGTTTTCACCAAGTGGGCGTTAAATCGTAAAACCTACACAACATTCGCTGTACATTAGTTTTGAGTTCTGAATGAGAGGGAAGGGATCCCACATCGTTTCTGTCTATACCTGAGATTTTTATAGACATTTCTGCTGGTCATTTCAGCAACATAGTTAGCTCAGGGAATTGCTATGGTATGACAGCTCAGTTTCTCTTAAATTTCTTTCCAAATCTTTCCAGATACTGTAAGTTCCAAATTTTTTATTGTTTAAGTGTAGTGTACTCAGTTGACCTGTTCCAAAACATAGAGAGCTAGCCTTATGTCCTCTTCTTACACACTCCAAGAAAAAAGTTACAAAGCTGTCACTAGGGTGGTACCCTAAACTAAAAGATACATCTTTGTGTCTTATTTTCCCCTAAATGTTATATATTAGTACCTAAAATGTACATATTGGTACCTTTCGTAAAGGACAGTTCTGTATCTTTTGCATAGTAGTGTGTTTATATTAGTGATGGGCGGATCGATCCTAAAGTATCGATACTTTCGATACTGATGTTGTATCGAAAGGATCGATCCTCACATAAAAATATCGATACTAAATTACAAATCAATTAAATTTAAAAGTGACAGGATGCATTACCAAGAGCTCAGTGAAAACAAAAATCAAAGATGACAGTTGTTGATTATGGATATATTCACTTCATACTGAAATGAAATGAATAATCAGCATTTCTCACATCATCTTCCATTTATATATTCACTGAGATTGCTGTTAAAATGCAACCAAAAGAAGTTATTTTAGGAGGCAGCATAATTAAGTCAACACTTTAGAACAAAAATGCCTCGAATGCAAAAATGCCTACGATGGCTTAAAATGCTGCCTACAGAGACAGCTCACTAGGTTCTGGAAGAGAGCCTAATGGCAGTTCTGTGACTTTTTTTTGAACGCGTGTCTCTTCTGTTAAAATATATATTCCCAGTTTTCCCATCTTTTATATTGCACGCACAGCATGGTGCCATGTAAAATAAGGTTGTTTTTTTGTCTCATATCAGATCAGAAGACACATTGGGGTTTACGGCAGCTCCCAGCATCAACCCGTGACTGATCTCGGCGCTCAACAGAAAGCGCCGAGCACCATGAGAGCACTGAGGGAATCTGCAGGAGTGCTGAACACCCTCAGGGAAATCGCGTTTACTCCCCCCGTCCTCCCAGACCTATGGCGCTTGCTCTCCCCCTCTTCTGTTTATTTTCCTCTTCAGAAGTATAGGCTAAAAATTCTCAACCGTATACAGTATATGATGAAACGCTTCAAACTGTTTTTGGAATGGTGCCCAGTAATAATTTGTGAATATAATTACCGTCACACTTTCTACACCTCCTCTTTGTGCAAAAAATGTCTCCAAACATTGGCTGTGTGGGAGACTCAATGAAAGAATTGGCAGGAAGAGAACCTGGCGCAAATGAAAAACACCCGCAGAGGTGATGACACGAGCAGATGGGTTGGTATGGTTGGGGTGGACACCAGTATACAGCTTTTGGGCAGCACCTCTGGGCTCCGCAGAGAATCTTCTGCCTACACCTCTGTGTAAGCCATTAGCCGGAGCCGACCGCATCCACCCTTCAGCTCAGATTGCGTTGGCTGCAAGGCAAGAGCTGAATGGAGTCTGTGTTTGTGTTGAGTTTGTGTCGAGATGAAGTGCTTTGCTCAAGGCCACAACATAGTTAACCACAGGAAGAAGAAAAGGGTGAAAAGGAATGAGCGATGAGAGATAGACAGCAAAAGAGTCTTAGCATGAGGCCTTCTGCCTTTGATAAGTGATGGTTCATTCAAATGTACTATTTACATTTAGTTCCACACCTGTCTGAATTTCTTTGTCGAATGTGGAACCAAAAAGATAAATTCTGAAGACTCTTCTGGAGCATTCAAAATTCATAATAGAAAAACTATCCTTAACAAATAGACCAAATGACTTGTTTGCTATATATTTCAAGTAATATTAAGTCATGTGATAACTGTATGTGAGAAACAAATTGAAATTGACATGGGTGTTTATTAAAAAAAGTTTTTTTTTTTTTTTCCCCATTCTGCACAAATGATAGGAACTACTTTTATGATACTTGATAATTCTTTTGTGTCTCTTTAGAAAATTGTGGTCTTTTGTGTTCCACAGAAGAAAGGAAAAAACAATGAAAGTCTGTTCAGCAGTCAAATTTGCAATGACTCTGGCAGCTTATGGGCAAGCAAAACCAACTCTTTTCTACTAGTATGGGGAAATATCGAAATCTTAAAACTGCTGGCCAAACTAACATATCGATACCATATTTCAAATCAGCAACTAAATCAGACACAAATTGTTCCATAAATGTGGTTCTTATGCTTAAATGTCATTAAAAAGGCATATGTTTCCGGTTGGTAAACCAGTGTAACGGTTTCTGTGAGAACTGGAGCTTCTAAGGTGGGTGCATTGCACTTTTTCCCATTCATAGTAAACATATTAAAATGTTTTGTAGTGAAACGTCTTGCAGATAAACGTCTTGATATATATGCAGTCTTCATAGAGGTTGTTGCCGCATTGGCCTGCTTGATTGGACATCTCAAAGTAGGGTCTTGCACAAAGGTGACGCCCTCGTTTTTGTCTATCCGTTTTACAGCTAAGGCCCCTATTAACCTTTTCCTCCAAATTAGCATTTAGAGATTCGGCCCTTATCCCATCCTTGCATTTTGAAATGGCTGCTGACCTTTTTGAGAGTGACTGAGAATAGCTTTCCTTGCTCAAATTTGAGATGGCAAATAATTGGCTTGATCAGCGCCTGCATGCATTCCAGAGGATGACAGTTTGTGTCAGATGGGAACATAAAAACCCATACAGTGTAATCATGATAGAGATTAGTGTCACTTTTAAAGATGGGCCATAAGCATCGACTCTCTGTCCGTATGCTTTCTATCTCACCACCATTGCAGCTTTGCATTAATTAGCTTTTGCAACTTCTGCTGTTGGACCGGCAACAGATTTATGTGGAGTCCTATGGGGAGATTGGGTGATATCGATCCACTCAACAAAGCTTCACACACCACTGGCTTTTCCCAGACTGAGCCCTCCTCAGGGATGCACATACACACTCACTCACACTTTGACACTTAGATACACTGTTGTTATCTACACCCTTCCCACCACTTTCATATTATTGGAGTGAAAAAAAAACTCTTGTCATAGCCTTAATTAATGCATATGGGTCTCCTCATGATTAATGCAAACAGGCTATGTCTGTACAAACATCTTCGCCGTTTATATGAAAAATGGATGATGGATGCGTTGTCTCAGTAAACAACATAGACGCATGGCTTGCAAATGGGACTGTCATTTGAAATCTGTCTCGCTGAAGGGCGGTATTCACAAGAGTCAATGAGCAATTATTATTCTCAGGGAAACCCACATTCCGTGGCAAGCTAATTGATGAAATTGTAATCAGATCACCTTGTGACCTTTCATACCCTTTGATCTCTGGCCTTTGTGCACTTTAGGTCCTGGGAGAGAGATGAGTGTGACCATCTTATTAACATTTCCCAGTGATCCCGCTGGCTTTTACGTAGTCTGTTTGAATTCCAAGTGCATAATTCAAAGAACACGTCTGCCAAAAAAATGTTGAACTGTTTATGGAGCTTTCCTCCACAAAAGCAGATATTTAGCAGATTGTTCTCTTTTCTGTACAGTGAACGTGGAGGGTGACTGGTGCTGTCAAGCTCCAAAAATAAAAATAAAAACACCATAAAACTATTTCAAGTCTTCAGAAGCCATATGATAGCTGTGAGTGAGCAACAGGCCAAAATGTACTGAAAATGTACACATGGGTTTGAAATAACATGAAGCTGAATAGCTGATTTAATTTTTTTAAGCAAGCATTATTATTATTTCTTTCTACACCTGAAATTAAAATAGACACGCTTTTGATTTGTGAAGTGCTCAAATGAAGTGTGGAAGTTGAGCCTGTTTGCATTAAAGCTATTAATGGCTTGTTGGTTAAGATGTGTAATTATAAATTTAACAAAAGTGAAAATGAGGCTTTGAGACGGTTATAGAACAAAATGTCATGAACATTATAATTCAACTGATATAGTAACTGCATACATATTAAATAAATTGTACTCTCAAACTAGCAACACAATCTCACATACTGAGCTGCTTTAATGCTCTTGAAGGTGCTGTAGCAGTGCTGTATCAGTGTGCATGTCCCATCCGAGAATGGTTAAGACAAGCTGCTGATTGTGTGTGTGACTGTGTGTAATATAGACACAGAAATAAGAGAGAGAGTATGATTACAGTGTAAGTTTAGCATTGTTGCTGAATGAGAAGTGGAGATAAGGAGCGGGGGTATCTTAGGGGTATTTGTGTCGTTAACGGTAATTATCTTTGATAAGTCTGGAAATCTGCCTTTCAATTAATTAGTGGAGAATCATTCACCCTCTGCTGTGCTTAGCTGTTTTCCAAGTGTCAAATGACTAGAATTCACACTTTTGAAAAGATGCCTGACATTATTTTCCTATTACTTGTTTGGAATGATATACTACTTACTGAACTCTGTATATACTGAATCGGTTTGTGCTATGCAGTGAAAAATATTGTGCATGTTTATGCTGTTACAGTACTTTTTATTGTGGAAATTCATAACTTCCTATTTCGAAATATGCAAAAGCACTACTGTTGGATTTCAAACCTGGAAAGATCCCAGTGTAAGCATGAACTCGGCGGTACCCAGTTTAGGATAAACTCTTGAAATGCATCAATGAGTCAAAGCTCCTTCGTGACAAAACAACAAACCTTGTTCAGCAAATGTTTGCAGAGGCAGGTGTGTTAAATAATGATCTCTTGATAAATTTACATGTGCAGAACAAATGCTAGCATTGTGTAGCATTGGTCGCTCTCTGCAAATTTGTTTGCCAGGAGACTTTATTGTTGACAATCAGAATCAGACACCTGCAAAGTAAATGGCAGCAGTGTCATTTTGATATCAAGGAAAGCATTAATGGCATCCAGTTCTTGAAAAGAAACACTTTTGTTGTGTTTTCAATTAAAATGTTAAAAGTGTGTTAGTGTGTTAAAATGTTTTGTTCATAACACTGAACATGGAAGCGCAGTGCATTGTGGGATTGCATTGTGGGATATTCCATGCAAAAATCAAACATTGTACACTGTTTCCAATTGTATACTGCAGAAATAGAGTAATATACACTTTAAAAAACTTGCATTTTCTCAGTGTATATTGTCTGTTTTGTTGTTTGTTAGTTGTCTTCAATGTATTTGTATGCTAACAGTTAGGAATAACATATTAGCATGCTACTCTTGTTAATTGTCATTTTATATCGGATGGAACTGGAATAGCATACTCCTATTCTATCCTATCTTTCAAATGGCAGAAATAGTAAGAGTCTGCACTAGAATGCTAATCTGAATTTAGCCAATTCTCACTGCTTATCTGCTTTCATATACTTTGTCGTCGCACACAAACACAATTGGCTATCATCTCAGGGTAAAGGGCCATTTGGGCAGCTGGTGATAACAAGTATAAGGAACACTGCCGGCCCTCTTCCTATTTACTAATTACAGTTTATTGCAAGTGACATTAACTAAAGTGAGCAGCATGCCTGCAGAACCACTGCTGGCGTTACCACCTGCAAGACTCGCTGAAAGAGGAACAAAGGGGAATTAAAAGGAGGAATAAATCTGCTGCGAATGTTCCCAAGGATGCCAATGCGTGGCACCGTTAATTTCGTTTGGGCCCATCCCAGGCAGCCTCCCTTCAGAGTCATTTTCCTGAACATTAGCGGATGAATAAACAGGCGATGAATGCACCTCGTGTGACTCCATCAGAGCTCCTCCTTGGTTTCATGTCTTGCATTTGTGTGTACTGCGAGACTGAATGAGAAGGAGATAGAAAGTGAGAGTGCGAACTAAGAAGCCCGGTTTTGTTTTCACCCAAGATACTGACAATGGATAAAAGATCCCTGTCCGTGTCTCTTAGGCAACCCTCAATAGGTGCACTTCATCTTTTATTCATGTCTTTAATGTACTGTTGCTCTGCCCGTGTGCCAGAACATTTTCGGCTTGCTGTTAATTAACATCTATCACATGTACACTGTGATTCTCAGAGGTGTAGCATCCATATCTTTATTTTGGGTTTGCACTGTAGCTTCTTCAACACTGGTCACAGTGGTCGATGGTTGTTGTTTTGTTTAGTTTTTTTGAAGTCGACTAGTTTATCTAGATTTTTTATCTTTTTATTTTTAGCAGCAGTGCTTGAATTACTGTGCTGACAGCTTGTTGTGCTTTAGTTGTTTGACAGTTTGCATTGTAAAACTCCCTCGGAGGAGTTGTCATTCATTCCCTTTAAAGGACAGAGACGACTTTTGCCACGTTTCAGACTAGTAGTTTAGCTGTTTTTAGCACACTTTCAACAAATAGGCTAGCGATTTAACAGTACAGCCTAACAATTGAATGAGCAGCATTAAACATGAAGCTGTACAATGTCTCTTTTTCAAGTGTTGTTTGAAAGTATGAATCATTTTATTAGCCGTTTGTTAGAATGGTTCGATTCAGTGAATTTGTTCAAAAATTATTCACAGATTCATTTGAATCCTCACTAAGCTGTTCCTAGAACTTTTTTTTTTTTTTTTTGGTTTACATGAGTATTTCAAAAGATTTGAAATGTAATTGTGATATATTTATTTGAGTAAATTAGTAACTTATACTACATTGTAATAAATCTTTTAAATATTTATATTTTTATAAATATTTTTTATGAAAATGTGGAAGCTTTTTAGTTTTGTATTAGTCATGTTTAGTGCAAATGTGTGCTTTAATTTTTCTGTCACCCTAATTGTTATCTTCATTGCTTTTGTTGCAGATCCTGGTCTGAAACCAGTTAGTTTCATCTTAGATTTGTCATTTTATATAGTTTTTAATGCAAAAACAGCTTTTTGTTGTTTTAACTATTAGTGTATCTGTAAAATGTCAAATCTATAGTGACTACTCAAATGTTAGGGAAATATGAATAATGATGTTCATGCAGTTATTAATATTTCACTTTTTCCATAGGTATGAAGTTCCATAATTACTTGGCTGCTTGCAAGATTAATCATTTGCTCAAATGATCTTCCCCAGTCCTGTAGAATCTCTGAACTGTCACTTGTTGCGTACAAGAAAATTATTAAAAGGCCCAAGCCGCTATCATTCGCGAGGAGTGTCACATACAGAAAAATGACTCCCTCTGTAATCCGTCATCTATTAAAGAGTATTAATCGCTAGCTACTGCTGAGAGGGCATATAGTTGTTGTGACTAACAGGAGAGGCGTTAGCCCAGCTCTTGTGTCCTAAATTGGATTTGGCTAAATCCAGGGAGAATCCATTGTTTATCTCGTCCAGAACAGCAGAGGAGGATTATCTGCAGACTTTAGGGGGAGGGTACATGCTCCAGGTGTGAACTACCAAATAATTTAATACAATAAAGAGGTATTCGCCTATAGGGAGCCGGGGCCACTTTATGAGGATGAATATAGTTCATTTATTTCCACTGGAGCGTGAGGTCCATTATAGCAGTGTTTTTTTCTTTGGTGGCTTCTAGAGATCCCCATGTGGCAGGTGATCACAGTGAATGTGGACTGGATGGATGGAGTTAAACTGAGATTTAGCACTGGCTTGGTTCTTAATGACCCAAGAGGGCATAAAACTTAAATATCTCTGCAGATATGGGAACGTGGATGTCTCTGTCAACAAAGGGGTAAAAGGAAATTTGCCTCTGTGCAGATCTCTTAATCTTCATATTGTAATGCTACATTGCATCACGCAAGACCAAAACCGCTTTTTATTTTAATTGTTATTGAAACATGAATAAAAATTATAAAAAAAATGAAAGAGAGAGCCTAGTATTGTAGTGTCAGTGAGATTTATTAATGTTTTAAATTAATGTTGTTCTTTTTAAATTATTGTTGTTCTTTTTAACTTTTTATTTGCCTAATCAAAGAATAAAAGTTCCAAAAAATATTAAGCAGCAGAACAGTTTCAACACTGATAACGCGCAGCTTAGAGGGAACAGTGGGTGTAGGAGGAGGGTTTAGAAATGGGCATTGTAATCAAGTCCATTGTGATGAGAAAATAATCAGCATGTAGAGAAACACCAGTCGCATATGTTCTAATTATGTTCAATAATGAGTTGTAGTAATATCGAAGTGAACTAGCAAGTCCCGACCTTTAGTTCACTGACAGGAATGCATATTAGACTATTGATTTGATTTTTTTTATTGTTGTTTGGAAAGTCATATGGGAATCTGAGTCTCTCTTTTAAAAAAAGGAAAAAAAAATCATCCAATTTGTTTCCATTTCCCGTTTTTTAATTCTCTCTCTTTCTCTTTCTGTGGGTTTTAATTAAAACTGCATCACGGATCAGAAGGTATATGCTAATGAAAAAGATAGTGGAGTGAGAATGTAAACATCATGTTCAGATCTAGAGGGATATTCACAGCTTTGAACACTGGCAATGGCACCGTGAGTCGGTGAATGCGTCTATCTCCACGCAATGATGTCCCTTGGAGTGTGCGTAAATGACTTGAGGCTCAAATCCAGGAATTCATAATGTGTACGTACAAGTCATCATCCTTTCGGAGGTTCACCGTAAACATGGATTCATAATTCGGTCTGAAGTCATACACATGGGCATTTGAGTTTATGATGCAGCGGAGCTTCTAATGATGTTTTATGCACAGGTTGGCTTAGTGTTTTCTACTTGGGTCCATAAGCCATGCCGTTCATAAAACCGTCTCAGTTGCAGTGTTCTGTAATTTCATATCATTCTAAGATTTTTTTAAAACCGTTTTCAGCAGAAGTTTCTTCTGCTCACCACCTGCTTTTATTTGAAGAAAAATGTAGTAGTATTGTGAAATATTATTTACATTTTAAGTAACTGTTTTCTGTTTTAAAATATTTAATATGTAATTTATTCTTGTGATGCAAAGCTGAATTTTCAGCAGCCATATCGCCAGCCTGCAGTGTAACACAGATTTATTTCAGGATCCTTTTGTGTTTATTTGAAATATAATTTTTAGTAACAATGTAAATGTATTTGTAATTTGATCAGTTCATTGCATTCTTACTAAATAAAAATATTAATGAAAAAATACTGACTTTTAAATGGTAGTATGTTTGTTTTATGCAATGCCAGAGCCTAAATCTGGTGTCATCAAACATAATCTATACTTTTGCACATTTATGACTGACTTGATATGTCTTATTAGTGTTTAGTAGCTCTGATTTAAATGTGAAATGTCACTATATGCCTTTTTTCGTCAGATCTTGTTTGGAATGGTTTAATGAATGAAAGACAATCTCCCTGTGTAATCTGTGATACTTGGACAGAGACCCATAAAAAAGGTCATCAACATTAGTGTACCCTCAGTGGAGAGCACAGGTATTAAATAGGCTCAAACACAGCATGCTTCTGCTAATCAGTATTCATGCCTCCATGAGTTTTTGGGGTTATTTCTGGAAATCTTTAGCTTCTTAACATCTGATTACCTTTCTGATCTCAGGTCCCAAAAGTTACATTCCCGAATTCTGAATAAGACTATTTTGAATCTTGAGAGATTTGAAACGCTGTATTGGCTGCCAAGATGAATTTATATTAATTTGACAATAAAAACACTTTCATAACAGCTGCCCCTCAGAGGAGACTGTCAAACACAGCTATATGTAGCAGGCTTTTAGAGATCATCGTAATAAATTTATGTGTCACCATCATAGATTCCTGGTGGGCCGAAACCTTATAGTCTTGAGTTCTTGTCATATTTCTGAGGAACTCCTGCCTGGTGCAGACTCAGCAGTAAGCAGCCTCTCCAGAGGAAAAAAAAAAGAGTTGTGCTATTTAATTTGTGGAAACATACGGACTGCAAGAGGAGTGGGAAGGATGACATATAATGTCAAATTGCAAATATAGCTTTGAAATCTGTCCGGCCCCCTAGAAGTGATACAGCAGTGATGTCAGAGCAAATGTACCGGGTCTGATGGATGAGGCGGTCGGCCCTGTTGATCACAAGAGCTCCCATTTCCCATAATAGATCACAGTTCAGCCCCAGAGGCCTGGGTCTCTCAGAACGACCCATAAGTTCAGGAAACAAGCCTCGGAGGCTGACACATGAAGGGTAGTCTTTCTGTGGAACGTCAGTCTTCCAAAGCCTTTAAAACTTGAAGATAAAAGGTCACTGAAGGTTAAGCCTCTAAGGTGCTGAGAAGTTGACATCTTACTGAATCAAATAAAAAATAATCATTTGAAAGATAAGAAGAATTTCTGCAGGAATCTGCTTCGAGCATAGTTGTTGGGAGATAACTAGGCTGACAAACCCTCTTGGAGATTACTTTAGGCTTCGTGAAATGATTTCCCAATTTTGGGGGTGAACTGAATCAAAACATTCAAGCATTTGGAATGAATCAAAATGACTACTTTTGCACTTAGTAGGGGTTTTGAATCCTTTGATTCAGTTGTAATTCTGAATCAGTTTTTGGAATGAATTGACTCTGGGGTGAATCAAAATCCCCGTTACAGAAGAAGGGAGTTTAAATCTTTTGATTCAGTTGATCTTGATTCTGATTTTTAATCAAAATATTCAAGTCTGTGAAATGAATCAAAATTCCGTCTGTAGTTGTAGTAATTTTTAAAATCATCCAGTAAAAGTGTGCAGCATATGTCACAGGAAATGAAATCAGACACCCAAAAGTGGTGGGAGTTTCTGGAAAAACTTTCTGTAAAGTGGATGTGTTGGTTGAAGAGCTTCACAGCACTCATTCTAATATGCTTGTCAGGAGAAGGCCATCGAGGCGTGTTCTCCTCATCTTGAGCTAAATTAAGACAAGTGCCTCAGCATGTTCTACTTGAGTCACTCTGAAATACTTATTCACTCGTAAAGAACAGCCTAACCATAATATAACTGCTAATATTACAACACAACCTTTCACTCCATTTAGAACTTTCTTTCTAATGTAGTTTTTGAAAAACAATTTTCTTTTATTTTTATCAATAATAGGACTTCCTCAAGGTTTTCTCTATCAGGAGGCAGGGCACAAGGTGACTGTCCAGATTTTAGGCAGCACTGAAATTGCTTTCTACAATAATCATGCAGTGATTGGATTTTGGGGCGTTATGGGAAGTGCAAGCCATAGAGAACTGTCAATTTAAGTGGACTCTGGGGCTTTAGTGTCTTGTTAGTAAAAGGTGATTATAGTGTTATGCTACACCCCCCACCCCCCGCCCGCTACTCCTGTGGTCATATAAACTCATTTGCACAGACCTTTTCAATCTGATCTCAAGGCATAAATGTACCTGGGAGCACTTTTTAGCGAGACCATTTCTACGTACCTTACTGCATGTTTCGCCACAGTTTTAAAGAGAAATGTCCACCGAGTGGTGCTAAAACACGGGTTCAATATGTAAACCCTGGCACGTTTTTATTACGTTGAAATGGGTACGTATTGCGGTGGATCAGAATTCAAATATCCGGCGACCGTCGCTAAAAATTAATGCTCTATCGGGTTGGAAATATGCCCTACACCAAACCCAACCCTAAACTTACCCGATAGTGTTGACAAATGCAAAATTTATATAAAAATACATTTGTTGATGCAATCATGCTATTTGAGCTTCCTTATATGCAGATTTGAACTGTTTTGTCAAACCGTTATTACACAGGATTTGAACCAGAGCTCCTCAAATCTCAAGTACATCTACGTACTCCGTGAGCTACCGAACAAACCAACCGTCGTTGAAAACCCATAGAAACGAAGCTGGATATGTGTGATGCTAACGTACTTTTACTGCCTCTAGTGTTCATTTATTTTGGAAACTGCAGTGATATGTACTTATTGGTAAGTATTTCGCGTCTCGCTAAAAAGTGCCCCCCAGGTACGTTTATGCCATGAGACCAGGTACGACTTTTTACCTTATAGGTTAGATGCACCGAGACGATAAACTGTTTGTAATGTCCAGTCGATCTATTTAGCATTTTAATTTTTTTTATGGAATTTTTCAAAAAACATTTTTTTAAATAAACCGACAGCCCTTAAAGCTAACTAAGCTTGCTTTTTGAGGCATGGGGTTGGATTGCTGCTGTTACATCGTGGAGTCAAACGGCTGGTCGGCATCCTGGCACAGTCAAGACGGGCACTGGTGGCCATGTGCACACACTGATCCTCTCTCTGGGCAGTGGGCACAACATCAGACTTTATGTAATTGCCAATATTTAGCCAGCATCGCCTTTTCCGGATTATGCATGCCATGCATGCTAGGCTGGACCAAGTCATGAATTTAGCGCCAAGCTGCTCTGCAAGCAACAGCTTCTTGTTGGCCCAGTGGGCTAGTGCTTAACCTTTGAAAGAAAATAAAGGGGATATTCAGATGAGTGGGGTAGAGATCATCTGATGAGGACTCTGCTGAGGAGTTTTTTTATTAAATTAATCTTATCTTCCTCTTCTCGTCGCTTAATCGCATGAATTATTAATAGTCGATTTTCTCTCCAAAAGCGTGCTTTGCACACCAAGTTGCTGAAAAATGGTTGTTTGCAGCACTGGCGATGTATTTGTTGCAGCATTTATTACAGTGAATCAAGCTTTTGATTGGCTTAGCATTTCAGGTCTTTGCTTGTATTTTGCACTGCGCCCATTACGTGTTGCATGAGCGAGGTGAAGACTAGGTGAGATCTGTTCTCTAAAGATCATTTATTCATGGGACCTGGTGCATTTGTACATGTGAAAACACCCTGGGAGCCAGTGTTTGCGTACTCATGTCTCTCTAATGTATGCATGACTTCTTCAGATGTGATTTTACTGCAGAGGGTGCCGATTTGACAAGGAAGAGATGTTGTAAAGTAAACCCTCCACCCAATCTCTACTGTATATAATCTGACTTGATCAGTGGTTTGTTTTAGTCGTTACATCATAAAAAAAAAGCCTGCTGTGGGAAATTCAGAAATATCTACGCTGATTTGATTTGTTCCTGACTCAAGGTGCTGTTGTAATCGCCATAAACCGCTTTGTAGACTTTGATGCAAGGTAGACATGTACATTTCATAGCCCTACGGGATTGTACGTACATGGTAAACTCCACTGACCGGCCTAATCGCCTCACCAGCTGCGTCAAACACGAATGTCAGAAATCCTTCTGAAGTAGCTACAGCTAGATTAGAACATTCATCCCACACGGACACGTCTGCCTGACAGGTGCGGCAGTATAGATTTGGCCAAGCATTAATGGAGACCATATCTCGCTCTCTTTCTCACTCACACACTGACATTAAGGTCAGGAGTGAGCATACACTGAGAACGAACATAAAATGCTTTTTTACACAGATAGACACTGTTTATCCAGAGCCATACCATCAGAGAACAAAAGCCTGTCTGTTGTCATCTGCTTCCCTTAGGGCTTTCGGTTTCTTGCTTAAACTTTACTTTTTCTGTGGATGGGCTGTATTTTTCTGCTTTTCAGCAGCTTATATTTTTGTTAATGCTAGTCCAAAATTGAGCCCACAGTAGAAAGAAGTTAATGAAAATGTTTATTAGATTCATTTAACTGGAACCCTATCGATCTTTGAATGCTCTCAGGAAGAAAATGAAGAGAGGGGAAAACTGCAATCAAATGCAGGCTAACACAGCGGCTTTTCCTACTTTCAAAGCAAGCGGTTATAGTCATAATTTCCCACCTGAAAATCACATCCAATGTGAAGTGAAATAAAAAATTGTAAGTGCTAATATTTCACCCAAAGCCCAGGACCTATTTGTTCCTAATTACTACTTAATTTGTGATACTGCAAATGGATTTTCTCATTCCTGTTCACAGATTCAAAGCCGATATATTCAGAATGTTAAGAAAGATACTATTTGATTAGACTGACAAATAATTTATTCTTTTTTTAATGCCAATATTTAATTTAATGTAATGCCTTTTGTAGGCTTCTTTTAAATTTTCCCCTAAAGTGTCATAGTCAAGAAAAGAATCACGATTTATTGGATGCATTTTAAATTGATTATTGGCCAATGCAAACAATTCAATTTTAAAAGTCGTATTTTAAAATACTTTTCAACATACTTTTTATTAATGCACTTTAGCAGTAGTTTCATTCCTCACATAATTTACTACAAGTACTAACCTTGGGTTTTATTTTAAATTAACAGGCATTTCTTGGCTACTGATGAAATACTTTGGCCTCCAACACTGATAACTGTTTCCCGTGCCTGAGGCTTTATTGTTTGGCCCATAAAGTGAGACTTTGTCGACCCCCTGTCAGGGCTAGGATCTAAATTTAACTCCCATCAGCTGAAAGTCTGGCTGGACTTCAGATGACCCAACAGTGTGATTTGGGTTAGAGAGGCCGCATGGCTTTACAGTCAAAGATACGGTCACCAAGACCTTCCCTGTCAAATAGCTGCGGCTTCTGATTCTGCTGAAACGGCTGTTCATTTCTTCCATTTTTACAGGACAGCTAGCTTACAAACTCTGTCACTGTCCTGTAGAGATAAATTCTTTCTGCTGTTCTTAAACAGTGATTGAAGTACTTTCCAAAAACAAGCCCTCTCAGCAGAATTGTTCAAGGAAAAGTTATATTGTGATAGAGTGGGTGCTTTTTGTGTCTTATGCAGCATTTTACCACAAAAAAACACTAGCCTCACTTAAGATGGAAGCAAAAGAGACAATTCAGATCATCAAATAGAGAAGATTCATGCTCTGGCCAATCGTCGATGTGTCAGTGGTTTGCCATGTCATGTTCCTCAAACTGTTGACCCAGCTAAGAGAAACAAGGCCATAGATGGAAAGGCCGGCCAACTGTACACTTCCAGGAATTTACCCAGGAGGCCCAGTGAGAGGAAGCACAGATGACTGGCCCCTAACCTCTGACACATGAACCTGTCATGAATATGACCTCAGCTGACCCTGCTTTTCATGTAGCCCATGCCAAACGTGGCTTACATCATCTTAGCACCAATTAGTTCCAGTCTGATGGGAGGAAGCTTCTGTTATAAGGCTTGTGGTAGAAATGCTAATATGATGACTTAGCCTATTTGTGACTGACAAGCGCCAAGTGTCCATCGGAGTACACAAGCTGCATTGCGTCGTGTAACTTTATTCCTCAGATTTTGTTTACCATGGAAAAATGCAATTTTGTTGTTTTTTAATTACCGGTATTATGTAAGTTTTGTTTTTTTTATCTACAGTGTACAGTACATTTAATATTTATATAAAATGTAAAAATATTTGTATAAATATTTTCTTCTGTATAATTTTTATTCAAATATTTGTTAAAAATAAATATAGTTTTTATGCTAAATATACTAATATTATGAATATTAATAGTGTAATATAGATACATATTCTATATTATGCAAATATGATTCAGAACTGTCTAACTGATGACTGGGCAAAGGACTGTTTCTTCAATTTTTAATAGTTTATACTCTGATTTCATGGTCTTGAATGAACATTGTCAGCACAGTTGTCGATTCAGATCTTCAGCGCCAGACAAAGAACTCTTTTTTTTAGATCCCATCTAAAGGGATGCATTTGATTATGACATCTATTCATTATAAAACCCTTGATTCCGAAATATGCAGAATCAGACAAAGTTCTCCAATTGAATTTGCTGTGTGCAAAAAATATAATCGACAGTTACCTTTTTAGTCATTTTAGATTAGCCAGATACTGTCACAGCCATATACGCATGGACTAAAAATCAGCATTCCAGCGTAAGAGTTTCAGTGAGGCTCTGTGTAATCAATGTGACCTCTGAAGATTCTTCACCCTGTCACACAAATTTCCCTTTCCAGGAATTAGGTTAGCAGGGACTAGAGTTTCTCTGTGCGAAAAGCCCATTGAAGGATGTCCGGTGCCGACGACCATGTGCTCACACAAGCTCAGGAGGCCTTTGAAGATTAGAGTGCCGACAGAGGTACGTCGGGTCAGGGTTACTTGTGTCCGTGCACGTGGGACTTCTAGTTACTGTGCGGTACCGTGGCTGCTTCTCACACAGCCTGCTGAGATGGAAAGACATGCTGGCCATGTGGACGGCATCAGAATAGATCAATGGACAAATATGGAATAGAGTCCAGTCATTTCAGACTCTATGCTACCTACAGCCAATTACTTCCCTATGGGCCTCTGCTAGTCACACCAAGGTTGTTTGAATGGGGAAGCATTTTCCGTCCTGAATTTAAAACCCGTTCACATGCCTTAAGATGTTCAAGAAATCAGGTCAGAGCTGTTTGATTTTTGCACTTTCAGAGCTTATTGAAATATTGCCAGCTCTGAAGGTTTTGATTATAACTCCACACACACCTTTTCCTGTTGGTATGTAATGAATATTAATTTCCGTTATATATTGCTCTCTTATCTGGCTGTCCCGATATGAGTCTATCTGTACTCTCTGCCTCACGTCTAGCCAACCGTCAAATGCCAGCTTATCTGCCATGGTCTCAGTAAACAAATTTACAAACTCCTTTTCTCTGAAAGTCACCCAAATTTTATAATTAACCTTCTTCTGGACAAAAACCGCTGAAGTTATGTCCTTTCATTTGGATGTTTGCCTTCCCAGAAAATGTTAATTAGGCAGACGAAGTCTTAGAAACTGTCAGAATGTCTTACATATTTGATAATGACCACTTCTGGTGAAAAGTGCCCATGTTTGGCTCCAAGCATCTGCAAATATCAGTTCAAATGCTATTTCAGATGTTTTTAGTTTTATATTTAGTGAAATAAATGAATGCAGATACACTGGTTACAGTATATCAAGTGTGAATAAATGCTGTAAAACATCTTTTTGACAGCAAATGTGACGACAGGCCCACAGTATGAGATATTGAACCATTAATATTGAATGAATTGTAAAGGATTTTTATGTATATAGCACAATATATATGAATAATTGTTGCAGTTATGTTTTGTTCTTGAATGAATCCTGGTCATTTAAGTGAACAATTCAGTGACTCATAAAGACAGTCACTTGTTTGTTTTTGAACGAGTCAGGATTTATAACTAATAATTTAAGTGAATTATTCAAATGACTCAATTATAAAGATCTTGTCACCACCTACTGCCAGAACAATATATAACTGGGATAACTTTGTTTTATCATATTATATTATCTCTTTTTGCCTGTTTTGTTTGTCCAAAATAAAATAATTTACAACTGAGAGGTACAGCATGAATATATTCTTTTTTATTTGGAACTATATGGGTGCCAACTGAAATAGTATTCATTCAGTCTTGGATCATTGCAAAAGTATTGCATCATTGCAAATACAGCCTCACATTATTCAGTGCGTCAGTTCCAGTGATTTATATTAAAAATTGTTGTAAAATAGCCTATATATGCTACCAATAGGTTTATATCACTGTATGTAGCAGTTCAAACTTTTTCTCCATGTCAAATATCCTTGCTTGATATATTAAAAATAGGTTCATGTTTTATCTGAAGCCATCTTATGAGGGATAATTTATTGTTCAAATGGGACCCCCAACAGGCATGCCATATTTTGCCAGTGGTCTAAGCCTTGGCAAACACCCATCATGAGCTACGGTATGAGGATCAGTTCTTACATACTCACTGCCACAGTGCCATACTGAATTAATCTCTGATGCTGTCATTGCCTCTTTGAGACAAAATCTGTGCAATGCTGGTGTGTATTAAGAGTATGATGCCTCAACTAAAATTGTCTCAGGATGGAGTCTTTGGGCAATTGCAGGTTTGCTGTACTGGTATATTAGATGTCTCTTTGCTATTACTGATCACAGGCGGTTGTTGAGTCTGTTAATGTATGTGGTGTTACAGCTAGAGGACCTAGATACATCCAATTTTAATTCACAAGCTTGGCTTATAAAATGTTAATAGAAAAGATGCAGATGACCTTGAAGCAGACGAGAATGGACTGATCAACTGAGATATCAAATGAAGTTCCAGATATGGCATATTTTAGAATGCTGTTATTCTGCCCAGCCTTCGAGTAGAAGCGAATATAATGAGTATTGATTAATTCTGGACCAGTCATACGGGAGAAACTCATAAATTTATCCTAACTCCCTAACCCTCATGTTAACCTCGCTGCAATAAAACGAAATTGTATTATTACAACAAGGCAATCAAAACCTTACATTGTTGCACGCCTGAGGTTGACGTTATCGACTTGACCAGAAAAACCACAGTAAGCCATTCACATGGCTTCTCTATTTATGACCAATTTCTCGCACCCCCGCCCATGTGATCCGTATCTGTGAGATATGACCTAGAGGGCCATGAGTGGGTGTTTGATAGCCGCTTCATCACTGTCCCCTTATGTGACTTGGCTTCCCTGACGCTTCGTGGTGGAGGTCACCCTCCATATCACATTACTGGATGGGTTTCAGCCTGGACATAACTGCCAGGGCAGACATGCATGAGCTCATTCACTTTTCTACCTCCACTTCTCTGATGGCCCTATAATGCCTCATGAATAGGCTCTGTGATTCATACAATACCTCCGCTTTATGAAAGCCATCCAGATACGGAGGAGTCTCTGAGGCGTGAGAATTGAGTGACAGTTATTCATTGTGATAGACAGGCCTTGTATTTTCACCAGAGCACCAGAGTAATTAGCATGTTACCAGTAAACTGACAGGAATGTGTCTTGGGAAGGTTCATAAAATAGAAGAGGGATTTTGTCTGTTGTTGATTTCACCATCTTTTCAGGTCAAAGGGTGAGCTATGTGTGTCTGCTGACGGTAAGAGAAGAAACGGGTGCATGAATTGACTCTCAGGCCAGGCCTAATGGGAAAACGCTATGCGGAGGCAAATGTCTTCAAACACTCGCATGCATACACATGCAGAATATATCCTTTTGCTTATCCAAGCTAGGCCTTGTGGGAATTAATATAGAGTTCAGCCTGAAATAGAGAGCATGACTGAGATGGAGAGACCTGGATTGCTTGAAGAAATTCAGGTTAAATATTTGGATGCAGGATTTGCTCAAGGACTTCCTGTTTCTCCTTATCACATAGAGCAGTAGGGGATGTTCTAAAGATAAAATTGAAACATTAAAAACTTTATCTTTCCACACGATGGCAAAGTTATTTTCCAAAAGACGATTTTCACTAAAGCTTGTGATTGTCCTTAAAGGATGAAAGTGTGATTTCGGGGGTGCGTTCTTAGGATCTTGAGGCTGGTTTTCATGGGAAAAGTCTGCTTGTGGAGTTCATATTGTTGCTGTCTCAGCATGCTAAGCATTCCCTTAGCACCCGCGGCGGCATTAGTGCCTCATACATACAGATGGAGCTGCTTTCTCATGGCCTGTTTACACTCAGAACTGATTACCTGTAAACTAAAGCTAGTTTTGTGTTCAAAGAGGGTAAGTAATGATGGTTGACTTTGTATGTTTGTTGTTACACCATCACATATGCTTACTTGTTTCATACCCATAGGCAATTCTCGTCGCATTCGGTAATGTGGGTTTTTATTATATCAGCTAGTAGTAGAACGTGGAAATGTCACCATATATACTATGATTATATACTAGTGATGAACACTGGGACTGATTAGCAAGGCTGATAGATCTATCCATCCGTCCGAAATAGAAATCTTTTGTAACATTGTCTTTACTTCTACTTTTGATCAATTTAATGGGTTCTTACTGAATAAAAGTATCAATTTATTTAAAAAAAAATCAAAAAATCTAATTTTACTGAACATTGGTGTGTAGTAATGTACATTTTAAGAAACACATTCAAAATCTAAAAGACAAGTAGTTACAACTTCAGAAAACAAGATGCAGCATATATCATATCAACACAACAAAAAGCATTGAATAATAGACAGGGAGCGTGAGAGAGAAAGAGGTTTGTTGTATTCTCCACGCATGACAAATCGTGTCTGCCAGGACGATGTTTGCTTGGTGGCGTGTGCAATGCAGGAGAGAGACAATTAGTCTGAAAAACATGCTGTGTAATGTTGAAAACAAGCTGAAGAGCAGTCAGCAGTGAAGCTGAAGCTTGTCACGTTGACACTGGCTAGAATTCATTGTCAGCGTGCATCAGAAAAAGTGAGCATGTGTCACTCATTTTTTTGAGCATGATATCTCTTACTTTCTCTATGTGATGTTATAACTAGCAAAGGCAGATGCATTCTCGATTTAAAGACTTAATTGACCTCACTAAGAGTCCCGGGCTCTCTAGAATGGAAGGAAGTTGTCTACTTTCCACCGTCATGCAAAGTGAATATTGATTATGCTGTATGTCTTTGATAGCGGATTTCCTCTCTGTACCAGGGAAAGAGAGATTTAGCACTTAAGCGGATGTACATATTTAGCAGCTCTGGTCTTGCAGGGCTGTGTAATGCTATGATGTGCATTGCTGTGTTGTTGTAGCTGCAGGGTCTATTGTGGTGCGTGATAAAAGCCGTAAATGTATTTACATCCTGTTGGTGTGCATGTAAAGCATGCAAGATATACAAAACGCATTCATCCCAGCTTTGAATGATTCCTGGGTTGTTATTGCACTTCTAACACAGGGAAATCCTGCATGGACGTCGTGCTGCTGAGAGGATTAATATAATAGCTATTTTAGCAGAGATTCTGGTTTGGATTTCAGCCACTTAGGCTTAAAGTATGTTTGTATTTCAAAACTGGAGTTACATGAGTGGAGTACTCTCCAGATGAGTGTCAAGATGGAACTTGGGTGGGAAATTGAAGTACTTCAAATGAATACGTGAGCGGAATATTTAATCACCTCGGCTTCGTTGCGCTATAAAGCCAAGGTGAGCGAGTCCAGCTCACCTCTGTACCACCTTCTGATGAAATTCCATCACCACGTTGGCATCAGACGGAGTTGACAGGTGCCAGTCTGTGTCTGCGAGTCAACTTTTTCCAATATCATCATATTTTCTCTGTAACCTGGTAGTTCAAACAATGTTTTTGAATTAAAAATGGACTTAGAAACCACAAATGGTTGCTTTTGGGGATAGATGGAAGATCTATTTGCCAAGAGCTCTACGTCCTTCAAATGAATCAATGGAAAAAGTATGTTTCCTGCTCATGACTTTGTCAGTTAGATGAGGGAAATGCCAGAAAAAGAATAGAAAATATGCATTGACGTCCAAGCTTCTCCAAATCCCATTCCGCATCTGAAGTTTCCGTGAAGCTCAGGTCTATGTTTGCAGACAGCCAGATAACACACCATTCTTGTGAGTGAGGTTGGCAGAAGGTCTCAGATTAGGAGATGGATGTGCACATCATGTTGAATAAAAGAAGAATTCAAATAACAAGAGCCGTTCCTCAAACACAACAGCCTCTGCCATGATAAAAACCCTTTATTTATATAAAGGTTTAATATTTTTTGTTGCTGTTCACAGTGAAAGATCATTAATCTGGAATGGTAAAGACATTAAGCATTAATGACCGGCTTCAGTTGTTCGAGAAATAGTTCATCCTAAAATTAAAATCATTTAGACCTACTCAGATTAGTGTCATTTCAAAGCTGTATGACTTGCTGCTTATTTATTATTCTGTAAACAAACAAAAAAGAGAGAAATTTTGCAGGATGTCTTGGCTGCTCCTTTGCTTTCTAAGAAGTACATGGAGATATTGGGTTTGGCAAAAAAGATGACAAAAAAGGACCATAACATTTTTCTGAAGCCATATGATAACTTTCTGTTCCAGGTGGAAATTTAAGTTTGTTTAGTGCAATTTGTTTACAGTACTTTAGAATTTATTCACATCTTTCATAGCTTTAATATCTCATTTCATACTTATTATAGTTTTACATTTTAATTTAGTTTTGCTTTCCATTTTATTTGACTTTTTCTAGTTTCACTTTATTCTTATTTTAGAGCTGCCGCTAACTGGTATCATTTAAAAATATTTACAGGCTTTCATGTTTAATGCAGGCAAGCTGAGCATTTCAGGTTCTATAATATAGCATGTATCTATAACTAAACACATTTTTGTAGTTTAATTTCAGCTCTTAAAAGTTATGCACCTCAAGACATATTGTGGTGTCAATGAAGTCAAATGCCATTGCCTCTTGTTGGATTACAAATTTATAAAATGATAAATCTAGGTTCCAATGTAATAGTATATAAACTGAAACATTGTGTTTTACATTTTGAGGTAAAGATGACATTCTAAGAAGATTAAGTCAGGCAGCCCAGGTGTCTGAGGCATTACCCTTTTGTCTTTATGCACTTTCTGACCATTTGACAAGGTCCCAAGTTAAAGGTGAATGCTAAAGCTCAGGCACAGCTGTGCCTTTCTCTCAATGATAATGTGAAGGTATGGGCGATACTGTCAGGCTGATTGGATTAGCACCTATGCCACTGTTATGCTGATGAGGTCAGGGCTGGGGAAATTCTGGTAATGGGTTGATTCCTGTACTGCATTTGCATGCTTTGTTTAGATTGTCTCCACCTCTATATATCCCTCCCCCTTGAAAGGTATAAACTCTACTGTGGATTACTGCAGCGACGCACAGTGAGTTCTCAATAAAGAGTAACTTCTGCTTGAAAGATATCCCAACATCTCCTGGTCTCTGCTTCGACGAGGAAAAAGTTTCCTACACTCTCATGTGTCTACCTACCTATTGTTGAAGATAGAACATCATACTGGTTTGGATCAGCGTAAGGCTGGATGATTAATCGAAAAGAAATCCAAATTAAGAACCTCTAACCCACGTAATTTTCCCATGTCGGTTATTTGTTTTTTTTTTTAAATCCTATTAATACTTTCCCCTTAAAAACACACTACCATCGTTGGCGCTATACAGACGTGACCATTGTCTCACACATGAGTGGCGCGTTAAAAGAATTTAAACTTTTACCCCCAGCACCACTCATCAATGTCAGTTCCAAAACAGTGGACCAATCAGAAGACCATGGGGTGGGGCAAGCGTTGCGAGCTTACAGTAGAAAGTTGACATGGCAAGTTTTGTATTTGACGGCAACATGGCGGAGTAGGCATTCTGCAATGTGCTTTGTTTTTATTTATTTTTTTAAGCATTTCTGAGCACTGCGTCTCACGGTTTCAGACACAAAAAATGTTCTGTGTGAATGGCCAGTAAGAACCTAGAGTAAATACTTAAACATATAGAGTGACAGGACAAGATCACTGAGATAGTGCCCTGCTCTTTCTCTTAATGCGCAGTGCTCTATTTACATTCATTATTTAAAACTAATCACGATTAATCTCATCCAAAATAGTTTTTATGAGTGTGTACTGCATATATTTATAAATATATCAATACAAACACATGCATGTATATATTTAAGAAAAGTTGTATGTTTTTATATAAATATATTTATATATAATATAAATGTATATACATGTAAATATTTTCCAAATATATACTGTTTGTGTGTATTTATATATACATAATAAATAAATACAGTACAAATACATATATGTAAACAAAAACATTTATTTTGGATGCGATTAATCACGATTAATCGTTTGACAGAGCTATTTAAAATATTTGTTTACAGTAGATGCAAGTTATTGTCTGCTTTTCACATTGCATTATTTAAAATAATATTCATTTACAAGAGAGGAGTTATTTGCTACTTTTCACATGACATTATTTAAAATGCATTTCATTTGTACTTTTAACATGGCGATATTCATTTATTTTGTTTGCAAAAAAGGAAAGATAAGAAATGCACTCTTTCATTAGAAAAAAATATCCCACCTTTTAATAGTTGAGTATATTTACAGTACAAAACTTTAATGAACTATGAGGGCAAAAAAAATCATTCAATAATCGTAATCGAGTTAAAGTGTTAAATTAATCGAGGTTTTGGTTTTAGGTCATATATCAGCAGCCCTAGATCAGCATGAGGGTGAGTAAATGATGACAAAATTTTGAATGAACTATTTCTTTCAGCCACAGCTAGAGATTTGAGGTCTTGTAAAGTTAATGTCATTATTTATTTAACTGTGCTGGACTTGTCCTCCATCATCTTTGGTCCTCTGAGTCCAATACTGCTCATGCTCTTGGGCTCTTTAGACCCATAGCTGATGCTCTTCAGTCCCAGGCTCTGTCCCAGCATCCCCTCTGGTTGCCCAGGCCTGCGTCTCTTCCTGAGATAAGAGTGCTGCTTTTTCAAGGCCGAACAAACTAGTGTTTGCTGTTTATTTGCCCAGAGCAGCAACATCTGTTTGTCGTGGGGAACCGAAAGCATATAACTCTAGCACCATTTGGATTTTGGATTTATAGCCCTATATAGAGCCATTTTGATGGTGTGTTCAAAGCTTTTTAAAGTCTAGCGCACATACAGACACCTGTGGTCCCAATATTTCTTTTATGAGACAATGAGGGCATAATAAAGACTATTTATTGTTTATTGGTTAATTTATGTATTACAATTGTTTTTATAACCGTAAACACAAATTTCTTTTTAATCATCTCATTTACTGCTTCTCAGAGAATTGTTTTGGTAGTCATGTGATGTACACTACCCTTCAAAAATTTAGTGTCGGTAAGCTTTTTTTTTTTAATGATTTTAAATCTCTTATACTCACCAAGACTGCATTTATTGATCAAAAATACAGTTAAAGAAGTATTGTAAAATATTATTAAAATGTACGCTTCAGCTGGTGTGTGTTTTCCTTTATCACATATTCTAGCTCTCATCTTCCAGATTCGTCTTCTCTATCCTAATTTCAATTCATAATTAAAGAGCCTGTGGTCCTCGTAAGTATTCTGTTGAGCTGATAGAAATCTGCAGAGCAGAGTGGCACAAATTAGCCAACGCTATCTAATAGGTTTCCCCCCTCCTGCTCCAATTCCTTTTCCTTCTCATGCTCTGCTGTGAGAAAGTGAGCTGTGGTGGCAGGTGTCAGCTGAGAGAGCCGGCTGCTGATTGGCGGAGATGTTCCAATTGATTTTGAGTCGTTAAGCCCATTTAATGCCAGATGTGAGATTCAAGATTATAGCTGAAAGCACCAAGCTTCTGCTTCAGTGAAACCTGCATTTCTGTTATTTCTCATTTAATATTCTCTTTGTGTCAGAACAATGTGCCTAGTTAGATGCATTTTTCCTGTGTCTTTTTATGTTTACAATAGGCAATTCTTCTTTTCTCATCATTACTCATTTGTAAAAGTCATATCCATGTCAATGAATACATACACAAAAGCTCTCAAACTGTTTGTTTAAAATCGGCACAATGCATTTTTTGTCTTTGTGACTTGATTTCACTCAGTTCCATCTTCTCAAATGATCCCATATGAAACTTTAAAGTGTAAGTATTGCTGTTTAATCTCTCTACAGCGCATCTGTCGGCTTTTAAGGTTCACTTCTGATTTTCTTCAACAGTACATTTTTTCCCACAGTTCTGCTGCATTATTCACTGTCAGGCTTTTCTTTGAGACACTCAAAGAGAAGAGACCCGACTCTCTTCTTCACTATGGGGGGAAAAACTGTGCTTTGTGGAAACAACGGGGGGTTTAGTCGAAAACAAAGACGATGTGTATTTGTCATGACTGTTTACAGCTGTTTTTTTATTAGTTTACTAAAACCACTCATGTGAGAAGCCGTGGAGACAGACTGAGATGTCAGTGCTGGAAAGCGTAACAGTGACAGTACATTTTTTTTTTATTATTCTTTTTTTTCTCCATTTGACTGAGATGGCAGGATGTTTTGGTGCTCATTAATTCTCCAATAATTGCCGAAAGAAGCTGCAGGCAGCCCTCCGAAGAGCAGCAATTCTTGGCTTTCTGTCCATTATTTTTTAAATAGAAAGTTTCAAGTTATGATTCATTCTGATTAACCTCCTAGGAGTTGAACCTCCTGGGAACCTTCTTGAAAGATTTCAACTAGTTCTTAATTTAGATAACAGCAAAATCTGACCTATTCAGACCTATTTTATACAAACCCATGACCTTGGCATTGCTGGCATCATGTTAGCAAAATAAAATAAAACATTGGGTGGGGGGGCATACACTTGATTGTGTGCAATTGTTATTATCTTTTATTTACAATCTGTCCATACTGTTTATATCTAATACTCTACAAGGGAAAAAATATTATTTCTTTGTTCCTTTTTTAGTAAATCAGCCAAAGATTTTAGATTTTTTTGTAAGCACTAATAATTTATTATTCATATTATATTTATGATATTTTATTTATATCTTCATATAATAAACATTTTTTATTTATTTTCTGAGTGCAAGATTCCCATGTATGACCGTTTAGAAATTTTGTGGAAAGCTTTGCTATTATAGAAGATAAATGGCTGAGAGTTGTTTATATATCTTCCTCTAAAGCTAAATGTGTTTTGTCTATCCACTCAGATGAGTGATTATTTAGACTTGGCTTCTTCTTAGTATCCATTCATGATTTATTCTCAAAGATGGATGTCACTGGCTTAACGAATGAAAGGCAGAGATCGATTGCTCTCTGAGGAAGGTTGCATCAGATCATCTGCTCCATCTGATCTGCTCATGGTATCAAAGAGGTGTTTGAATCTCCCAGATCTTTTAAATTGATATCATATCAATATATTGATCATCACTAGGACATTATTGGACTACTTTCTGTACAAACAGTACTTACACCCATTAATGTGATTTAAAATTACATTACCTGATGCATGGGATTCTCTATAGTCTATTTGAGCAATAAAGGGCCAGTGGTCATTTGAGCAGGATGAGGCCGCTCAGTAATGGGGTATCATTTCCCTTTTGGTGCTCAGTGCATACCAGCCTTTATGTCTTCATTACAATAGACTGTTTTATTTTAGTGTAAAATCAATGACGGCTAACTTGCTTCTTAAAGAGAGGCCCCCGGGGCGGTGGAATTCTCTCTATTTCTCTATCTCACACTCTTTATTTCTTTTTATCACCCTTGTATGAAGAAGGTTATTAATGCTGCATACTGGAGAAAATAAGCACATTTCTTTAAGCGATAGACGGGTTACCTTTAAGTCTACAGACTGTCTTGGTTTCTCTAATCTTAAGCGGTAAACCATACATGGCCTCTTTCTGAACACCAGTTAGTTAAGCTTTATCTAGAGCTGCTGTGATTAATGTAAGTTGACTTGTCCTGCGGTGTGATATGCTCCTATTATTTTATCATTATTATACATGACCTTATATCACATGAAATATCATCACACCACAGGCCATTTGATCAACCAGGGAAGGAAAAAGATGATGAGGAAAAAAAGAAGTGTAGGGAAAAAAAACTAAATAATATTATAAATTCATATACTTTAAACAATTTTTGCTGTTGATTAATTAATTCACATAGAAGTGTGAAAAACACAGGTAATTGTTATTTTATAATTATTGTACATTCAGTTATTATGACTTAATATCACATGAAATATTGTCACACCATAAGATAATTTAAAAACAGCTATAAAAATGTTGGAAATGAAGGAAAAAAAGTGCCCTTTTATAAACTCAGAAATTTTAACTTAAAATAAAATGTAATATATATAAATAACAACAACAACAATTTTAAGTTAAAATCTATATAAGTTAAAATATATATAGAAGTATTACACATGCAGAGTTTATTTGAGTGCCCTGCATTATTCTCCACATATAGCGCGGTCTGAACCCTAAACACGTTTTGTCAAAAAAGCCGATATTGTCCACTTTCAAGGCATCGCGAGTTCACATTTTACTGCAGAAGCCGACAAGCGCCCTTACTGTTTTTGAGCAGAAGCCGGTAAGTCAATTTTAGCGAATCAGTGCGAATATTAGTTTAGCAAAAATTTTGTGAACACCTGACTGTATTCAGGTCAGGTGACAAGGCTACTTTCATTAATCACAGCTAGCTGAGAGGA
This sequence comes from Barbus barbus, assembly GCF_936440315.1. Taxonomy (NCBI): domain Eukaryota; kingdom Metazoa; phylum Chordata; class Actinopteri; order Cypriniformes; family Cyprinidae; genus Barbus; species Barbus barbus. Next base: position 24,796,135 of record NC_136751.1, read on the forward strand.
GTTTCGTCAAAGCTGACTAAAGTGATCAAGGATGGATAATTTCGACAAACTTGATGAACCTGTGATATCTTCTTCAGGGCATAAAGGAAAATAAAAGCTGGAACTTTTTCCACAATAGCTTGCAAAAGCAGCATGTTGTAATGTTGAGGGAGCTGCTCCCTGTATTGAGTGTAATCACAACCATACAGTCTATGATCACAACAACAACATTTGTCAGGCATCTACATTGTCATCTGAGGAGATTACGAAGATAAAATTAGTGTATTTGTTCAACTCTGAAACATGAAATGTGGAGTTATCTGCTTTTGCCAAAAAAAAAAAAAAACGACTGTTGGCATATTCTGCTTTTGCTATAAAACAAACATTTAATATATATATCAAAAACATAATTTCAATTAACTTTAATTTTGTAAGTTACCTGTATTTAAATTATTATTACTCAATCAAAATAACCCAACTGCAGTTTGATTGATATTACTTGGAATGCACAATAAAAACAAAAACATGATTTCTGAAAATAAATACAAATAAATGTATCTGTTTTTGCATATATACTCTTCACATGCAGCTTTGATAGCCTAACATCAAATGAAATGTTGTCACACCACAAGACCATTTAAAATTAATTTATGGACAAAAAAGTGAAAAATGCTATAAATTCAAAGAAATTGTAACTTACATGTTGATTTAAACAAATTATTATTACATCATTATTAAATTATGTAATAGCATACCTACCACAGATTATTTTCTGTGATAAACAGCATGTCACATCAGCTGTTGATAAAGCTCAACTTGTTTTAAACCTTGTAGGGGTTTATTACATTTTATAATATTAATATTAATACGTAATTTAAACAAATAGTTTAATTTAGCTCAAAGGGAATCATTTATGATTTTATAGGGATTTGAACAGAATCAGCGTTACGGCGATTCACTGAACGAGCCGTATAACAAACTCTGCACTGGATATTAAAATCCCAAATATAGTGAAAACACTATTAAATAGCACAGTAACGAAATCGACAGATTAAGGCATTAACTTGTGAGCAGAAAACACAAGATACTTCTCTTTTAAAATATAAATCAGATTTTATTTATATAAACCTAAGACATAAACTAATCTAACACATGAACACAAGCATTCACACATTCACACGTTGCAGAAAGAGAGAAAGTGAGGAAAGGATGAGTTTAAGAGGAGGAAATGTGAAATCCCAAGTTCACAGCAATATGTGTTATTGCATAGACCTGAACAACCATCAATCACTTATTTAACCCTCGCTTTGAGTTTCTCAATGAGGCTAAAATTTATATTAAATACACCAATTAGAACCTGTTAGAATCTGGAGGTGTGTTTGCTGGTTTTGCCTGTGTAACGGGGTTGGTTGCAGACAGGGGGTTCCCCGAAGTGTCTGATTCGCTGGAAGTTCAGTAGTCTTTGAAGTGATGTCTCTTGGCGTTGGCTTGCTGGACGTTTGAAGAAGTGCAGTCGAAGCTTTAACATTAACACACGAAACTCCACGGAAAGAAAAGAAACTAACGTAAAATAATAAAATAAAATGATGTAACGAGACTAAGTTGTTTTCCTTCTCATTATGGCACATGAGGCCAGAGCATGCTCAAAGAGCAGCACGCACGCGGTGAGAGGGACGAGAGAGTCAGAGAGCAGGGGCGTAAAAGTAAGAGAAGATAAGAGAGGATGTCCTGAGGTTTTAAACTCAGCTTCTGGACCGTCCCATCTGCACGTATTGACCAATTAGGTATTGTCCTTGCTTAGCTAGGGTGTGTTCTTCACCTCATAAATCAGCCTGTTATCAGTCACATGGTCCGAATTTTACAAGCTTTGGCCAAGTATACCTTTTTGAACATGATTTCATAATAAGACTATGATGCCTTTGACAAAGAATTGATTGGAAGAAACATTCACATCATGGATTTTCGAGCTCATACATACTAAATATGCAATATTTATCTTTAAGGCTCGAGCTATTCAATAATGATTAAAAAGACATACATATTATTTGATTAAAACATGATATGTGGGTACAACATAAAAATGTCCTTTTAGGATGATTTTATGTGCATATGGAAAATAAAGTCTTTGTATAGTTCTAAGGAGAACGAAGGAATGTTCTTTAGACAGGAATGTTGGTTTGTCTTCTATGTGGGGGAGAAGTCAGTCTAAGGAAGCTTGTGAATACAATCGTGGAACCCGTGATGGCCATCTCTTTGACCCTCAGTCTTGATTATTTGCAACAAATTTCACAGTCTCCTTCTTGAATTGGAATTATCAATAAGTGTTCGTTTGTCTCAAGGTTGTAAGCTGTTTGATGAAAGAGGCTTTGCTAAGTTAGGAGTTGCTTCAGCTAGTTGGAGCTAGGACTCCGGACAGATTTATGATATCCTGTTTCTTGGAACCTCTCTTTCTGGAATCTCAGCTTCTCAGGTTTCAGTGTCCTCATGCATCTTAAAAATTGTCTGATTCAGTCTATGATATCCTACATCTCCCCCTTTCGATCGGCGAGGTGTTTAGTTGAAGACGTCGTCGAGCGCTGGAAACACAAAGGCAGAAGAAGCAGACAAGAACACAGCAAACAACAAGACAACACCTCCATAACAGTTACTGTATTGGTGCAGGTCCTCAGGTTATTTGAGGTACAGACGGTTATATTCAATTAGTCAGTATGGTTTAGTAAATTGAACAATTCAATTTGGAAATTGTTGTTCTAATTCGGTTGAATACTTTGATTCTTCGATCAAGTTTTGTGATTAAATTTGTTTGTTCCTTCTAAGTTGTCTTAACTTATGAATGTTCACCTTTAGTTTCTGGTGGCATCATTTGTGGTAAAATGAATTGACCTATCGTGCATGGAGCTCTCTGGCTTCCATTCAGTTTAGAGTGGCTTGCGGATATTAGGTGTGACGAGTCAATCCTAATATCAGACCTTTGACCCTTGCAGGGTGTCTAGGTGTTTCACCTACTAAAGAAAGAGGGGAAGGAAAAGTATAGGTGAGAGAAGAACAAAACAAAACAAAGCTGCTGTGGGTTTTCCTAGCGTGGTTTGCAACTTCTGTTGAGCTAGGATGTCATGTGCAGCTAGGGAGTAATGTACCTTAACTTAGTGTCAGGTGTTCTACCTATTGTGAGGATAGCTGCATGTTTCTTCACGGTGGTGTATGTAACATTGTCATGCTCCAATTTGTATATTCTTACTTGTGAGAAGAATATGTTTGTGGAATGTGTTATCAGTAGATGTGGTTACCTCTGGGTATAGGTAATGTTATGTGTGTTAGTGGTGTAGTGTAGGTGTGGTCAGATCTGTTTCAGTCTGTGTTGTCTCCCCCCTTTTCTGGTATGTCAGTGAAGACTGGCTCTCTGCATCCTTGGCGTGGATGAGGGCGTGTCCATGATCTCATGGGGGTCAGTCCAGCAAGGCAGGAAGTTCTTAAGCAGACAGTCGGAGGTAGTTTGGCATGGCTGTGTGAAGCTGGGATGCAAACTTCGTCTCCTATGTTGCATTCCTCTTGTGCTGCCTTCTGGATGTGGCAGACTTTCTGACCTTCTGTGCTTTGGTGGTTGCTGTTGCACAGACGTGAATGTGGTTCTTGAAGTTTTAGTTCATTTAGCAGTTTGCTAGTGAGTGATGGGTGACTGAGGTGATGTTCTCTGGTACCTCAGTTTTCATCATTGGTTGGCCGTGAGAGACTTGTTCATTCTGGGTGGTTGTTGAACAGGTGCTTGTCATCTCTGATATGGTGTTGTACCATGTGATCACCGGCCTTCCGTTCTGTCGCTGGTCACAGCGAGCATGACTCAATTTTGTAGTCATCCGTGTTCAGCTTATCTTGAAGGAACTCTTTCAGTTGTTTCATGACTTGTTCCATGTCTTCTGATGGTAAGCTGTCTTGCTCTTGTGCATACTCAGCGCTGTGCATGTCTGAGTGGTGCTGAGGTGGGTTTCGTTGTTGCTTACCCACACGAGTCGCTCTTGGATGAGTCCGGCGATTACCTTTGGATGTCTGGTTAGGTTTCCAGTTGTTGTGGTTTCTTGAGAAGCGTGGCTGGTCCCATGGATTTTTCCAGCGGTTGGGCTGATAGCTGTCGTGGACATGGGGGTCACGTTCTCTGTGCTCTTGATAGGGGACTCTGGTGTTGTGATGCAACTGGGTGTCGTCCAGTGCAAAGCTTGAGTCTTTGTTGACAGAGTTCAAGAGTGTGGAGGTTGTGTTACCTTTCTTTGAGGCCATCTTCTGCTTGTTGTGGGCCTTCTGTGTTAGGTCACGCAACTGTTGGATGGTCATGGAGCCTGGACAGGCCATGACGCCTAGATGGTGGCTGACTCCAGGGTGCAGATTTCTTAGGAAGAGGCTTTTGAAGTTCACATCCTCTTCAAGGTCAGGTTTGTTGTGTGCACCGAAGTAGGCTTGTCGGAGTCGGTTGTAGTAAGCTTGTGGAGCCTCTTGTCGACCTTGTTTGGTTTCTAAGGCAGTTAAAAGTCCATGTTCAGATTCATAGTCTGTAAACTCTTTAATCAGGACTTCACGAAGTAGCTGGTAGTCTGACTTCGTTCGACTGGGCTGTCGATCTAGAAAGTTTCGTACCTCGGTACTGGACGTGGCTCTAAGGAGGTACAACCTGTCTCTGTCAGTCACATGAGGTCTCATTTCCAGATAGAAGTCGATATCTTGAAGATGGGCCTGAATGGTGTGGCCCTCTGTGGAGTTCGGGTTGAACTTGCTGATGTTTTTAGACAGCTTGTCGAGGTCTTTGATGGTCATCCCATGTGCAGCTCCGAGGTCTGCTTGGATGGGAGGTTTTCTTTCGTTGACAGGAAAGAGTTCTGTGGCGAAGGCAGGTGAGGTTTTGGGTTGTGGCTCTTCGCTTCTTTCGCTGTATACCAGTTCTTGGATGTGGGACTCTGCTCTGCTCAGCAGAGGTGAGGCTGAGAGCTGTTTCTCTCGCCTTGGCTCTTGTTTCTGCTCATTAGCATGTTTAAGTTCTTTTCTGACCATGTAGAGCTGATCGTTGGTATCGTCTATTTGTTGGGTCAGATTGTCTATTTTAGAAATGTACCTTTCAAGGTGGTCTTTCAAGGCACTGATTTCAGCATTCTTGTCGCTGATGTCATGCTTGGCTTTCTCTAGGAGCTGTTCAGCATACTGGAGTCTGTTTACCAGGTCTTTCTGGGCAGCCTTTGCATGTTGTTGGTCGAGCTGAGCTGCTGTCAGGGCTGCTTGGAGCTCCTTAACTTGTTCCGTTGATTCCTGCTCCCTTTCGTTGGGTGCTTTGTGTTGATCTTGAACTTTCACTTCCAGCTTGTCTATGCGGCGTAGAACACGTGTCAGCTCCTCTTGAAGGTGGGTGACGTGCTTGTCGCTCAGTTTCAGCTGGGTTGTGAAGGCATAGCTTAGAGAGCTGGAGATTTTGACTAGCTCCTCGTGGTTGTTGTTCTGGCTTGAATCTTGTGTCAGGAATCTTCTCAGGATTAGGATTATTATTAGAAATAATAACAGTTCAAGGGTCTTGGGGGTGAGGCTGTCTGTCGTGCCTCTCAGCCAAGTGTTCCCATCTTCCCCTTGTGCAAAGGGGTTTGCAGTCTGCGGCATGTTGGCACGCTAGGGAGAAGAGGGACTGACACAGATCTGTGTGGAGTAAAAGCCTATGTGTAGGTGAGGCAACTAAGTGTTGTGTCAGTGATTTTGAACCACTAATGTAGTGTGGTGATGACTGTGTTGGTCGCAGAGTGTCTAGGTGGTAGACTAAAGATGTGAAGACTTCGTCACTCTAATGAGGAAGAGGGGAAAGAGAGAAACAGGTGAAAAGCAAATTCAATTAAAATAAACAATTCCCTTTTTTTTTTCAAATGAGAAATTATTTATTAATTAATTTTTTTTTCTTTCAATTAAATGTTATCAAGAGGCAAACAATATTATTAAATCTCTGTTCTCGACAGATGAATATAATAATAATTCTGATATCTCTTTTAGTCTGACAGGATTGACAACGTACACCTTACAGTTGGACCGCTCACCAGGGAGGCTGCGAAGGCAACGGTTGCTCAAAACTTCTCTATTTTTGATCTCAGCGTTGCATGAGATGTTAAAATTTTGATTGCGTTTTTAATGTAGGGAGGTTAGGAAGAACAATTACAATCAAATTCGTAAAGATGATTAGTCCTTTTGACAAGATTGTGTATCTCATTCACTTAGAATTGATTGATGGTTCTTACAGGTCCCCACAAATGTGAAAAGTGAAGATGAAAGAAAGCAGGAGAGAACAGGAGAGAAGAGAAAGAGACAGTAAATCGAGTGGATGGTGTCCACTAGCAAGCAGTTATGCCGACTACGAGTTGTTGTCAGTTGCTCCACAACCAATCAACAAAAATAAAATTTTGGGTGCAAGAGATTTGTCTCTTAAATTTATTTGAACTCGTAGTGACGGATAACACTGTCTCCTATTAAGGCTCAGGTGAGACAAAGTGAAATTGAAATTAAATAAAGGAGAAAATCAGTAAATAAAAATAGAAAATAGTGGCTAAGTGTATAGCCACAACAGGAAGAACGAGGAAATAAAACGCAATAAAGTAATGAGTGAGTATAAGTCTGAATAGAATCTATTAATATGGGTAATAACTCAATTAGATAGAATAAGTTTACTTAAACGTTCCAAGTTCAAGACTTATTTGTATCTAAAATGATTAGGCCCAGAAGAGAATGATAGAAGTATTGATCATATGAAATGATCTGAGGGAAATTTGAATGATTCCAAATAAATTTAATGTTTTAATTAAATTTTTGAATTTGGCACAATTAATAATTGTGAACTAGTATTTCCCTTTCTAGTAAAATGCAAATAAGTGGTAAGAAGTGAGAATTTAGAGAAATAAGAAATAGAAAGACCAACAAGTCTATTAGTTGAGAGGTGTTTAAAGGGTTAAATCACTTTAGCTTTCCAAACACACACTGTATTAAACCACTGGAGGTTAATGCTAACTGCTAACCTTTGAGGCTAATCTTTAGCATAGACTTGTACCAGGTAAACAACCGTTTCGTTAGCTTAGCAACAGCATCGAGTTTGTTTACATCAGCATCGATGTGCTGCGCGTGCGCAGTACAAAGTTGCTCCGGAAGTAGGTTAAGACTTCCGTGTCACGATCGTAACTGTGGAAACCAAAACAAACGTTGCTTTGCCAGTACAGTTAAGCATGTTACATGAAATGTCAGCGCATTTCAACACTGTACAAATAAACAACACCGCTTTTAGTTGTTCTGCGATGTGGCGCTTAAACTCTCAGTTCGTTCAGAGTTAAACTTATTAAAATAGCAGCTTGGTGCTGCAGGGAAGCAGTACTGTATCAGAAGCCGTGCCAGTTTCTCTGGACACATAACACAACAGGTTTTCTTCGCTGTTGGTTCAAAGTAAAACTTTACTTGATAAAGCTTTTAAAACTCCCATTAAAATCTCCCGGACACACGCAGTGTTGAGCGAGATTAACTTCACTCAGTGAACAGTTACACAAACATACGAGCGTTATTGTCTAATGTTTATCTGAGGGAGTCATAGATGATTTAACAATGGAACACGCACTGCTAATCAAACTATGAATAATAATGGCTCTGATAAATAGGATTGAGGAACACGCTCAAAACTATTCTTTATACACTGATTTATTTCCCGTTTAAATCACTGCAGTTTAGCTTCGTTCTGCTAACAGACTGAGATTCAGGAGAATAGCTGACTGACCTGGAACCCGCAGGACATCACTTCAACTATAAATAAAAGGCATTACAGAAAGAGAGGAACACGCTCAATTTCGACCTTATTGTACGATCTCAGATGCTAACTTTAAGTTCACTTACTGCAGTTTGAGATGCCCTTTTGCTCAGTTACAGCCTTCTCTGTGTTGTTCAAGAGGGGCGCGCGCAGCTGACGCACACACACACACACACTAGTCTCTGCTCAGACGCGTCTCTCATTCATTCAAGCGGGGCGCGCGCAGCTGACGTCACTCACGCGCACGCGCACACACACAAGTCTCGTCTCTCATCCGCGGCAATAGAAAAATATTAAATACTTGGTTTATGCTCACAATTTAGATTAATCTGCCCGCATTCTCCACCAATAAAAAATGTAGGGGTTTATTACATTTTATAATATTAATATTAATACGTAATTTAAACAAATAGTTTAATTTAGCTCAAAGGGAATCATTTATGATTTTATAGGGATTTGAACAGAATCAGCGTTACGGCGATTCACTGAACGAGCCGTATAACAAACTCTGCACTGGATATTAAAATCCCAAATATAGTGAAAACACTATTAAATAGCACAGTAACGAAATCGACAGATTAAGGCATTAACTTGTGAGCAGAAAACACAAGATACTTCTCTTTTAAAATATAAATCAGATTTTATTTATATAAACCTAAGACATAAACTAATCTAACACATGAACACAAGCATTCACACATTCACACGTTGCAGAAAGAGAGAAAGTGAGGAAAGGATGAGTTTAAGAGGAGGAAATGTGAAATCCCAAGTTCACAGCAATATGTGTTATTGCATAGACCTGAACAACCATCAATCACTTATTTAACCCTCGCTTTGAGTTTCTCAATGAGGCTAAAATTTATATTAAATACACCAATTAGAACCTGTTAGAATCTGGAGGTGTGTTTGCTGGTTTTGCCTGTGTAACGGGGTTGGTTGCAGACAGGGGGTTCCCCGAAGTGTCTGATTCGCTGGAAGTTCAGTAGTCTTTGAAGTGATGTCTCTTGGCGTTGGCTTGCTGGACGTTTGAAGAAGTGCAGTCGAAGCTTTAACATTAACACACGAAACTCCACGGAAAGAAAAGAAACTAACGTAAAATAATAAAATAAAATGATGTAACGAGACTAAGTTGTTTTCCTTCTCATTATGGCACATGAGGCCAGAGCATGCTCAAAGAGCAGCACGCACGCGGTGAGAGGGACGAGAGAGTCAGAGAGCAGGGGCGTAAAAGTAAGAGAAGATAAGAGAGGATGTCCTGAGGTTTTAAACTCAGCTTCTGGACCGTCCCATCTGCACGTATTGACCAATTAGGTATTGTCCTTGCTTAGCTAGGGTGTGTTCTTCACCTCATAAATCAGCCTGTTATCAGTCACATGGTCCGAATTTTACAAGCTTTGGCCAAGTATACCTTTTTGAACATGATTTCATAATAAGACTATGATGCCTTTGACAAAGAATTGATTGGAAGAAACATTCACATCATGGATTTTCGAGCTCATACATACTAAATATGCAATATTTATCTTTAAGGCTCGAGCTATTCAATAATGATTAAAAAGACATACATATTATTTGATTAAAACATGATATGTGGGTACAACATAAAAATGTCCTTTTAGGATGATTTTATGTGCATATGGAAAATAAAGTCTTTGTATAGTTCTAAGGAGAACGAAGGAATGTTCTTTAGACAGGAATGTTGGTTTGTCTTCTATGTGGGGGAGAAGTCAGTCTAAGGAAGCTTGTGAATACAATCGTGGAACCCGTGATGGCCATCTCTTTGACCCTCAGTCTTGATTATTTGCAACAAATTTCACAGTCTCCTTCTTGAATTGGAATTATCAATAAGTGTTCGTTTGTCTCAAGGTTGTAAGCTGTTTGATGAAAGAGGCTTTGCTAAGTTAGGAGTTGCTTCAGCTAGTTGGAGCTAGGACTCCGGACAGATTTATGATATCCTGTTTCTTGGAACCTCTCTTTCTGGAATCTCAGCTTCTCAGGTTTCAGTGTCCTCATGCATCTTAAAATTTGTCTGATTCAGTCTATGATATCCTACAACCTGGAACATTCCTTTAATGTCCTTCAAAAACGAACACGCACACCGTTTTAAGTTACTCCAGGGCTTGTGTGTCCTAATAAATCGTAAAGACGCGTGGGTCAGGGTGATATAACCTCTCATTAAGGCTGGTTTGCTGGACACACACACTTTGACCCTCTTCTGAGGCAGAGCATGAAAAGGTTAATCGCTCCTTCTCAGCGGACCCGTACACACATAGACGATTCTGGAGGCCGTGTGAGTCACGTCCATCACTGGCCTGCAATAAGATTGAAGTTGCATGACTGCGTGTGAGTGAGCAGGTTTCTGCTGCCGTTGATATAGTGGTCAGAGTGATGGATAATTTTCTCGCTCAGCTCCTGGAGAACCTGTTCCATAGTTTCAATTACACTGACCTTGAGCTTAAACCAAATGCCTTTTTGCAAACCCCTTTCATCCATTTAAATTGAGTTGTCTCTTAGAGCTTGAAACTTTGCTGTTCTTTGATGTACCTTTATAAAACTTGCAGAGAGCCTGATTGTTTTTTTTTTCCCCCACCACCTGTGTTTTATTGTTTGTCAGTGTTTTATAAAAGGTACAAAAGACTTTAACTGATATAATTTTAATACCTACTGATTTTTTTTTTATATATTTAATGAAGTCTGTCTTTTTTGTAAATTTAAATGCAGTTCATAAAACCTTAAATTTTGCATATTTTTATGGTAAAGATCTGGCAGCCCTATTTTTTTTAATTTTGTGATTTTTATTCAGGGCCATCTTCCTCACCTTTTTAAAATGACACACTTGGTGTTCTCTTTGTCCTGTAAGAAATTGGAGGTGAGAGGCAGTGTGTTTACCAGTCCAGTGTTTATTCCTCAGGGAATCTGCTTAAGATGCACCCATTTGGGCGCAGCGTTGTGAGACAGGCTTCCCATGATAAATGTCCTTTCTGAGCCACTTTGTTTACTGAGGAGTCTGCAAACTGCCATGTCGCCTTTCAACTCCTGCAACAGCTTAGCGTTACAGTTGTGCCACTGTAAATATAGCACAGTGCTTTCAAAACAAACACTCACCCTATAGAGCGTCAAATGTGAACATCTCCTCCAACCTTGAAGAACATTCATAGACTTAGGCACATTTTGCATGTTGTTTCTAATCCAGTGAAGCGCATCTGTTGAAAATTTTGCTTTGAGTGAGATGTGAGGCTTCTCCCGCACACATTCAGCAGTGTTTAAGATGCAGTGGAATACCGGCATCTCCAGCTAGAATTGTGACGGACACCTCAATCTCCAGCAGAGCAATGCAAGCATCACTCTTTCTTATTGAAATTATACGATTCAGTTTCCTTATACTATATACCACATGCTATGTTAGGAATATTTTGGAACTTTGTTTTGATAGGTAGATAGATATATAGCTAGAGCGAGTGAGAGAAAGTGAGTCTGCGTCTGAAATATTTCTTCCAACAGTTCTTGTAAATGCATGGTTGTAGACATGCTCTCTCTGTTTTCTTGCCCCTTAAACTCTGTGTTCGCAGTCACGTCAGCAGTGACTTTAATTCCACTTCAGTTCAACGTAAAGATTTAACAACTTTAATATGAGCCTATGTCATTGATTTACTTCTCCCACTGTTTTTTTTTTTTTTAAAGAGAGCTTAAAAATACTACAAACAGAACAGTCAAGAAAGGATTCTTGGAGTGCTGAGCTCAGTTGGGTGTTAAATTATTCAATTTGTCCAGTGAGTTGGTCCAAAACAGGTGAGAGCTGAAGCAAGAGGGTAGAATCTCCCCGTCTCTTTCTCTCATCACTTTTTTTCATCTTAGACTCATCAGAGAAGAACAAAGCCTCCATTTATGTCCCCCGCTGAGGCACACACTGCTAATGCACCATTATGAGGCACTCGTCTCACCCCACTCACATCCTTTTCCTGGGCTTTCAGGACTTTGCTGTAGCTCCGAGGACACTCTTTTGCTGTCGTTCCCTGCACGTTGCACCTCAACCCTTGTCTTTTTTTCTCTCTCGCTAATGTGTTCTTTCACGTTCTGCCCCTGCCTCTCACCTCTGCTTCTTCCTGGAGTTTTTGATGTGACGGCACAGACTACCGTTTCAATCACAGGAAAGGTTTTACAAATATGGTAAATGAGTTAAAATTGCTCACAGCCTGAAGGATGGTCGGAGGGGCCGGTAAGCAGCATGGTCGATGTTTCCAGGCATGCTCTGACTTTGTAAGTGTTTGAGGATGTTTTAAGCAGTGCGACCGTGCTAACGCTAATGACCTTCAGTCACTGTTACACATATAAATGCTGCATGATGGATGGACATGAAATGGCTTAGTGATTTGAGAAGCGATGTTGTTAAATGTAGATTAGTCTGTTAGCTTAACCCTCAATTGTGTATTCCCATACAGAAATATAGTGCTCCGGCAAACTTCCAGTGATTACATTTGTTCGTATTTCAAATGTAAATGAGCTTTGTGGTATATTGTTGCAACATAATATAACAAGTAAAACAGAATATTTAATGAGGGGGGAAATGTAGGACAGTGTTTTTTTTATCCCTGGATTGTGAAAAGTGGTCTTTTTATTATATTTCTATTTTTTATGTTCATATATATATATATATATATATATATATATATATATATATATATACACGATTTTACTCTATGTAAATGCCTGTAGTAAATTTAGTTGTAAATATAGTCACATTTGATTTAGTTTTATTTTATTTCTAGCAGAACAAATAATATATTTATATATTGTATTTATATTTAAATGTCTTAAAATTATCAAAAGTCACAGTAAAGACATTTATATTATTGCAAAATAATATTTCAAATAAATCAAACGAATAATGTGACTCTGAAGATGAGCAATAGCTGCTGAAAGTTCAATATAATAAGTATAGTAAAATAGAAAGTTATTTTAAATTGTAATAATATTTCATATATTAGAGGTATGATCTCTACATTCAAATTTTGAATTTATGTGATCTTGCAGTTCAATGAATCAAAAAGTGGGTCTTGTAAATAAGCATAATCTGAGCAAAAGTGGCGTGAACTGCAACAGACAACGCAGAGTCGCTCTCTTGTTATGCTGCGGTTTCAATCGTGGCGCAATTATGATATAATGATGCTTCGCAACATATTAAATTGAATCATAACATATCATTACGGATATAGATATCCCTGACATCCTTGTTTTCATTTGCATCAATTTAAACAAGTAATCTACTCTGACTAAGGTTCAACTCGCTGCTTCATAACATGGACGTTGATGCATCGAGTTCTCCATATTACATTAGCACAGTGTCATTTCTCAGCTCCCAGGGCATTAAAAATGGCCCTCACCCTCAGGCTAAAGTGCTCCCTCACCAAACAGAGCTTCAGCGCCCACTTTTAACCTGCCAAGTGTGATATACACACAGCCTCCGTGTCTCTCACCGCGTTCTTTATCTAGCCTGTGGTGTAAAAGGTACTCGGCAGAAGAGCGTGCTGATAATTTCAACCACCATGACTGAAGGAATTTGTTTCACTGAGTTTCTGTCCTCAAGTTTGCTGCTTCAATCTCGAAGGCATTGTCAGGCAGTTCAGCTAACCGCCTCGTTTATGCTTGATAGCGAATGAGAGCGCATGTAAAAGCGATTTAATAATTTACAACATCGGAATAATCGAGGATGCGACAGTCGTGTTTGCTTTTATCGCTGTCGCGCCGTTGGTCGGTTGTCGAACATGCTTACACTTCAGTGACAACGGCGTTCACACAGGGAAGGCACTCGTGATGCCTTTTGATTTGCCGCGTTGCGCCCGTCAGTTTATCAGTGCCGGGTGTGATTTCGTATTCATGAGGAGATTGCTTTGGATATTCCAATAACAGCAAAGGAAATGTCAGCCACTTCTTCCTCGTCATCTCTGCAGGCATCACTTTGTGCCCTTATCTCAGATTGATGGGCAAACAGCCTCTTCTCTCTGTGTTGTCAATCAGAAGCTCCTATAAACATTACAGATTCGTCATCGCAGTCACGCAGCTGGACTCTGTGTCTGCACACAAATGTCAATGGTCAGTCTTCTGTGTTTTATCAAAATCATGGTGTGGTCCTCAAGGGACATAGATGGCAGGGTGTTTGTGCCCACTAGAGGAACCTGTTGGCATGGAAAATTGTTGCCATATCAAAATCTGCTGTTCTATTGGGCTCTATGAAATCTGTTTTATTTTTCTCAAATTTTGTCTTGTTTTTTTCCGTTTTAATTTTCCTGGATTCTTTTTTTTTTATTAATCAAAAAGCATGTCTAAATAATTAAAACCATGAAACTTATACAATTTAACACCAGTTTATTAAAAGTTTTACAAAAATGACATGTTTACGGACCTATGAAATCTGTGAAAACTTAAATTTTTTGGTAAACAAAGGGGATTTAGTTGTAAAATTAAAACATGGAAGAAATGTTGTGTGATGCATTAAAATAAAGTTTTAATAATTATAGTAGTAGCATTACATACATTCTACTGAATTATAGTAATATATTTCTGGCACAATGTCTTCTAGTTAAACCATTCTTTTATTTTGAGTTGCCGTGAAGAACTTTAAATTCCTGTGTGTATATGAAATGACAAGTTTTTCTCAAATCCGTGCGTCACATGCACTTCAGTATGTGTGTAGTAAACGAAACCGCACGTCTGCGTCATTCATTCACATAGAATCATGCATATTTTTGTGGCTAAATATTCACAGACTCTAGTCCATTTTGCGTTTTGATTTAAGTGTAATAACATATTTTTGATTAATTAATCCAAACTTCAACAAATTCTGTGACATTCTGCGTTATACAGTAAATTCCGTTTTCATGACTCGATTCCACATTTCCGTCCTTGTTTTCCGCTTCGCGGAAATCATAGAGGCCAACTATTCTGCTGATTCTCTTGAACTTTTTCCACTGGGGTTCTGCAGACTTTATAGAGAGTTTGAGGCAGAAGCACATCATGCTTTTTTGTTTATGTCTACATGCGAAGGAAAGCTATACTGTATTTCAGTTAGTATTTGTGGTGCATAATGAATGTTGTTTTTCCGAGCAACAGCTTTCGCTCTGAATCGATGTTCCAGAATGCATCAATATCTCATAATCTGTTGCTTCTCTTTGCAGTTGTGTGGCTGTGGGCTGCTGGGAGTTGGAATCTGGCTGTCTGTGTCTCAAGGCAGCTTTGCCACCTTCTCCCCCTCCTTCCCCTCTCTCTCCGCTGCCAACATGGTTATCACCATAGGCGCCATCGTCATGGTGACAGGCTTCCTCGGATGCTTGGGTGCCATCAAGGAAAACAAGTGCCTGCTTCTGAGCGTAAGTTATACCACACCTAAAAACACAGTAACGGTCTGTTGTGAGAAGAAAATATTTGCACTTACCTTTTAACCTTGTGATGTCTAGTCTTTTGTGTTTTTGTGAATAATTTTCATATTATATATATTTACAACTTTATACGTTGCTTTATATGTGCTTATGGGTAATTGAACCGCAATAATATTTTTGCATTATAATATAAGTTCATAATTATACCTTTAAAGGGATAAAATGACATTTCTGTCATTAATTGCTCACCCTCATGTCATCCCAAACCCGTAAGACCTTCATTCATCTTCAAAACACAAATTAAGATATTTTTGATGAAATCCGAGAGCTTTCTGACACTGCATAGACAGCAACGTAACTGAAATGTAGTAACCAGAACCAGAAAGGTAGTAAGGACATCGGTAAAATAGTCCATGTGCTTATTTAAACAAAAATAATGACTTTATTAATCAATTCTTCTCCTCCACATAACCCTAGCCCCATTTTGGTGAGTATCATGACAAATGTGCCACTGATGTCACATGGACTATTTCAACGATGTTCTTACTACGTTTGTGACCCTATGCCGGGTCAGAGAGCGCTCTGATTTCATCAAAAATATCTTAATTTGTGATCTGAAGATGAACGAAGGTCTTGGGGTTTTGAATGACATGAGAGTGAGTAATTAATGACAATTTTTATTTGTGGGTGACCTATCCCTTGTGTGTAATGCATAAAAAAATGGATTCAAGTACATTAGGTAGTTCTAAATTTCATTATACTATTTAAAGGTGGAACTCTTTTTTTATATAAAAAAATAAATCTAATGATATAAATTTAAATATTAAAAAATACGGTATAATTTACACAATTCTCTGGAATACTTGATTCTGTTGGTCAGTCGCAGCATTGTACACATTATACAACTATTTTACAAAATGTGTAATCGACTGTTTTTCCAGTCAATTTCCAGTTCTTCTGCTAGTTTCATGGATCTAGTATTAGTCTGCAGTCTCTTTCTTCTCGCATAAAACAATCATTTCAACCAAAATTAACTTTTCATGTCGTTTCATTTATTTATTTAGTGAGTAGCTGTGTAAAAAGTGGGATGATGTACAGCTGGCCAGTCATTATCCCAAAATAAGTGCTGTCATGATGTGAAGTGGCCTTATGAATACCTTTTATAATGCATTACACATACAGGCTTAAAGTAAACTGTTACCAGAGAGGTTTGCTAATTATCTGCATTGCAAAATGTGTCTCTTCATTGCACTCAGGGGTTTTGGTTCAGAACTAGAGTTAAACCACATGCCTCTCTACTACACCCCCACCACCCCAAATCTCTCTTTGATTTTACACTCATTTTCACTTTGTCTCCCTATTCTGCTAATGGTGTTAAGCACAGTATAATTGAAAAAGGTTAGCACTTGCATGCTTTTCTATAATTTGAACAGAAGTGAATTATGCATCCGACACGTCATTGTTTTGTTCTGGTAAACGAGTTGCTATCTGCTTTTGGACTTGGCATGTGATTCCAAACAAGCATCATTTTGTTTATTTTATTTACTGTAATTTGCAAAAAAAGAACAAAAAAAGGCTTTATATTCAGTACTAGTGAAGGAAGAGACGTTTGGAAAATTCACAAATCCTGTCAAACCCAGAATCATCCCTGCTTATTAATTTTTAATGTCAATCTCCAGTTCCTACGGTTCCCTAAATGCCTGTTAGATAGGAGCGGTGTAAATTCGAATGGCCTGACCTTTAGATTTCGCTATCTGCTCTGTATATACGCCATGTCCGTGGCTCTGAGGGAGAGTGAGACATCAGAGAAGAGTTTTCACGTCACTGGGTTTGAGATCTAAGCAGCCAGCCCTATGTTTCTGGATGTGGTGTAGCGCTCTCTTCCCTCAGAGGTCTAGGAAGGAAGAACCTTCAAAGCTTTTGCAGTCTTCACATCCATTCCTTCAACTTTGCTCTATTTACGTACCCCATATGGTCCAGACCAGCGAGTAGAATCAAGGCAGACCAGACATGTACACATATTGTCATTCAGCGGTTGGCGAGGCCGCACATAGTCAACACAATTGCTCTCGCCCTTCTCTAATGGCGGAAGGAAACTTATTTTGCGGACCTGTCAATGTCGAGGTTCAATAAACAAGTGTCTTAAAGGCTTTCAGATGGCTCGAATCTGCATTTCAGATGGACTTTAACAGAAACGGTCATCAGGAGATGACTGGAAAATGTACTGAGCACTCAGCGAAATAATGTTTACTGGCTGACAGGCGCATGCTGTGTGGAAGGCTGTGTAAATATTTAGCTGAAGAAGTGAAATAGAATGAGAGGGAGCGAGTGAGTGTAGAAAGCCGAGATGATTCATTCAGACAGGGCTTTCCCTATGTCTCTCTCACTCTCAATCGTGTCACTCACTTCCTTTTTTTTGTGTATTTTCTTCCTGCAGTTCTTCATTGTCTTGCTGATTATTCTGCTGGCTGAGCTGATTTTGCTCATTCTTTTCTTCGTCTACTCTGATAAGGTAAGCCTGTTCACCAGTTTTATATCGTGCAAATGATTTTACTGTATTTCCATACAAATCTAATCTCTACTTAGTAGCAGATTCTCCGGCTTTGATTTTGCATGGCGGATGGAAAAATCCCATCAAATTGCACCTTATCCTGACTAGGCATGGTGTAAATCAACAAATTATTAAAATTAGTAAGCAAATGAGTTGCAGAAGATTTTTGATTGTGCTGTATAGCCACACAAACATGACATCTCATTAGTCCAGAATCCTCATAGCTGTGTATTTAAACATGAATTATTGATTCGGTAATGTATTTTCATTGTAGTTTATTCACATATATTCTTACATAACAAAAACGATCCACTTTGAGCAAACATATAAATTTTTTATGCACATTTTGTTGTTTCTGTCAACCATTTTGCATAAAACTATTTTGATGGAAACTGTCAAATGCTCATCCCATTTCCCAAGCTTAATCAGGTCATCGAGTTCTTTAAAGAACAGCCGCCTCTCTTGTCTTGAGCAGTGCAGGTTAAGAGTTTTCATCACCAGGCGAGCACTCAAAGGTCAGAGGTCACCACACACAACAAGGCCTAATCCCGGCCAGTTGTCACCAAGTAATTGGCGCTGAGCTCTCTCTCTCGGTCAATCCTTCCACCTGCCTCAGTGTTCAGGCTCTTTCTCATGGCCTTCAGGGCAGCGCACACACACACAACTGGAAGCGATATTGTGCCAACTGGAATGTCTAAAACAGGGCAGTCTGACCTTTTGACACCATGCAGATCCTGGTGGAATACTACCCACCCTGAGCACGCAGAGGTCCTGTTTCCTCTTTGATGAAGTCGAGAGTGTCACCAAACAGATGCTTCAGGTCTCCTTTTCAAGGGCGCTTCCCAAATGTACGGCAGGATGCTAGGAGGTGTTAAATCCCGTCAAGGATTTCTGGGTGGTTCATTATTCACTCCGTTTGCCACGCTCTCTGTGGAAGCTAAAGTAATTCACTTACCCACAATCCATTTAGAGATTAGGATCTGCCTATCTCCAAGGTACGAGAACTGCCTAGTTGTCTTATCAGAGCGTGTAACTCCCACTCAAGCGTGGACTGCAAACTGAGGCTGCGTTTTGGTGGCAAAATGAAAAAATATAAAAAACGCGACTTGCTTGCTCTTGTCTGTATAAGTTTGTTTTCTGCAGGCACAAACTTTTTTCCATTGTGAGTTATATTGTGTGCAGACTCAAGGTTGTATCTTCATATAATGAAAGCTAGGCTGAAAGCAGTGTACCGATCATGTATTAGTCTTTAAAGACCACTCTGAGACCCCTAGCCATGTATTGATGTTGTTCGTACTACCGATATAAGATACCTATGTGACCTTTAACACAACGTGATGAGGGAGATACTTCAGAGAGGAGCGAGGGAAGATGAAATATAGAGATTTGTATCAACCGCACAAGGCTGTGAGCACGTCTCTTTCATTTTTCTACCGCATGAACTGGGCAGCAAGAGTATCGCCGTCACTCAAAACCTGCTGCTCCATCCGCACAGAATGGCGTGAGCGATCAGAGGAATGTTTAATTGACTCCATTATTTGATCTCCAAATCACAAGGCATTCATTATCATATCTGAGGGAAAAAAGTCACGCTGGCAGTGCATGAAAACACACTTTTTCTGTACAAACAGCAAGGTTAAAGCCAAGCATTTTGCTCAGATAGCTAGAAAAAGTTTGAATTAGAATTTTGGCAATTTTAGACATGACATTTAATAAATTAAATTTTTTTGAATGCAGAATTTAGAATTTACTGTCTGAAACCTTGAGGCTGTAATTTTATAATTGAGGATGCATTAAATTGACCACAAATGACATCATGACTTTTACATTCTTACAACAAATTCTATTTTAAATAAATATTCATCAAAAAATCCTGTAAAAAGTAACACTGTTTCCACTAACATTTTAACCAGCATAAGCATTTTAAACTGTGATGAGATAAGAAATGTTTCTTTAGCCCAAAATCAGCATATTAGAATGATTTCTGAAAGGTCAAGTGACACTGAAGATTGGAGTAATATAAATATGCCACAAAAAAAACTAATTTGTTAAATGTCAAAATTCAAATCTATTTGTCATTATTATAGCTCTGTAGAGTTTCAGTTTTAATGTTTTGTGCTTTCCTCAATCTTTAACTCAGCAATATGCTTCCCTCCTGCAGATAAGTTGGCGAAACAGAGGTATAGTAGGTCTCCACCTCACTGAGCGTACGTGAACGCTGTGGATTAAAGCACACACGTGGGGCCTGCAGTGACCCACCATCTGACTGCAGCAGATGGTGAAGGCTAGGCACCAGATTAGAGCATCCGTCTTTACGCTCATGACCTCATTCCTGCGCGTGTGCTGTAGGACGGCGGCCAAATTAAACCATATTAGCTGGTTTGAAAAGGGGGAAGCACAGTAGCATGATTTTTCGGATAGGCTTACAGAGACAAATGAAGAGCATTACCATGCACTTTCGCCGCCTCAACTGTGGCTATGATTTAATCCGTAGATGACTCACAGTTTTTAGCCTCTAATGTTGTGCCATTACATGGGCAAAAGCGCCACAATTAGAGATGCTCTAAAAATGAGTAGCGACCCACATGTGCAGGGAATGAATTGAGAGTGTCTTTGAAACGAGGTCTCCAAGTCCATTTTAAAGGTCCCCAAACTCGTATCATAATTTAGTCGAACAAAACACTTGTCCCTATTGTATTTCCTGTTATTTTCGATTTACATGGTGATTCTGGGAGGTTAAGGCTTGTGATCTCATGTGGCAGTATTATCGCGGTTGCTTGTTTGCGTGCTGATTTTAGCTCAGAATTAAACCAATTTTCTCGCACTAAACAATCAACAATGAATGTGCAAGTGTTAAAATGATTTACGTCAAGCTTGACTATATAAACAGCCATTTTCCACTCGATGAGCTTAAAGCAGCAAAAGTGTCTTGTAAACCGCCTGAACAGGTGAGGCGGTTAGCCAGGGTTTTGAGGACTTCGGGCCAGGTTTCAAAGCACCTGACGGCGTGACGGTAGGACCCACGCTCCGAGTATCTTGCCAGCTCACAGCATGGCCAGACTTTCCCTTGCTGATCAAGAGTCTGGCCCATCATCTGGGCTGAAAATTACCATCCCATGACAGTTATGTTGGGCGGCTCTTACGTGCGCTAATGGAACATTATTTCCAATGTGGAAGTGGATGTTAAAGGGATAGTTCATTCTAAAATGAAAATTCAGCTGCGTTTCCATTACCCTTCAAATTGTGCAAATTGAAATCGTGAATTGAAAATATGCCCAATGTAAATGTATCAATTTTGCAAAAACTCACATATCGCAAAAGTTTTTACGCTCACATGAGATGGTTTTACGCAGCCGCTCTCAAGCATAAGGGGCTTTCCTTTAATAAACCCCTTATTTCCACTGGACATGTCTGCGGCACATTACGTCTCCGATGCGGCCACCAGAGCTGATTGCGGCCACTCTTGTCAATGCTTGCATTTATACCAGCTGCGCCACGTTTCAGAAATCTCCTTCGATTAAAAATAATGGCTTGTGTGGTGGCTGCAATATAATTAAACCTACCAACATCTGTCATCATGACTTATCGTGAGAGGAAAAAATTATGTTTTAGTCGCATAACATGGGTGAATGGAAACACCACTATTTTGTAGTAGATTTTTATTTACATTTATAAAATATCTCAAAAGATTTGCATGAATCTGAAATGAAAATGTACATACTAACTCAGCCTCATGTTGTTACAAACCCATATTACTATTGTTTTTTTTTCTTCCAGCATAGAGGAATTTTAAATGATGTATTGGTCTTTCTTAAAATGTAAAATACATATAAATTAGCGTGCAAAAAAAAATGAATAACACAAGTTGTCTATATGCACACTTTATATCAAGTCTTCTGAAGTCAATTTAAGCTATTAGCTGATAATCTTCCCACCTTATGGCTGTTAACTGTTACTACAAAAAAATCATTGAGTCAGCGAGTTGAACTTGAGTTTGATTAATAAACAAATCAGTCAGATCTGTTGTCAACTGGATTGACTGATTCATTGAAATGATCCAACTCACTATTCTCATGAACATATGAATTCCTTTGAGGAGAGCTAAGCAATGAAAAACAGCTTAATTTTGGTTTATCACATCAAGATTTTGTATGACTTGCAATATATTGTTATATGGACCGAGAGCTAACCAATGAATAACTTAATTTTGGTCTGTTCTTTGATGTTGAAAAGAGTGGCCAGATTTGACCTTTTGAGTTCCATTGAAAACCATGTAGTTGAGAAACGACTTGAGCAAATAAACAAAACCTTTTCCTTTTTAAATTGAATTATGCCTTTTAAGTTAGGATTTAAGGGTGTGTGTTTACAGACTGTAAATTGCTCAAACCTTTTTTGTTGGCATAGTAGAGGTGATGGACGAATCTTCTGTCTGACCTCATCTTCCTCTACTCTCTTAGTAAACAGCAGGCTTTCCTCAACACACACATTGTGCTGACACATCTCCACAAACCCTAGCCCCCAGGGCAGCAATATGACAAACCTGTCCACACTCTGGAGACTCAAACACACACAAGACTTGAAGAAAAGCATACAGTTTCCTCTCTATATCACCATTCGCTCTCGTTTCTGCTCCCAGTTCACGCCAAGTATTGTTGGTATAGATAATGATGTCATCTATTAGCTGCATCTAACATCTGACCCTAAGGTCAAACCTTCAAATTCCCAAACAAACACCAACATCTTTACATTCACATGTTGCCTGAGAACAATGATTACAAATCAAACACTAAGAGCCACTAGGTCATTCACACGATCCAGATGCGTGTGCTGGCTGAAATGACTTTGGACCGTGCATTCATGAGACTGTATCCAACTGGACAGACATTATTTAAACACAACCCAAGGCCAGGTATACAAACTCCTAATGAGCTATGCATTAGCAACAAGCAGCCACAGGCCATGGGAAACATATGCTCCTTTTGCTTTTTGAAGACTAGTATGTAATAGTGAATTTAAAGGGAATAATACACTGTAAAATAAAGATTGTTGTACAAGAAAATACTATTTCAGTCTTTCAACTTCAGAATTTCACATTGTGTTACTTTTAAATTTAGCAGTTTCTGAGTGAAAATTGTTTCTACGCCATTTCCAGTTGTACATTTCAAACCCTTGAACTATTAATTTGGTCCCAGATTATTCTATTACAATAGTGCAAAACAACTGGGCTGCAGTTCATCTGTCTTGATTTAGATTGACAGTCCTGTCTGGACTTTTTTACAGTAACCTTTCATTCACACTGGCACTCTTCCCATGAACTCATTGTCTGGGAGAAGAACTAATTAACTTTCTGCATAATATGATGCTTCTAACAGTATGTTTCATTAGCATAGCTTGTCCCTTAGGGCTTGCAAGATGGCGACTGTGGCAGAATATGAGCAGAGCACCACCTTACCAACACTTTTCATTTCAGTGACAGGATATTTATCATTGCAGATAGTGCTTGCCTCTGAGGATAGGACAGATTCCCTTTTGTTGTCAGAAAACAGAGTTGTTTCGGAGTCCTCCACAGAGTCCACCCTGTTTGTGGGTTTTTGGATGAGAAGAAAGATGACTAGATTATTTGGCATGACTGCTGCATTTCAACCTTGACTTTCAATAACTTTTCCAGAGGTTTGTGATCACTAGATAGATTTTTTTTTTTTTTTCTCATTGCTTAACCTTATATTATTCAAAAGTTGTTTTATTTGATTAAAATTACGGTAAAAACTGTAATATTGTGAAATGCTATTACAATTTAAAAATATATTTACAATGTAATGTATTCCTGTGGTGGAAAATATCTGAATTTTCTTCAGTGTCACATGATCATTCAGAAATCATTCTACTATGCTGATCTGTTGCTCAAGAAGCATTTTTATCAATGTTGAAAACCGTTTAAAGGTCACTTGAAATTTTTGTGGAAACCTTTTTTTCTCAGAATCTCAGACATTTCAAAATAACAGTATTTGTATGAAATATATATTTTTATAACAATTTGAATGTCTTTTTACTGTCACTTTTGATTAATATAATGCATTGTTGCTTATAAGCATTAATTTCTCCATTACACGCAAACCTTTGAAGTATTTAATTAGCATCTTAGACAAAAAAATTAATTTTTGCCTAAAAAATAAAATGCCGTTTTCTAGGAATCCTTACTCAGCTCGTAGCATTAGGGAGGCTTAGTCAGACATGTAACATCCCTCCATTAGACATGCTATTTTGCTGTTTGAACAGGATGAACAGAATTGCGTGACTTTTTCAGCCACAAGCTGGTTAAGAATTTATTGTAAGTCTGAGCCTAATTGTAATTGGACCGTGTGGGATATGGGAGTCTCGTGTGCTGGGTAATTGGGACGCTTTTCTTTAGGTATGAAAGAACAGCCATTACCAAACAGTTCTGATCATCATGTGTTCCAAGCAGGACGTGAAAGGAGTGATGTCACAGTGTACCCTGATGGAGTTGAGAGTGTGCTTTGATGTATTCTTGTGTAATGAGACGCGGAGGTCTGAAGATTTTTCCATAAAGAAGGGATGATGTGCTTATTCACCTTTCGTTTTTTTATTCTCTCCATTCTGAAACGTGGCTACAGCGTACCCATTTGAAAAAAAATATCTGGCACTAATGAGTGCACACGCCAGCGAGAGAGACATATGCCTTCTACAAGCTTTTTAATATCTTGTCTTGACTTAGTGTTATTGCTGCAGTTCTGCATCATTGGCTGAATTTATTTCATCATGGCATGACTGGAAAGAATGTAAAAAACATTTCACATGATGGAGGTCTCCAGATGACATTTTAGGCCAATTTCAACATATATTGGAAAGATGATCTGAATTAAAATTTCATACTGTTCATTAAATAATTTCCCTCAGCATTCAAAGAAATTTCACAGCATGATTGTTTCAATTTGTTATATTATTAGTGCTGTTTAAGGCAAGCATTACTATCACTCATACTTGTACCTCGCCCTGCACTTTTACATTTAGAAGACACTTTTATCCAAAACATGCATTTAAAATCAATTTATATATGTGTTTAATTTTTCTAATGAATTTTAACCAGTGTGTTGACTGAGACATAAATGAGACCTGAAATTGTGGGGGTTATTGAGGAGAGCTGTGATTTAATTCATAGTTAGGTGTTTTAATTCATTATTTCAAAAACTGGCAAAAAAGATGCTGTAGATTTACATTGATGAAGGGTCCCAAACCATATATAGGAATCTTTAGGAATCTAGAACATGATAAAAATTAGCCTTTTTTGGGCTAGTAAGCAACCACCAATGCCCTGGCAACCATCCCCAACATCCTAGCATCATGCACAGGAACCTGTCTTATTTTCTTCAGAAGTTCAGAGTCTTTCAGATGTGAGCAAAACATTGAATGTTGTGATAATACAATAAATACAACAGCAATATGAAGCTTGACAATAAATCATAATGTTAAAGCTGTAAGTGCAGATATTATCTCTATATATCTTATTTATAGGTCTGTATGAGAGACTATCTTTCACTGAAATATGCCTGAAATTCCAGGTTATGGTGTTCTGTCTTTTCTCTGGGGTGAAATGATGTTAATGTAGTGTGCGTCTGTATCAGGACCACCACTCTGTCAAACTCTAATCACCTTGCACTTCCGTCGCTCTGGGCCAGAGTGCACCGAACCACTAATGTGAGATCGTACACCTCATTAAAACTGCCAGCGAAATATTTATCTACCCCAGCCGAGGGGGAAATGATAGTGATTCCATTGTGGCGTATAGGAGTATGTTGTCTTCCAGTGCCAACGATGATATGCTTTTTAACGCTCTACTCACAGAGGCAGCCAATGAATAATGCTAATTATATTACTTTGCCGTAGTAGTAGAGAACCCGATGGCATGTATTGACTAAACAGAGATGGCTTATTAGGATAGAAATACAGGTACATTTCTCTTAGGACTTACGTATTGTTTTTCACTATTTGCAATGCTAATATTTACACATTTACATTCATCCAAACTAATTGAATAGACAATACATTTTTATACGTTTAAGTTTTCAAACTATCCAATTAATAAAAAGTTGGCAGTTGTGAGTGTGTTATGTTAAATATATGAGTGTGTTTATACATTTCTATGTAACCAAGAAGTTAGGGGTGTAACGGTTCACTGAATTCACGGTTCGGTTCGATACGACACAGTGGTGTTATGGTTCGGTACGTTTTCGATACAGGTGGGTGGGTGGGGGGGGTGTTAATTGCTTACATCGTAATGTTGGAAATATTTCTGTTTGAAACCATGAAGGCGAGCCAGTTGATATCACATAAGCAACATGCAAACTTTGTGCAAGAGTTAGGGGTCTTTCGCAGTGCTACGCCACTGGGCAGACAGCACGTTTCCTGTTACGTCTTGTTGAGCGTAATGGCACTGAGAACATTATATTTCACACACTTTAAGCTCTTCTATTTTCCAAATGTAATAGGATAAATCGTTTGGTTTGTAATGTGTACCGAACCGAAAGCCTCGTACCGAATGGTTCAATACGAGTAAGTGTATCGTTATACCCCTACAAGAAGTTAGTTATGAAATTATTGTTGACATACACATTTATGAAGCTTTTTTTTGTCAAATCTATGATTTATGAATAAACGTATCCTTCTGTTCACAGGTCAGTGAGAATGCAAAGCAGGACCTTAAAGACGGTCTTGCTCTCTACAACACAGACAACAACATTGGGCTGAGAAATGCCTGGAATATCATCCAAGCTGAGGTACACTTTGTGAAATAATGAAATTATTGTCACTCTAATATCAGGTTACTATTAACGTGTATCATTGTCCCCACCGCATGACAGTGGAAGTGTTGTGGCGTGACTGGTTACACAGATTGGCACGAGGCTCTGAAAGAAAAGGTGGTGCCCGACCGCTGCTGTCAAGAGCATTATCAGGAGTGTGGCCGCAACTCCACCAACATGTTCTGGACACGGGTGAGTGGACAACTGTACTTAAACCAATAATAATGTTGGCATAATTCCCCAGACCTTTAATCGCCTTGACATGTGCAGTGAACTATGCATTTCAAATGCACGACTTTCAATTTAATCATCCCCATTTTGAATACATTTGAATTGTCTCTCTTATATTCATTAAAGAACATTTCTGATTCGAGACAGGATCAAAGAAAAGACAGAAGGTAATAACTGAGAGGATTTCTTTTATTTCTCTCTTCTGTCCTTGAAAAGAGTTATTATTAATAAATGAAAGGCAGTAAAAGCCATAGATTTAAGACATCTCTGTTGGTAGGAGCTCTAAGTGCGTCTGTAAAGTGCCAGAGTCATGTATCTTTATGTATTCCTGCTCAGTTTTGGACACTGGATGCATTTGTCTTCCCTATGGGAGCTGATTTAACTTATGAAAACTCATTTTTATGTACTGAATATTTAAATGAGATTGTAGCAAGGGCAATGGTCTCTTGAGGGAGTATTTTTTTTGTGCCATTGACAGAGCTGTACATCAGCAAATGATGTTACACGTCAAACTGTCTTTATCTGAAGCTTTTAGTTACCACGGAGGTACTAATGGAGTGTTTGCAGATGAGACATTTCCATTTAGTGAATTTCTAAATGTTCTTTTTCAAAAGCTCCTTTCATTAAACAAGCCATACTTGAAGTTAGCAAAGCTGCCACGAGAGAACATTGCAAATACATTTCACGATTTCCAATGCAGAAAAACCTTTGTGTTGTCTTCTAGGGAAGGAAATTACACAAGGACACATTCGTAGTCAAGTTAGTCTGAAGCCGTAAGCTGTTTAATTGTTGAATTTATCTTCTCCCACAGAAGTTAAGCAGCTAGCCAACAAAAGGACTTAAATTGCTTTAAATAAAGAGGAATTAGTCAGAAATTTTGACATGAGGCTATGTGCACCGAAGAGTTTTGCCATATCGGAAAGTATTATATTGTATTACCGCCACAGTTTTCGGTTTTGCTGGAAATGGATTTCCTTTTCAATGCCTTAGTGTGAAAAGCAGCCCACAACACCGCCAACTCAAAGCAGTTTTTTGTCTCTTTTTTTCTGCATAGCCACATACAGTATATCGCTGAATGTGCTTTTTTTTTCCAGTCACTATGCGTTGAAAATGCAGCCACAGCAGTCGCTCGCTTGCTCAAGCATGTGCTCAAAACCAATTCCACCACTGCTGGGCTTGAGCTCATTTTCCCTGGATCAGAATTAAGAACTAGCAAATTAGAACGTGAAACATGCACAATCTGTTTGTATTAGTGCTTTCGCCCTGAAGATAAATCACATCTCGTGACTCTTCCTGTCTTCCAGGGCTGCTACGAGAAGGTTGAAGAGTGGCTTGAAGATAATAAGCACCTACTCGGAACCATCGGCATGTGTATCTTGGTAGTTCAGGTAAGATTGTGCGTGCTGGTGTGTGCCATCACTCAGCGTGTCAAACGCAGGGGTGATAATGAGCGCGCCTGTCTTGTCTGGTTCTGCTGAAACAGTGAAGCGCATGTGTGGAGCGTCACAGTCAGCCCAAGAGAGAAAAGGTGAACCGCTCATTAGGGCTTGCTGATACTCGAATACATAGAAAGTGAACCTGTCAGCCCCACATGATGTCTTGCAGCGGTTCGTTATAGCCCTAGAAAGCCCATGAATTCAATGTATTTGATTATCAGCGCAGCCTGGTCTAGTGTGTACATTCTGCGGAGGCGCTTTGCATTAACGTCAGATTTTTTTTACTAGGAAGAGACATGTTAAATATGGTCCATGCATCAACAGTAGTTTTACTATATATATTTTTTGTCATGTTTGCCACTTTGTCACTTTTAAAGTTAGAAAACTGAACACGGGAGTATCTCTTAACAGTTTCACAGTTCGTTATAGTCCAAATCAGTCATTTATGAAATGGCAGAAATACAAAATTTGGTAAATAGTGAAAGAAGCCCATGTTGGATTAGGCAAAATGGCCTGTCGATTAATTCTTGTAAGCCTGTGGTCAGTAATTACCTGCAGTTTATTGAAGATAATAGTGCACAGGGGTCTTTACTAAGTACTTTTCTCAGTGTGGCCCAAGAGGTGACCGCAGGCTTGTGTAAGCAAACTCTTGCCACATAATCCTCCTCACGGGCTGAGCTGAGGAAAAATCACAAGTGATTTACTTAGATCTCATCCAGTAAAAGCCAGTCATAATCTGGTTTTTAGTTGCTAAACTGTGTGCTCTGTGAGTGTTTTGTCATTTTAAATTATTAGCGGGGCTTGCTAATGCTTAGGGATTTGGTACCATGGCACTTTGATATATTCCATTGTAATTTTATATTACCATTCATTTACCATGAATGAAAATAAGATTCAAACGTTTTGTTTTTTTATTAATGAAATTAATCAAAATGTAACAGTAAAGACATAAATTCTGTTCATTTGAACTATTCATCAAAGAATCCTGGGAAAAATGTGTCAAGGTTTCTACAAAAATCTTAAGTTTTTAACAGTGGTAGTAATAAGAAATGTTTCTTGAGCACCAAATCAGTATATTTTGAATGATTTCTGAAAGATCATGTGACACTGAAGACCGGAGTAATAGCTAAACAAATTTTAGCTTTACTGTAGATGGTAATATTTCACAGTATTGTTTTTATTGTAATTTAATCAAATAAATGCTGCATTGGTTATTATAAGAGACGACTTTTAAAAACATCTTGAATAGTGGTGTACATGTTGTAAAGGTATACCATGGTAAAACCATGTTACAGCGTGCAGGCTTTATAATACTTTGTTATTGTACTGTAATTCATTCTCTTAAGAACGCATTGATTCGGAAGGAGTTTTTCCCTACGGGTTTCGACCACAGTGTATCTCTAGTTGTCAGACATTGCTAGGGGCCTAGACTTCACCAGTAGACTCGCACTGAAGTCTGTGTGAGAGTCTGCCAAGATTTACAGTTCAGTTTCTGTGGGAATTGACAGTGTAAAGAAACAGCAATGCGATAGCTTTAGAGCTCAAAGATGTGAGAGAATCTGATTTAATCCACACGCAGAGTCTGATAGCATTTCCTGCTCATGTGATAAAAACTGCAGGTTCTGATAATGACTGTGGAATGTCGACCACCGCTGTGCGTTTGATGTATCAGGATAGATCTAAAAATGAACTTCGAAGAGTCAGTATATTTACAACACATCTCCGTTTACCTCCGTGACACTACGCTCCACATCACCAAACCTCTTTTTCTAAAAAATGAGGTGCTTTTCCAAAGTGGTCTGTAATACCAGGAGAAAGCTATCCACTGGCAGCTGCTTGGCTGATGCATGCAGGCCTGAAAGTATGTGATCTGTTTGCTGCCACCTTTACTTACTGAACAAAAACAACAGAAAAGTGAAAAATACAACCCTTCAAATAAACTAACCAATGGCAACCAAATGTATAATAATATAATGAAATAAAAAAAAATATAAATATAAAAAAAGCAAATGGAAAAACATGTTTTATTAAAATGCATTGCTTTAAAAAACAATTTGCATTAAGGTTAAATTTGTTAATACAGCATTTATTAACTTCAGGTAGTATAAATTAAAGGAACACTCCACTTTTTTTGGAAATAGGCTCATTTTACAACTCCCCTAGAGTTAAACAGTTGAGTTTTACAGTTTTTGAATCCATTCAGCCGATCTCCGGGTCTGGCGGTAGCACTTTTAGCTTAGCTTAGACCATTAGCATCTCGCTCAAAACGGACCAAAGAGTTTTGATAAATTTCTTGACTCATAAAAAGCTTGACTCATATATTGCGCCTGCTGCACCCACGGTACGGCAGCAAAGATCCTTGATTATTACGCCGGAATGAGAGTATAGTTCCTAGCCATATCGGCCTAGAAAATCACAACTTTTCATTTTCCGTCGGTCTTAGTACACGATGTAACTACAGAAGAGTCAAGCTTTAAATAGGAAAATTATCGGAACTATTTGGTCATTTTTGAGCGAGATGCTAATGGTCTAATCTGATTCAATGATCTATGCTAAACTAAAAGTGCTACCGCCAGACCCGGAGATCGGCTGAATGGATAAAAAAAAATGGTAAAACTCAACTGTTTAATTAGGAATATATCCAATGTTTTTTTTTTTCTCGATTGACCCAGGCCATCTGTGTTTGCTGACATATAGCTCATGTGTTTCACACTAACCTTTACATTTGGATTTTGTCATTCCAGCTCCTGGGAATGGCCTTTTCCATGACACTGTTCCATCAGATCCACAGAAGCGGGAAGAAGTATGATGCTTAACGAGGCCATTTCTCAAGGGAGGAGCCCTGGTGCATTATGGGACAGACTCTGGAGGACAGCTCCTCCTCTTGTATCTAACTTTCACCACTGGTCAACCCCTCTTCCCATTAATTCCCCAGCTTATACCTTCCTATCCTGTGTAGACTTCAGCCATGGTCTGTCTCTTTTCCACTCTTTCTCCCCCATCTGCTCATCTGCCAAAGAGACCCGGGCACAGAGAGGAACGAGAGGACCGACTCTTGGCCAGAATCCTCCCCATGAGGCCTCTGACTTTCTTGATCTCCTCCAGAACCTTTATTTTACGCTTGAACTAACTAACGTTTGCAGGAAGGAGAATAATGACAACAAACTATGTGGCTTTACTAATACGTAAATCCTTTCCGCTCATCATATAGACGAGACGAGAAGACATCAGACTGGAAACCTTCAGGGTGGATGAAGTTGAAAAGCATCGCTCATCATCACCTCCATCTACAGTGTAAATGACAAACAGCTCCATTTTGGCATGATGCGGTTTTGTACGAGACAGAAAACTGAAGACTTTTTAGTTTGTTTGTTTTTATAAGTGACTTTGCCCCAATCCCATAATTGTCATTTTTGTGCACCTAAGGATTGGAAGAAGCTGGTAGAAAGAGTTTAGCGAGGTATAACCAGGAATTTGAGTTTGTCTGTGTGTGTTGGAAATAAGCCTTTTCTTATGTTTAAAGGTTTGTGATTTGAGAACGCATCGAAACATGTCGAAAGATGATGAGAACCATCACAATCTAATATCAGTATAATACATCAAACAGGGACTGTTTTTCCAAATACAGACTGTCTGATTAGCCAGCCATCCATGTTCATGCAAAAACATCTTTGTTAACCAATAAAAGGTCTTTTTAACTGCTACTGAAACTCTGTAGCATAGACAATGAAGCGAAGTTTAGGTTAAGTTACAAAAGTTGGTAAACTAGACAAGTATAAAAGGCAGAGCTTTGTAAGTTTGACCATTTCCCCATGTTTTGCTTATTGAATCCAAGTTTGTACCCCAAAGAATGTCAAGACAAAGCCTAATGATACAGATTCCAGCTAGTTCATGTTTGCAAATTTCTTCTGGGACAGTAACGTTTAGGTTTTTGGAAGACTGAAAGAGTAAAATTAATTTACTCACCTTCATGTCAAATCTGTAGGCCTTGCTTTCTTCCATGGACACAAAAGGAAATAGTTTTGAAGAATGTGGCTCTATGCTGTACAACAAAATCAGACTTGATGCTTTCAAACTCTAAAAAGGAGGTTGAAAAATAATATGGCATATAACAGACTGGTGCTCTACAGTTTGTCAAGTTTTCTTCACTCCAAAACTTACTTGCTGAAGAAAAGACTCATTTGTGCATATGCATAATCAAACTTGGTGCGAGTGTGTTACATACTTGTTGAGTGTCTTACTTTTAATATGTAAATGTGCTGTGCTGCAAGACGTTTAAATGGTCATTTCATAGAACTTTGTGATTGATGGGTGTTCTAATTCTGCAGGAATGTTCTGACCTTTCTGACAAGTTCTGTGAGCACATATTACATGTGGGCTAGATAATGACTTAAATTGGTGGTCTGTTGTCCTTTTGTGTCCTTCGGAAGAAAATCACAGGGTACAGAGTGACAGGAGGGGACAGAAATTTCCTTCAGCTATTTCTTTAAAGTATCCCTATCTAGCACTAATGCCAGCCCAGCAGAACTGTGAAAATAGTCAATACTGCTTCATTGCAAGATATAAGTCAAGTATTACTAACACAGTCAAAGTGTTACAATAAAAAGTTATAATAATAGACTATAATCCAGCAGCCATAATTCATCTAGAGAAAGAGTGTCTGCAGTGTTTCTGTTTCCGCACACCTCAGCTTTATAGCCTGTGCTGCTTTTCTGTCTCTCTCGGCTCTTTTCTGTCTCCATCTGTCTTTTAGTTTCAAGCATCAGGCTGGAACGGTTACATTCCTGCTGAATGGAGTGATAACGCTTCTGTATCACACGGCCTAAAGGGACTTGCTTCAAAGCAAATGCATCTTGACGAGGAAGTTTTGAAGTGAAAGTGTGTTCACCAGCAGACAGTTTTTAGGGGTTTAAAATCACTGAGCAATAGATGCA
Organism: Barbus barbus; assembly: GCF_936440315.1. Lineage (NCBI taxonomy): Eukaryota > Metazoa > Chordata > Actinopteri > Cypriniformes > Cyprinidae > Barbus > Barbus barbus. The sequence continues at coordinate 24,829,253 of NC_136751.1, forward strand.
GCATGATGATGGCTGAGAGACCACCAGAGATGGTCTTAAGAGCTCGGCGTGTGCGCGTTGTTAATGTGTGACCGAGAGGGACGTAATAGAGCACTCGAGGTGGAGAGAGAAATAATAACACCTCTCATCCCATCAAACACTCACTGACACACAATCTTTGTTTACTGTATTTTAGAAAAATTGCTTTGTATCAAGAAACAGTGGGGACCAGAAGCGACAGCTACTTCTAACACTCATCCTGTGTTGAAATGGAGGGGAAAGAGTGCTTCTGCTCTGGATGAGCGTAGGAACTCTGTCACTGAACACAGAGCCACCTGTGGTCATTAAAGTAAAAGACTGAGAAACTGCCGACTCAATTCACTCACACTCTGCCTGCAAACATTTAAAGTCAACATGAAGCCAAAATTGACCCCATTTACTTTTTTTTTATAAAGAAGCCGAGCTTAGGTTACTATAGTAGGTTATGCAGCCATTCGTACATTTTACCAATAGAAAAAGCGTTCATTTAATGTTATTTAACTTCTAAATGTTACAAATAATTATAGATTTGAAAAAGGTGCATTACTTTTATGCATTTAGCAGATGCTTTTATCCAAAGCGACTTACATTGCATTGAAGTTACAGTTTTTACATTTTATCAGCTCTTGCTTTCCCTGGGAATCGAACCCATGACCTTGGCGTTGCTAGCGCCATGCTCTACTATTTGAGATACAGGAAAGCCCAACATTACTGTTGGGATACATCCTGTCCCAGCCTACATTTGATTTAATCAATGAACACACCGTTTTACTCCTAAATGTCACATTATGGATGAAAAATGGGTTGTCAAGGGTGTTTCACGTTGGCTTTAAGGGATTTGTTTATGAGGCATTTATATCAGGAGGACTGAAATCAACAGCATTTTTCAATCAATTCCGCAGGATCACCATCGCTAGCAAACAGAAACAATGCAAGAAAATGTTTTAATATGCAAGCCTGTCTCCAGTAGGCCACAGTCAACATCATTACCATCATAAATGAAAATGCTTTGTGTTACGCCTGGTGGTCTGGCTTCAAACCCATTTTTGCTTCATGAACACCGTGGAGTTAGTCAATACTAGCTCTGATTAGGTTTGCACTGATGCGCTCCATCTGCTCAGTGTACTGTCTCTAACCCCGCCGCGCTAAACTTCAATGACGTGTCCCAACCCTCTTATCTGACTGATTTACAAACTTTGGCCGCAAAATTGCATCCTGTGAACTAATCCCGTGTGTAAGCTTTCCAAGGTTAGGAATTGTTTGAGTTTGGAAAGTTGTTTTGGTCCTTGTTCCAATGTTTTTAATTTTTGAAAGATGTCCTTAAACCCATCTCTCACTGTTATTCTTCTTTTTCAAAAAGTATATACGATACCCATTTTTCCTTTATATTTTTCCACTGTTATAGGCTGCATTGTGTATTTAAATCTGAAATAGTCAGATGTTGAGATGTTAGTATTGAATGACGCAGTATCATGTTGAACAACCAAGCAATTTAAATTTTTACTGCTAATATGTTAGTTTTTTATGTTTTGCAATGCATTTGTGTCAAGCTTAATGCACGTAAACATTTCCCTACGGATCATCTCATAAACCGTCGCAAACGTGTATGACATCTGGGGAATATCGGTTTAATATGCAACGAAGATATTGCTTTTTGCTAACTGTCTAAATATGTCTGTCAAGTATCTAAAGGTGCGAGAGAATATCAGTGCTTGATACTCCAACACAAGTGTTGTAATGTCATTTTTTTGTACATTGTTGTGTTTTTTTTGTCATTTGTTTTGTATCATATATTTTGTCACGTATTGATTTTAAGGGTGTGCTGAGATGAGATTATTGACCTTAATTTTAGTTTTTTTTATATATAGTTATATGCATTTCATAATGTCAGATTAGAATTAATTTATGTTGGGTTTTCATCTGTGGATACTATCATGAAGCACATGTAAATTCACGTTATAGTTTCTATCAATTGTAAAGTAAAAGTTAATTGGCCAAATACTAATGAATTTTTCAGAAAGGTAAGGTCTCTATATTTCTATCATATTGAAGATGGCCCAGAAAAAGATTATGTCCAGAACATCTAAAAGCTTGCACGCCCATGCCATCTGATTGTATATTTTGGGATATTTTAATCAACAGTCCTCGAAACTAATTTTGTACCCATTTATTGTGTTTTAATGTTTTTCATTTAGTTTTCTTTTGTTTTTGTACCTATTCAATAATTAAGTTGTAGATCTGAATGAAATGTTGGCATTTGTTGGTATTGAATTCTGATATTTTAGTGGACAGCGTTGCAGGGATGAGAAAGCTTTCTTATTGGTGATCTAAATGACCACAGCACAACCAATTGAATTATTGAATTTGTTCTCCCATTAGCAGACACTGCCATAAAATGATCTATTAATTTGGTATGCTTGGGGTAAAAAAGGGATCTAAAAAGTCATTGAGTTCCATAATCGCGGTCATACCTGTATTTTTGTAGTGCCATCCTAACCACCACCAGTAAACTGCATATACAAGCTGTAGAAACGTATGCTCTCGAGTGGCGTGTTAATGTAGTGTCCTGGTGAGTGGCAGTTATCGGATATCTTGTGAACCCAGATTTGTCCTGTGGAGTATTTTGCTACATGTAAAGCACTATAAATATATTAGGTGGTGCACTAAATTGCATTCTTTAAATCCTACTATTTTTTAAATAAAGGAAAGTGTGTTGCCAAACCCTGTGAGAACGCCATTTATTGCCTTTTTTATATGTACTCATTTTAGAAGCTTGAAAATGTTATCAGAATACAGGCCATTTTACAATGGAGATGGCATTTCCATTGTATCTTATTTAAATTACATCGAACATGTAATTGTATTTAACCCTTGTATTATTCTGGGTTTGGTTTTTATGTTTGTTATAGCAAACCTTTAATCGCTCGACAGTGGGGGGGAAAAAAGCTCATAAAATTTGTATTCCATAGTATCATAAAATTCCCTCTCCAAATTCTAAATAATCAATATTATTGAACAAATATACAGTGTATTCAGAAAGTATTCAGACCCCCTTCACTTTTTTCAATTTTATGTTGCAGCCTGATACTACAATTGATTGATTTTTTTTTTTTTTTTCAAACAGAATTTTAGAAATGTCTGTAAATCTATTAAAAAGACTGAAATATCATAAGAGATTAATGAGATCAAATAGAAAAAGTTAATAAATTTAAACAACTGTAGTATTGGGCTGCAACATAACAAAATTGAAAAAAAGTTAAGGGGGTCTGAATGCATTGATTTTCCTAAAAAGAAAAAAGCAGCTTTCACTAAAGATCAAAATCTGTGCCTTTCTAAAACCAACTATGCAAACTATACAGAAAGCTTTGTATATCAGTCCTATAAAGTGAAGTCATTAGACATTGCAGAGCAATGCTGTTCTTGGCTGGATCAATACTCTTATAGCTACAGTATATTTTGAAAGCTACTTAGAAGCATCTGAATGTGGTAATACGAGTATTATGATAGACTATACTGGATCCATATCGCATACAGCGGATACACCCAGTGTATTTGTGGATGAGGGCGGAAACAAACAAATCAATGTCTTGGATCTCATAAAGTACACTGGTATGTCTCCAAATTTTCAAAGAAAATCCTTTCAGAGCCTGTAGCAATAAACTTGTGAGAAAGATTCTCAACAACCCTATTGATTGTCCTTCGGCTCTCGTGAATGAAGGATTCAATGAGCTTTACAGATGCAGTCCAGAAAAACAGCAGAGCTCCCAGTGAGAAAAGCCAGTCAGACAACCAGCAGAGCCCAAACTACTCCTGAAACTGCAGTTTCACGATGGGTCATTTATATTTAGAACTGCTTTCCAGCAGTAGAGGAGCGCTTGCACTGCCTGTCCTGGTTTCACAGTCCTTGATCTACCAAGAGTCCCGCAGCAGCCCTGCTAATAAAATCATCCCTTTGAACCGAAAAGCAGGCAGGTGACAGTCTGATTCACTGAAGTCTCAGGGTCTCTGTTTCTTCTGTCTATTATCACCCGCCGTTATATCTTCTCATATTGAGATAGAGAAGGAGAATATTGTTGAAACTGGAACAGCGAAAAGCCTTGTCTGTTTTGCCTAACTGCAAATTCTTGCCCTGGGCGTACTGGTGATAGAACACAATGGAACGGAGCTTTCAAAGCATCCAAAGGTGGCTTTTGTGTAACAGTGTGCTCTGGCCATTTCCACAGACACTAATGTATGTGGCGCGTCAGTCCACATGCACAGCAGCTGTTGCAGTCCATTTCAGGCTATAGCTGTGGACTGAAACTTACATGGTGGATGGTATATTTGTTTGGCCTGGCCTGCTCTGCCATTGCCATTTTTTTTTTTAAATCTTCAGCCTCTAAAATTCTGATATAATGGATAGGCAGGTGAGCCTTACCAGGAAGGAAATGTTCTCTTTAGTCAACCCTTGGATTCGGTACTTCCTGTTCTTCTTCAGCTTTTTATTCTGGATAAGTGCGACTTCTGACACCAGCTACAAATGTTGTTTTATTGAGGGAGAGGACATTTCCAGGCTGCAGAGCATAGGCTCTTTGGCCAGCTTTGAAGTGAATAAAACATCAGTGGATGTAATTTAGTCTTTTCAACAGACTCGCTGTTGCAATTGTTCTGCAAGTGTGATGTTTTCAACACAACACGACTCAATTCGGAGCACTCTATTTGCATACAATTGCAAGGAATTTTATAGCTATGAAAAGAGTAAAAATACCACTCTCCAGCATGTAATCGCGGAATATGATGCAGCGGAAGGCTTGAATCCCCCCAAAGAAATGTGCAATCAAAACAAAAGCATCTGTTCTCATGTTCCTCTTCTGTTCGTAGTGTTTTATCAGAGCATTGACTGTGATAGAGTCTGCATAGATCTGCCATTCAGAATCGAGTGAATTACTCACGCTGCAGAATTTGCCTCGGCTTATGCTTTTGTTCTCAAGAGTCTCAAGCTTCCTGTAAACTTCCCGTTGGATTTAAAATGCTCTGTACAGGATGAGAAAACAACTTTTAAAAATGCATCGACTTGAATAAACCAACAAAAAAAACCTCGAACTCTACATAAAACCTATATATATACACACACACACACACACATTGGCCCCTGCAGGCCCAGTTTGTTTGTTTGTTAAATGTAATTATTTTTATTTATTTATTTATTTATCATTCATTCATTCTTGGTAAAAGTAAAGCATTTTTATTTTTAAGATATAATTTATTTTTAAGAAAACATTACCTTTATATTTCTTTCCTTTATTGATTTTGGAGTCAGTAAGATTTTTTTTAAATACATTAATATACTTTTATTCAGTAAGTATATAATTGCATTCCATTTTTGTGCAAGTGGAGACATTAATATTTACAAAATATTTTTAAATGTTCTGTTCATCAAAGAATCTGGGAAATTGTTTTCAACATTGATAGGAAATATTTCTTGAGCAGCTAATCATCATATTAGAATGATTTCTGAAGGATCATGTGACACTGAAGACTAGAGTAATGAAAATTAAGCTTTGCATTACAGCACAGGAATAAATTATATTTTAAAATATATTAAAATAGAAAACAGTTATTTTAAATTGTGATAATTTCACAATGTTAATGGATTGTATTTTTGATCAAATCAAGTCAGCCTTGGTAAAAATAGACTTATTTTTAATAAATAACATTTATACATTTATTTAAGTAACATAAAAAATCTATATATTTTAATTGCCAAATTAGACTATAATGTAACTCATTCTAACTGAGGCTTCCATTAGTATCACAGTTTGAGCAAAACATCTCCTGTTAGCTATCTAGATCATTTGGTGATACTATTAAACAAACCAAAAACTAAAAGTTTGACAAATAATTGATTCAACATAAAAAAAAAAATGGAAATGGAATAAAAGCCACACACTGTGCATTCACATCATTTTAAACTCTGCTCAATTTTGTCACATTACCAGCAGTTGCCATCACTCATAATGCCTCAAATCACCAACTCTCATTGAAAATAAATGATCTGCGGACTATGATTGCCATTAATTGTCTTTTGTGACGGAGTGTTGTGCTGGAAATGTGAACGGCACTGCCAAATCACACTCTTTCACACTAAACCAATGTTTGTGCACAACAGATGGACCTCTGGACCGAGTGTGACGGCATGATCTATTAGTCTTTTGTTCCAGCCGCACTGGCTTGCTGGGTTTTTCAGAAAAGCACAAAACCGCATATATAGATGGCTGTTCCTCCACTGGACCAAAAAAGCCTCTGAATGGCTCTTTAACCTGATTCCTTGTGTTTCATGTGCAAGCTAAGTACATACTGTAGATGCTCTCAAAGTATTGTCATCGACTCTTAAGAAGCGAGATGATAGGATTCAACTGCTTTTATAAACTCAGGTGGAAGACTCTTCAGCTGCATAATGGAACTGCAGTGGCACTCGGACACACAAAAAAACCTTATTCTGTACCACATGGTGACTGCAGCAATATTACCAGCATAATCCTGGACCAAGCTATTGCTCAGAGACTCTTACCCTTTAGCTCTGGGAATGCGGACTTTGATTAAAATAATAATAACCAGTAATAATACATTTCTATGGAGAAAGCACTGTATCCAAAAATAAATTCCAATAATCCAGTTTAAATGTCTGAATGTGATTTCATTATATAAAATAATATCAAGTCAAGTGTCATCTGAAAACAAATTATCTAGAGCTTTTCCCAGAACAAACTTCATATTGCTGAGCTATGGTTTCAAAAGAAAAAATAAATAAGTAATATATATATATATATATGATATTCACTTTTTCTTTTATATATTTAAATAAGTACAGGTTAGAATTAATTATGCAGAATAATATTAATTATATATTGTTTCATTTTTGCATAAATGTATGTGTTATCCTGAATGACCATGGAACATGATCACTTTATGTTCACATTTTGAAACATTAGAGTAGACACTTTACTTGCATTTGATATGCAAATGTATATACAATCACTTTTGTACATTTAATTTGATACGGACACCAAAATGTGACAACTTGTATATAAATACACATACACACACACACACAAGCCATCCCATTTTGTGTTTTGTGGATGATCAATGTGCAATTGATTATTTCATGTTATTTGTTTATTTATCCATTTTTAGGCGTTTTCTCTTCTCATTGTAGCTATTAAGAGTATATGGCAAAGTTCAGAAAGCAACAGGTGTGTGAAGTGTTGTGTGTGTTCCTCACCTCTGAATAAACTGCAGATGTGTGTGGATCAGTCGAGAGGTTAGTGGTGTTTCTGGGTTTTTTCCACAGACGCAGTACGTGACACATTCCTCATTGATCCTCCTGTGTTTCTCATTGTGGTCGGGGTGGTCGTGTTCTTCATCACCTTCTGTGGATGCATTGGAGCTCTGCGAGAAAACATTCGGCTCCTTAAAATTGTGAATTTATGCACTAAAATTAGACTGGCATTAAATAAAATATAAAGCTTAACTAAAATTAAAAATAAAATGTAAAAAAAAAAAAAAAGTACTATTTAAAAAAAAAACTAATAAAATGACAATAACAAAATACAAAATATGCATGAAACCTAAATGATAAAAATAGAAATATTAATTAAACATCAGTAGCCATGCCTTTAAAATGTCCACAAAACAAACAAACAAACAAAAAAAAAAAACTGAAATATTCAGTGGAGTACAATGTGTGACAACTAGCCCCGGTCTTCCCAACACATCTGTTATTATCAGTTCATTTGGTTTTCTTTTTGTTCCTCTCTAGTTCTCATTTAGTCTTACCCTGGTCTTTCTAACCCAAATGGTCATTGCAATCCTGGGCTTCTTCTACTCTGACCAGGTGGGCTTTCACTTGAAACCTAAGTGTATAAACTAGACGTTTTTTCTGCAGCACTGATACAGGATATGGGCTATCATATGAATCATATTTCATTGTTATGACTTTCACACACTGCAGGTTGTTAAAGATTAATTGAAACATTAGGCTTTGGCTTGGTTAACCTCTTTTAGCGGTCATCTGTCAGTCTCTAAGTCCATCTCATGCTATAGCAAGTCAATTTAAAAGCAATCCACCGGTCAGTTCCATTGTTCATCTTATCCTTAACGTCAATTCCCGCTATAGAGTTTCCTATCATTCTACCATTACCTCATCCTACGACTGAACTCTTGAAGTTCTACAGTCCAGGAGAAGGTCCCATAGAGTGTATTACATCCCACTATACTTCACCGTCAGAGCGCAGCGCAAACAGTTAAACAGGGCAGTTTAACAACGTCGCTCCAAGCATCTTTGCAGCTTAATGATTAAAGAGCTTTGCCACATCAAAGTGGAACCAAATGTTCCGTTTCGATGGAGACTTTCTAGGAGGCTTCCTGTTAATGACATTCAGAGGTGCTTGAACATGCCAGCGTTAGAGGGACTGACAGGGGAGAAGCAGAGCGCTCAGGTGGGGCCCCAAGAGTTAATTACCACACTAAAGCATATGCTATTAGAGCCGCCAAAGTGAATTAGAGCTGTCGACCTGTCTCCCGTAGCACAATTACATATGCATATACAACCCAGATGGAAGTGTTTGATTTTAGGTACGTATGGAAATATACTTGGTGGCTAGACTGTATGAAGTGTCATGTTCACAGACACGCGATGCTCTGGGGAAATTCATGAAAAAGGCCATTGTGCACTATCGAGATGATCTGGACCTTCAAAACCTAATGGACTACATCCAAAAAGAGGTACGGGTCATATCTTGTTCAGACTGTGCAAATTCTTTATGCATCAGACCACATGAAAAACAATAATACACCAGCACTCATGTGCATTTCTACAACCAAAATTAAATAAATAGATGAAACATTTATATCAATATCCCTATATTCTATACATAACTTTTGTTTGGTAATGGTAATATGAACACATGAACACGTCTCTCTAAATAAGAAAATGTTCTACTCTCCAATACAGCACAGTATGATCTCCTGCCTCTTTGTCCTCCTCACAATGACAATTCTTATGGGTCCAACAGACACAAGGTGAATATGTGGTCTGAGAGACAGTGTCTAAAATACTTTCACATTCACTTCTCCATACAGTTCAAATGCTGCGGCTGGAACAACTACACCGACTGGTCCTGGAACCTCTACTTCAACTGCACCCCGTCAAACCCCAGCACTGAGAGATGTGCGGTTCCCTTCTCATGCTGCACTCCTCTACCAGGAGAGGTGAGAGACAAGCACCTACACCTACTGCCTGATTTTTAATCTGCAGTTGTGAATATCCAAAATGAAAATAGACATAGAAATAGAAGCAGATATGAGGTCTGTCTGTGAAGTGAGGATTCATATGGCGCTTTATGAGTTTAAATAACTTTGGTGCGACTGAAGCTCTAAATCATTTTAATTACATTTAACTTTACAATATTGTTTTATATTTTCATATGAAGGATTAGGAACATCATTCAAGTAACCATCCAGAATACCCTAGCAACCACATAGCAACATGCAAACAACCGCTCAGAATGCTTTAGCCACTGCAAAACCCCTCTAGAAAACACCTCTCACGATTTCATAAAATGTCAAATTTGAGTTCAGTTATACAGTGATCCTTCATTGTGATCCTTTATTTGAACACAGTCCCTCCCCTTTTGTTCTCAGTCTTTGTAGTCTAGCATTAGTGCAAAGGCAAAGTTGTATTATTTTTCATCTCATCAGCTCAACAAAACTGTATGTGGTCATTGGTTTATTGCACTCTGCAACAAAGTGCCACAAAAGACAGATTCAAAGTGTCAAGTCAGCTTTTGTCCTTCCTCTGCGCCTTCATCTTTAACGATGATGGCCTGTGCCGCTAATTAGCCCAGTTATAATCACATCAGTAAGAGCATTGTGAAGTTAAACAGATTGGGTTTACCAAACGTATCAGTAATACAAAGTTTCAATTTCGACACAGTTGTCACAGCAGCAACTCGGGGAGAATTGATGTGTTCTGAATTGCTTTCTTGCCTCTCAAGACAGCGAATGACCGAGCGGTGCCATTTTGGCATGACGTCCAAAGCAGCTGCTTGGCTGAAACGTTAAATGTGTGCTCTGATTCAATCCGTGAGACGTGTCTAAATGCTGATAAGATACTCAAACAGAACATAGATCACCTATTTAGAGCCACTCCTTGGCAGAACTAAATATTATGATCTCTGTTCTCTTGGCAAACGTCTACGGTGATTGCTGGATAAACACGCTCTAAACAGGTCAGAGCGGACAAAATGCAATTCTTTCAAACAAAAACAGAAAGAAATCGAGGAGCTGTGTCACATTTAATGACGCTAAAAGTGAAAAGCTGTGTGGTTTACAGGTTTAATTGTTTTGTAGCATTCAAACGTATTGTTTGAAGTGAAAAGAATGACAGAAAATTCGGTGATTCATCCAAACAGATGTTCACATGGAGACGATGGCACTGCTCTGTGGCATCTGCGCAAGCAATATGAAAATGAATCATTTCATTATTTCAGGGAGACCTGCAGGGATCACATGCATTTAGTTTAACCATCAAAAAAATATATTTATAAATGCTGTTAAAAGTTAAAAATGATCTTTCAGATGCTAACGTGTAGGTTTCTTGTCAGTTATCAGTCACTGCAAGCTAGAAAAGGGTGATGAATGATTAAATCACACATTAAGGAAATTGCTGGTGCAAACATTCAATTGAAAACTGCATATGTTTACAGTGGTGACCTTGACCTGCATTCTACATCTGCAGCCCACTAAACAAAAGGGAATTCAACATCTTCAGATTGCGTGGTAAAAGACACACTAGAGTTGTAAAAAGCTGACCGGCCCTGACCCATTAGATAGCGTAGGATGCAATCAAGTCAGAAGATCCAGTTGGCTTGGGTAGGTGTTAAAAATGTGCGTGCCAGATGAGAATAATCATCAATGACAAAATCAAAAGCACTAAGAATCTCTACATTATTAATTCATTTACATGCATGCTTGTCAGGACAGCTGCTAATGTGTGCAGGTGTCCCCCCCCCCCCATGTTATTAAGATGCTAAGGTGTTTTGGGTGGTTATTAGATGGTTGCTTACTCTCCCAAAATCACCTCAGATGATATTCTGGTCCCTTGATATGGCAAAAATATGCATAGAATTAATAGTGCTGCTTGTTTTAACGAACCTACTAATTGATCATGTTTGCATTTGTATACTATAGATTTAAAATGAGGTACATTAAGCAAGCATGACTAAAATGAGGCTAAAACATTACTGCCCCCTGCTGCTTACAGACTAAAAACATCTACTATTTCAGACTGTGATCAACAGCATGTGTGGTTTTGGGGTTCAAACACAAAACCACCTGGACGTCACTAAATCCATCTATCCGGTGGGCTGTGCAGACAGAGCTGTAATATGGATTGAATCTCATCTGCTGTTAGTTGGGGCGCTCACGCTGGGTCTCGCTTTACCACAGGTAACATTTGTGAGTGATTTCTGTTTCTCAAACAGATGGCAATCCAATCACTGGTGCTGATAGGTCAATACAGCTTTGTTACGCATTGCTGCACACGCAAAAACTGTACTGAAAATTAATGTAATATTGTTTTCGCAATCATTTTTTAATGGACAGTCCACAAAAATTATTATTTTTTTAAATGACAATTTACTCACCATGAAGTTGTTTAAAACCTGTATGAGTTTCTTTCTCCTGTTGAACATGAAGATATTTAGAAAAATATGGGTTACTAAACAATTGAACCAAACAACCCCATCGACTCAAACAGTATGGAGAAAAAAACACTAGTCATTGGGCACCATCATCTACCCACATTCTTCAAAATATATTATTTCATGTTTCATCAGAAGAAAGAAATTCATACAGGTTTGGAACAATTTAAGGGTGAGTAAATGTTTACACAATTGGGTGAACTGTGCTGTTAACCTTTACATTGAACCTTATTCAAAGGGAACACTGAAATAATGAGTACGTAACAACAAACCCATCTGCCAAACTATGTTTTTGCCTAAATCACTAGTTTAAGCTTAGAACAATTATTTGTGTTTTAGAGTCATGTCATGATGGATTTCTCTGGAAACTGCAAACTTCTAAGTAAATAAAAAGGTCAAGCTGCTATATTCAATGGAAGGTGTCAAAGCAGCTTGAAGCTGCAACAAATAAACCTCAAGAAAAACATTTGCAAGCAAAAAGGGAAAGTGCCAGTGCCTGTAATAAATTATGAATCAACATTGTATAGCATAGCTAGCATAGCATCACGTTTTGCTGTTCACCGACTACGTTAGAAAACGGTTTATAATGGCAATGTCAGTCTCTAAATAGCCATGTATATCGTTATTACTGTTTTACCTAATCTGATATGAAAGACAATCGTTAAGACTAGTGTCAGCATCGCCAAACTTTTGTAACCTTATCTTAAAACAATTGTTTTCAACAAGTCAAAACAACAGCGGCCATTGGTGCGCCTCACGTCAACAGATTCATTAGTGCAAAACAACGGAGCCGAAGCACAACTCAAGTAATGACCAGCACTATGTTCATCCGCAAGTTACTTGTAGTTTTATGCTTCATCCACTAGGGGGATAATGTATCATTAAAGGGTACCTATTATGCAAAATCCACTTTTACATTGTGTTTGGACATAAATGTGTGTTGGCAGTGTGTGAACCACCAACAATGATAAAAATCCATATTTTTATCGCATTTTGTCAGACTCACTACCGTTTTGATTCTCATGCAGTGTGACGACGCATTGCATAGGGCCGGGCTACGGGGTTTGACTGACAGCTCTGCACTTGCTATAGTTTCTGCCCTTAGCGGTTGTACGCTGTCCTCCATTTTCTCCACTATTGAGCAGCTGTAATGCCAACAATGTCTCATAAGCAATCCCCGTGTTCTGTGTTTGGATTTTCTCCCAACATCTGAGCTGCTGAGGACACAGTGGATTACTTTCATTTTTCAAGGTAATGCGCCTCAAAATCTACCTAAATACATTTATCACTCCAGACTCCTTTGTGAATGTCATGTTGTTATTGTGCTTAGCCTTTTAACCGTATTTGTGTGCATACATTATAGAAGTATTTTAATTTATCAGCGCGGCGTGAACTACTCTCACAAGCGCCACGCTGATAAATTAAAATACGTAGCGTGATTACGTGGCTCGGTATATTGAGCCATGTTGACCGCGAGCTCTGTAACGTCACGCTGTTTCGTCCCACTTTCAGTGCATTTGACTTCCCATATGTACGGCTGAACACTGATTCTCTCGCTCTCAGTTATGTTGTGTCTACCGGCTATTTATTGCTTTGGGTATGCAATGCAGAGAGACGTATATGCGATGCCCTCTTCTGGAGATGGGGCGGGAATATGCAGCTCATTTGCATTTAAAGCGATACACTCCAAAACAGTTCTTTTTTCGACACGCCCCAAAAGCGACGTTTTCTAGCTGTTTTAATAAATGATCTGTAAGGCATTTGGGCTCAAACTTCACAGACACATTCTGGGGACACCCAAGACCAATCTTGTAAAAAATGGGCATAATAGGTGCCCTTTAAACTTACGTTTCAGATAAAAACAATTGCCTCATCATCCATTCTCCAATCAATTTGTCCTTTGTAGGGTCGTGGGGCTATATTTTTGCAAATGTGGATATTGGGACAGGCCTTTAGTTTGTGAATTACAGGTGTCACAGTGTGACTTCTTTGTATTTGCTGCTATGTCACTAAAATTACATCAGTAGGTGGTGACCATTTTTTTAAAGTAATTTAATCATTCAGCCAGTTTATTCAAAACAAGCTGATTCATTCAGAGCAAAACATATAATTGTCTTTGAGTGAGCGAGTTTTTCAACCGTTCAGTCAACCATTAAGATTTCATTTCAGAAAAAAAAAAAAACATTTGATCAGAGATTGGCAGTGGTCCATTCTGCTGTGGCTTTGTTAGAAACCATTTTCATTCCCAAGACACGGTCAACTGTAATTCAACAAATTCATATACCTCCTATATATATATATATATATATATATATATATATATATATATATATATATATATATATATATATATATATATATATATATATATATATACACACACACACACACACACACACACATATCCTTTTTAAGATTGTGATCCTTTTGCAATGAATGTTGTGTATTTGTATCCCGTATCACTGAATGCAATGAACTGCATTTCCATTCATGAATTTTTCAGTGGGTGTTGGGCAGAAACTGAAATTACTATCCTCTCTCCACGCACACTGCTGTCCTGACACAGTTCTTCTGTTTGATCTACAGATCGCCGCCGTCGTTCTGTCTCAGATCCTCATTTCTGAGATCCAGATAGAGATCGGATCCATCATGTAGAAGCAGCAGACAATCACCTGCAGTGCCGCCAATCTCTCTCACATTCTGGAGTGATGTTTTCATTCTGCACTGACTGCTCTCACACTTCCAGCACAATTTGCTATCAGTTTCATTTCACTATGCCTCGGAGCCAGTTCTTATTTATTTGCTATTTTGGTTTAGATTTTTTCTGTTATTTGATAAAGTTTGCCTGTAAAGCTTGTGGGATTGTTTATGTCTTCATTACAAATTCAAAAGTCTGGAAGCATAGTTGCAAGTTTATTTTTAATGCACGCCACGCAGCATTGAATAATCATGGTCATTTGTTGCATGCCTACTGTTCGGACTTGATTAACACGTAATGCAAAAGGAAAATCTTTTCAGAGGCTTTCCATTTTGTTTATGTCTTGTGATGTAGGAGGAAGAGACCAGACTAACAGTTTAACACTGCCGGAGGAGTGAACACATTAAACACAAGACTTTGTTCAGTGCAAACACTGTGGGATGTACTCAGGCTCTCTGATCTGATGTCCATAGTTAAATGTGTTAGGAAAGCAGGCTGTAATTAAACCAACAGAGAACAGGCTGTTAACCGTGTGGGAAATGGGGACTGAATTTAAACATGTTAGGAGTGGGCTCTCTGGATCAGCCGGTCCGTGAGCAGGGAGTTTGGCCGCACTGCATCTCTCTCAATCAGCATGCATCTAGGGACAAACACACACAACACCTGCTTCCTCAGAAAGAGTCCAAGAAAATCCCTGCAGGAGAACATTTCTGTCTGAATGAGGCATTTTAAAAATGTTCACATGCACTTCGTTTAATGCACAACCTGTGTAAAACAGGTGGGAGTTTGCGATTTGGAAGAGTTTGGATTTATGAGCACTGCATACTAATGAAACGCAACATGAACATTTCTGTTTGAATCTGAATTACACAGAAATACCTAGCATCCGCAGACAGTTTGGTTATAATTAGCACATCAACTGACATGACAATTCATCTTTAATGGGAAACCTGTGGCCTTGTATGTCAGTTTTATTCATTTCTACATAAAAATGACTGTGCACTTCTGTTGTGTGCCTTTGTTAACAACCAGTTCAAAGAATGCAGAGAATTTTCACCCATTTTTCTTTTTGGCCATGGCTTTTGATCTATTATACGCTTCAGATAACAAAAGTTATTTTTTGTTATTTATCAGCTTGGATTAGTTGTTAGCGACTAGAAGACAAAACATTAGTCAGTTCCCTTAAAATTCCCAAGTTGAGAAACTCAGGTTTAATGGAACATTCCCATAACATAAAATCCAAACCCAATCAAATGCAATTTTTGATTTTTCCCACCCACAACAAACAAAAAATGCATGAAGTTTACTCAAAACAATAAAAATGATAGATAGATGGATAGATAGAGTAAATAAATAAAAGTTTATTTTTTATTTCACAGTGAAATAAAAAAAAAAAAATCTAATTTTATTTATTTACTTCTTGTCTCAATTAAGCTGTTTGACAATTACATTAATATATTTCACTAGACCAAAAAACAAATTAATTGTAAAAATATTAATTTATTTTTTATTTATTGTAACTTCGTGGAACATATGAACACACCTGTTACGTCAAATAACAATTTATTTATTATTATTATTTTAAAGATTTGATCTTATCTTTTCAAAATGCTAAGTATCTTCTAGATTCTGCCGGCGGTATTTAAACTTCACATACTTTCAACGTAAGTTAAAAGGACAAATTATGGTAATGTGTCTCGAGCTTAAACTGTAAGCCTAACAGCTCCTTTAAAGTGCAGCATAAAAGCCAACAAATGAGCTATTAGAAAACCATTTTTCACTTAGAAGGGTAAAACACAACATTTACCTGGCAAATCGTTAAATGAGCTATTAGAAAACCATTTTTCACTTAGAAGGGTAAAACACAACATTTACCTGGCAAATCGTTGGTGTTTTTTGTCTCCAGACTTGATGGCAGCATGAATAAGGAGCTGACTGAAAACGTCTCTCTGCAGATGAACAAATAAAGAGGTTGTTTAGTATGGAAACACTGCTTATCTTATACGTACTGTAGTGAAGCAGTGAAGCAGACCTGTGCGTCACTGCCCCCTATCTCTACGAAGCGGTCTTTGATGGGTTTGAGCAGCTCCACGGCCTGGCTGTAGTTTCCCTGGTCATACTCCAGCAGAGCCTGACACATGGGCAGCCCCACACGCTCAGCTATCTGGAGCTGATGGTTCTCAGCTGGGTCTCTGAAGGAGGAACGGTGTTAAAATGGACATTTCTGTCATCATTTATTCATCCTCATGTCATTCTGTGCACAACAAATAGGACTTTTTTTTTGGAGTTTGCCAGCCTCTGGTCACTATATGTTAACCACAGCATGGATGTGAATTGACTTTATTCAAAATATTTTATTCAAGAAAATTATATAATTTAGATCAAATATGCAGAAGCTTTATTCCTTATTTAGATTTTCAAATTATCCACAATAAGGTTGAAGACAAACCTAAACAAAAAGTAAAAAATAAATATAAATAGTAATAATATATTAGCATTATTATTATTTACATTTTAATTTTATACAATTTAGTAATTATATATAGGTTAAGGGGCCATTCACACAGAATGCGTTTTTGTGCTGCTTTTTCGTTGCTTTTCAATGTAAATATGTGCTAGATGGATCTCGCAATGGATCACAAAAACATGCATGGCACTGGAACGAAAAAGAAACGTAAGGTCTAGAGGTGTTTTTAAAAGTTTAAAAGAGCCACTGCAACAGCTGCAGGAACAACGGTCAAACACATCTGTCTACTGCGCGTTTACATAGAAAAATAATGGAAAATAGTGCGGTGGAATGGAAAAATGTGTTCTGTGTAAACAGCCCCTAATACGGTTTCATTCTGCTTTATAAAATTGTTTGAAATTAAAATTATTTTATTCTAGTGATATATTGAGCCACAGTTTTGTTTGTTGTATTTCTTCAGGTTTATCCATCTAACATTACTCTAATGTTGAGTAGAAATGGTGTCAACTTAAAGGAACACTCCACTTTTTTGGAAATGGGCTCATTTTACAACTCCCCTGGAGTTAAACAGTTCAGTTTTACCGTTTTTGAATCCATTCAGACGATCTCCGGGTCTGGCGCTAGCACTTTTAGCTTAGCTTAGCATAGATCATTGAATCGGATTAGACCATGATCAAAAATGACCAAAGAGTTTCAATATTTTTTCAATTTAAAGCTTGACTCTTCTGTAGTTACATCGTGTACTAAGACCGACGGGAAATAAAAAGTTGTGATTTTCTAGGCCGATATGGCTAGGAACTATACTCTCATTCTGGTGTAATAATCAAGGAACTTTGCTGCTGTACCGTGGGTGCAGCAGGCGCAATGATATCAAGCAGCACCTGAAAGTAGTCCCCAGCAAGGTAACTAGTTATGATATAGCTGGGGACTACTTTCAGGTGCTGCGTAATATCAGTATAGTTAACTATAGTTACTCTGCGTAATGGAGTATAGTTCCTAGCCATATCGGCCAAGAAAATCACAACTTTTAATTTTCCGTCAGTCTTAGTACACAATGTAACTACAGAAGAGTCAAGCTTTAAATAGGAAAATTATCTGAACTTTTTGGTCATTTTTGAGCGAGATGCTAATGGTCAAATCCGATTCAATGATCTATGCTAAGCTAAGCTAAAAGTGCTACCGCCAGACCCGGAGATCGTCTGAATGGATTCAAAAACGGTAAAACTCAACTATATGAGCCCATTTCCAAAAAAAGTGGAGTGTTCCTTTAATAGAAACAAAATATTTTCCTCTGCCTTTTATATTTTTTGTTTTTATATTTTAGGTGGACTGGTCTTTTTTTTTTTAATTGTTACCAAAAGCCTAAAGATAAAGAGTGGGAAACAAAAACATTGTAAACTTTGTGAAAACGCTTCCTTCTTTGAACAGATGCTGTGCTGAAAATACAGCTCCCAGAGGATTCTTCTCATCATGTTATCTTATAAAACACAGCATGCTGACAAGAAATGAATTTTTGTGCTCAGTGATGTTTTCGATACACTCCGTGTTCATTCTGTACAACCTTTACTGGACGTTTGTTTTGGCTGCTATGACAAATTGGAGTGAATATGCATGCAGCGCATCAGCCTTGAAAACACTAGTCTTCCCCAGAGCAGGGACATTTCTAAGAAATCTCACACAGAGCCTGAAGACACGCTACATTCAACAACAACCCGGCCTCCACAAACTCCCACCTGTGAGCAGAACCTGGCTGTAATGTAATCTCTTGAGTGGGTTATGTAATGTTTGCGGCTCACTTAGCTAGTTCCTGGAGACTCTCCAGCAGGCGCTGAGTGGTGGCGGTCTCCTTGCTACCCAGGGAAACCATGAGGAAGTGCAGGTCATTAAAAAGTAACGTGTGGTCTTCTGTATGTGGCTGGGTCACCTGCAGCAGCTCTCTGTAGCGGTCCTTCACGCTCACACCTGCAATGAACAACATTTTATACACACACAAACAGCTGCACCACTTTGGGTGCATTTCACCATGAAAACCTGCCTCTTATTCAACCATAATGCAACACGTCCAGTTTCACATCCCAGCTCATCAGTGTTTCTGAACCATGCCTACAGGCAGCTAAACCAGCCAGACAGAGAGGGACGCTTCACTGGCTGCTACCAGCTTCCCTCCAGCTGTCTCAAGGTGCAGTCACAATAGACTTCACACTCCATCCATTTTCATTCATACGCATGTGAATACAAGAGAGCAGAAAGTTCATGTTTGTGAACCAAAGTTCAAGTGAACTCTGTCCTGCGAATTAGCATAGTATAAAAACATTTGAGCTCTTTAGAGAACACACAAACTTAAAATCGGCAGGGTTTGGAATATCAGATGCTTTAGAATAGGCTACTTTATTAATAACACGATAGGTAATTGTATTTTTTTCTAGATAAACACATGACTACAGTACATACTGGTTAGTGCTTCTGTAAAACTGCTTAAAAATGTTTTGTGAAAAGCTTAATAAAAACTGACTATACTTTTCAGCAAAGACCTTAAACGCATCCTTGAAAACAGATCATGACATCCTGTACTTCAATTGTGCCCATAAATAGGCTAAAAAAAAAAAAAAAGAGCAGGAGCAGTTTTATGTAACATTAGCCATTTTTCAAACCAGATCACCCTAAGATCAAGAGCAGAAAGGTTGAACTCCCCTTTATCTTCTCTGTGGAATGTCACAAATCCCAAAGGATAAAATATCTTCAAGATGACCTCTGGAGCTTCACAGATTGCACTGTAAATGTCTCTCTATGCGACTACATGTTCCACAAGGACATGTGTCTTGCAAAGCATTTCCAAGGAACTTGACTGCAAAAATAATGTGCTTAATCAGTACTTTTGTATTGTCTAAACTTGAGATGCAAAATTGTCTAATATAAGAGTTTTTCATTTTTCAGAAAATACCATATATCACATTTTTTAAATCTTATTTTTTCTTTGTGTTTTAAGCATCAAGACATTTTTTAAAATATAAACTATATACAGATGAGTTATTTTATTACAAATTCAGGTGTCTGTTTCTGTTTAGCAATAGCCCGGCCCTGTTGTTTACAGTACAAGCAATGCCACCATTTAAACCCCAGCCATCTGCTGTTTTCACCAGTCTAGTTCTTTTCCCAAAATACACAAATTTTCAAGGTCCAGAAACGTGCCTAACAACATTCAAGTGCTTTTCACATCACATCATGGCTTTTCAACACAGCAGATTCACAAGTTATATTCCAGCGCAGACTTCAGACACAACCTGCCTTGATTAAACGGTCAAATGCAAATGTGTTCAGCATGCGCTGGCTGTTGATGGATTCCTACCACAAATAGATTTAACCGACACATTTCTCTGCTCCTGCTCAGAGACAGTGAGTTGTACTGTTTTCAATCTCTATTTTGAGACTGGATGATATCTCACCTTCCAGCTCTAGTCTGTAAAGCAGTGAACAAGAGTCAACGACGTCCAGCATGGCTCCAGACTTCACACAGCGCCGAGAAATCTGGAGAAAGGTTTCAAATGTCACATTAACAGAAACTTCAATTGCACATTCATCTTAATTTTCAAAAGATTACATTATATAATGAGTCTGACAGGGCATGGAACTAAGTCATATACTGAATAATTCAAATAAATAATTCTAACTAATTCCATATATATGGATGCCCCTTTATAATCAAATCGTTTCAGCTATATCCACTGCGAACAGGTGGATGCAATCAAGCATACAGAGTTATGTATGCCATCATTTTAAATATTATGGAGTGTATGTATTCTCTTATAGCATAGTTGGCAAAAACAGAAGTTCAAACTGGAATGATTTCATAGAAGAACTTGACTGGCGTGCACAAAACCCAGACCTGAACACCACTGGGATGATTTTAAACACAGAATGACAGCCAGGACCCCCTGTCCAATATCACTATCTAAAACCCTTGATGCATGTGTCTGAATGGAAGTAAATCTCCACATCTAAGACCCAACATACAAGAGAAAGCCTTCCTAGACGTGTGGAAGAAAATACAGCAGCAAAGGGAGGCCTAACTCCATATTAATATTACATTTTCAACAAGCACAGATCTGGTCTGGTGGTCACAAACTTCTGGCCATGTAAAATTACAATACATTACTTTAACTACTGGGATTTATATAATGTTTGTAATGTTAGCTACATTGAATGTACAGAGTGTTAGCTATATTTTTAACAACTTTCTAAATATAAAGTGCTCTTCTTAAGTGTGCTGTGACTTTACTTGACTGACTAAATGCACCTGCTGATATGAATGTAAAGATATTCATCTCACATCACATCAACCATCCCATTTAAGATAAAGATTTTACAAAATAAAGAATTATTAGTTATATAATTGCTTTAAGACTTTAGTATCACAGCTTTCAATATTCTACTTTCCATTTACTGATGGATGGTCTGTTGACAGTGTGCCCCTGCAGAATACATTCAAGAGAACGTAGTCTAAAGATTTTACCCCGACACCCATATGCTCCTGTCTACATCAGTTCAACTTTCACCAGCCTGCATCCGTCACATTGAGTATGGAACACATGACAGGATTCACACTTCTCCCCTGGTGTGACTAATTACATTCACTACATGCCTGCAAGATTTATCGTACACTTGAAAAAAAGTACTGTGGTGGTACTACGGGTGGTATCAGATGCCACTATCTTTGATATACACTGAATGCTGTGCCTTGGTATTGACACTTCAAAGAATACCATGCTACTACCATGATACACAGAAAAAACATTATATTGGATAGTACTGTGCCACTTCTTTGTTAGTAAATATAATATTATTGGCAAGAGCTCAGCAGTTCACTGACCTGCTCATCAAAAATCTTCAAAGCTTCTTCATAATTACCCTGTGGGGAAAAGAATTCACTAAATGAATGAATGAATAAATAAATAAACAAACATAATTAATGTGTGTGTGTGTGTGTGTGTGTGTAAAAAAAATGAAAATGGCATAAATACATACATAAATTCATATATTTGTAATATAAATATAAAAAAGAAGAAAAGAAAATTCACATTTTTCAACATGGATAAATGTTTTGAAAAATATGTTTTAAAGTAATAAAGTAAAAATTAATAATTTTGTTGCCTCCCATTAGAATTTTACCTTTTCAATGTGATATAGAGCCCAGTGCCAATAATTATGACATGCCAGCATGTCACACACCTTTAGGGAGATATTAGACATCATATGACCAAAATTATTACAGTCTTTTACACAATCACAGTGTGCTTCTACATGTTAATCTTTATATGTTCTGGATGGTATTTCTGACCATCCAGTCTTTCTCTGTAGAGGCCATGAACATCAGTCCCTTGTCCATCTCTGCCTTCATCTCATGGACATGAGCCACAGCGTGGACACTCCATCCGTCCTCAGGGTTCAGAGCCAGGGCCTGCAGGAACAATGAATTACAATAATGGTGCATTCAGTTAATAAGGAATCATGAAGATATTTTATAAAGCAGAAAATACGTTTATTAATTACTTTGAAATACAATTTTAATTATTTGTTTTTTGGTATAACATTTTAAGTAAAAAAAAAAAAAAGTATTCAAAATTATAAGAAATTAAATAGTTCTAATTTTCTGTGTGGGGGAATATAAAATATGCATTGACCAGAGCACTAGACTTTATTGGACTTGTGAAAATGAAATCTGATATTATTTTGTTTTTCAACAGTTTTGCAAGACAAGAACAGATCATTTACTGTGTCTACTGCATGAAAAAATATTAATATAATTTTTATGTTTATTTTAATGTTTTATAGCTTAATTAGTCATTTTTTACATTATAGTGCCATAACAAAGTAGTGAGCAATACTAATGAACATAAATTTAAAATGCAGTTAAACAAAACTACCTCTTTTGCCATTTTTTCAGCTTCATCATACAAATGAGTCTCAAGAAGCCCAAAGGAATACATCCCTTTAAGATAACTGGAAAAAAAAACAGAAAACTTCCAATGAAAACAACACACTGTATATACTATAAGACAATATATATTTTACAAGTAATTCATCACATGGTAAAATACATTTCAAGACAGCATTGTCTGGCTGGGCACCTGCCTGTAGAACGGCATATGCGGTTTCCAGTGGGGCAGAGCCCTGGCCACAGAGTCCCTCATCTCAGTCTGTTCACCCAGGTAGAAGAATCCATCATGGGCAAACTTCAGTGCCAGCATGTCTGTGGGGTGATCCACTAAAATACCCTCCCAAACCTCACAGGCCTTGTGCAGGGCTCTGAAACACACCATTTAATCTACTTCACCCATAACAATTCATATGACATTTACATATTTATACATGTTGATTTAGTAGCATTTATGATAATTATATAAATTAAAATATGATTATATATAAATGTAAATGTAAGTGTAATTTAATTGTTTTTATTTTTCCATTTACTTTTTTTAATGTAATTTTAGTACTTTATTTAATATTTTATTTCAATTACTTAATATGATTTTTAATAGTTTTAGTCTATGATAACACTATTAAAGTCAACATTATTCTGACGACAGCCTTTTTCAAATCTGACATTTTTTACCACCCAAAATGTAAAAAAAAAAATTAATTAGTCACCTCCGACCCCTCTTTTAAAAGTGCTCTTTTGACAAAATACTCTTGGTTTTAATAAAGCAAATTAATTAGTGCTGAGTACAGAAATGTTCAGTACGAAGGTTTCTTTATTCAACTATTTTAATTTTAAACTTTCATATGACAGTCACACTCTTTTCTTGCCCAAGGATACAAGTGAACATGAATCTTAAAAGAACCAATTCATAACTGCTTGTGGGCCGAAGGCAACTTTGCTTAAAATGAATAAAAAAAAAAAGACCTCCATTTACAACACTGCCAGCAAAATCGCCATAAAAATACAGAAAATCCTTTTATTGAGCGGGCGGATGTGAAACGTTCATAATGTCACCTGTTGAATGTTCTCATACACTCACCCTTTAGAGAAGAGCTCCACGGCTTTCACATGATTCCTCTCTCTAGACGTGAGCTCCTGAGTGCTGGCCAACTCCACGGTCCTCCTCACCGCGCTGGCCAATTTCTCATCCCGCAGGACTGAACTTCCTGTTCCCACCAACTCCAGCCCAGTAGAGATCACATGACCCATCACTGCAGCACAAAGCAGACACTAATGAGGACTTAGGCAAGCCTTGGCTGGCTTGCATCACCGTGAAAGAGTTTATCTTGCGATAATGACCAGCTGAATGCACATTATCACACGGCTTCTTACCAAATAAATACAAAAAAATGACATTATTGATTTTGAGATCAAATTACTAAATATGTGAGAAATCACTGTGTGGAGTGATATAGAAAATAACTATGTGATAGCAGTATACCACAATTGAAATCCAGAAGCCATTTAATATTTACAACGGCTTTTAACAGACTACAATGTTCAGTGTTGCAATCACATACCAAAGTCCGGGTCTGCAGCTTTGATGGTTGTAATACAGCCTTCTATTCCTCCCAGTGTCTCATTATTACGCCAGGTCACATACTGATCACCAGAGACAGTAGTATTCAGGTTAGTTATACAAATACACACAGTTATCAGTATCAGCATATGTATATGTACCTGAGACAGTATAGCATCGTATAGTTTACAGGCCTCATTACTGCTGGTGGACAGTGGCAGACCTTCTGATTTCCATGCCTGACAACACATGCACAACAGAAATGATACACTATATGAACTGTAATTGAAATTTGTTGGCCTAGTAAGATTGCTTGAATTAGTTTTGCAATATTTAATACAATATCTAATGCAATATACTGTGTAGCACAACATGCAAAACACATTAACTGTATTTCTTCTAAACAAGAAGTAAACTGATGTGTTGTGATACAGAAACTGCTGACAAAGCACAAACTGAAACCTATTCTCTTATTGTTATTTGTATTGTTTACAAAGTTTGTGTCTTCCACGGTTTAGTTGTTTAACAAAGTAAACTTAACTAAGTAAATGTCAAAGACAAGGTCAACAGGGTTCACGAATTACACATTGTAAACAAATTCCTACTTACCTTGCAGTCTCTGAAACTCAAAACGTTCATTCTCACAGGCAGAGGTTTCCTTCCTCGATGGCAGACACGCTCGTGAGCTTCAGCCTTTGAAGTCGGATCTTTCTGAGGAATCATTTGAACCGGTTCACAGCACCTCTCTGAATGATTCGTTCACGAATCGGACTGAATGGTGCAGGCGGTTCTAGATATAATTGAATCAAGAGCGGTCTCTTTCGAACACGTCCGACTCGCACTGTTAATATTTTGTGCAAATGAAAATTACTTTAAAGGTTCTAAATAGCAGTATGAACCGAAATATGGCTGCAATAAAATGAACCGGGACACACATTACACTCAATAAAACTTAATCGAAAAGGTGGTACTAGACAGTTTTAGAGCATAATATGCCAAGATGTCAGCAAACGTGAAAACAAGAATGCAGCGATTCGCTTTCTGAACCAGTACTTTGAATTGTTCAAAGGAACCGATTCGCGGAGGTGAATCGGACTTCCCACCGCCATTGTCTTCTTGCAGTGGCGCAGGGGTAATGTTTACACTGCGCCGACGTGAATATCGGAAGGAGGCTATTGTGCTGCATAAAGCAAAATAATTTTTACGCGTTCCCTACTTCCAAAAGTAAAGATTTGGTACAGTTTCCCTTGTATATGTATTTCATTGTGTTTTAAAGTCTGGAAAGATTTGCTTAATGGATTTTAAACTCCAGTAAAACAAAGCTGTAAATGAATAGTGGTAAAGTTCTAGGTAAAAGACCAACATTGAAATGCTAAATGGATAAATATATGTAAAATAAATAAAATTAACAATGCAATGATGCAAAGAAGACTAAATCATAATTCATAAATAAAATAGACGTTTGTTGTTGTTTTAAGAGAGACTTCAAAATTAATATGCAAACATTACAATCTTAATGGGTTATCTTTTGAAACCTAACCAACATTTGTTAATTTAAAAAAAAAAAAGTTGAGTAAATGTGAATAAAGCGTGCAAATGTCTGTAGAAAAAACAACCCTTTAGAGCACAGTACACTTCATTTGTAACAACTGCATTGTTTTATTGCCTCTGCACACATCCAATACCCTATATGCAAATTAGCAACATGAAGCATTTTGAAGAGCCAACAACATATTTTTAAAAATTAGGATTCATTTACTTTACATATAATACATTTTTCACACGTTAATAAATATGCCATAAAATCTGTCAAACATTTTACAGTCTAAATAACTGGTTGACCATGTGTACGTTTTCATTCACAGTTATCTGTCCTTACAAGGAAAACAAACAAAAAGAAAAAAAATCCCATCTATACAGCATAACGGTGACTAAAATGAAATGTACACTTAGGAAAAAGGCATGTTCATTTGCAATATGGATGTTTCGAGCATGACTACGAGCTCCAGCTGTTAATCAGCACTGGTGTCGGTCGACAGTGCTGGAACGTTTTCATGTGATATAAAACTTTACAAAGACAATTATAAATAACACTCTGCAAACATAAGAAAACTCGGTGGATGTGAAGAGCTGTTGCATGAGAAGTTAAAAAAGGCATGTTGCTGCTCCAAACCTGGAGAAAGTGGAAAGTACAACACCAAGTGTTTGGTGGCAGATAATTAAATGTGAAATTGGGCACCATCTCGCCATCTGATTTGATACTAAATAAAGTCAGAAAAGCTGTGGGTGCCTTAACTGTTCTTGAAACCACTGACTAACCAACAAAATGCATAATGCATTTGATTGTGTATCAATGCATATTTGGGTGTATATATATATATATTCTTATGAACTATCTGCACTGAGGAAGTTTATATACTAATATACACTACTGCTTTATGTAAACTATAGTAGAAGTATCAGATATTCATGGATTATAAATGATTGTAAACTCATTTTAGGATATATGTGTGGCAACGCCATTCGAGAAAAATGGAAACCAACATCAGTGAAGTACGTAACATCGAGAAAGTTGCGCTCCCTGCGTTCACCAATATCTCTAATATCAGGTGGCTACTGATAGATTTGAAAATTGTACAGTTGTTGATGCTACAAACACAACACGTGTCGGTCGCTGAGGGTGTCAATAGTCCATCGCATGCTTATCTGTGAACCACACTGACACTTATAGTGTTCAGTCTGCAGAAACAGGAGAGGAGTGCGAATGGAGAGAAAACAGCTGTACTTTTTCCAGTCAGTAGTCAAGGTAGAAAACGCATTATAGGAAATCAAGTCCAAACGTTTGACCAGACGTTTTCTGAAAAACAAGACTGGCTTTTTGTGGGATCATTAGTCTCAGACTTCCTCAACATCAGCAGGATTGATATGTCCCTTTTTCAAGGCCAAAAAAAAAAATCTGTAAATTTACGCGTTCTCCCATTCTGAATGAGAGAACGTCTTGCACAGAACCACTGCCTTGGCTCGCGAGGGACAAAACGCCCTGAGTCGTGCCAGGAGAACTCATAAACATCACCTTCGTGCTCATGAGTGGATTTGTAAACGTTGTTGAAGTGCCCAATAAATCGAAGGGGGAGACAGACCAATTCTTTCTGCAATTTTATACACTCCCTGCAGTGAAACTGGGAATCGCTGGCGGTCAGAAGCATTTCGCCATTGTTATGCTAAGCCCAGTTGAGGCTGAATCCCTTAGTGAGCATCACCGCCTCCAGGTCTTTATCCTCTTCTTTCTCCCTGAGTCTCTGCTCCTCCAGCAGGGCCACCAGAGAATCTCTTTGCTCGACTACCTCTAACATCTCATTCAGAATCTGTTTCTCCTCCGCAAGTTCCTCCTCGCTCTTCAGATGGTCTGCAGAGAGTGAAACATTGATTTCAAGAGAATGCGTATCACTTTTTTTGGTGTTACAATATGATCAAACCTATACTGGAATGCAAAGTACCATCTACTGCCATGCGCTCTCGCAGTTCCTGTTGCAGTCGACTCTGTCTGTCCTCCAACTCCAGCTCACGAGCACTGCAGAGAGGAAGGAGAGAAGAGAACAAATGACTGTTAAACTATTGCGTTTGTATGAGGTCTTGTGGAAAATCTTTGATGTTTAAAGATATTGGATTCCTTGATGCGACTCATGGACATCAAGGAACCATCTGCCATTAAAGCACCATAATGTTTGGTTTATGTTTGACAGTTCACACAAACATGAGAGTGTGGATGAGCAGATGCACTTTTAAGCCGCATGCTTTGAGAAGGACTAAAGCAAACGTTAAAAGCACTGTTGGATCTTCTGTTATTTGGTTGATCAGTTGTTTATTATGATTAAACATCTTGCACTGTAATTAAAATTGTCTAGTAATTATATATTTCTTGCACCATTATTAAAATTGTCTAATAATTTTATTGTGGTTGCTAAATGGCCAATTATAAAATTCTATACTATTATGTGTAAATAAATTCAAGTTTAAAATCATAAATTTAAATGGCATCACGTCTATAAATGATGAAAAATAGATATTCATTCTGCGATTTGCTAAAGATTACATTTTAAAGTCTTATTAAAGTGTATAAAAAAATTCTACATTTGGAAAAACTGAAATGTAAAAAATAGGGGAACCACGCATACACATTAACATCCAATACTGACCGACTAAACTCAGAGCTGATGACAAATGTGATACAGCCTATAACTGCAAAATTGTTAATATCTCTCTATGGAGAGCCCACAAACTGTTTTTCTTTTCTTGATGAAATTGTATTGATGTAATTTGGGTTTTGTTGATGGAACTGTCCTTTTGCCTGAACGTATGGGCCATTTGGTGCTCATCTTTGCAAACAAAGATACACGGTTGATTGCATCTGAGGCAGAGTCACTATGTAATTGCATCTCGTATCCACACAATGTAAACCGAATCAAATAAATGCATCTGGTATAATGTTTCAGCACCAGTTGTTGCCTACAGCGAATTTGCCTATTAGAAACCATCAGTTCTTGTTTAAAAAGACTAATCATTTGTTCCTTTTGTACAATGAATAAAAATATCAAGACTCCAGATAATACACCGGAGTTTGTTAATATTACATTTTGGGGAAGAAAAAAAAAAACTGAAAAAATTAAAAAAAATTAAGATTTACATTCACTTAACATGCAAATTCTTATTTTTTAACTTAAAGCCAAAACAACCCAATCCTAAAAACTTGACCAAAAACTTAGTTCGAACAGCAAATATTTCCTCCCATTTTTGGCTGTTGTTTTGAAGTGCAATGGAAATTGAGTTGATTATAATATATTTTTGGACAATGAGAAACATAAACAAGAATATTTAGCAGTAGTTTATTTTAAGTTCGTAATGTAGATAGACTAAAAAAATTAAGTCAAATTTAAAGGGCATTGAGAAATGAGAAATGGGCACTGAAGCTTAAATTGGATGTTTACTCACAATATCATCAGCTCCGATTCATAGCGCACCAAGGCATTCTTCTCCTGGACCAGCTTAAACCATTCCTGCATCAGCTTTGGATCGTCCTTTTTACCCATTCCTGTAAGAAGCACAATGGAGAAGCATGAGGAACCTGGCAGTTAACCACTCGCTGACACACAGACCTGACACAGACACCCACACAGCAAATGCCATGACAGCCAAGCCAGGATGTATTTGTCAGGGCAAGAGTAGGGTGGGAATGTGGAAGACCATGATGAGGTTGAGCCTGCCGGGTTCACAGAGGATGGCGTGGAGGTACAGCTTTGTTCTGATTGGACAGCATATCGTGATCAATGCTGATCAGACTGGACTTCTGAGGCATTTGGTCTTTTTCAAGGCAGTGGATATTGCTTCAGACTTTAAAACCTTTTTTTGCAGGTCGTTTTTTAATTTGAACGTTTACGTTTATTAATTATGAAAGCTACCCAATAATCCAAGGGAATGTCACAAGTATATGTCGAAAAGTGTGAACATCTGAACTTGGTTTTACCTTTGTGGGTCCATTTTAGCTTGCTCCAAGGAGGTTTCCTCCAAAAAGTATGTATGTATACCAACTGTATACCATTTTAGCCCAATGCTATGGCAATAATTATGGCATATCATAAAGAAATGTTCCAGTTTCATTACAAGTTCAGCACTACTGACAGCAAGAGTGGCAAAGTGTTGATTACCACAAGAAATAAGTTTGACTCTTCTCTCAGAAAGCATTGTATCTTTGCTAAAGGACTTATGCTAGTTATTTCTTACAAATAATATATAAATATAAATAAGTATAAATAACATGTGACAGTTCAAAAGTTTGTTGTTGTTGTTTAAAAAGAAAATAATTTCTATTTCAAATAAATGCAATTTTTGAATTTATTTAAAAAAATCTGAATTGTTTTTTTTTTAAATAAAATAAAATACATAAAATGTATATGATTATTATAAAAACAACTCTACTTTTTGTGTGTATATATATATATATATATATATATATATATATATATATATAATTATACAAATAATTATATAAAATATAACTGTAAATATATGCTAAAGAACTTTATATACACATACACATACATATACATATACATATATATATATAAAGTGTGCATGTGTGAATAACAATCATATTTTTTAAAATTATGAATTTTTTTTAATTAATGTTTTTTCTCTAGATAAAAAGTCTTGTATCATCATTTTGGATACATTCTACACAGAAATGGCTCTGGCTTTTTAACAGCTTTAAAATGGCTTGGAACTAATGTTAATTACCACAATTTTATTATATATTCTCTTCATTAGTGTTCTTTATCACCTTAATTATATGTTGTCTGCACTATGTTTGTACTTTCTGTACTGGAAGCTCGTAACACCAAGACAAATTCCTTGTGTGTGCAAACACACTTGGCAATAAAGCTCTTTCTGATTCTGATTCTTGCTTGTTATAAAAACAAACAGGACTAGTCAGAATAACTTTCTGTGGTAATCAACATTATGCAGCAAAAGCTTGCAGATAAAACTTGCATTGAACCTGGAACATTCCTTTAAAAAGTGCCATGGGTTGAGCTCATGACTCAATATTCTTTACCTGCAGTGCAGTTAGACGTTCCTCTAATGTTTGCATGAGGTAAAAAGCCTCATGGCATGTGCTGAAGTCCATGATCAATGCAGAATACTGTCAACCGGCTGAATGTGGGAACAATTGTACATGTCAGCCCATGCTAGTACAGTCCCAGACGTCTATGAAAACCCCATCTCCCATCCTTACACGCACATACATGAACACACGAGTGAAGCCAAGCGCTGAGATGAGCCGTCACACGGCAAACTTGGATGGAGCATGACGTACTTAGCTGACGGAGAGGCGGCTCTTGCAACACAAAAGGGAAAAAGACAGTACACACATAAATCGAACGGCTGTGCTCGCGGTTGCTGGCCTTGACTGTTTTAAACACACAGAGGCAAAGTAGAGGTCCTCAGACATAAAACAGTGAGAGACAGACACAACAGAGGACATGGAGGCTAAACTTATCCAGTGTGACGCACTGCGAGTGGCCTCCCCCACACTCAGCCCCATGCTTTTCCCCAAGAGGAACAGAGAAAGAAGAACCACAGTTAGAACACTCGTAGAACAGCCACGCTAACGTCGTGCCAAAAGGGCAGTGTTACACACACCAGATTACAAACTGACAAAAACACAATGTTGCCAAACTTTTGTATTTTGTGCTACTGCATTTAAAGTCAACATGAAATGTCATACGCTAGCATTTTACTTCAATACTGTTATATTTCAACCCGAAATTTATTGAGAAAACTTAATTCATTAAATCGTACAACTCATAGTACATATCAAATATATTAAGTATGAAATAAATCAGTAACCTGATATAGAGTATAGTAATAGTAATTATTTTATTTCATTTCATTTCATTATGCATTATATTATAATGCATAATAAAATTGTGTGACGTGTGTATACACACACACACACACACACACACATTATTATTATTATTAAATTAAACAGGAATAAAATAAAACTATTTAAAGAAAACATTTTAATAAAATTAAAGCATTGCTGGAAGGTCTTTTAAAAATGCATTACTTACAAATGTAGCCAAAACAACAGCTTGGTAAATAATTTGTGCAACATTATTTTCCCCCAACATATTGGCCATGATTGTTTTATCAGAAAAGGAAAGATAAAGTTATTATTCAATAACATTTGCATTAAGTCCAAGAGTCTGAAATAAAAATAAATAAATAAAATAAACATTTGATTTCATGTTGACTTTAGATTTGAATGTAATGGTATGACAAAGACATAAAAAGGACTAGCAAGTTTGGAGACCTCACTTTCCTATTGTGTTCCTCTTACACATGCTATCCTTCATAAATCATCAGTGTTATGGAAACATATGAACACAGTGAATATAGTCTATGATACAGCTCTGTAAAGGAGCTGTGAGGTTGGGACAGGTAAAACGCTGACAGTTTTAGAATTCGGTAAGAGCAAACGACAATCATGCTGTTATTTAAATTCACACTTACAATCAATTTCCCCCCAAAAAACACAGTCTGTCATTGTATCAGGTCTGCTCTAATGTACTAATTGAAAACGCAATTCATGCTATGCGTATCCTCTTTAGGAAGTCTAAAGTAAAGTGTACAGAAAATAAAAATAGAACTTTGATCAATATGTGCCTAACTTATGCTGCAACTACTGAGGGCTGGGTGATATACCAAACATTTGCCACATATTCCATTTTTTGTTGCTGATATAGAATTTTAATAGCATAAAATGTGGGCAAATTTGATTAACTCGCCTTAATCAATTCTTTCAAATTTCCTGACTCAAATACTGATTTAACCGTTTATTTAGGTCAATTGTTCACGAAAATCCTTGCATGGTACATAAACAAGTTTTAAAATGTAATACATTTAAAAAGTCTGATCTGTTTATTACAATGAATTGTCTTTGTGCATATAAATAAAATGAAAATGTTGCTTCTTGCTTAAAACATCTTGAATCTACTACATAAAATATGCTATTAAACTTATTGTTGAAGCATTTTGGATTTGTGCTCCTACATTTTATTGGAACACTTTGTTTCAAAACTATCATTAAAACCGAAAGTAAACATAATGCCACGACCATTTGCAAACAAGCATTTAGGCAAAAATTAAGAAATTATGGATTTTTTTTTCTTTATATATAAATAATTCTAATTAGTAATAATAACACCACTAAATAATTTGATTTGTGATACAAAATCAAATAAAATTCTGAAATATAATAAACGATTACATAAACTATTTTTATATATTAAAATACACTTTAAAAATTAATCATAAAATATCAGTCTTATAACATTGTACAGCAAATGCATTAATTTAGATATGGAATCGAATACTGGCAAAAGGCCTGGAAAATATCGTCCAGCCCTACTGCTGCTACAAATTTGCCTTTGTACATCAGAAGCACTGACGCAATCTGCTGGGGGAAATCCACTAAGCCTGGACACACATGGGCAGGGGAGAGGAGTAGACTTTGTAGTTGAAGGGCAAAAGCAATACTCCACAGGTCCAGTGGATTGTCAAAGTGACGCCGCTGGCCATGTTGTTATGGTAACATAGCTGGCCGGCGGCAAACATGACGGGGTTTACGTTACCTTCAGGGGCACAGCAGGGGCAGAGGTACAGGGCTCTTCGGCGAGGGGTTCCAACATAGGGCTCAACTTCCACAACACAGGAAAGGAATGTGAGAGAGAGAGATAGCAGAGAGAGAGAGAGCAGAGTGGTGGAGGTGACCAGAAGGGTGAAATCAAGAAAGAGGAGAGAAAGAAAGATGTGGAAGAAAAAAAAAAGTGAGGAGCGAAATCAAAAAGAGAAAGAACTCTAGGGAGAAACTGAAAGCAGCAGTGTGATGCGACATATTGGGAGGAAATGGCACGGGACAGAGCACAAACATGAATGAACTGAGGAAGAGAGGTGAAATCACGCTACTCTTTGAACTTTTCCTTCTGTGCACTACAGAGGGCAAATAAGTGGCGACTTGAGAGCAAACCTAATGTCTGCACAGGCTACATCAAAGTAGTACAGTATGCAGCTGTAGCTCTCCTGAAAGTGGGGTCTAGAAAATTTGGATTTTAAGAGCTAAGGTTGAATTATTATATCATCTTTGGGGATGTTCCTGGATTTCTCAATCCTCTCTCTACGTCTGATGTAGAAATCAGCAATCTATATGGCGGCATCAAACCTCTAGACAAAAAAATGAACATCAGAAGAATGATTGGCACCAGAGTAAAGGATTTCACCAGTGGAGAAAATTAAAAGGCAGATCCTTGTACAATTCTTTGTGCTCTGCAAAGCTGGGAAGACAGAATGGTCTTTAAAATGCTGAACCAATTGGATGAGATGTCGAATAATTCACAACAAGTGTCTATCGCAGAGGAGTGTGTCAACGCAACCCTCGAAAGCTCGACCTTGTCTGCATTCAGAAGCGGCTGAAACTAATCAGCACTTACACAACCGTGAAGGCTGAGGACATATTTAGTTTCTTATTCTACATAAGTGACCCCTATTTTGACCTCATCAACACATCTATCTAAACATTAAGAGGGGCATTTCATTGAAAGGATCTGTGTCAATCTAACGTGCACTGAATACTCGTCTTAAACCACATCATCTCATATCGCTGGCTCATCCTCTGCAATTATGGGAAGGATCAGGGAACTAATTATCCATGAAAAGCAACAAGCTCACATTCTTATGCAGACATGCATGGAAACGACCCACGGGAAACAGGCCATAAACAAACGCACACTGATGCAAAGTTACACAGAAATCAACAAAAGCTTTCTGAAGTTTTTTTTTTTTTTTAAATTGGCTACAAAAATGGGGACAATTATATTGTTTTGGATAAGACAACCAAGGTTTCCTGCCAAGAGATGGCTTAGGCCTCAGAACGCTGACAGTAATTATGCAAAGTGTTTTTGTGCTCGGATTACAAGAAATCCTCCAACTGTTAACAGGTCCGCCACCAACTAGGTTGTGATGAAAAAAAAACAACTCACTTTTACAGGAAAATCAATCTAAGCGAACAGCTCACATATTAGCCACTTAATCTCTGTGCAACTGTTACAAAAATGAAAGAAAATGTAGACACAAGAAGCAATTATGGGGTCGCAGCATTAAAACGCCAAACAGAAGTCATACGAACTTTGGTGAATTTAGCTTGCTTTTGGATTTCAAATGTTTTTTCCATCAACGTCTTGAGACAATTTACCAGAACATTTATAAAATGTGAATATGTTGTACTTACCTGGGTTTCCTAATTAAACAATACTCTTTCTTAGATTTTGTAAAGACTAAAACCAAACCTTGTTACCTTTCAATAGCTTTTTGGCATGCTGTGTTTAAGAAACATCTTGTTGCATTGAAAAAGATTCATAAGATGATTTTAACAATGCCTCAATGTCCTTTAAAAACAATGGGTAACTTATACACCATCACAAACAGCGCTCCACGCTATCTCCTGTCTGCGTGGGTGATCTCGGCATGGCTTGCCTGGAACTTCACAGTGTGATCATCGAAACGCCACAGGACAATACACTCATTCAAACAAGCACTCAACAGATCCACAGTGTGAGATATAAGGTTAGGGAACACAGTGAAGACGAACCACACGAATGATGCACTGAACACTGGGATCTCTCAGAGCAACTGAGCAGGTATGGGAGGAAAATATGAAAGCTAATGCGCTGACGGGTAAAGCAGACAGCCATAGGCATCTACAAAAGGCTAGAGGGGAGGGGCTTAATCAGGATTGCAAGCTAGCTTACATTTATTTGATTGTTTAAGCATTTTGGATTTCAGATGCTGCTACATATTAATAGCACATTTTAGTTTGCAAAGTAAGATCAAAATTGAAAGCAAATATAATGCCAGGGCCATTTGCAAGCAGGCAAAAACTGTTACGAAATAATATATTGTTGCTTTGATTCTAATAATTGTCACTTAAAAATAAACTAAAATACATTAAATTGTTGTATAATTTATATAATCGTTTATTAGAAATAATAATATAGCCTATAAAAATAATACAATCATTAAAAGTGAAAAACGTGTATGAAAAAATATAAATAATAACTAATAATAATTAGTTCTTGAAATATAAATATACAATAAATCAGAAATAAAATCTAAAATATTATTTAAAATACAACATTTCGTAAAATTGACAGTGAATTAACATTAAGCAGGATAAAATGAGAGTATTTAGGCAGAGGGAAGTCTCAGTAAGTACAGGGGGAAAAGAGAGGGCGTCAGATGTTAGTCCATTTCAAGCAACAGATTTGAAATACATACCGCCCAGATGCAAATCCAGGATCTCACTGTAATTAGACTCTCCCCAATAGTCTATAATAAGGATATATTAGAAACATGTTACTGCACACACAGGCACAGCCAGTAGCTTCACGTCATGCATATGTTGCACACAACACACACGCTCACACAGTAAGGTATGCCGAATACACTCATCATACTTGTTATTTGGCATGTAAACACAGAGTTAATTGCATTTATATTGCATGTCCTGTAATGGTAGATGAGCGCATAGATTTGTTGCACTGCTGTGTTCTGCCACAAGGGACACAACAGACTCTGGAGTGTGAGTATGTTTGTAAATCTAAAACCCTTGTTTTTAACACCTATCTAGAACTCTTTTTATTTTAGCATTTTAACCCTAAATACTACAAATAATCTGTACGGCCTGTGTACATGTGTTATGCTATGAAACAAAACATGAAAATAGCATTTAGAATATGACTTGGGATGCTTTAGGATTCAAATCCAAATAAACAGCCAATAATACTGTAAAATTTATAGTGGCTCACATCCAGTGAGGCAGCATACAAATCTATGTTTGGCGTGATCGGATTGACGGGGCATGCAGTTGAGACACACGTGAGGAGAGACCAGGAGAGACGATGTTGGCATGAGAATGGCACGATACGCTGAGACGACTACAACAACTACTAGAGTTATCACCATGGATACCTGAGCGCCTCTTACGCTGTTTTGGACTAACATTAGAACCTTTATACAACCCTTAGAGAGAGTAAAGGATAAAAAAGAGATTAAGAAACACTAGATATAAAAGATGGGATAGAGGGGAGAGAGGAGGCAATAATTCAGAATTTTTCTTCTACTGCCTATAATTACCCTACTGTCTGGAAATCACAAATCAACTTCAGACATTTTCATTTGTTACAGCTACAGCTGCTTGATTTTGTTAATATTACGTGTTCACATTTTGCAACAGGAAACCATTTTCTTTGAATCCAATAATGAAATAGATTCTAGTAATTCTCTCAGCTGTTACTTCAGTACCCAGGAAAATCCAAATTTTTGATAGCTTGTCATATGCAATTTAATGTAGAAAACAGAAAATGTAAGAACAGCTGTCAAAACATTAAAGTTTGCAATACCTTTATTTGATTTATTAGAAGCATTATATACTGCAATTTTTGCAATATTTTCTGCACTATTTGAAAAAAAATCTAATATGTATATA
This sequence comes from Barbus barbus, assembly GCF_936440315.1. Lineage (NCBI taxonomy): Eukaryota > Metazoa > Chordata > Actinopteri > Cypriniformes > Cyprinidae > Barbus > Barbus barbus. Next base: position 24,866,772 of record NC_136751.1, read on the forward strand.
TACACATTTACATTTTCAAATAAAGACTTTAAGACTTAAAAATACTCTTAAAGACTCTTCTAGTGAATAGGGATTTAAAAATTATACAGAGATTGCAGGGGCAGATCAAATTGTATGTCAGATATATATGTATGTGCAGCCCAACTGGAGAGCTCAAAAAGCAATTCTGGCATATGAATTATTAAGAGCTGCGCATAACTAAAAAAAAGGATATTCACTACCAAAATGTCTCATGACTTTTCATGACTTTCAAGGTTTTACTAATTATCACTTCCTATTCCAGGCCTGGAAATCACAATTACATTTCCAGGGAATTCTGAATGTAATTCTAATGTTATGTCAGTGTGGAACCCGACAGTGTGTTATAAATTTAGTAATGAGATAAAAGCTTCTAGCAAGATTCATGTAAAAAAAAAAGGCATACTTTACTATGAATCAGAATACTAACTAACCCAAGTTAACGAAATGGCTTTTAATCACGTGGAAAATTTTACATTTACATTTTACATCCTTTTAAGTTTGCACTGTAGTTTGAAGCTAGAATCTAGAAAAAACAGCAAGCAGCTTTGTCCTAAAGGTCAAAGTATAACTACATAGAAAAGCATGAGTTATGAAGATCTGCTTCGAGGCTTTAACCCTTCAGCAGCGCATCTGAGGAATAAAGTGAGACAGAAAGAGAGAAATACCTGCTTCCCCTCGCAATGCCTTTTCCACGGCGACACCTCGCTCCTCTAACTGCCTCTGTTTCTCTTCCACCTGCTCCAGCTGCCTCTGAATGATCTGAGGAATCAAAAAGCAGCTTCTAGTAATTTTTTTAATTTCACACTCTATTCTTCTGCACGGTGATGGCTGAAATTCAACTTTCTGACAACCTCATGCGAAAAAGCCATTAGTATGCTTTCACCTGGGCTCTGTGGAGTCTCTTGAGCTCCTCTTGCTTGGCCTGCCTCCGTGCAGCTTTCTGTACTCTTCTTGTCAACTTGGCATTGAGTTCCTCCTCTGTGTATGTTTTCTGCAATAGGAAATTAAAAATCAGATCCAGTGCTCCAGTAAGCTGTGTCCAGGTCAGTTGTAGATGAATCCTTGTCTGGCATCACATGGATGTCTACTGCAGGGGTTTGTGTAATAGAAGACTACAGCAGAGTCTAAAACAAAGCCTAAAGTCAAAGCTAGGTAACTACTACAACACACTGAAGTACTTCTGACTTACAATTCTAAACTATATGACAGTACAAGTAACGTTTTATCACAATAATGGTACTGTGTGTGTTTTTGCTGGAAATGCAACAAATAATTAAACACTTAGGTTCTTCAGTATATTAAGTACTCCATTCTCAATTAAAAATAAAGTAAAACTTTAAAAATTTACTACAACTGAAATTTGCACAAAAAGAGACTCAAAAACAGAGATAGATAGATGGATAGATAGAGTTGTCTGTGTATTTCATTGATAATACCACAATAGCACATCCAATAAATATAGAATTATAGAAGTATAGAAAAGAGTATGCAGGTAAACAGCCAGAAAGCCTTTTGAGAATGTCATGTGATACAGTTACATCCTCCAGCAGAAAGGGGGCGCTTTAGCCTTCACCATGCTGCAGAAAACGGTTAGTAATACAATAAAGCAAACATATTGGGACCAACAATAAGGGGTTAGGAGTGACGGCTTGATATGACATGCGTAAAACGGGTAGACCAATGGGAATGAATGAACACACTACCTTTGTGGCATACGATCTCTTGAACGCCAATGCATGAGGTACATAAACAGACTTAGAAAAATAAATTAAAAAAGAAAACATATATTATGCGATTAGATGGGTTAATGTACAATTAAACAAAACCACGATTCTACGGCAACACACAGACACAAGACTTAACATGTGAGGACGCTGGGATGAGTGCAAAAGTACAAATTAATTTGACCGTGTTTTTGTGCAACACATTAATAATCAGGGTCAAAAATTAACATCCGCCAACCAAAATTCTTCTCATGTGGCAACACAGACAGTACATGAAATATTCATCACCAACAAAACTAGAAAGAAAAGGTAAAAAAATAAAAAAAAACCTATGGCCAAAAATTTTCACCTACCATTTGCAAGTGTGGCAAAAAGTTAATTTTGGACCTTTTGGACTAAAGGGTTACTCTAAAAGACTTGATAGAGGGTAAGAGTACATGCTAAAACATTACTGCATCAGTGACTAAACCAAAGGCAAATTTTCATTGAAAAATCAACAACGCTAAATTAAAATAGTCTAAAAAATTATAATCTGGACAAACAGAACTCACAAAACTACCCGTCACATCCACAGCTTCATATCCACAACTATGCTAGTTATGAAAGCCAGATGAACACTGCAAATGCACACTAAAAGTGCCTACTAGAACTTTTTTTTTTTTAGTTCTATGAATTCTGGTGGACAATGATTTTTTTGTTCTACAATTTTAGCCTCTGTCTCTCTCTATTCACCTTCAAACAAACACAGCAAGGCTAAAGATACTTAAATTCTTACAGGTTATGAATGAAACAGAATGCTGTAAAATATTTTTTAATACATGTTAAAGGGATATTTCACCCAAAAATGAAAATTCTGTCATCATTTACACACCCTCAAGTAGTTCCAAACCCGTATGAATGTCTTTGTTCTGCTGAACACAAAGGAAGATATTCTGAAGAAAGTTTGTAACCAGGCTGTTTTGGGGCTCCATTGACTTCCATAGTAGGAAAAAAAAAAATACTATGGAAGTCAATGGTGCCCCAGAACTGCTCTGTTTCCCACATTCTTCAGAATATCTTCCTTTGTGTTCAGCAGAACAAAGACATTCATACAGGTTTGGAATTACGTGAGGGTGAGTAAATGACAGTATTTTCATTTTTGGGTGAAATATCCCTTTAACATGGTTTTACTGGTTTGTTGGCATAGTGTTGCATTCATGTTCAGTCTGAAACCCAGTAGCTTCTAGCTGCTGTGCAATACATCACAAATACCTCTTCCTCTTTTACTTTCTCCTGTTCCACATCCTTCATTTTCACAATCTTTTCTTTGACTCTTCTTTCATTCTCCCTCTCTTTTGACCTTTCCTTGCCCTTTTCTGTTACTTTTTTTCCTTTTTCCTTTTCTTTGGATTTCTCCTCTTTAATTGCCTCTTTTTTCAAATCTGATACCAAGTCAAACAGGTCCACATGGCGCTGAGAAGAGTAAAAGATTTCATTAAAATTTGAGACCGCAGGAAAAAAAATACATACATGTGACCATGGACCCCAAAACCAAACCATTTATACATCATCTGAAAGCTGAATAAATAAGCTTTCCATTGATGTATGGTTTATTCAGATAGGACAATATGTGGCCAAGATACAACTATTTGAAAATCTAGAAACTGCAAAAAAAAAAATCTAAATATTGAGAAAATCACCTTTAAAGTTGTCCAAATTAAGTTCTTAGCAACGCATATTACTAATCAAAAATTAAGTTTTTATATATTTACAGTAGGAAATTTACTAAATATCTTCATGGAACGTGATTTTTACTTAATGTCCTAATGATTTTTGGCATAAAAGAAAAATAAATCATTTTGACGCATGCAATGCATTTTGGGCTATTGCTACAAAATATACCCCAGCGACTTAAGACTGGTTTTGTGGTCCAGGGTCACATATTTGACTCGAATTAAAAAAAAGAAGCTATTTAAACATTATATACTTACATCACCCTTGGACTTCTGAGAGGATCTTTCCAGAACATCGTCACAGGAGAGATCAGAGTCCTCAGAAAAGCTGAGATTTCTCCTCAGACGTAAATCTACATCAGTAAATTAGAGAGAACTTCACAAATTAGAGAGAAAAAAAAAAAATCACAAGTTAAACTAAACTTATTAAAATTCAGCAAAATTTGAACATAACCCATGAGGGTCTGAAGTGAGCCATTTCACTGGTCAGTATTTTCACAGGCACGCTGTAGGCATGAAGGCTGCTCCAAAAGGTAGGCAATTTAAAGATGCCTCTTAAGATACCTTGTACTGACTAATTTCTAAAGTAGCATCACAAATATACTTTTTGTGAAAAAAGGGAAACCCAGAATGCACTGTGACAATTAAAGGAAACAAACAAATCCTAATTTTTGAATGAGGCAAGATGTTTCAAATTATTCAAATCAACACATGAAGTACTAATAATCCTAGCTTAATGTATATATTTGCACATTAAAGTATATTTTACACAGTATTTTGTGCAATGTACTTCCATGCTTATTAAAGGTTTCACAGTATTATCTCAGCAATATGCTAAGAGTAGACTCCAATGAAATCATTTGAGAGGTGAATCCAACCACGCGGAGCCTTCCAAAATGGTCACTAATGAGGTTAAATGAAGGTTATGATGTTGTCTTGAAAAGGAGCTGGCTATTTAGGATTCATACTAGAATTGGGAACAGAGCTATCATAGAAAAGGATGAATTCTGACAAAGGGGGAGCTGTTCAAATAAATTATTTTTAGCTGACCTGAGGACCTGTCCAGTGGTGATTCTTTCTTCTTCCCCGAGTCTGCAGTTGTAGAGCTTGAAGGTGTGCTTGGGCATGACTTGTCGTCTTTCTTCTTTTTGTCCTTTTTGTAGCCAGAGAACACCGCCTTCCACAGGGACTTGTGTTTGGGTGGAGTCTCTTCTGTGCCAGAGAGCCTTTCATTTTTGGCTTTCTTTTCTTTTTTGTTCTTACGTGGAGAAAACAGTGAGCTGCGCTTCTTGCTTTTGCCCCCCGTTGAGCTTTCTGACGATGTGACAGAACTGTCCAAGTTCTTACTGGTCGGTGTGGTGGAGACACGGTCATGTAGTGTGTCTGTCTGCTTTTTGGACTCCAAAGCCTTCACTGCAGAGTCCTTGAGTGTGTTTGACTGCTTTGTGTTTTTCCCTGTTGTCTCAGGAACATTCCAGGCTACTTTTGCCACAGCACCCTTGGCAGCATCTGATTCTTTCATCTTATTAAGCTGCTTGGCCATGGCGTCCTTCAGAGCTTGGCTCTTCACAGACTTTTCCCGTGCCCGCATTCGCTCTTCTGCGATCTCCTTGGCTTCGGGAGAAAAATGTTGGGCACCCTTTGCTGTCCGGGAAACTCCACCAGGTATGTTGGGCTTGCCATTTTCCATTGCCAGGGCCAAGTGCAAAGGCGGTTTCTCCCGGTTGACCTTGCTGGTCGGCGGGGTGTAAAATATTTCCAGACCACTTGTGTCCGGAGTGCGGTCATCGTACGTGTCTTCAACGTCGTCAGCAAATGGTATCTCATCTACACACTCCACAAAAGACTTTCTCACTTCTTCACGCCGTGGTTTATTTGGTTCCTTTACCCTCATAACAACAGGTGGGTTCGTTCTAGGGTCTGGAACTGGAGCCGTAACTGGTTTTGGTTGAGGACTAACTGGAGTCTTAGGTTTAGGGGGTGTAGTCTCAGGTTTAGGTTCCTCTGTGGCTTCAAGGAGGTTGTCCCAGGACACCTGAGGCCTTTTGCTTTGGACCGAAGCTGGCTCCTCATTAGGTGGAGGTGGTGGGGGACTGGAAGGAGGGGTTAGCATGGTCGAATCAGAGTTGTTGTAGCTGTCACTAGTTGCTGTCTGACTGGTAGTCACGCTTCCATTAAGACCCAACCCTGAACTGCTGCTCAAGTCTTTCTTCTCAGAAGCATTACTCTTAGGTTCCACCGGAGATATAACCTGACCCTCCAAGGTAATGTTAATCCTGCGTATGATAGAACGGCCTGTGAAAGTGGGCTTCTGCTCGTCAGAAAAGTCCTCTGGGGTGTAAGACTTTAGAGATGATGATTCAGGTGTTGGAGTTTTCACAATGCTCTTCTCCACTGTCGTTCTGCTTCGATCCAGTGGAGTGAGTCCTAAACTCTTTCTGATCTCTGCGCTCTTCAACCAGAACTCCTCAATGAGGTCCGTTTTCTTGACGGGGGTTTCCTCAGGCACCAAATCTTTCAAGGGTTCATTGGTTCTCTTCTCAGAAGCAGGTTTAGCCAAAGGAGTGGAAGTGACTGCTGGGACTGGTTGAGTCCTGACAGGGGAGCTTGTGGAGAGGGGTGAGGGTGGCTCGTGGCAGGGTTGTGATTGGGTACATATTGGAGATAAAGGATTACCTGTTGGTGAGCAGGCACAAGGCTCGGGCTGGACAGGAGATTTGGGAGTTGCTGTCTCTGGTTGTGGAACAGGTTGGGAACAGATGGGTGATAGCGCAACAATCTGAGCAACAGGTGATTGGGGACTTTTAGCATCAGGGGAAACGTTTGGTTTGACATTATCCGGTAGATAGGGCTCAGGGAAAAAATGTGCACCAGGAGATTTAACTAGAACTACAGGAGAAACTTCTTTCACCTGTACAAAGAGAAAACGAATGGTAGAATTTTATAGTATGCAGAGGCTTTTGTCATATTAAATACCAAGCAAAAAAGTAAGGTCTAAGACATTTTGATCCCACAACCCCGTATTACCTCTTCAATGGGTAAAGCAGGTTTTTGGATTTGAGACAGCACAACATCCACAATCAATTCCCTTGGATTTGCAGATGTTTTCTCTGCAAGGAAAAATTAAATTGGCTCAAATATTGATGGACATCGAAAATCCCCTTGTGTTGAGATTTTAATCAAAGCCTGCATAATTATGAAGCAAGACATTGATGTAATGTGTTCAGAGACACAAGTTATGCAAGTGCATGAACATTTGCAATCATCAGTCTCAAACAGAAATGGAAAAGGCATGAATTTATATGATTATGATTAGGTTATGATTACCAGTGTTAGAAACATGTCCCTGGCTCTCTGCTTTGCCATTATCCACTGGAAGCGTCAAAACGTCATCTATGCAATGTGAACGAGCTTCAGCCTCTGCATCTGAGGGAATGTCCTCTGTGACATTAAACAAATTAAAACAGTGTGAAAGCCTGTTTAAAATACATGGAAATACATCTTTTAAAAGCAACCATTTTGCCTGTATTAATTTCTGTAGACAATGTATTATTAAAAAAAGCACCAGTCTGTGTCAACCCTATTTAGCCTTTTTAAGTAATTTAAAAATAACTGCAAAAATGGAAAGCTTTTTGTAAACATAATCCTTTTAAGGAGAACTGAAAGTAACTAACTTCCATAAAACCCATTTATCTAATATTTGTCAGTAGGGGATGATCTTTAAATGTCAAGTCTGTTAACCTAATTTTATTTAGGAAAGTAATTCAATTCTAGAAGTTAACTACATAACAAATGGACTTGACAAACCTTGATCCATTTCAGTGCCCGGCTCAAAATCAGGACTGCTTGCTTCTGCTTCTGGGTCATCATCCTCGTCACAGGGCTCTGGGTCACAGGAGAAGAAAAATAAGCTGAATATGTTGGGCTAAAGTCTAAAAGAAAAGGTAAAAACTGTACTCATGACTATTAGAAGACCTTCCATGTGCAGAAGGTGTTAGCAACAAAAAAAATCAAAATAATGAATAATGTGAGCAAAAAAAAAAAAAAAAAAGATCAAGCACAGATGTATTAATCATGTAGCTAATAAATGATGGTCTTGAGGGAACATTAAAGTAAACATACAATGAGTGCACATGACAAAATGTAGAAATAAACAAATTGTATTAGTAGTTAAACACATGCAAGTATCCATTTTCATACAGGTCAAATGGATTGGGCTCAAAATCAGCAGTTGTTGAGAAGGAGTGAGTAAAGATTTGTGAATGAAATGCATTGACACCAAACTGAACATTACAAACATAAATAAAGAGGGAGATTAAGCTGAGACACCCCCTTCCACACACCACCACTTTTTTACATTCATTAATGTTATTATTCAGAAAGAAAGTTCTGAACTTCAGCAGAGATTTTTTGCAAGCTTCAGAATCGTATGCACCCATTTTCAGTCAATTTCCTTCTTGCACATCTGTGACATGCTCAAGGCTGTTGTATTCAAAGGTGCTTTGCGTGTCCGCTCTCTGAACCACAAAAATACTTAGAAATGCTATTAGTTCTTTTTAGGTTTGACCTATCTGTGGCCTTGCACTGTACAGATGAAGTGCCTTGCAATTATGTCACAACAAGCGCTTTGTATCCTCCAAAGATGCACCACATGCATCCTGGGACAATAAACTTGTGTTTGTGACTTGATTTAACATTCTGTACTCAGGTTTTATTTTTAAGTACATTTTATAATTAGTATTAATTTTAGAAGAACATGTCAAATGCATGCATTAGTCAGTATGTTTATCTATCACACCAAACAGCGTCTCGCCACTCCAACATGCAGTAGTGTCAACTTGTGTTTGCATGTTACGTTTTAACATGCAATCAATGTTCAACAATGATTGCAGTGGTGTTAAGTGTTCAATAGTATTGCCATGCACTGATGTGTGTATGTATTAGCACTAATATAAGTTGCCGGACTTGTTTTTCTTCTCTACCTCCAGACATCGAGTCCAACCAGGCTCTGACAGCCTCATGACGCATGGATTTGTGGGAGGGGGCTACAATTAAACCATTGGAAAATGAGAATGGGAACAGGTACATGAAATGCACAGACACAACAAAACATAAAAACACATACATTCATAAATAAATCAAAGAAATTAACAGAAAAAGAGGCATATACTTAGTTAGCAATGCCTCAATATCCACAATGTTGATAAAGTGAGATATAAGGGCACACAAAATATAGGAGAACACATATCTCAACCCGTAAAAGGTCAACATAATGTCACAGCAATGACAAATTTGTGATATATAAAAAGTATTAAAGCAAGATAAAAGATTGTAGAAAGTACAATAAGCAAGCTAAATGCTATTATCGATGAACCCAGAGAAAGTTCACATTGAAAAGCGATCACACATGCAACTCAGACACACAACAATCTCCTTTACACCTGGCAACATTCATCTCTCGAGTGATCCACAAAAATTCAGATTAACTCATTAATTTAGTCTTTTTAAATATTAACTTTAAGTAAGTGCTACAGCAGATGATGGCAAAGGCAATCTAAATGTAAAAACAGAGGGAAGGCATGCATATTAAACATACAATATCAACAAACTTGAAAAACATTTTACTCCTGAAATCCAATTACACAGAAAAACATGAGATTCATGTTAACACCAATTAGGGCTGGGCGGTATATTGAGTTTGTACAATATATCGATATATTTTTATAAGCGATACAGAGTATATAGAGTTTGATACGAGCGCATCAGAAACAATATCTAGGGAGGACATCGATTGAACTGCTGCGGAGAAAGTGCATAATACAATTTGTTCTAAACATGTGACAAGCTTTAAATGAAGACTTGTAAAAAACTCGTAAGATATAGTAGCCTATAGTTTCAGTTTAAAGCGGCTCGCGCTCGCCCCGTCAGATTCTCTGACAGAAAGGCTGCGTGTGCCGCTGACAGAGATGCTACTCGCGCTGTTTAAATGTGACATGTGTAAAATTTTAAACCTACAAGTGTATGTGTATGATAGCACTAACTGTAAAGTGTAATGGGGTAATCAAAATAGCCTTTTTACTCGATTAGTCTGATTTTTTATTAATTAAATTTTTACTTCAGTAAATTTAACTTCTGCTTTAAAAGGATTATTTTTGTTTTTAGATTGCATTGTTACATTGTTAGAATGTAATGTGATTTTAACCCTTTTTTGCACATAATGTATGCCTACATGGTTACATTCACTTTATTTGTTTAATCCAAATGCAAAATACCGAGATATATACCGTATACCGCAAATCAGCCAAAAAATACTGAGATATGGATTTTTGCTCATATCGCCAAGCCCTAACACGAGGTGTAAACTGCACCATCTACTACCCCCCCAAAAGCCACAGGGCCCAGGTATGACTCCTCCACATGGGGTTACCTGTGGAGGAGGTGGGCTGTGTGTTGTTCAGCGAGGGCTGAGAGCCTAAGGGTGACATCAAGTGGCCCTCAACCAGCCCCTCAGCTTGTTTGGATGTCCAGTGGTTGTCCATCTGGATGTCTAGTGGGTCTACTGGATGTATGACTTGCTGGATTAGCAGGTTCCTAGCTGCATGGTGGCATTATGGGTATCCATTAAGGCGACACGATCATTTTGTAGGATTAATTGGTGAGTCCATTAGAACGCCAGGAACAGAAAATCCAATTTGTTTGAAAAGTAAAAAGGTCCAGGTCACAAAAAAGTCCCCACGGGCAGCAAAGTGAGCAGAGAGTGACATTCAGCAGCCATAAACAGTCAGACAGACAGATTGAAGAAGACAAAAAGAAAGGAGAACATTATGGTTTAGAATAGACTGTAAAGTGGCAAGTTAGTAAATACGAAAAGTAGCATGCATTAGAAAAGGCTCCTTCATAAAATGACAGAAATTTTTAAAAAGCAACAATCAACTCTGCAGGTGCTTGCACACTTGAGGTTTTGGTGCGAACCGGAGTATACTTGACATCACTGTTCAGTTCATTTAGCTGGCGTGAAACCGCAAACTGTGTCCAAGTCAGTTTAAAACTGTAGTCTGGGTTATGGTTCATGTATGGATCACAATCAGGCCGAATTAGTGAACAATTTGATCCTTAAAGTAGGCCTATAATGCATTTATCATACCATCTCGTTGCAGAAACGTCATACATTTGCAGCAGACGCTGAAGCTGTTTTCTGTGTGTTAAATGAGTTTACCCAAAAATGAAAATTCTGTCATCATTTACTCACCCTCATGCCATTCCACACCTGTATGACTTGTATGGCTTTATACCATGAAACATAAAAGAAAAATTAGAAACGTCTGTTTTTTCCATATAACGCAAGTCCATGGTAACCAAAATTTTTTTTTTACTAAAATATCTTTATGCTCCACAGAAGTCAGCCATACACATTTTTGGGTGAACTATAATAAAATAAAGAAGCTTCTCTTCCTGTTACTCAGATACAGTGATAAACCGATACCGCTAGTATTAACAGTGGTACTCGTGTTAATGACATAAGCTCAGTTTCAGACCAAACACTCAAAGCAAGTGTGAAAACACCCTTAAAAAAAAAAAAAAAAAAACATTCAAAACACCACGGTGGTGTGAATGCACGCCATTTCAACCCCAAACAACATTACAGAAACAAGACAGCAATTAATAATTATTTTAATGGTAAAAGCTTCACAGCCTTATTAAATTAAAACACATAAAACACATCTAGAGCTAATTAAAAAAAAGATGAAAGCAGGAAAAACACAGGCAAATTGTGTTAGCTCAGTAATTCTTCAGTTATTGATGAAGTTATGAGGTATCGGCGTGTGCTAAAGCCAAACGCATCCACAGGCATCACTACCTTTAAATATACCCGTATCCTCTTCATTTGCGAGATTCTCCAACCAAAGACCTGACTGAAGCTCCCTTTCCCAGGGGAAATACTCTCCCGCTGTCATCCCATACAATTACCCCAGCACACGCACATCCACAGACACACAGTGATGGAAAAGACGGAGCAGAGGATCAAGAGACAAGTGACAGGAAAAAGATGGGGAAAAAATAATATTGTCACAGAACAGGATGATACACGGAACAAGGAACCTCCAATAACATTCAGAGGACTGAGGACTTCAGCAGTATCAGCTACAGAACTTGGTATTGATTTGGGTGATTTATTTATTTTGTTAAAGCAATGAACTGACAAAATATGGCAAATCTTTGGAATGATGTAATATGACAGTATAATACAAGTACTATATTTTGTTGTCTAAAAAATGTTATACCATGGCATTGTACAGTCTTTGATTCTGATTGGTTGACAGATGCTGCATAATTCAATAATTTCAATAATTCAAATTTGCTCACCAATTTTTCCTATTTGTTAGATTTCAACATGTAAAATAGTTTGACTAATTAAAAAGTTTGCGTCAAAGAAAGTTATAAAAGTTATTTTTATAACGGAGAAATACAAGAGAGAGCTGGAAAAGGAAAACTAGTTAATTTGCCAGAGATGCCACAAACATCTGAAAATGCAGAAGGTTGAAAAGGCTAGTAACAGTGGCACATTAGTATAAACAAGTTTAGAATCGCTGAATGATTCAGCGTCTCACTGATGAGATATATCAGTGCACAAAAAAATTATATATCATGGGCTGAAGCTCTGGGGTTAGAGCAATCTCTTGGGAAATCTTTTGTCTTACATTTTTCATCAGAAAGAGTCATACTCAAAGAGAAAATGTAATTTCAGAAGTTCTCTGTGAATATGAGACAGCAGACAACCCTGGTGAACATATAATATCTAATCAGGGGAGCTAGACGCCACATACATAAAGATGATACGAAGTGGACAGAGGAAATGAGACTTTGCAGAGCAAACACATTACAGTCTATTCCTTTAAAATTATCTTCTAAAAAGAATATAAGCTACTTCAAGTTTTCCTTCTAAAATCAAATGAACCACCATCAAACAGGACATTCTGTCCAGGACATCCATCTACATCCATTATTCACTGTGTAGAGACACTTTTATCACCCTCACAAGTACAATGAATCTAACCGCACTGGTGCGATGCTTACCATCACTCGATTCCTCTTCTTCCTCCTCCTCCTCGTCTTCATCTTCCTCTTCATCCTCATCCATCTCTCCATCTCCCTCGTGAAGGCCATCATCGTCTTCTGCTGCTCCAGGGTCGCTTCCTCCCTTTAGTTTAGCGTGGAGCTCCACCGCCTCTTTCCAGGGAACCCCACCCAGATCAGACGGGCCGGCCGCTTCCGGTTCTTCATCCTCTTCCTCCATATCAGACTCTGAGCTGCTGTAGGGATGGATAAGTGTGTAAAAATCACCAAATGTTTCAACTCCTAGTTGCTCATTTTACTCACAAAATAACAAGGCACTTAGATTGGTAAGATTTTTAAATGTTTTTGAAAGAAGTCTTTTAACTAACCAAACCATTTGATTAGAAATACAGTAGAAATTGTATATTGTGAAACACTACTAACATTTAAAATAACACTTTTCTATTTTAATAGAAAGCTGAATTTTCAGCACCATTACTCCAGTTTCAGTGTGTCACACGTTCCTTCAGAAATCATTCTAATGTTGATTTGAACAGTTGTGCTGCTTAAAGCAATTTTTCACAGGTTCTGTAATGAATAGAAAGCTAGATAGACGAAAAAGATAATTGGTCACATTTGATCAATTTAATGCATCCTTGCTATATAAAATGATTTTTAAAAAAAACTTATTAAAAGTTTGAAATAACAGGATTAGTGAAGATAGTTACGAAATTGGAATGGCTGAATTTCTCTCAATAAGAAATTATTTTGATTTCATGTTCACTTGCCTGCATATTTAAAAGATTCCAAGCGAGAACATTTGGAATTCAAAACAGGTAAAAACAATAATAATAATAATAATAATAAATAATGGCAACACTGTGTCCTCAAATTATGAACACTAAAGTAGTTTAGAAAGCCCGTCCTTGTTACTCCAAGTCACTTTTCTTGAACAAATTAACATATGCCAAATTTGAATAAACTTTAATTTTAGCTTCTGCATTAAAAATAATTTCCAACTTATTTCTATCATGTGAAACAGGAACCAAAGAGCATGGAAAATTTTAATTAAAAACTGCAAACACTGTTGTCACACATTTTAATTACTGCAGGATTATATTATTAAAGTACTAAGGAATACTAATGAACAAGCACCGTTTTCATTATATTATATTACATAAAATTACTGATAATTAGTGGTGTTTACATGATAGAAACACGCTAGAACAACGCAACATGATCTAAAGATGAGAGGATACCTGGATCCCTCCTCAATGTCGGTGGCTTTGTCCAGCACACTGCTGAGGTTGTGCTCGGCCAGCGTCTCCTCGGGCACCTCCTGCAGCTCCTCCTCTCTCATCATAGATAGACGGTAGTTCTCCAGCTCGATTCTTTCTGGAGTCCCTTTAAGACGTTTGGCCACGCTGGGCTCCGTAACCCCGTTCACCTCTGTCACTGTGACGGACAGAAAAGAGGAGAAGAGAGAAAATGTCATTAATGTAAATAGTTAATATGTAACAAATAGAGAGTGGCTCTGGGCCGGTATGTAGAGGTGTCATGGTAGTAATTAGCATAATATTTGCATAACTAATGATTTAGTTCAAGCTAAAAGCATTAGGCATCAATGCAGAGATGTATAAAGATTTTAAGTTTATTATTTCATATAATTCATATCTACTGTCCACCCACCCTACCTTCTTTTAAGGTTGTTTTACTGCACAAGGATTCATTTCCACTCGGACAAATAAGACAAACACAGTCAAAGTGATAACTCTTTAACTTTATTTACACAAGCAATATTTGGCCTTCAGGATTCCACATATATTCTAGATTTAAATTGATTTAAATATGTTGTCAGTAAAAATACTTAAAATATGTCCTTAATAAATACAAGTTATGATTACCTTGCCTTCTTCCCTTCCTATTAAAGCATCTCATATAAATGGAGTAAATTGCGTTTTAATATTAATGAACTTTTTTAACATTAATGAATAGGTGGACATGTGTATGACTAATATTCAGTGAAGCAAATCCCAAAACAAACCAGTGAGAACATTTTATGCATGTAATTAAACATAAAAACATGACTGTGAGGGTGGAAGTGGTTAGAGGAATGAAGTATGCGATGCATATAAAAAGAATCAATTGAAAAAAACTCATCTCCCGTAACTGAATTATGACCGATGTATTCAGAACTCACTGTCGCGTATAGTGATTATATAGTGACAGACCCCATGAATAAAATAGTGTGTCGTGTTCACTTGATGCATATCTATGATTCCAGACAAATCTGATCTTATCACCCAAATGCTAGAGGAATACTAAAAACAATAAAGGAAATAAATAATATAATATTCTTATTCTGACACATTCTACTTTCATATTTTTCATTTTTCAGCCATATTTACCCCAAAATCTAAAAGTATAAAATAAATTGTATATTATCTACTGTAGTGTACTGTAAACCATAAATACTATATTGAGTACTGCAATGAAAAACATAAATAAACAGGTTTGATATATTAATGCAATTTTCTCATTTTCGTAGGCATAACAGTAACAAATTATTTTTTTTGCATTAAATGAAAACTAAGAAAATAATGTCAAAATGCAAAACATCTTAACAGTTTTAAGCTTTATTTTCTTTATGCAAAACATAATTTCTATTTTCTTGCTATTTTAGGTGAAATATAACTGAAAAATTATTTACGAGATTCAAACATCTAAAATTCCGATGAATAATATAATAATGCTGCCAATACCTATCATTAAAACCACTATAACCCTTTACACTTTATATATCTCATCCTAAGTAGCACAAACTCACCGGACGTTTTGTATTGTAAATCATTCTCAGTGATACACACATGACAGATGCCACAAGCAGTGGTGTTAGTACTAAGCAGAGGAGAATTAACAGGTGAACAAACACTGGGACAGAGATGCAAGGGCTAATGGGAGTGTAGACCAATCACAGGCACAGATGCAGGCACTAGCTCAGCAACAAGCTGCTCTGATAGGAGAGGGGAAAGGTAAAGCTTACAGAGTCCACCAATCACAAGCACTGATACGAGCATTATGTTACAAAAGGCGCACAGGTCAGAAATTACAAATCACAAACGTAAAGGCACTAAATCACAGATCTATACAGTGGAAGGACAGAAAGGAGAGCAACAAAAACAGACATTAAATAAAGAATATTTACAACACATGCAGGCAAAAAAGGTTCATTATTATTACGCTTAATATGCTATATGATGAATATAACTAAGTCACTTCACACATTTTAAAAACTCTAAATTATGCATTTCATTAATTAACAGTAGTTAACGCACTTAATTGATATGTTTTTTTGCCCGGATGGTTTACTCAATCAAAAGAGGAGATTTAATTAGGCTGCAGCACTAGGAATATTATACATATTATATACAGCCAAGCAGTTTACAATGAGTTAATCATTTGTGACATCTACAGGGATACATAAAACAAGCACAATATGACTCGAAATCACAGCACGTGTGGGCAGGAAGTGCCCCGATTAGCTCAAAGGCTGGAAGGGGGTCATGCTAGAGAATATTGAGCAGGATGTTGAGAGTAAAGCAGGAGAGCAGATAAACGCAGTAGGCGAGAAGGAAAGGAGAATCTAAGGAATTGTGCGCCACCTGGTGGCGGGTCCAAGACATCGCTTGTCGCAACGAACGCAGGGTGCCCCCTACTCCTCGAGAGAGACACAGGACGGGGCCTAAAGAGCAAAGGCGGGTACCTGAGGGCTGGCGTTCCACAGGGGCCTGAGAAGTTATGGCTTGGCCTGGGGCATCCACTGTGTTGGGGGTTACCGCCAACACCTGGGGCTCCTATGACCACAACGAAAAAAAAACATTTGAATATATTTGCTTTTTTTTTTTGTTATTTCATCATAAAAAAAAATTCTAATAGAATGTACAGTGTCAGAAAAACAACTCTCTGATAAAAACAGATTTTTCCCCAAACACCGAGACTAAAGAAGACAGTACCTTGGGGTTTGCGGGAGCAGCAGCAGCAGGCGCAGGCCGTTTTCTCTGTGCCAGACCAGAAAGTCGGTAGCAGTAGTGTGGTTTACAGTAAAACTTCCCTACAAGAGCGAATACACACACAAATGTACTTCATTTGCATCTGTTTCAGGACATAAATTGGAGAAAATGTCAAATGAGGTTATTTATCAAATGTGGCTGATTTCCGCCTAACGTGCATATCTGTAACTACGCCATGTGGGAGTATACAAAATGGCTCATAGCTAATAAAGAATCGTTGATGTAGAGAAGCGGTCCCTCTGTCTCAAACAACAATATCCCTCTGTGTTGGTCACAAAGCACATCTCGTGACAGCAAACTATGAGCAAGCAGGAAATTAAAGAAACTGCATACTTTAATCAAAACAGCTTTATAGAGCATTCAGATTAAGAAATGGAATGTAGGATAAAATGATGGTAACTTCTAAGTAGCTACAGTATGAATAACATGATCAGGAGGGATTTTTCATTCTGCTTGGATTTCATACCGTCCTCAACATCGAAGGCGTAGGAGGACAGCCGGAGGGTGGTGCCGCAGTAGTCGCACTTGAAGCAGCTTCGATGGAAAAACTTTCCCTCTGCGCTGAGACGCTCCATCACATAGACGCGCTTCCGACAGAAGAAACACACATCGCTGCCTCCAATATTCTGAGGGAACTCCTTCCGCAAGGAACCCTGCAGAGAGAAAGACATGGAAGAGAGACATGCTAGGTCAGGTCTTTTTAAGTGAGAGCAAGGAGTGACCTAAGCGCTTAGAAATCTGCCAAGAGAGACAGCATGCCCCAAATTTATTTAAGATCTTTTGTGCTTCAAAGAACTGAAGATCCAACTCGTGTAAAGTTTGGTGCATGATAGTCAATAGTTTGCAAAGACACTAAAATAAAACTAATCAAAAATCTGTGTAAATCAACACAACTGGATGTTCTGATTTCCCAATACTGACACAACATCCTTTAAAATAAAATATAAAAATTTAATTCTATAAATCTTGTAAATTTAGAAATGATAAAAACGAAAGATTTCAAAAATATTTTATAAATTACATTTTTTTTTGGAAATAATAAAAAATACTATACTATAGTAATTTACAGACAAGAGAAAGTGGCTCTGTGGCTCAGCATCAATACAGTCTTTACAGATGAGTCTAACGTCATTTTTCTTTGAAACAAAAACTGTTGCAGTATAAGTGGTACATGGATTTAATGCTGAAACGGAACAATTTTTTAGCCTTATATTGAATCTCATAGGTGTTTTTTCCTGTCTGGTTGTTGTTGCTGCAGTATCTTGATCCAGTTAGCAGTGCACTGAATCATGGTTACGCTGTGCATTGTGATCAGAGAGTTGGTGCTTCTCAGTACTTCAAGTTCAAGCCATATACTGAAGCAAAAATGAACTATGCAGTCTCATTAGTGTGCGCCAATACTACAACACCCATAATTCTTACCAAATCCCTTTTCTCAAGCAAGGGCCTGGGGTTGTCCTTAGCCTGAAGCTGATTGGTTATTTGCTCAGCCAGTGAGCTCACACCCCCTGTGTACATCTTTACATAGCACTACAGGGGGTGAACAGAACAAAAAGGTTTTTAAAAGATGCTGTAGCAATTTTCAAGACTATTAAAAATAAAAGTTCAATTCAGATGTTCTTGCATGGTTATTTGTGTAGATGACAGAAGGCACAAGGTGTAATTCAGCTCACAGCAATTCAAAGTGCTAAAACAGAATAAGGCAGTAAGTTGTGAGAAACGGGTAACAAGGAAAACTGTTAATTGAAATAAAACGTTCAACATAAAATTACACTGTTAAACATACTTGAAGATGCAAACTCCTAAAATACTCTTCCTTGACTTTAACAATCATGCTTGAAGCATGTTAAATTCAAATTCAATGTTGTATGAACATGCAGATCAGTTTCCAAAAATAGCTTTCATGCAGCTCATGAATATAGGTCACATCCAGCTTACAGCAGTGTTAAGGTATTTGTCAACATACAGTACTTGTCCATTTTTGTTGTATTTCAACATTCTCAGCTTCACACACTGATATATACACACATGTGAAGACTGGAGAGAGACACCTCAGACATATACAGAATGGCAGCTGTCCTCCATTAACAGCGCGCGTTTGAAAGTGTTACAGAAACACATCCATGCACACACACACGACTCCAGAACACAGCAGTCATTAGATGCATCATTGCTACCTGCCGGAAAGAGCTGGGAGAGTGCAGAGGGCTAACAGAGCTCACATCACGCGCTCTGTACCACTGCTCTGTGAAGAAGTGTGACGCCTTTTTCTTAGACTTTGAAAGAGTTAGAGAGACATAGAGAGAGATGAGGGATGTAAAGGCAAGATGATGGGAACAGCAGGTAGGTAGGCAGAAAGAAAACAAGAAATTGACAGCCTTAAAAGGAATACTGACAGCACCCGAAAATAATATCATAATAGTATTTACAATAGAAGTCTATGGGGCAAGTGTACAATTTATAGTACACACTTCAACATTGATTATAAAAACGTTTCTTGAGCACTAAATCAGCATATTGGAATGACTTCTAAAGGATCATGTAACACTAAAGACTAGAGTAATGATGCTGAAAATGCAGCTTTTTACCACACTTAAGGAGTGTGATCACATTTTGGAAACAATGATCAATTGCTAAACTATTTGCACTCCATTTTTGCTAAATCTGTGTTGTGATAAGGCCAAAAGACTGTTAAAATGCATCAACAGTTTAAGGCTGTGTATGGAGAAAAAAAAAGTGTTTAAGGACACCCGGTGCTGAGAGTTCACCTTCGGCTTTGCTGGTTTGTCTTTAAACTGAGAGGCTAACCTCTCGGCTCTCTCCTGAATGCTGGGGATGTGTAAAGGCACGTGATCATCAGAAAGCAAAATCTCCCTCTGCTATGAGAGAGATGCAGTCTTAAGTCATGACATTAGGACCTAAATTTCCTAAAATCTATTAGGAAAGACCTTTGTAGTTGAGTAGAGTAACGTATAAAGCATTCACACCATCATAGGTTAGAGGAACTGTGTTTAAGGTACAGACGAGACAACCATGCATATCTCTCCATGCTCAGGCAGGGCTACCTGATGCTGGGGGTCAGAAGGGTTGAAGGGTTGCTCTGGACTGAGACTGTGGGTCAAAAGCCACCGCTCAATAAAGAACCGTGATGGCTTTTTCATAACCTTCACAAAGGAAGATGTGAGGGGGAAAAATAGAACTATTAAATTCGATATGTTTGAAAAAAAATGAAGAGTGCAAATGTTTAATTTGTGAATTTAAGGTCACAACTCAAGACATGGTGTTATTATTGCCTTTAAAGGGGTCATATGATGCGATTTCAAGTTTTCCTTTCGCAACTTGTGTGCAAACACATATGAGCTTCATTACTGTGTCTGTCATGTGATTCTGTTCCCCTCTCGGGCTGATCTGATGGTAAAACTAAGGATATTATTTACTGTCTTTCTTTACTATAATTTTGAAAGCTGAAGCTCGGGATTATGGAAAGGGGCGTTACATTTCCGACGCGGCTTGCGGTGTTCAGCCAATCACAATGCACTGTCAGTTGGCCAATCAGAGCAGACTGCACTTGTCGGAAGAAGGGACTTTGTAGAAAACTAAGCATTTGAGAGAGTCAGGGCATAGATGACCTACAATAATGTACAGTATTTGAAAAAGAATGTGTTTTGAACAATAAAACAAGTCAACATATTCTGTTACACCAAATAATGATCTTTAAAAAAAAGCATCATATGACCCCTTTAACCTAGTTATTTGATATTGTCCATCATCTATTAGTTAGAGAAAATTCTGTAATTTACTCCACCAGCAACTGTTTGCTTAGAAAAATATCTTTGAAGTAAACTCAAACAGGTTTGGATCAACTTGAGGGTGAGTAAATGACAATTTTTTAGGTGTTCTATCCCTTTAAGAGCATGCTTTTTTTCTGCTGTACCTGTGGCTTGTCCTTCCTGTCAGACTTGCCTTTAAACCTAGCGACTAGAGTGTCCGTTCGCTCTTGAATGCTAGGGATATGTATGGGCTTTGGCTTGTCCACATTAGGCAGGTTATTTTCCTGTAAACGGAAAGGCTGATGAAACACTTTTTTGGGTTTGAAATCTTATCTGGATATCGTATTGGATATCGACTTCAAAGCCCAGATGACTAATACTTCATGGGTTCCCTTGAGATTTTCCTATGGGTTTTTATAACGGAGTTTTTCAATTCATGAGTGAAATATAGTCTGTCTGTGGTAAACGTAACTTATACTTGTACATTTTGTTGTACAATGTAAACTGTACACAGTTCTTATGTAGTTACTTGTTACAAACAAACAGTTGTTTATTTTTTAACATTACAGTTAGATTTTCAGAACGTGTAATTTATGTTGTATAGCAAAACGTCCAAGAATCATCAATTTATATTTACCACAGACCTTGTTTTACTCATAAATTGAAAAACTCAGTTATAAAAACCTATAAAATCTCAAGGGGACCCATGGTGAATTATTTTTCTTGGTTTTGATGTCACATCTGTGGCACTCATTTGTGCTGCAAGTTTTTGTAGTTTTAATTCTAAAAATTAATAAATATACAAAAATTACACATTGTTATAAATATAACATGTTTAAACAAATTTAGTAAAGTTAACTGTAGTTCTCCAAACACACATGCATGCATGTTCACGAAGATGTAATGGAAGTTACAAATCTTCAAGAAATTTTTTTTTTTGAAGTTTTGAGAAAAGCCCCATGCAGATGTCATGGTTACCCTGTAATAGATTGAAGGGTCCTGGATCTCATTCTCTTCATCACCACCACCATTACACTTGTTTATCTCTGACTGGTTAACATTATGCTGCAGAGAACAGACATAAATCAGTTCCACCCTATCATTAGCTAGGAGATCTCAGACTAAACGAACAATCAAAACTAGAAGGGTAACAGCCCCATATTTCTGAAACAAAAATGCAACAAAAGCATGGTGGTCCATTCCAGTATTTTCATTAAAATGATGCTAACCAAAACGCAATTTCAACTATCAAACTCCATAAAAACAATGACAATTTTTGTGTTTCCAGAACTGCATGAAATATTCCATTTTAGGTACAGATAAACTGGTCATGTGTAAGGATGTGCAACGTCATACTTCCAAACCTGATAAACCTGACTGAATGATAAATGTTTTATGACAAATAAGTTATAAATATAATATTTAACCACAGCTAAAAATATTAAAACAAGGAAAAAATGTCTGAAAACATCTAGATAAACTGGTTTTAGTAAATAAACTAAATTTAATAACGCATTAAATTGATAAAAAAAACAACTACAAATTACACTTTATAATGCCGTAAAGATTTCTATTAAAAATAAATGCTGTTGAACTTGCTTTTGAACTTTTCATCTAAAGATTCTGAAAAAAAAGTATAATTTTTTCCACAAATTGATGAATCGGCACCAAATCAGCATATTTGATTGATTTTATTTTAGAGACTGATGTGAGCCAGAATCAAGCCTGGAGCATGAAGTTATATATATAAAAAAAAGGATGAATATATGAAGTTATAATAATAATAATAATAATAATAATAATAATAATAATAATAATAATAATAATAATAGTGTCAAAATAGTCTTTAATTCTTTTCCTTACATGTACTTGAAGTCTACCAATATTTAACAATACATTTGCGACCCTGGACCACAAAACCAGTCTTAAGTGTCAATTTTTCAAAATTGAGATTTATACATCATCTGAAAGCTGAATAAATAAGATTTTCATTGATGTGTGGTTTGTTAGGACAATATTTGGCTGAGATACAACTATTTGAACATTTTTAAATCTGAGGGTGCAAAAAAATCTAAATATTAAAAAAAAATATTGCCTTTAAAGTTGTTCAAATTAAGTTCTTAGCACTGCATATTACTAATCAAAAATGAAGTTGATGCATTTATGGTAAGAAATTTACTAAATATCTTCATGGAACATGATCTTTACTTAATATCCTAATGATTTTTGGTATAAAAAAAAAAATAACGATAATTTTGACCCATACAATGTATTTTTGGCTATTGCTACAAATATACCCCAGCGACTAAAGACTGGTTTCGTGGTCCAGGGTCACATCTATCAATATTTTTTTCTCTGTGCTTTTTGTACAATTGTTTGCAGAGATCAAACTGTTGAAGTATAAAATAAATTTAATATGCCAGGAGGATTGATCAAGAGGCTACACTGATCAAGACAAACAGCTCTGCACCATAAAGTCTACATGCCTCCAAAAACCTCATTTCAAGAGACATTGTTAAAACCAGCCCCTGTGAAAGATGCTGAGGTTAGTACAGGAAGACAGGAGAGTGTCACCTGTGCGTGTGGAAGAAACGATGAAGAGAATGAGGAAAATGGGGGTGAGGAAGAAGAAAGGAGAATGGTTTTCTTAGGGCAGCTCTTCAAGACCTCAGTCCCGCTGCTGGCCTTCAAATAGACAAGAGAGGAGTTCACATAAATACAACACCTCACACACACTCCTCTAATTAAAAAACCTGATAATACCATCCAAACATCCAATCACCTACTACACACAAACACAACCGTAGTGATGAGAGACAGGAATGTTGTGTTAGAGAACAAACAGTGACCCATTAGAAGCAGAAAAACAGTTGATAATCAAACCCAGTGACTTTAATGACACTTAACAAACACACAGACTTCCCCATGCACACGGAATGCCTAACAAAGCTATCAAAACCACATCTGAACCTCTACAGAAAGAGGAATATCAAAGCACCAGAACAATAAGCAAAGCGTTCGGCTCATTCATCTCAATCAAACTGGAAACGCAAACAAGAGCACCAAAGTGCAGTGTGGAAAGATATGCCTCTAGGTCTCCGATGCGTGAGCACGTCTAGTCAAACAGGAAACTAACAACAGAAGACAAGTACACAGGAGACTATATGATCACCTCGTGGGACTACAGTACCTTCTTGTTTACTACACAAGGAAGGACACTATATGATAACTGTAAAAGCAATGCGTCTTTTCTACAGCTGTGTACCTGCTCCTGTTTGATGGGGAGAGTTTGACACTTCAGTCTTTCTTTATAGCGGAAACTCATCTGCTCCTGTAACTGTGTGCGCCGCTGAATACAAGCATAAAAAGATTAATTCAAGGTGTCATGTTTCCCTCTCACAATCCACAATGCACAACAGTTCTCTCATTAAAACAAATGGAAACTCACCAACTGATCTTACTAAACCCAATTATAGACTTTAGAGAAGAGTAAATGCATTACCGTTCAAAAGTTTGAGGTCAGTATTGTATTGCATTGTATATTGTATTTACGTAATGACCTGTAATTTGCAAGCAAGCATTTAATTGATAAGAGAGACAGCAAAGACTTTTATAATGTTCTAAAAGATCTCCATTTCAAATACGTATTTCCTTAAGCACCAAATCAGCATATTAGGATGATTTCTGAAGAATCAAGTGACAATGACACTGAAGACTGGAGTAATGGCTGCTGAAAATTCTGCTTTATTAAAACAGCTATTTTAATTTGTAATAATATTTCACAATATTACTGTTTTTACTGTACTTTTGATCAAATAAATGTAGCCAATTCAATTCACAACAATTCATGACACACAAACAGAATTAATTTCTGTGTAAATCGTTCATAAAACTATCTTTGGGTAGACCAATTTAGTATGGCAACAAAAGAATGGTTTCAAGTACAATCCATATCTTTTCGACCTCAATTTCATCTTTTGGAGGTCTTTTGACCTCAATTTTGTTCTTGTCAAATATAAGATCTATATATGGGCTACTTCAACTCAAACAGACAAGAAACTAGCTTTTGAAACAGCAGTAAAGACTAAATGAAAAAAAAAGGACATGTAAGACATATTTCAACAACACAACCTTAGTTAAGACCCAGTTCATTTAGTTACAAAGACAATAACAAATATGGATGAGTAGAGAGGTAAGTAGGTACTTGGAGTGTTAACGGTTGATGGGAATCTGGGCGCATGGGATTGTACTACACTCTTTACCTTCCTCCACGCAGGGACTGGAGCCAACCGCACTGACTCTTTCAGAGAAGGAACAGCCGGAGAGGGGGTCAGTATGAGCCCCAGATCGGGCATGGAGCCCCCCTGTAACCAGTGGCACGTACGTGATGGGTGAAGTGACCAATGAAAAGTGACAAAGTGCCAAATTGGAGTGAGAAAGAATGGAAAAGAACAGAAATGAGAAATAATGATAGGCATGCAGAAAGAAACTGAAAGTAAATGACTGAACTGACTGCAGAAAAAACATCTGCAATGTGCAATGCATGAATAAAACTTAAAAATAACAACTATTAAAAACATGTGACCAGGGACTGAGTTTGAAACCAATTCATGCAGGAAGTAGAAGGAAACAGATGAATGAGCAGACATCCAAATGAGTCAGTCCATGCATGAGTCAGACCACAGACACCTGAGAAAAACACTACCGTTTAAAAGCTTGGGGTCAGGAAGATTTCTTTGTTTATTGGTTTTGAAGTCTTTTATGCTCACCAAGGCAGAATTCAAGAGAGAAATAGTTACATTTTATTACAGTGAAAAAAAACTTTTCTATTTTAATATAATGGGATGGCAACACTGAATTTCCAGCAGCCATTACTTCAGTCTCCAGGAAGCATTTTTTGTTATCCTCAGTTGAAAACTGCTCAAGTTGGGCCACTTAATATTTTTGTGAAAACCAAGATAAATTACATTCATAACTCTTATATGAATAGAAAGTCAAAAAGGAGAGCATTTATTTGAAATAGAAATCTATTGTACCTTCATAAAAGACGTTCCTCATTTTTGATCGATTTATAGCATTCTTTCTGAATAAATGCATTCATTTCTTAAAAAACTATTTTACTGACCTCAAGCTTTTGAATGGTAGTATATAGATAACCCTTTATTTTGCATGGCTCCAGTAGATAACAGTGTCAAACACATCACATCTGCAGAGCACAAAGTGTTTAGCTTCCTATTAAAAGCTCCCAAATCCTCGCTCATGCCAGTCATTCCTGTTGGCTACTCCATTAGAATGGATCACAGCATGAATCGGAGTCAATTTTCCTCTATAAACCGGATCATTTCAAACAATCCCAGCAGCATGCTGTGCACTTCAAGTTTAAAGTAACAGCAGTTTAGGACAGGATTCCTCTCGCTTGGTTTAACAAACCTGGGCTTTATTACCACATTGGCGTTTATGCTTCCCACATAAATAAATACTATTGCAAAAAGGTAATGCTGATTCACAACGTGATATTCTATCACTGCCTGACAAAAATCAGTTGTCATTTTCATGTAGTATTTTGCCCATTTCCTGGTAAGTAAAGGTTCATTTTTAACTTGAGTTTAAAATGAAATAGTTTCTACAGATTGAAGGGATAATATACAGTCTAGTGTTATTGTTAACTAAAACTTAAAGGGGTGGTTGATAGCGATTTTACTTTTTTAACGTTAATTAGTGGGTAATGTTGCTGTTTGACCATAAACAATATCTGCAAAGTTGCAGCGCTGAAAGTTCAATGCAAACGGAAATATTGTTTTTTTTAAATTCTGGCAGTTTAATGCCGACAAAAACGGCTCGTAGGGACTAGGAGTTAGGCCTACTTTCCGGGTTTGTGACATAACAAACCCAGACAAACCCCGCCCCCAGGAACATGCAACAAAGGGGGTGAGGCCATGCTGCGCTGCTTTAGAGAAAAGGAAGAAAACTAGGGGTGCACGTAAAAATCAATTCATATATGAATCACGATTCTTTCTTCTGATTCTAATGGATTCACAAGTTTCAAAATCAATGTTCTAAAGCAGCGGTTCTCAATCCGGTTCCTCACGTCGGCTCAGCTCCAACAATGAACTGTTCCATTTATACACTTATTTTCACATAGCTATGAGAAGTGCTATACATAGACGCACGTGCAGTTGCTGTGCTGTATTAAAGGTGTCATATGATGCGATTTCAAGTTTTCCTTTCTCTTTGGAGTGTTACAAGCTGTTTGTGCATAGATAAGATCCCTGAAGCTGCAAAGACTAAAGTCTCAAAACCAAAGAGATATTCGTTATAAAAGTTAAGACTCTGCCACGCCCCCCTAAAACGGCTCGTTCAAACATGCCCCCACATGTGTACGTCACAATGTGGGGAGATTTTCATAACATCGCCCAAAGTATACGCAATGAAAGGCAGCGGAACTATTATTCTCGCTGTAGTATTGTTGCTGCCGCCAGTGCCATGTCTTGGAGACGCCGTTTCATTGTGAAAGCGAAACTACTTTGTTTGGGCTTACAAAAGAGGATACAACTAGAAAAATTGACGCATTTCAGAAAGGCGGGGCTTCGAGGAGCAACAATAAATGTACAATACGTGGAAAATAATATGCTTTTTGAACCTTAAACCACAAACACATTGCATTACACCAAATAATGTTCTTTTTAGCAACATCATATGACCCCTTTAAAGCTTTAATCAGGATAAAACCATATATTAAAAGCTAACAGAAGCAGTAGCATTTACAAATAACAGCGTATCTAAAAGTATGAGACAACAGCAAACAAAAAACATACCATTAAGAGCCATGCTTGTACAGGTTCTGTGCGATTCTCTTCACTAATATTCTCTGGGTTTCAATCGGGCTCAAATTGATAAGCAATTTAGATGACGCCATTGTTTACAATACAACCGGAGCACATGCTTAGACGCGCACTAGAGGTGGTTTAGCCAATCAAAACACACTGGACCAGCTAACCAATCTGAGCCCATTGCGTATTTCTGAGGGAGGGGCTTCATAAAAGCAGGAAATGATCAGCGCGTTTATAGGAGAAGGGACAGAGTGGTGTGGAATAAAGATAAATTATGTGAAAAATAATAATGTTTTTTTTTAAAACGAAGCATTAACACATGTTAGACTGCACCCCATGAACACAATCAAGCCTAGAAAAAACAAACAAATCAATCGCCCCTTTAAGAATAAAAAATTTAAATAAATATAACAATAAAGTAAAATTGAAAAACTAATAAAAATGACAAGACAAAATTAAACTGAAATGAAAACATAAAAATAAATCTAACTCAATATTAATAAAAACTATAATAGCATGTAAATAATAACAAAATAGCACTGGTACAGTCAGCCAGACATTCCTGCAGAACAACAAATATTTTGTTGCAAATTTTGCTCCAACAAAGCAGTTTAGCTGTTGCTGAAGATGATGCTTTATTACACTTATTATTTTAAGAACTCACAAATGAAAGTCTACAGTCATTAGGCAGCTACTGTGCAAAAACACACCCACCTGTCGTTTGAGACCAGTGGACTGCGTCGGGGCGTTCTCCTCAAACTTCGCTAACAGCTGTGTGGCCATCGACTTCACTTTGTTGTTTGCTGCTCCAGCCGAATCAATTTTACGTTCTGCCAGAGCTGTAGCTATAGAGGGCCTGTCGTCTCGATTAACCCTCTGCAACTCTTCCTGTGATGTTGGAAAACAGGAATGAAAGGATTTAGACAAGTACATACACAAAGTTGTACATCCATTGACCCAGCGAGATATGGCCTTACATCCTCTGATTGTCCAGCCTGGCTGGTCTTTCGTCTTTTCCCCAGTCCATCCAGTTCCTTTTCTTTTTTATCCTACACAGGATTTGAGAGGAAAAGTTGAGATCACAAGAATCAATAATTTTGCAGTATCAGAAAGAAACTTGACTACCTTGGGGTTTCGTTTGCGGGAGATAGCGATGCTTTGACCCAGTTTACTGAAGAACGAGATGGGTGATTTAGTGCTGGCAATCAACGCAGCCTTCTCCTCAGGGCTCAGATTGTGGTTTTCTGAAACACAAAAATATGAATAATAATTACTCAAATCGATGAATGAACTGCATGCTAAGAAACAGCATAAACACTCCTAATGCCTTGACATTCTTTTTGGTTTTGCAAGTTTCTCTGGATGCATTATTGTAGATCCACAACTCACCACCAGGTGGCACAGTGTCCTTGAACATCTCATAGAACTGGCTGAGGTACATCACCATGGAGAGCTTGTCAGGCTCCACCACAACAGACATCTCCTTCCCGGTCATGATGGGAGAAATCCCAAACTCTTTTTCGGCCACGTCAAAACCCAACTGGTTGTTCTTCTCCATGTCTTTCTCATCCAGGGAGTCAAAGTCACTGTAGTTATAAGACATCGCCCCATGAGACATTTCCCATAATCATGTTACTTAGCAAGTTAGAAAAGATTTTAAAACACTGACACCAGATAACACAATGATACTGTAAAAACACCATGACCTAGAAAGCAGTTTAATACATCTTTAAATCATGAAACATCTGCTGAACATAATTTACAAGGGCTGTTCACACTGACAGTGATTCAAGTTGTTTTGTTTGGTTGTTAGCAGCAGTTATTACTCGGTTGCTGCATACAACTGCATAAGGTTGTCTGGACTCCAACTGCTGGTCGCCGCATTGCATTAAACTTTAAAGTTGAACTTTGCTGCATTCCCAAGTTAGTCTGTGTTGCTCATATTGCATCAAACTGGCAACAGTCATTAAAGGTTACTTTATTGATGCAAATCTGTTAGCGTAAATCTGTTTCAGCATCAAAAAGAAAATATTTTAGCAAAGAACTACTACTTGGTTTAAAAATGACCTATTTGAAAATATCAATTATTTAGGGGGTTTTTTTTCTGAAAGAAATGCTTTTATTAAGCAAGAACATTAAATTGATCAAAACTGACACTAAATAATGTTATATAATGTTAAAAAAATATTACAAAATATTAAAGAAAAAGAATGTTGCATAATGTTACAAAATATTTCTATTTCAAATGTTATCATGAACTATACATATTATATATACAGTAGTCAACATTTGAAGTCAATCACAAAAAAGTTCAAAGTTGTCCTAAAACAAGAACGGTTATTGCTTTGACGGATATATATATATATATATATATATTTTTTTTTTATTATTAGCAACAATGGCTATATTGATGGCAACGTTAACAGTATCATACATCCCTTACAATAATACAACATTTTCTGAAGCAGCAATCACTATACACAACATACAAGTAACAACAATGGTACTGATAAAAATCATAGAATCTTTCAATTTATTCAATGATAAAAATTCTAAAATTCTTCCGGGAGAGACCTTTTTAAAAATATATTTTAGTACTTTTGAGTAAAAACATCTAATATCATTTAAATGGACACTCTTTTAAAATGTTCTACACAAAATATTCTTATACAAATCACAAACTTTATATAGTATATTGCACATATATATAATATATATAGTGGTTCCCACATAAATATTAAGCAGCAAAACTATTATAAACATTTATAACTATAAGAAATGTTTCTTGAACACGGAATCAGCTTATTGGAATGATTTCTGAAGGATCATGTGACACTGAAGACTGGAGTAATGGCTGCTTAAAATTTAACCTGCCAATAGTGTCAATTCACACAATCTATTTTATAGCCGTTATGAGAAATATACTTCCTATAGATGTATATAAAACTGAACTAACACACTGCATAAGTACTGTATCTGGATTGAGCTACTGGAGAAGGCAATTGTCGGTGTGTGGTTTCCTCCTCAGAGACTTCCTTAATGCTGCCTTACAAACACAAATGCAGGCTAGTTTAGCTGACTATAACAAACAAGTCATGAGCAAAAGCTTTTAAAGGTCACTCAGCATCTGCTCTAATGGACAGTTATGATAATGCTAATGTGCGTCTCAAAAGCTAATGAGGCTTTCAGCTGTTCTTCGTAACAGAACCCAGAGTAAGAATAACTACAGCACGAGTTCCTGGCATTTCGCAAAAGAGAAACTTACCCAGCCGTACTGTTACTATAGTGTGCTGTACTCAACAGATGAGTAAGCCAAGTAAATAAACACTACATGGTAAACAAAGCTAGAAATATCTTATCAAAAGTAATGAGGTGAGTACAAATTAACTACCACAGCTGATGAAACACTTAATATATTAGCAATGACATTATCACTTGAAGGCGCACTCTGTAAGCTTTTGCTGACTCATATTCCACAGCTTAAACGGACAGTTCACACAAAAATTTTAATTTCAAAATAAATTTAATAAAGTCTCAAGACATCATTTACTAATTCTCAAGTTTTTATCTTTTGTTGAACATAAAAGAAAATATTTTGATGAATGTGGGTAACCAAACTGTTGTTGGTCCCCACTGACTTCCATAGTAGGGAGAAAAAAATAATACTATGGCCATCAATGAGGACCAGAAACTGTTTGATTAACCACATTCCTCAAAAGATCTTCTTTTGTGTTTAACAGAATAAAGTAAACCATGAAAGCTTGGAATAACATGAGGGTTAGTAAATGACAATTTTCATTTTTAGGTGCTTTCAATAAAGCGGTTAAATCTTTGACTTATCGGATCTTCTGTTTTGCATGTAGTTTTCTGTCTTCTATTACAGAATAAATGTTATAAATGTCACTTCTGAGCAATTCAATGTGTTCTTGCTGAACAGAAGTATAAAAAAAATCTTGCTGACCCCAAACTTTTGAACAGCAGTGTCTTATTTGAGTGTACATAATTTTAAAAAATATTTGTCAAAAGATATTATAAAATGTATTTTTAAGTACTGTATCTTTCATGATTATAGTCCAAAGCTCATAATCATACACCAAAACCTCAAAACTCTGAAAAATTTTCTCTTTTTAACTTTGCTTGATCTCCTGTGTACTCACACTGACGGGGCATATGACTTACACGTCCTTTCCGATTCAAGTTTTGTTATTCTTTGCATGAACTGAATCTCTGATTCTCTGCAGCAGCGTTTGTGCTCCAGTCCTACATCTCTAAATATAGCACCGTAATAACACAGGGTTTTTGTTGGGATCAGCATGTGGCATACTGCACTTACATGAGGTCTGGTCTGTATCGGTGGATGAGCGCGCACAGGGCCACGCCGCTCTTCCAGGACATGGTGAGATCAGACACGCTGACAGCTCTGTATCCCTCCGTCTGCCTTTGACACCAGTTCAGCAGCTTACTGGAGCGTACGATGGACTCTGATGGGGGGGGAAGCAAAGTCAAGTGGTGCCCAAGCAAGAATGTGCATATTCAGTAATGGAATCGGATCGGAGTTAGTCACATGACCAGAGCAGCGTCTGAGGAACTTTCATGGTGCATTTCATTCCTTTTTTGAGAGGTTATGAAACATTCAAGACACCGACGGCATTGAGAATAGTTCTCAGTTTGTGAAAATCCACAAATATTTGTTAGAGCATAGTTGCATTTCATTCTAAAGTGCTCAAAGACAACTTTCCATTCCATGTCAGTTACACTTCTCATACAATAAACTGCACAAAGCTTGTTGAAATGTAGAAGCCTGTAGAACATCATGCATTCGGATTAGAATCGCCCACAAAATTACCTTGCAATTGCTTCTCAAGCAGAATTTCTAGGATGAAAATAAATCAAATTATACACATTTACATTTGAGACTATTCAAATGTATAGAAAGGGGGAAAGACTAAATAAATATGGAAAATTAACGTATCCACAGCTGATGTGCAATTATAATGTGATACTAAATCTACCAACCATTTCTTGTGAGTTTAGGAGTTGAAGAGTTGACCACATTCTCCATGTCGACACACAAATCCCTGGTTTCTCCGGTGTCTAACAGATGTCGTACCTGTAGACAATTATATTGTAAAGGCAATATCACCAATAGCTAAAAAGCATGCAGAAGGCATATAAAATGCCAATGTGTGCATAAAGTGACAGCAAATTAACTGCGCACAAAATTAATGACCTTATTTACAGATTAGTCACTCAAAAGCCAAAAAATAAAAAATAAGCAGCTGGGTTTTCTGACCGGTCAGATGTGCATAAACCCACCTGGTTGGGTCTCACTTGGTGAAGGCTGATGTTGGGGTACCGTTTAGTCGGGTCCACGCTGTACTGGCTAAAGTTCTTGCTCACATTCTCTGGGGTCGTCTGAGGCAGCAGTCGATAGATACTTTCCCTGAAACCCAAAGGAGTCATGTTTGTTTTAAGACCCAAATTCCCTTAATTTTGGCGTTCATCCCTTTAGTGATGTCTCAAGATGAGACCCTAGAGACATCATGCAAGCTACTCCCCCGCAAACACGCTGCTTATTGCATACAAGTTGAAAAGTGTGAATTACCCTGCAGTATGCAGCAAAATAACAGTGCAGGAAGAAAACGAGCACCACAGTAAATGACGGCCTGCAGGGACTTGAGCTGTTTACTGCTCAGTTTGAAGACACAATCACTGTCAACCTCATCATAAATTCTGTATCACTCTAGATGTGTTTAGTATAACATCTGTATTACAGTATGCCAAAAGTTTAAATATTCTGACACAATTAAGATTAAAATGCAAAATAATTGCATTTACTTCCATTATCACGTCCAATATCACATGTGAAAACAACAACCATGTTTCTGAAAGCCTAATTATTGCATACAGTTTCTTATCAAAGTCTCTTTAAGACAAGTCCTGTCACTCGGCGGCCATCTTTGAAACGCCTCTCGGGCATCCAAGTGCAGCTCCTCATTATTTTTTAAAAACAAACAGCATTCCATTCTGTACATAGTATGGCTCACCGTTCAGCCAGCACCTCCAAAGGGGAGCTTCCATGAGCCCAACTCCGCACCATCCACGCTGAATCCATGGCTGCCAAGAAGCCTCTTGCTATTCCGGTACCCATCGGCCAGAATGGCTACACACACACAAAAGACACATATTCATCAGTCAACTTGTTCCTCATATACAAGGAGTGAGAATGAACAGTTGTACACTAGGGATGGGCGATATCTTATCACTTGTGATATACCGGTAAAAATTCTCCCCACGTTAAGAATTAGTCTTCAAGTGTAGTTGTTGACAATAAGGCGCGTTCGACTTGAGCAACGAATCCTATGCATTCGAATCGCTCTCGTGGTACTTTGATGTCATACAGTCGAACATGCCTATTATTTCTGTGCGCGACGTAAAATTGAGGAGTTTATTGCTAAATGAGGAGCTCCTTCCTACAGTGCACAAAAAAAAAATCGGTCTGAATAAATGTATTACAGTAGCAGGTGTGCGATACAGTTCTGCATGTGTATGAGCCTGTTTACAAACCTGTTGTCCAACAAAGATATCATTTATTGACATGTTTTTTCTCCAAATTAACTTACAGTTGAGTGTTTGAAATAACTTTTTTGTGACCAGACGTGGTTTCATATTACAGAATGATAGTATTATATACAGTGATAAAGGCTATGTCGATTAGCATTGAATTATAAGAACACAGTGTGTACTTAGTTATGCTCACAACACCTTATTTTGGGTAAAAATAGGAAAGATAATACGTTTCTCTAAAGAAACAGGATTCCCTGAATTATCGTCATTGATATCGTTATCGCAATAAATACCAGAAATATTGTGATATATTTTTAAGCCCATATCGCCCATCCCCATTGTACACTTCATATTAGAAATCAGTCACCTTCTGTTTGGAAGAAGATGGAAAAACTGCCCTCACAGTTGTGGCCTAGCTAGTGTAAAACTGAGTGTGGTGTTTTAACTTAACGCTTTCATTACCACAGCTTCTGAAGTGGTGGTTTCAGATTTATGTGAGAAAATGTTTTTTCAGAAGTGGAAATTTGTCAAAGGAAGACATTGGAGAAGAGCAAAAGCCAATTTTGCGGTACTTCATGGAAAAACATAATCTGGTTCTATTAAAGTAGGTTTTAACAAATAACAAACTCCCTTTCATGAAAATAGTCTTATTTCCCTCCTCCACATCGGATTTCCACTCACCTCTAGAAGACTGTCCCCCACCAGGGCTACTAGCAGCTTATGGCCGTTGCGCTGGCGGACGAGTGCTGCGTTCTCTGAGGCATACATACAGGTGAAGTCAAACATGGCGACGTCAGGTTGGCCGTAATGGTTGATGGCAAAGTCCATCTTTGGAAGCTGATGGTTGGTGGAGAAATCTGCTGCTTCTCTGGCGTAGGACAGCAGAGCCTTCTGGTCCACATTGGCCCTGGAGAGAAGCATTTCTGTGTCGGCATAGTCCTGTACAAGATCGTAAAAAAAAATTGATAAATAAGACAGGTATAAGCAAGTCATACACACATATACATATATATATATATATATATATATATATTAATCACAATTAATCGCATCCAAATATATATTAATCACAATTAATCGCATCCAAAATAACACATGCATGTATATGTTATGTTTATGTATTAGATGTTTATATAACAAAATAATAATATAAATGTATATACACATGTAAATATTTTCACAATATATACTGTGTGTATTTATATATACACATAATAAACTAAGTGCACATACATACATTATGTAAACAATGTAAATTTACAAATTTATATAAAATCGTTTGACAGCACAAAAAAAAAAAAAAATTAATTCATAAATGTTGTATTTTCTTTACGTAAATAATAATATAAATTATGACCAGTACTAATGTTTGTGGCATCTTTTTGATAAGACAGAATTTAACAGAAATAGTCAAACTCATTTTTGTCATGGAGGAAAATAATTATATATAATAAAAAAAAAAACTTTTAAAAAGGCGGTTATGATATTTTAAAACTACGCTCAAAGTTTTCTGTAACTGAAGAGCACCACGAGGCCTATAATTCAGTCCTGAGTGGCTGTGGGTGTGGTAATGCGATATTTGAGAGGTCTTCCTCTCTGATTCATGTTGCTACGAGCGAGCAGTGTTTGTTTCTCCTAACAGTCAGGCTCTTTAAAACAGATGAGGACTCTCAACACTGACACTCATTTAAAATGGCTTTATTCTGAGCACCATTACATCTGAGGCATAATCCTGCATATTAAACACGAGTGTTTTGTCCAGTGGGATTCAGTAATTTATCCAGAAAAATGCAAAGTAAGCATCCCTCTCTCGCAATCTGTCAGGCTACATTAATTGGTATCATTACTGTGCATCATTATATCAGTTGTATTGTGCAAGAGTTTGTGTGTGAGTGTGAGAGAGAGGGCTGGGATTGAGGCTCCCTGTTAATGACTCAACAAACTTGGCAGTACTCGGAACAGAGCAGAAGAGCTCATTGTGAATAAAAGAGAACAGACTGTCCACACCAAGTAATGATCATTTACACTCCTATGTCCTCCTCAAGACAGAATTAAACCTTAAAGCAGATGTTTCTACTGGTTTTAGATGGTTTAAGATCTTCTCCCAGCCTCACCAAGCTAGCGTGCTTCTGGTTTAGCTAGTTGGTCAGTTGACTTCCCTGCCTAACCAGATTAAAAGTGTCAAAATCCATCTAAAACAGAAAAACCAGGCCAGCTGTTCTTGTTTTTTTTCAGTTTAAGTCTGTATTGCATTTCAAATCATCTGCCTTAAGCAGAGGTGTGCTAGTACTTTTCTAAGGGACAGAGAAAGGCAAACAGGAAGATAAAAAGAAAGTGAGAATAAAAGAGTGGAGATTAGTTAGAAAACTGGCGCTAGTCAAACTCTTTGATCACTCACATGTAGAATGACACCCTTCTCCAGCAGGCTCTGCTTTTTGGCAGTCATTACAAAGTAGTGTGTGTCATCCTTATAGTAGACAATGTTTTCCAGGTCAATTCCTGTGGAGGCAAACCAAAAGAGAAAAAGACAAAATGAGAGAGCGGGAGGAAGAGATTGAAGTGGAGATGTGACAGACAGCATGTCAAGGGGGGAAAAACAGGGAGACAGAGATAGAAAGAGGAAGTTGTTTGCATCCGCTCACAGATGTAATTAAGTTCCATCTGTGCGGCAGATAATGCGCCCACTCCCTCCATCAACAGGATAGAGAGAGAGGAATAACAGGGATTATACAACTCATAAAACAGCAACAAAATCGGCCAACTCAGCACAAAGCACAGGAACAGATTCTTCAAGTATTTGTTTCCTACACTGCTGGATCTTCTAGAAGTACCACAAAAAGATTCTCTAAAAGTATAACAAGAGTTCTTCTGTTAGCTATGAGCTGTAGTTGTTATTGTTCTGACAGATATATTCAATACGACTGCTTGTTGTACCTGTGGCTTCTCTAAGGTCCTGGAAGAACTTCTGGTTGAAGATGAAGGCTACTCCACTGATCTCCTCCACCTTTGCTTCTGCTGTTGTGTTGCGGTTAATGAAGTTAGCTGTGATAGCAATAGCCAATTTGCCCCTAAACTCCTTCCTCCTGAACCCTGGGGAGAAAGCACAAACATTCATAAGAATCAATGCCAAAACGTTTATGCAAATCGACAACAGATCAGTCAGATTTCCAATGACTAAAAACTAGATTTTGTTTTACATACTTGAAGAAAATGTGAGTGGTGTTGCCCATGCAAAATCCCAACACGTTACTGGGTGACATTTTGAGTATTCTGAATGTGTTGCTATGCTATGTTGTTTGGGTGTTTTAGTGAAAAGACACCCTTTGCATATCTAGCAACCAGAAATTCATTAATTAGATTTGAGTGTCATCTTCAAATGTTTTATTCAGCAGTCAAGGGAACATTAAACTGATCAAAGGTTCATATCGCATCCAATATATCGCCCAGCCCTAATATATATACACATACATATATATAAAAAAGCATTTGAACATTCTACTCAAAGAATCTTGTAAAATATCTAATCTTGAAAATATATCTAATGCACTAAATCCACAGTATAATGATTTCTAAACGATCATGTGACACTGAAGACTGGAGTAATGGATCATGAAAATTCAGCTGTGCACAAAAATAAATTACAAAAGTTATTTTAAATTGTAATAATATTACACAATTTTACTCATTTTAATCAAATAATGCTGCCTTGTTATGCACAAGATACTGTCTTGTTATGCACAAGAAAACAAACATCTGAACGTTAGAGTTTAAAGTTTATTCAGTTAGTCAAGTATAAGCACACTTCTCTTAAATAAGAAGCATGTTTGAGATATCATTCATGTCTGCAGGACAAGTTACACACTGAGGTTTGTTCAAATTCCTAGGCAAGCACCACTAATTATTTTTGTTCCTGTCTAGACAAGAACCAAAGATTCAAAGAGAGGACATTCTCAATTATGATTTTATATGACGTACTATATTCTTACCTGATAGTGTGTTTCTCCTCCCATCAGCCCCAATTATGACGTCGAACTCTAGCTCATTGACTGGATGTGTTCTGGGGTGGACCTCGGCTCTCCACCCAATTCCTGGAAAAACCAACAGCATGTTCAGCGACGACAGACAAGTCCTTTCTCCGCAAGACTTGGTATCCCTTCAGAATATGCCTAGGCTCTTTAGAACGACTGGTATTTATGTGGAAATAGAAACAAACGAATGGAACTGCTGAACTTTAGCATGGAAAGGACGTGAGAAAGTGATCTTACTTTCATTCTCTTGGTCTTCTGGTGGCTCAATGAGGCCTTTGAACTCCACATTGACATGAATCTCGATGCCAAGGAGAAGAGCTACCTTCAAGAGCATCAGCTGCAACTGACGAATACCTGCAGTAAGAGATTACAAAAACCACATCTGAGACTCCATTTACACATGGTATTAAAAACTGACTCAAAATGTGGACAAGACATTCTAGAGAGGTTCCTCTGATTAGATACATCACCACAAGTTCAATTAATTTTCTTCTTGGCCAAAACTGTTCTATCTTGCTGGCAAAGTTTAAAGACCTTGTTTTGGCAGGTTTTCCCCAACACATCCCACAATGATTATGTGAGTAGGCAGCTATTCAATGTCTGGGATGAATCAGCATATATTAGTATTTACACTACACTTGCTGGGAGTCCTTGAACACCTCGGAAGGTGGTTGGAGTAATTGAAAGTCTCCAATGTGTGTCGTAACCCATCTACGTTTAGTGCTCTCCTCTAGCTGTCATGTGTAATGTCTGCACTGTCAAAGTTCATTTCTCTCTAAAAGAAAAATAGTTTGATACACTACTTACTGATATGGTCGATGGCTCCAGCACAAAACTTGCCGTAGAACTTCTTGGCTCCAAGACCCCTCAGATCCTGAATAGTGAAAGGCCAAAGATGGAGCACATTGTTTCGGGAGAATGCATCCCTCTTCTCCAACAAAACCACCTTGGCTCCAAGGAAGCCCAGCTCTATGGCTGTCCGCAAACCACATGGTCCAGCTCCAATGATCAGACACTGAGAAACATAATTCATAAGGAGTAAAAACCAAATCATCAGGCCACCAAGTCCATAAAGAATCCATTTTAAGCAATACCAGAACATTGCAAGTTTGAGAACTAATAACCAAAACACTCTCTTTCACCCCAGGGAAACTTTCATACTTTGGTGTTGGCACAGGCCCTTCCTTTTTTGTATTCTTTGTGGCTGGCGCGCTTGTCTAACTTGGCCCAGAGAGCTTTGGCTTTCCAGTAGTTGAGCTTGGACTTGAGTTTGTGGTAGAACACACGGTATTCATTGGGCTTGAGTTCCAGGAAGTCACAAAGCTCTTGAAAAGCCTTGAGAGTGCCTTTGCAGGTGGTGGCCTGGACGAAGCGGTCAAAGAGCACGTGGGACTGATTCGCCCCTTCTCCCACCGCATTGACGCCTCCATCTCCCATGGTCCCTTGACCCAACGAGCAGGGATTATGGGACAGGCCACGTCC
This sequence comes from Barbus barbus, assembly GCF_936440315.1. Classification (NCBI taxonomy): domain Eukaryota; kingdom Metazoa; phylum Chordata; class Actinopteri; order Cypriniformes; family Cyprinidae; genus Barbus; species Barbus barbus. The sequence continues at coordinate 24,906,030 of NC_136751.1, forward strand.
AGCTTACTCAGAGTCTCTCTGTTTGTGATTCAACTTCCGCCATAGGTAATTTTCATCTGGAATGAAAAAAAAAAAAGATGTAAATATTTTATATGTACACATCACTATGGCACATGTGGAAATGCACAAAACTATGCAGAAGTATAAAAAAAAAAAAAAAATTATTCAATATTTTGGCTTATTTTGAAAAAGTGTTGTTAATTATCAATGAGTGCACATCACCTTTTTTTTTTAAAACCATTTCAGACAACTTTGCCTAAAAATAAGTGCAGAAAATGCGATGAAAATCTGCAGATTGCATGTAGATTGCATGTACTCCTTATTAGATTTTTCCTCAATGATAAAGAGATGATAACATTTAAATAACATTAAAGCATGGCTTTAACAGAAAGGAGAGATATGGAAGCTTCTGGGTTTAGTTTCAGAAACAGACTCTTTAAACAAGCATACCTAAATAAAACAAGTATTGCTACATGATTAAGTTGTGGAAAAAGTCCATGTGAACAAGAAGTTGCTGCCTACTTATTTCAGCATAGTGACACATTTTCAAATGAAATAGAATATTGAATAGAGGGCAGAGTTTTATTTTAGCGCTCCTCCTCTCCATCTCTCACTCACAGCAGTCTAATGGTCAGGGGGTGTGGCTAAGGATATTCTTAGAAAGAGCAGAGAATGCCCCATGTCCTTATCTCAGACTCAGTGACCACAGGAAGTCTGATGAACGCACAGAAACCCAAACAGGAAATGCTGTAATATTGGAAGTTCATGCATTCTGTGAAAGGGACACCCCAGACATGATAAACCAACCACAGTGCTACATGAATAACAAAAACTATTGCTGACACCAAGTCCTAATCAGGTGTGAAATAGTCTTGCGTCGCCAAACCTTCATCAGCCTGTTTCTCTTTAGAGCTTATTTTGGTCAAGAACTGGCCATTCGAACAGGAAGAGACCTCAAGACATGTAAAGTAACCAACCAGTTTACTTGGCATTGAAATGGTGAGAAAGTGTCTCACAAATGTGTGCCTCAGAATGTTGCAATACAGCTGACAAACACCAGATCTTGTTGACATTGGCCAACAAAGGAGGAAAAAAAAAGCTCAGAAACGCTGATAACCAAACATTTCGGCAACAGTGTACAGGAAACCTCTCCAAAAGATTATTTTTAAAGCAATATTTTCTATGACGTTCTAAACAAGTGGAGAAAAAAAACAATGCCAAGTAATCAAAAAACAAAATTATACATAATATAGACCCATCAAAGGAATCGCATTTAGACTGTTTTTCAATCAGGCAACTGAAAGTGGCCACATAGTTAACTGTCAGCCACTGAAATAGAACATCTAAAATATCACAAATTAGCAGTTTGTCAAGGCCAAGGACATGCACATACTCCCTTTAAACGAATTCAGACTCACACACACTGCTAAGGTGTGGTCTAGATGAAGGAAATCTCCACCTCACATAAAGCCGATGAAAGGGAAGGTAGGTGAAGGGTTAGCGTGAGGGCCCTTTCACTGGGTTCCAGCTCTAGTGTGCTGTGAAAACACGCACCTGACCTCATCGCTCTGAAACCGCTGTGCCAGCAATCGGCTCAACGCTACAGCCAGCCAATAAAAGCCTTAGTGTCAAAAAGCCACAAAACATATTGTAATGATATCACCCTTACATGTAGGGCTGTCATAACAATGACATTTTAGCTGACAACTGGGGCCAGTTGCATAAACTTAGCCACCATGTTAAGACTGTGTCTTAAGAACTAGTTTGAACTAGCAGTTGCCAAGGGGCAATCAGTCTTACGTTTCCAATACAAATAAGACCAATTTCAAAGCTGAATTTAAAAAGTTATGACCAGTCTTGAAGGAAAAATTAGATGACTAACTATTTAAGAGTAGTCTAAACAGTTTATGCAACCGGCCAAGACAAATAATTACAATTATAAAGCCCTTGCAGTGTAAGCTCAATAAACAGACATTTATTAATAACTACATTTATAATATAATATAACACTAGTTTAAATGAAGTCTGTGTTTTATTGTGTATATAAATTATATATACTGTACTTAATATTAGCAATACTACTACTACTAATAATAATAGTAATAATTCACATTTACATTCACACTGATGTTAATTTGAGTAGATTTCGTTGCTGTAAATATTATTAGATTCACTTAAAATTCCCTGATTGGGTAGCAATATTTGACTAACATTTATAAATCACAGTTATCTCCATCAGATGGAGACAGGCCTATAACCATATGAAGTGTACAAAGACTTCATGTTTTCATATTAAACAAATGGATTATAAAGTCTTGAAGTATTTTGTCCTGTAAATTTCACTACACATGTCAGCTGTCGCACTGGCTTTCCACTAATTTGGAAAGGCGTGTGAATGCATGCTGAGGCAGATGGATCTGATTACCCGTTTCCTCTCTTCATTACTCTATGACAGGACACGAATGCTTCAAAGGGTTGAACTTTTTTGCAAGGCAGCGGTTGGGTAAACAAATACAACACTGAAATGCACTGATGTTCAAAGTACAGCTCATTTAACAAAGGTTGCTGAATTACGGAAAGAAAAACTGTTTTCTATTGCAGGGTATGCAGAAACTGACCATCATAGGACAAATATAGATTTTTTTCTGGTTGTCCTCATGCAGCTTTAATTCTGTTAGCTCCTGAAAGCCGAGAACCTCGGCATGTATATGATATCAGAGAACCTCAGCGGTGAAGCTTGGGTTACACCGAATATCATGTGAACCCAGCTGTGTTATGTATCAGTGCAGACTAACCTGTTTAAAGGCTTCAAGTAGCTACAACTGAGGAGACTGACTCCTCAAGAGCATGGGAAGAAGCTGGTTTCACATACACACACACACTCCTTCGTCAGCCATAAGATTCATACAGAAGCTGCATACCTTTTCTGCGCTGATGGTGGAGGACAAAGAATTATAAAACTAAACTGATTATCAAAAAAAATATTGGAGTAAAAAACAAATATAAGGTGCAGGGATGTGTAGAACTTCAAAAACAACAGCAGTTAAAATCATGAAATATGCTGAGCTTTTTATGGAACTCTGTGGATCCCATTCAGGACTGGCCATAAGCCGAGAAGGAAGCATAAACATGTGCTTGGAACTACAACCATACAAATATTGTGAAACATGGGGTTTAATTCTACAGAGGTCATTTTGTGGAGGATATTGCAGCATTTTTTAGCACTAGCCTGATGATTAATCAATAAGTAATTTATGATTTCTGGAATAGAATAGAATAGAATGTTCCCTGATATTACCATTTTAATGACCATAAAACATCCAAATGTTTCCCATAAAATCTTTATCTATCACTATATTTATAACTTCTAGAACTTTGTTGAAGAACCTGGATTCATTCATAAAAATGAATTCTTAAAACCTACTTAAGATAAGAGAGACTTTGATCACTGCAACAAACCAACGCTAAAACGCTTGTTCCTCACAGCACTGACTCATGGGAAGATGAAGATCCAGGTTACGTAACGCTGCAATGCCCTATAGTCATGTTAAAGCATAACATAATACGAACTCCCAGCACGCCTGAACACTTCCAAAACAGGGCCTGCTATAATTGAATGCAGGTCTATATCCAGCACCTCTTTTCACAGAGGAAACGCCGCACATTTCTGCCATTGAGTGACCGGTCACTATAGGTATATTCAATTTCAGACAGCAATCTGTCCCTCGTCACTCATCAATGTGGTGTTAGCGATATATAACTGCTATGAATATGCACTGAACTTTGCATGACATGACAGAGACAGAAGATAATCATTATGGACATGCTGATGAACAGCATGACACAAGACATATGGAAACAAACCACAAATGCATTCCACTTTACAGCATAATAACCAATAAATAAATAACCAATCAGATAAATATACAACCCACCCTCACTCGCCTGTGACTGTGCACACAAGAGGGAATCCAAACAGACGGTTTCAATTCAAAGCACACTTTCTAAAACACACACAAAGTACGCATTTTTTAACTTTATGGAGAGGTTGTGTCACAGTCTGGGCTAAAAATAGACCATATTACATGTCTGAATGGACTGTACAAAAGCTCTCTCCACACTTTTCTTCCTGTAGGAACCTCATATATTTCCAGTATGCTTCCTGTAAGGTCGTGTGGAAGGGAGACATGTGTGAGTTTTAGCTTATAGGAGGAAGGACTTTATACTCTGAGGACTCTCATTGATGACAAATAATAACTCGAGACTTTTCCAATCATCTGGAAAAACCTGGAATCAAGGAATGAATGGAATCACAAAAAAGCCATTTCTAGCCAACATAGCTCAGTAAAATGAGGAAAAAAAAAGAAAATCACAAAAATATTCTTCACATGAAAATCACACTTAAAATGATTCTTAAAAAAATGCCATCAAAAACAAACATATAAATGATCAAATGTATAAAATGAATACATAAATATAAACACGCTCATCTTTTGTAAAAAAAAAAAAAAAAAGAAATCTACTAAAGTAGTTTTTTGTTTTAGAAGGGGTTTATAATTAATGTATTTATTCTATACATTTTATACTTGTACACTTGTTAAAATTGAAATAGATACGATTTATAATATGTTATTAGAAATATATATAACATTTGTGTGGGTGGAAAACAACGATCCAACAATAATTTGCACGAAACGGGTTCCATAAATGCATTATTATCATCAGACATTTTCATTTTTGGGTGAGATACTCCATTTAAATCGAAGCAGGCACAGTTATCAGCCATTTCTGATAATGTCAAAGTGGCAAAATATCTGCTGATTAGAATTTAGGGCTGCCGATATCTGTAGCAAAACACAAGTCATGGTTTACACGTTTACCACTGACACAATTTAGATAAACCTTCTCTATCCAAATTCAGTCAAACAACAACGTCAAGTTTATTATACAGTTCGTGTGTATAATTTAAAAGTTTATTGTTGATAGTTCCTAGGAATTCACCAGATAACATTAAGAAAACAAATAAAATCACTGTCACATGAAATGTCACATGGGAAAGATTAAATATTTTAAGATACTAGCCGCGGTGAGACAAAGCACCGTATATCAAAATATAAACAGAAAAAAATTAAATTGCAACCTTATTGTGCTAGACGACAACTCCTAATGTATCTCCCATACATTTATCTCATAGAAAGAATCTGCACATCTATCTTCAAGTCTTTTATTCTTTGTTTGGCTGCGATTTTCCCCTGAGAGCGAAGGGGCTTCCCTTAACAGCGCATAAAACATTAGGCTGTGCCGTCTATCAAGCAGATGTGATGTCTCCTCCTCCTACTGCTGTGCCTTTCCCTCCAGACAATCAGGTGAGACGGAGTGCTGTCGCTATGGAAACATCACCAAAAGAGCATGACATCATTATACACACGCTGTAATGGAGGAGGGGCGCCAAGTCAACAGAGCCGCATGTGGGCAGGTAAACAAAGCAAACTGATGTGGGTGAGGCAAACTGGGCCATTATCCACCTGAAATTGCTGCTTTTCCTTTCTTCTTTTAAAACAATGGCAATAGCTGTGAAACTCCTGATTTAAAAAGTAGCCAATCCTTCCAAATTGAGTTACAGAATAATATTGCCCATAATTACCATCTGAACACCATCCACCACACCTCAGTGACTGCGTACAACAGTTTAATTCATTCTTAGAGTATCATCTGCGCTTTGAATCTTTGGGCATTGCAGTTTAAATGACAAGATTGAGTTTGTCAGCCCAAGTAAACAAACTAAAACACATGAACTCTGCTTTAAAATGCAAAACAAGTTAAGTCAATAAAAACAATGACATTAAACATACAAAGCTTGAGAAATTAATCTATCTATAGGCTAATAAATAAAGAAAACCTGTATGGTATAATGTTTTTCTGTGAAACAAAAAAAAAAAAATCTAAAATTTTCTATAAATCTAACTCTAAAATTTTAGAGCTTGACATTCATGGTCATTATGAACTGTCATTATATGGAAAAGAAAGAAATTCTGCTTTTATGTGTAACAGAAAAAAAAACAACAACAGGGTTTGGAACGACATGAGATCATTTTTATGTTTGGATGAGCTATTCCTTTAAATAAATCACAGTCTATATGTTTGTCTATACCACAGATCATGGCGTACACATAGACTCAAGTTCTGTCATAAATCAGCTTTCCATAGTTTATCATTTTCCATAACAGCAAGACAGCATTAAAGGTCATGGCCCACAAATACAGTCCAAACACAGACTCTTCCACAAACTTAATTGTGAAAATATGCACCACAGAAATGCTGTGACAAGAAAACAGATGCTTTTTTCTGAGACCTAACTGAAAAATTCTAAGCTTGTTGTCTAGAGTGTTGATATTATATGAGACAAATAAATGCACATTTTGACCCAGTTATGTGTGACTCATCTGTGTTATCTCAGGTCTATTCAATGAATCACAGCATCTATGGAAAAATGTTATGATTGTAAAGAGAGCCAGAACAATACAACTTCACCACTTTTAAAATCAACCTTTTCATTAAGTTTCATTAAAATTAAATGAGACTGTTGTGTGCTATTTAGGACTAAGGACAGCTATATTTCTATATTGCTCTCAAATCTGCATGATGCAACTGAGACGCATCGAAAAAGTTGATAACTTAAGATTTTTTATAACGAAATTACAAATGGTTATCCATTTTTAATAAATGTAAAATATTTTTCATGAAGCAAAAATAAATGTGTCACTTATGCCCTAAACTTACTCTTCATTTAAATGTTTGACTTCCTGGATTTCTATAGATAGGTTCATATTTGCATGGCTTTCTATAAATAGAAATGTGTGGTTGATAAGAGATATTGACACCAGAATTAAACCAATAACCAAAACACCAAGATTCATTCGACAAACCTTTTTTTGAATAATATCCAACAAAAGATTTGCTCAAAGTTTTAGGTTTTACAAATACTTTAAGCATCTTACTCTAATTAACTCTCCCTTGAAACTGCAAAAGCTGGAAACTTGTACAGTTGATCCATATAAAGACTGCATCAAACCAATATATTGAACAAGTACAAAAAGTTTTGCATAAACATTATAAAAAACTTGCGGTACACACTGATTACCACCCACACACACACCCCACACACTACACTTAAACAGCAATCATTGCTAAACTGGTGCAGATTGCTAGAATTCCAGATGGTTGTGACCAACAACCACAAACTGTATAATAAATTTCAAGGCAAAGAAAACAGTGATTATTATATCCCCACTGCTCCATCCCGTCATGTGCTTTTAGGCTTAATAATGATTTAGAGATACTGAAATGCCTGCTGCAGCAGTTATTTTAGTACGTCAACTGTTTGAAAAGCAGCATGATATCCAAAATCTTAAACCATATAATCTAAAACTCTAATAATGAAAGTTTTGGACATGCTCAGCCAGGTGCAAAGACGTTTCATGCCCTGGTAAAACTGATTCAGTGTTATTCATAACTAAAGAATTTCATTCATGAATTCCAGTTACCCAAACGGAAAACATTTGCATTATGCAGAGAGCAACAGAACTTCTGTTTAAGACTCTATATAAGCTCTGCAATGTCATTCAACCGTTTACTCTGTCTGTTAGGTTTCATTAGAAATGTAAATTACACCAGACACACCTTTCAGACTGAAACCGGCTGAGGAAACAACCGCGTGTCATCTTACATATCATCTCCCGCTTTACAGCAATGTAAACAGACGCGGTAGTTACTGTACGTGACTGTGCACAGTTGCCTTGTCTCAGAAAAAGACAACAAGACCGTAATCCGGTGAATACAGCATGCTGATCTAATCCCACGCGGTGAGGGTGGGGTCACTCCGACTCACAGGGTAAACAAGCCTCCAGACAGCAGGGCCGTGACTGTCGTGACTGACCCAGACCTGCCAAAGCTTTGGCTTTACCTGCGTTAATCAATCAATGACAGCACACAAACCGGCAAACTGCCCCCCTGATGTGAGATCGACGGGGTAAATCACTGATTACACGGTGAAGTTAGACTACTTAAAGGAACTGTTCACCCAAAACTGAATTATGTCATCATTTACTCGATCTCATTTGGATTTAAACCTCTTTTGTGCAACACAGGAAAAGGAAAAAAACTCACATTTTAAGGGGGGAAAAAAATGCAAAACTGGCCTGAAGTCAGGAGCTTGCGCCAACCAAGCAGAGGAAAAGGTGGACTCCAAGTGTGAACGGAATACAAATGATCTTCAATAGGCCTGTAACCCAAAACTCTCAGTCAGATGCTAAGCACTTCAATGGACTTTCATTAGAAGGAAAACAAACACATACTGAATTAGGTGAAATAAAAGATTCTTTTGTGGAGTCAACAAGAGGACAACTGCAAAAATAATAGAAACTGATCTTAAAAGGAAGACTGGCTCACTACTACTATCCCGAAAGCACTCACGAAAACAAAAAGCTGAAACATAACACACGTGATGTCAAAGCAGGAACATTTCCCATCACCCAAAGGATGAAGGTTCAGTCCAAAAAAAATATACACCCTTTGAGATAAGGTACTTCTGAAGTCCATAATAAATGATACTCATTAAGATTACTGCAATGCCAATAATAGAACGTTTTACATATCTGGCATAACATTGAAGTAGAATTATGGGAGCTTAAAGGGGATCATTTTTGGTGAAAAAAAAAAAAAGAGCACTTGATACTATGAAAACATACAGTAATTTAAAGAAATTAAAACTTCAGTCCAAAAAGACTTTTACTGAAACTAAGCTTCAAATATGGCTCGATCTGAATTTCCACAGCTTTCTAATACCAGACAATTCAGAACATCACAGTTCCAGTTAAAACATATCCAATATCAATATTAAGTGTGACTGTTTTGGGCACAAAAACAACAAGAATATGTATACATAAAAAAAGAATATGCCATTATTCCATTAAAGCGGACTCAACAAATCAAAACAAACTCCTCCAAGCAAGAGTTCCACGGCAAAAGTATAGTGGCAAAGAAAGCAAAGCCTTTAGCCAAAACCAACATCACTGGGTTCTGTAGGAAATCACTATTGTGTCTCTCTGGATTCTTCCAAATAAACAGCATGTGTGGAGACGGTCGCTTAGGAAGTGTAGATGAGGAGGCGACAGAGAGAGGAAGGAAGAATCCTTTGCCAGTCGGTAGAAGTGAATGTGGGCAGAGCGTGGCGGCACCCTGGCACTGTAACGTCTTATCTGAATGAGACATGCAGGCATGCTGAGGAATAGACTGGCCTATCAGTCGTGACAATGTCAGGGAAGTTTTTCCACCTCTTCTCTGTTTTTAAGATAAGGGCAAAACAGGGTCACTGGGAACTTTAAAAACAGCTAGTTCCACCAAAAATTAAACTTTTGTCATTTGTCATTTTGTCTTTTTCTCACTCTAAAGTCTTTCCAAACCCTGTTTGATGATCTTTCTTCCACAGAACACCAAAAACATACCAAAAAATACGTTTTTGCAAAACAGGAAAGTAGAAGCTTTTGTCTGCCATGGGATGCCATGGGGACTTTTTTTTCCTGGCAAATGAGAGTTTCTCACAATTCAGATTTACAAATTGCAATTTCAATTAATAAATTCTAGTGTACATAATATATGTGCGTACTGTGTATATTTATTATGTACATAAAAAAAATACACATGTATTTAAGAAAAAAAAAATAATAATAAAAATAATAATATATATATATATATATATATATATATATATATATATATATATATATATATATATATATATATATATATATATATGGGCCGGGACTCGATTAAAAAAAATTATCTAATTAATTAGAGGCTTTGTAATTAATTAATCGAAATTAATCACATTTTAATCGCATATAAATATTTGACCTGAGAACAGTGAGAAGTAAGTTTTTTCATATGGATTTTTAGTATACCATTGAATAATGAATGAATACATAAGCTTAAGCAACAAAATATTGTTTATTTTTGTTCAACCAAGTCCAACAGACCAGTGCAATATTGCCATTAAGTGTAGCAATAGGATATTTAGAAATATAGTAGCCTACATTTCAGAAATTCAGGTACCCTATAGGTAGGTATACCTTCTGTAAACTGTTTTTTTAATTAAAACACAATACTTTCAAGTACATTCAGAACATGAGGTGATACTTGAGGCTCGATGTGCTGCGGTGATATGCGAATTCCTTGTTGCATAGCTTGCACACAACCATGCTCTTATCGACGCTTCCATCCATTCGTTTTTTATAACAAAATTTCCCATCCACAGGGCCAACCAAAGCGGTCTCATCAGCTTTTGTCCATGTTCACTGTCTGAACGCTAGTTGGTGCTCCAGTATAATCGGTCCGCCGAAACTCATCCAGTGAGAAACATTCCGCGGTGCAAAAATAAGTGCGATTAAAATGCGTTAAAAAAATTTAACGCGTTATTTTTGTGTAATTAATTAATCTAAATTAACGCGTTAAAGTCCCGGCCCTAATATATATGCATGTAAATATTTTCAAAATATTTATTGTATGTGTGTATTTACACAGTACACACATGTAAACAAAAAAGTTTTATTTTGGATGCAATTAATCACGATTAATCATTTGACATTGCTAATAAATTCATAAAGTATATATCTAGCTTTTTTCTCAGTGTCACAGTTCTGACCTTTTCTGTTATCACCATGGAATAAAAAAAGGTTTCCAACATTTTCTCTCGCAATTCTGACTTTCTTTTTCATTTTGAGATTTTAAATTTGCAGTTACCTTTATTTTTTTTATTCTATGGTGGAAACATGCTCCCACAGAAATGAGCAAGCTGGACACAGATTATAACTTTCTGAGTTCCATGAAAGTAAATCAAATGTGTTTTGAAAGACATAAGTGTGACAAAATTGTGCCAATTTAAATTTCTAGGTGAACTAGTTTCTAGGTGAGCTAGTAAGGGAAATAAAAGGAACAAGTGAAACTTGAGGCTGAGGTGGTAAACAAGCAAATTTCATCTAATTTTAGCAGTTGTGAACCACCTGAAACCTAATGCAGTGTATAAGTCAATAAACAGCAAGAAGAGCTGTCATCAAGAGCTGTCCTGTCATCTTTCCTAAACTTATTCTAACAGCATCAGATGTCCACTCTGATCTCATTGGATTTTATACAGCTCAGAGGGTTCTGCAGATTGAGGAAGAGTGTTTATGCAAAGGCTTTTAGAGAGTAATCACATGCTATTTGACAGTATCAGCTGATACACTTTGCCTGACCTTAATGCAGCACAGTACAGCATAGTAGGATGATGTCATCAAAGACACGCTTGCATGGATAAAAAGAGTGAAGGTTAAAGTGGCATGTATAAATGTTGCACGCACCACAAGATGCACCAAACGGAACTGCACAAGGATTATTTATTTCCAAGCAGGTTCCCCAAACACTGCCATTGATTGGACAGACAGAGTTTAGCCCAAACTCAAGCCACTGATTGAGAATAATTGCTATGTGGAGCTGGTCTGGATTTCAACTTAAAGTAAATAAAAAAGAAAAAAGACAGGTTCCTTAAAAGCAAAAAAGCCTTCAGTGACACTGATTGATTATCATCGACTCAGAGGTCTTTTGAAACACATCCACACATTACTCATTCCTGGACAAACCTTTTCACATAAATCTGACATTTCAGTAGAAACTACATTATTTTATTATCTAGTCCTCTCACAGGTTTTTGCTCATAATACAAGTGTTAGGTCATAAAGCAAAAAGCTGCTATTTCCCATGATTCCAGCAGTACGCAGGCAAACATTTTCAAACTGAACTCAAACAGTCACAGGAAAACATGCCGGACTAACATCTCTGGCATCTTACATGACTCATTAGATTCCAGCGATGTTCATAACTCAACAGACGCAGTGGGCAGTAAGCTAGAGGAAGTGCTTATACAGTCTTCCTAATTTAAAACAAGTTTAATCTACTGCAGTTCTTTCCATTAGAGGTGCAAGAGTCCCCTGTCAATCTGAAGACAACCACTTCCCTTTGCACCCATACGCATATAAAATTTATAACAATACATCAAGGCCGTGTGCTACGTGATCAAGTTTTACATGAGTTTAAAAACGCACGAGCACCTTGTTTGTATCCATAAAAAGTGATAAGAGTGGCACAAAGCTACATATCAATTCTTATCTCTGATACCACGTACGGATCAAATCAAGTTAACAAGGATCAAAATCAAGTTAACTAAAATCAAGTAGCCATTATTCTACTTTCCAAATTCTGTATATAATCATAGTAAATTCACAACTTCAAAAATGGCAATCGTTAAGGACAAAATAAAAAAGTAAAAATTAGATTAAGCACAAATACTGTACATCAAGATCAACCAATATTGCTTTTTAGACAGACAGACAGACAATAAAATAATTCATAATGTATAAGTAAAATCTTAATAATCTTGATAGATTACACATACATTCACTTTTTAAATTAATTTAAGAATTCAAATTAATAGAAAACATTCAAACAAAAGACATGAACAGAACTTACTCTACAGTCACAAGGAGTAAATTAAATCTCTTTAATTCCACTTCTGTGACATTTCCATTACAACCTCTGGCAAAGCTAATGCACAATTTGAAAATCAAAAATGTTGGCAATAAATCCCTGAAGTGCCGCTGCCTAAACAACAGGCCTTTAGCCAACAGTTGCAGACATCTCCTTTTAAGGCCAACTCAGTGCCCACAGCATGATCTTCACTATCTACCAGCCTGCAAAGGAGAACTCTGGTGTAAATAAATCATGGTGGACCTCCAAAAAGGCAATCTAGTGGGTCTTCTTACTGGTAAATTTTACATAACTTTCATTTAACTGGTCAGTCTACACAGTCTCTTCATGTCTGGCTCCAGGTCAAAAAAACAAACAGCCTCTCTCTCCCTCTGATGGCTGCTGTTAGAAAGTCAAACGTCTAATCTAATCTAAACCTGGTGTAGATGCCAAAATAATCAGCTGGGTTTGAGCTGAGTCAGCAAAAGAGTCTTCCTCGCTCTCGTTTTTCACTGACCTGACTGTGAACAAAGACGCAAGGATGGTTTATGGTAAAAAGGATCCATCAGTATATTTGCAACTTTATGATCTTCTCAATAATATTAAGAAATTATAGCATTAACATAAGCCAATCCATATTGAAATACCAGTCCATTAGAAGAACTAACGTTTATATTCACTGCATGTAAACAGCATGCCTGCAATACATCAGTGTTAAACATCAACATCAAATCAATAAAATCCATTAGTGCCACATAATGAGTCTTCATGGGATGGGAAAAGGCCCTATATGGAAATGTGGGTCAGCAAGACAGATGTCAAGATTATAGAGCAGGGGTGCCCAAACTCGGTCCTGGAGGGCCGGTGTCCTGCAGAGTTTAGATCTGACTTGCCTCAACACACCTGCCGGTAAACTTCTAGTATGCCTATTGCCTAGTAAAAGCTTGATTAGCTGGTTCAGATGTATCCAGAGCTGAACTCTGCAGGACACCGGCCCTCCAGGACCGAGTTTGGGCACCCCTGTTATAGAGTCTCAGTCAATGTCAAGTTTTACATTTATCTTATGATTGGTCATGGGCAAACATCACAGCATGATGAGATTATCAGAAGCACAGGTGATGATGTAATATCCTTCACTAACGTGTTAGTTCAGTGAGGACACAACACATATTTCTCCATGAAGGACCAAAGGAATCCTGCATGGAACGCAGCAGTCTAAACAAACACATGCATAATTCACTAAATATCATATTTCACATTTTGCACACAAGCAGTAAACCACCATTTGTTGTTTTTGTATATTTAACACTAACAAGCATTATACAGATTAATTTATGTGCACTGAAATAGTTCCACATGTCAATGTACACAAACAACTGACCAATTGTTTATTAAAGAAACAGTTCACAGAAAACTGAAAATCCCCCATTTACTCATCATAGTGATTCAATATGTCTGACATCATAACAGACTCGAGCACCGTTTATGTAAAATATGAAATGGATGTGAATGGTGACTCGGGCTGTCACGCAGCGTACATTTTTTGTCTTACAGAAGAAATAAAGTAATATAGATCTGCATAACAGGAGGGCGAGTAAATTAAGACATCATTTTTTATTTAAAGGTGAAGTACTACAATAACAATGTTATGAAACGTAAACAAACCGGCGTCTAGGTTCGCTGGAGTGCGCACGCGAGTTATTTCAAATGTCGTTATCGCTTATCAACCGTTGAAACGTAAATAATAAATCAACCGACTTTTCATCTTATTCTACTGTTGGTCAGTGTGTCAAAAGATTTAACTATTTATCTTCGCAAGAGAGTTGGATAGAGCACGAGCATCATCTCTGTTTACCGGTGATAGAAATGTTATTTAGGGTTGGATCTTGTACATGAATCTATAGAACCTCTAACTTATACATAACCGATCAGGGGTGCGTTTCCCAAAAGCAACTATGGTCGCAAATTAAGTCGTTACCAATAGAGTTCAATGGGACTTACCACCATACTTAACTAACGATGCTTTTGGGAAACGCACCCCTGAATGATTCGTTCACGAATCGGACTGAACTGGACCGAGCGGAACTCACTGATTCAATGAACCGAGAAGAGTTGATTTCAAACATGTCCGATACGTAATGAACGATAACCGATCTGATACTATGAGCATGTGGGGTGAACCGAGGATTTGACAGATGGGACGAATTTATTTTAACAGCTGAATCGCAGAAACGTTGTGGGTGCAAGTTTAACACAACAGTTTTGTCCACATATATGAGAAACTGTTGCTTTTAGTAAACAAAAGTTACTAAAACGATTAATTTAAATGTAATGCAAGTGCAAAATATGATTAGGTTCTAAAAAATAAAAAAATAAAAAAACTGAATAATGGCTGAACTGGGACACATGATTAGCAACACACTTCTTAATAAAACTTAATCGAAAACAACTAATTAAACGACAATAATGAATCGGTTTTGACCCGGTTCTTTAAAACAAACTGTTCAAAAGAACCGGTTCGCTGAAACGAGTCGAACTTCAACAAAAGTAGCCGTTTCTGAACAACAATCACCGCAGTCGGTGCTTACCTTTATTTCATGGATCCAATAATAAACAAGGACACGCTTTTGCCTGTGCACTTCCCAAGAACAGTGACATTATTTATTATTCCACGTGTCCGTCTTGAAGTCGTTCCCAAAATCCCAAACCAGAGCCAAACATTTTAACCGACAGACGCGTGTACTAGAGTGTGTCCGTTCATACTGCTGCAGCAGAAAGGCGCTAATGCCAGAGAGACGGAGGATCCCACTATGGAGCAGCAGAGGGGGAGGAAACAAATCCAACCTTAATATTTCTCTAACGAGTAAACAGTCACGTATCAGATGATAATAGTCCACAAGGCAATAAAGTATAACCTTCAGTCGATGTTGAATTTATTCCTCTGCATTTCACTCTAAGAGCAAAACCCTTCTTCTTGGCTTCATCCCCCCTACTCCTGGCAACAATGGGCGGGACATTGCAACAGTTTAATCTGATTGGCTTTCTCAAATGACGTCACCAGGCAAGGTCGTTCACAAATTTAAAAATTATTTGGGATTATTTACTTTTTCTTTTGTCTTGTTCGTTTATATTTTTGTGTTCTTATCTGTATGTTACCTTGTTCTGCAATAAAAAAAAATAATAATAAAAAAAATGATTTGGGACTCCTCGTGTTTGTAATCTGTTTAGTGTTTGAAGACTGCACCTGCTTCTCTCATTATTTCGGGTTGATGTCACCTAATTATTCATGATTTCTTATTATTATTAGCTGTCATTTATTAAAAGTTTTCAATTGTTTTTATTTTATTTTTTTTTTCCACCACAGGTCACCATGTTTCCTTATTGTGAATTTTTATTCACAGTAAATTAAGACAATTGTTTTGTATTGCAAGTGTTCTGAAAATTGTGTGCATTTCCAGAACAGAAATCTGATCAATGGATAGAGACAAGTTCAGAATTCTTAACATTAAAGTTTTAAAGAGGGCATTTTGGATGTCTCATTTTATCACTTCATAAATCTGTCCAGACAAAAAAGTTTAATCAGGAATAAAATGTTATATAAATCAAGCAATTGATATATGATACGCCCTACTGCAACAGTGCAATGTGCTATTCAGTCTGGAAGGGGAGCAGCCACTGTCGTCTGCGGTGGTTAGGGTACACTCCACTGTGAGCTCTGTGATTTTGCCCAGTCTTATGGAGTTAAGTGTGTCAAATGTCAGCTGGTTGAGAAAATTCAGTGTCCCTTCATCCAAGTCTGGGAAAATGAAAAAAGCTTGGTTCCTTAATCATTCTCTTTGGTTTTCTAAACCAAATACAGGCCCAGAAAAGGCGAGGACGTCTTATAAAAGTTGTATTTATTTTTCTGACAGACTTAAAGCAAGTTGGATTCACTGTGTTGACAGGCTTCAAGGAAAGATCCCCAGACAGCAACATAGTGTTGGCCCAGATCCGGCCCACATCCGGCTCGTGTGAAATCCATGCGGGGCAGATGTGGGCCGGATCTGGGCCGACACTGCTTGCTGTCTGGGTCTGGAACTCACAAAAAATAAACATAATGCAGTACGACTTGTTTTTCTTTCAAAGAACCAAAAAATGTCCGATGATTTTTAGAAAAGACTGTTGGGAAATCATAGTTCACAGGAAGCAAGTGAAGCAAACAAATGTTATGAACTGCAAACAGAAAACAAAACTTTTATGTAATGATGGAAGGGAATGGTGAATGTTCTTGAACATGACTCAAAGGACAAATACAAAGATAACATTATAAAAATATCCACTTATCTGTTGATGTACACCTGTTTGAGGTGTTTCTGAGTATGTGATTGTATATAACTTTAAATGGAAAACACTGTTCCTCTCTTTGAATGTTAAGTTCTTATAATACAATCAGCTCCACACACTCACAATACTCACTGAACACCCACTTAAAAAAGCACATTGACCAGTGATTACAGAGCCTTGAAGGTGAAGGGTGTATCTTTTTATATATAATGTCTATTTTAAATTACACATTCATTCTACCATTATGCCTTAATGGAAAGATGCAGAGTATGATTCAGGTTATGCTATGAAAATCAGTAACATACTGATCTGTAACAAAGCATGTATATGTAAGCCAAAACTACTCCCCAAGGTTATGTGCCATATTGTGATTTCTTTCTCTTTTTTTTAAGTGCATAGATTCCAGTGCAGATGGTTTTAGTTTATCTCTCTATGTTGAGCAAGAACATCAACAACAGCTTTATCCTGCCTCTGTTATGCCACACTAAATCTGCTATCCATCAACACAAGCTGCTCTGAGAATCTTTCTTCACTCCATAAGTGAAGATAACTTTTTAAAGAATGAATAAATACTATATATATATACAGTGGTGTGAAAAAGTGTTGCCCCCCTTCCTGATTTTTCATGTTTGTCACACTTTAATGTTTCAGATCAAATTGAAATATTAATCAAAGATAACACAAGTAAACACAACATGCAGTTTTTAAATGAAGGGTTGTTTTTTTTTTACAAAATCCATGGCCCTGTGTGAAAAAGTGTTTGCTCCAAAGTGCACTCCAAAGTAATAGATTTACAATCATACTTAAATTGTCCCAACTACTGTACATTGAAGTATTTCTCCTTTTCTAGATTGATTTAAAGAGTGCTCCCAGATCCCATCAGCAGATTTCACAGCTTAACTAATGTGAAAAGAACATTCTTTGGTAGTGAAGTCAGTTGGAAAGAGAGCAGCATATTCTCTAGAATCCTTAGCACATTCCTGTGGTGCTCCTCTAAAATAGATTTTATTTAGATCTAACTTTTTATTATAGGATGATGCTAACCTGTACAAAAATAGATCGCTGAAGGACGTTACATTGCTATGTGTTTACTAAGGTGTTCTGAGGGAATGCATACTCACTGGCCCAAATCGAAACAAACAAGTCTTTTCTCTTGCAAGTTTTCACCTAGAAATTCATATCTACAGCACAAACGATGCAGGGATGAGTTACGTTCCAAAAATTAATAAATGAGGTTAGTGGTTTGCTCAAATCCCAAACCCTAAGGATGAGTACTAGTAATAGTGATACTTCCGTCAGCACTAATTAGGTCATTATTGCTCGTAGAGGGATAATTTGAGGGCTTTCAACCTAAAATCTAAATTAAGTATGAGCAAGTTAAAGGCTAGGTTTCTCAGACTAGACACATAATTCATCTGACAGTCTACATCTGTTTGGTGTTAGACAAAGAAAATAATTTACGGAAGAGAATCTAAATACTGCATTCCACACTTAATCTACAGTTCAGAGTAAAATAAATGCCTGTGTTCCTGTAAAACAAAGAAGCCCAACATAACCCGAAACAAAGGCTCTGTCTTTAAAGATGAAAAGATGGACCAACAGCTGCTACAAGATTTACAGATGCAACAGATAAAAAGCTGTAGGCTTTTGTGTGATTTACTGAGGAGTGCAAAACAAAACACTTCTAATGAAAAGTCAATAGCACAGGACATCCAACAGTTACTGTTATAAATCATATCCCATTGCATTACCATGGTAAAGTAGCATTTAAAATCATTTAGGTCTACATCAAGCAGTGTCAAGACACAACTTGACATCTGATAGGAGACAATAACTCTTTTAAATGTTGTGAAGGTGAAATATTAAAATATGACAAGGTGTATGTGAAATGACTGGCATCAGAATGCATATGCATCCTTCTCCAAATACACTGTATATAAAACCTGTGACCTTACATGTTCATGCTTTAACCTTTTGTTTGTATCTTTCATACATGGGTGAACCAAAAACATGTCCAGGTCATAGCAAAAAAAATATATATATATATATATAAAAAGTATTATGCTCATGCTTTTTATATTTTTTGAACCAATAAGCTTGTTTACCATTAAAAAAAATCAGCATTTTATAAAAACAAAACAAAATATTATAATACTACATTTAAATTTATTAATTTAGCAGATGCTTTTATCCAAAGAGACTTTTACAATTGAGGAATACAACAAGCGATTTATCATAAAGAGGAAAATAAACACAGGAAATGCTTGTAATACAAAGTTTCAGGAATATTAACCTTCATAAATTAATGATTATTTTATGGTATATTGTTAAAAATATTTTTAAATAAATGTAAAATATTTAAAAATAGTATTTAAATTATTACAATAGTTTGTCAATTTATTGGTAAATTAATATAAATTATTGAAATAATAAAAATGAATCACCATAAATTTAATAGCAGAACCACAAACTATTTACATTTTTAGTAATTTAAAGTCATTTTCATGCTTTGACCTTGTGTTTGTGTTCATAGTAGTTATTGCCAGTCCTAGCGAGAGTTCGCAGAAATGATTCCATAAAAAATCTGTTCTCAGTATATCACTGTTACATTTGCAAAATGGCATTTGTTTTGCAAAAATAACTGAATTATGCATTGATCATACAAACATTAATTTGTAATATATCTTCTGTTTTTATTGGATTGTATCCTGTGTACCTAAATGCAATATCATATCTAATGTTTCATTTTTCATGTTTTTATAATCAGATTCTCGTGCAGTCTGCTGATACTTCATGCATCAAAGGAGATCTCTCTGCAATATACCAACATTGTATCCTCCTCCAGCACCACAAGGACGTTCCACATATGGATGCTCTACAGCAGAACAGGGCGACCCAGAATTGTGCCTGTATTTGGTACAGAGCACACAAGGCCCAGTTCCTCCATCACAACCGTAGAAGCCGTGCTGGCAGGCGTTATAAAAAGCTAATCCCACAGAGACTTCATCCCAGGTTATGAAAACGCAGTCGCAGGGATCCACCCATAATATTCCAGCTGTCTACCTGGCAACCGTCTATATCGCACACTAGCACATGCAGCATCTCATATTTAAATTGATATGTAATGATGTCATCCACTGCAACAAAGCAGCCAGTAAAGATGCCTCTTATTTATTCACCAGCATGCACACTAAGCAGTACGCAGTCAA
Organism: Barbus barbus; assembly: GCF_936440315.1. NCBI lineage: Eukaryota > Metazoa > Chordata > Actinopteri > Cypriniformes > Cyprinidae > Barbus > Barbus barbus. Next base: position 24,926,117 of record NC_136751.1, read on the forward strand.
AGCAAAGAAGCCAAGTGAACGGCACTTACTGCGATCTCTGACAGCTGCTGGGAAGAGTGTGTTTATTTTAGGCTTTCTCTCCTCTCTTTTTCTTTCTCTCTTCCTCCTCTTCTCATAACAGCAAGATACAGGCTGGACCAGTGCTGGTTGCTGTGGTTACTGGAAGGGGAATGTGTCACGTGACCAGGAGGGAAAGCAAAAGCAGGCCCCTCCTCCCTACAGTGTCACTGGTTACAAAGAAAATCCTCCCTGCGAAGACACAATGGGCGTCTTGAGGAGGTGGGTGTGGTGATCTGAGGAAAGGCAGGGGTTAAGCGCGCCTTACGGGTACGAAATGTACCAGCAGGCTGCCAGGATACAGAAATAACACACAACAAGATGGCCAGGCATTCCTGTACCCTCCCAAGTGTGGCAGCTTGACCCGCTGGCCGTGAGCGGGCACTTCAGCCGAGAGAGGTTATTTAAATCACTACAGACACCGGACAGATGCAGTGCCGTTCTTCACTGGGCTAGATTTGTGAGATATTTTATGACATGTGCAAATGTAGGCAGCGCAGATATGAAAAGCAGCATACTGTAACCTGCATATGCTGTTACACATATCTGTGTAATATGTGGGGTTTGTAAACTGAGTTATATATGGGTGAATCTCACAAAACCTGTCAAGAACATGGCCGGGCCATATTTCACCTAAAAAGAAAAAAAATTGTATTATGATTAAAGCCAGTTTTTAGGACCAATTAGATTGTTTGACATTATTTTCTTAAAAAAATAAGCAATACGTCACCATAAATTCTCATAACTGTTAAGTAAACACTTTAATTGTTATTATTTAATAAAACGTTTTTTATAAACCTTATTAACATGAATAAATATTCATAAATTATATGATATAATATAATATAATAATATATTATATATTATATTATTAATAATATCAATATCTATTATGTCTTATTAAAATTATTTATACAATGATAATATTTAAAGTATTTAAATATTATTTAAATATCCTGTTGTTAAAGTAATTTAATTTAAATTTAATGATGAGAATAACCATAAATGAATTATTATTAGAAAAATGAATAATCTCTGACAAAAACAATTATAAAATACATTACAGTAATGAGAATTAAAGTACTTGATTACCATGAAAATAATTTCACAATGTAAATTTTAACAGTTCTAAAAATAACCTAGAAATGTATAAAAACATAAATAAAATTGTAAATTATAAATACAATATAAATAATATTTATTTATAGGTTTTATTTTTAGAACTATTAAGATTTACATTCATATATAAAAAATTTAATAAAATCAAAAAAGAAGAAATTATAATTTTTCCTTCTTATAAGATATGTTATAATAATCTCTAGTTTTTTTCTTTTGATTTTAGAGCAAATTTGAACCTGGACATGGAGATGCACCCTTTCAAGTACACCCTGTATTCAAGATGGATTGACTAGTTTGGGAAATGAAACCCACATACTCAAATTAGACTGAGGTGCAGAGTCTCATGTCTGGTTTAGTCTGCAAGGTTTAAGTCTGGTAGTTGTTTGAATAGCCTGTGGGTAGCATGGGAACTGAAAGAATAACAGTTATGAGGACAATGATGTGTGCATCTGGTGAATTGTTTTGTTCAGCAGTTTGTGACCGATACCATGATCTGCTCCTTTGTGACCTGTAGCAAAATCGGGCCTGTAACAATAAATGAGTGACTATTCTTTTATCAGTTGATGGCAAGTGAGAGCTGTATATAGAGCTACCTGTTACTAGTCCATCTGAATGAGTCCTTTAACACAGAAATGTTGCCTTTTTTTAGCCTAAGATAACGGCAAATGTTTCTTGCCACTGTTTTAGTGAAGATAAGAAATATTCTACACAGGACAAAATGCCAAAACAGGCACGTAGATGAAGTTAAAGTGCTGCAATTACATGATAAGAAACAGCCACAGATTTGTGGTAGTTTTACAGGCAGGAAAACTGAACTGCGCTCAGAAAGCAGAGCTGTTAAAGTCATTTAAATGCCTCACTGAAAACAGAAAAAAAGACATTACACACTGTGAAACCGTTCGCTTCACACTTGGTTTGAAAATGCTTGAGTGTGTTTGTAGGAAGTGGCTTTTTGAGTATACTAAGACATAAAAGATGTGGCTGCGGTGGTCAGAGATTGTTGTGGGACAGTAGTGGGTTCTGATCGGTCCAGGGTTGTGAAACAGTAAGGGAATGAAGGATTGCTTTTGAATTTTTTGTTTTCCAAGTACAGTACAAGATCCAGATCCCCCTGTCAGGACTTAATATTGATTTATATGACCAATGGGCTTAAGTTAAGAAAATAATGCATAATAATATTACTGGCTGCAGATTAATCTGTGATTGCCAAAAAATATTGATTAAAATACAGAAAATACCTATTTATAACCTTATAAACAAATTAGTACAGTAAAAGTATATCTTATAGAACCTATCTGTATAAATAAACATTACAAAACACACACACACACACACACACACTAAATATAACCACGAAAATCTCTCACGCTGAGAAAGCAAAATAGATTGCAATGAACCTGCTTAAGCTCTTTGTTCACTCTCTGTCCTCCACACCATGCATCACTCCTCATCAGACTAAATCTGCTTCTTTAAAAGGTCACAGTTGAGATGACCTTGCACTTGCCCTGATTTAGAGCATACTCAGACTGCATTGCACACTTTTTGCCCTTCTTGGAGTAAGCAGGGCCTTTGTGTGTGTGTGTGTGTGTGTGTTTAAGTGCCTTCCTCTCCTTTTCTCACTCTCAAGGCTCTCTGCATTAAGCTTAATAGTCCGTGACTCATGATGGTGCATCATGTTAAAGTCACCGCACTCATTATCACGGGTCCCATTTACGAGACTGTTTATTGAGTAGTGGGTGGAGCTGGATGCATATATCAAACTAACAGAGCAGAACGCTGGACCTGTTGACCCTCAGATCAGTGCTCTTCAGAGACGATGAGACCTACAATATTAATATTTACCAACATCATACTGTATATAAAATTGTATGCCACAATTAAAAGTGTATTAACATCATATAACAAAATATTACAACAAGTGATACTTACTTTAAAAAAATATAGGACAAACATACTTTTCAATCAACACATTTCACAAAATGACCTTTGTTACACTGTAAAAACAATTCTGTAAAATTTACGGTAAAAAAACTGGCAGCTGTAGTTGCCGGAATTCTACCGTAAAAAATACGGTAATGTTTTATGTTTTACAGTTTTAACTTACATTTACAGTTAAATACCGTAATTTCATTAACTGATATAATATTAATATACCAACCTATTGAAGTACTGAAATCTGTTTTGTACCTTTAATATACACTGATAACAAATACAGGTGATGATGAGAAAGTCACATGCTGAACCAAAGGCTTTGGTTCAGCATGTGACTGTGTCATTCACACAAGCACTAAACACCATCATGGTGAGACTCATTAAACTGAAATATGCAATAAACATCAATTTAACAACATTAGATGTAACATACAAACCTAATAAACATAACTGATTTAAAAAACCTAAGAAACAGTTATTTCAAAGAAAAAAACCATCAAATTCAAATAAAATTTGAAATGCAATGCAGGGAATTCTGGGAACATCAGTTTACGGGTTTTCCCTGTAAATTTTACAGGAACTGACCGTTGACCATTTAACAGATTTTTACTGTAGCATTTTCAAAGATTTTTACCATTAAAATCCATTTAATAAATCCATACCATTAAAGTCTTTTTTTACAGTGTAGGTTTCAAAATATGAAGTGATAGATATGTTGCTCAAGATGAATACAAAAAGCCCTGAATGCTTTCTAGTTGGCAAACTTTTTGGAACATATTCATATGTTAATATGATGAACCACACCAGTGTTTATTCTGCAAAAGCACCTGTGTGAATTTGAGAAGAACTGAGTCCATGCAAAAATTCTCTCAAGACCAATTGATTAAAAAAAGCTCACAAAACTGTAAGTTCTGAGAGAAGCTCTAGCATCATTTGTTTGGTATTTTATATGCAGGGTTTCCAAAACTGGGGATCGTGAGGGAACTGCAGGGTTTGACTGACAAAAAAAGTGACAGTCAGAGGAAGAAGTTTAATGAGTAAAAATTAAAAATATCCAAAGGATCACTCTGGTAAGATTAAGTGTGCATATGATATCTAATACAAGTCAAAAGGTCCAACAGGTTTGTTATAAGCAACACAAATCTGAGTGAACCTACAACATGAAAATTTTATTTCCTCTGATGAAATCCACCAAATAACCTGCACAAAGATCTCCTAATCAGGTTCAGAACAGTACAGACCGCTCATCTCCTGTCCTGTTTGGGGCCTTACTTTAAGACAGATCGTCAATACAGTCTGTGGAGTATTGCATGCAGGATAAAATATCTGGATATGTCAGAATGTGTCTTCCTAAACACTGCCAGAGTTCCTTGAAACTGAACATGCATCATTCCAAACGTATTTGGGCCAGCCAAAGAAATGTAACGCTCTCTCTCCTCAGACACATTACAATGCCCTGAAGCTGATAATTAATTTAACCACGTTTTTCTAGGACAGAGTAGTTTCTAGAGGAGATTTCAAGGTTCCCAGGGGCTGTACATGGGTCAAATGCCATTATTTATAAGCGACTGCCCTACATCAAAATCAGAGTCAGAGAGTATAACACTGAAACTGAAAGTCTCCGAGTTCTTCTGTTATTGTAACAACAACAAATGAGCTGTTTCATTTGGACCACATGCTGACATCCCACTCTGTATAAGGCATGAGGGACTGGTTAGTATTGATCAGGGTGAGACTGTCTATAAGACTCTGAGGACAGGAATTGATTTAAAGACGGTTGCATCATGGTTACAGATCAATGTCAGATTGGCAGAACTGTCCTGCTAAAATCTGGGCTCACAAGGTCTTACAGTCATTCATGTCATTAATCCGTAACTTACTTTTCAAACAGAGACAGAGGTTTCTTCAAACCAACTAAATGCTAATATTTACAAATTGTCTGGTGTGTAGTAAAGTTAAATTAAATGATATAGACAGATCACAGAAATAAATTACATTTTAAAATATATTCAAATAAAAAGCAGTTCTTTTAAATAGTAAAAAAAAACAAAAAAAAAAACATTACTGCTTTTGCTTTATTTTGGATCAAATAAATGCAGGCTCGGTAGGCAGAAGAGAATTCGTAAAAAATTTGACTGGTAGTGTATATACTAGACACCTTGAAATGTACATATACAACATAGCACAGGTTCCCAGACTATTCATTTAGAAAAGATTGCTTTCATTGATTGCATAACAGTCACTTTTAATTATGCTCTGTCATAACACATGATATAATTGGATGGATCGTTGCTTTGTGTGGCCAACCGAAATGATGTTTTATGGCATGCCTACGCAAGCACAAACACATATACAAAATATTTGCCTGCTGGCATCTGTTAAAGAATGGCCCTTTTGGGACTGTGTGTTCTCTATTTGATCATTCACAGCATTTTAATTGCACTTCAATTCACTGTTGAATGAATTGAAACTCTCTCACCCTCTCGTCCACCCTCTCAGTAGCCAGCAATCCCCTCTGTCTCTTGATTCACTCTTACATAAGTAGTAACTGTCAATTGTTGTCACTACATTTCAACACAAGGAGTATTTTAAAGAGCCCTAATTGCTACTTAGCCGTCAATAGTTACAAAATGACCCTAAATCACAGTTTATGGTCAAGTCTAGCAGTCTATATGAAAGTTTCAGCTAGCTTACAAAACACTTTTCTTATTTCTTGTAAACAAGCCACAGAATTCCTATGACTTTGCTTATGGACGTTCACAAGTCGGGAGAAAAATGTCAGCCGGTTAATGTCATTAAATGAAAAATAAAATAAAATTTTGTGAATTATTTTTGAAATATACTAATTCTAAGCTTCTAAGTTCTGATGAATAGAACCGGAGTGCATTGCAAAATTTGTGTGAGCTGATGTAACATTATAAATATGTTCTGTTTAAAATGATCTTAAGCCAGGCACCGATAGTCTGGTGGGCAGTGTGCCTACATACAGTGCTACGGGTGTCACGAGTTCGAATCCCAGCATTACCTTTCCTGATCCCGCCCCCCTCTCTCTCCCCCAATTTGCCTCATGTCAACTCTAAAAAACTATCCTATCACAATAAAATGCCAAAAATATATATTCAAAAATCTCAAGCCTTCAAGGCAAATGAGTCGACAGCAAAAAAATAAATAAAAATTCTGGAGAATTATTTCTTTCATGGAACACAAACTGAGATTTTTAAGCAGGAGGATGTAAAAATAAGGAGATTAAAAAAAAAAAAAATTTAATTAAATTAAATTAATGAAAGCATCAAAAAGTAATCTATTCAACCATATCTGAATATTGTAATTTATTATAATTTCAATATTGATAATTTCCTCACTCAAAGCTATCAAATGTTTCCAAAAGACTTGAAAATAATACACACAGAAACAAGAACATAGTGGTGTATGATCTATTTTATATTGCTTTTCGGCATTTTTCTATGTTGACATTCACTGCCATCAAATTCAACTTTTAAAAAACGCATATCTAGACATTTAATTGTAAGGACAAGAGCAGATAAAGGAGAATAATCTCCTTTTGTGTTCCATGGAAGGAAAAAAATCATAAATGGGCTTGTTTTGACATTAGGGTGAGTATATGATGACAGAATATTTGTACAAACTATTCCTGGCATTTAGTTTTGTTAGGGCCAGTAATATACAGTAATTTTATATTCCATTAGTCAAGTCATGTCAAGTCAAAGGTTATTTATCAAATGCACAATAATCAAATCAAGCATGCAGAAGTAATTGCAGGCAGTGAAATGTACTTGATTACAGGATAAAATGATGATAACGTCATGTATAAACTCAAGAAACTTATAAAGCTTGAAAAATCTAAAGTTATGTAATGTAAAGTTGTACATCGAGTGTTGTACTGTACACAATCTCCACATCACACCCACTAACACACACTGCAGCTGTTCAAATATTGTGACATGTGATCTCAACTGGACACAAAGGGCCTTTTTAACCAAGAATTGAGGGACAAAAGGGAGAAAGAAGAGGACAAGTCCACCATCATACTGTCCTCTATCTTGGCAGAGAATAGAAAGCATTGTGCAGCGTGCAGCACAGCAGTACACTGGAGTTACTACACCACACACAAGCAAACTGCACTCCATCCAACAGCACAGGATTACACACACAACCTCAGTGCTCAACACACACGCCATGACATCAGTGCATCGGACAGAGGGAATGCTGGGACACACCCTTTGTTTCAGACGTTCAGCTGTTTGCTTGATAAAGAAACAGAGGTATTTTCAGATTAAGTCATTGCCTACCACTGACACATATAATAAGACATTATGTTTGTTAACAACGTTTACAACCGAGAATGTCTTTCTTTAAAGAAACGGTTCATGTAAAACTGAACATTTGCCGAAAATGTACTCACCCTCAGGTCATCTGAGAAGTAGAAGAGTTTCTTCACTGAAATAGATTTGGAGAAATATATCATTACATCACTTTTTCACCAATATGGAGTAAATGGGTGCCGTCAGAATGAGAGTCCAATCAGCTTATAAAAATATCACAGTAATCCACATGACTCCAGTCTATCAATTAACACCCTGTGAAGTCAAAAGCTGCATGTTTGTCATAAACAAATCCATCATTTGTGACCCTGGACCACAAAACCAGTCATAAGTCCCATGTGTATGCTTGTAGCAATAGCCAACAATACATTGTATGGGTCAAAATTAGAATTTATTTTTTCTTTTATGCCAAAAATCATTAGGATATTAAATAGAGATCATGTTCCATGAAGATATTTTGTAAATTTCCTGCCAAAACTTTGTTTTTAATTAGCAATATGCATTGATAAGGACTTAATTTGGCCTGTCCTAACAAATCATGCATCAATGGAAAGCTTACTGTATTTATTCAGCTTTTTATACAGATGATGCATAAATCTCAATTAAATTTTTTTTTTATCCTTATTGGTCCAGGTTAACGTTTCAATCTGATGGCACCCATTTACTGCAGTGGATCCACTGGTGAACAACTGATGTAATGCTAAATTTCTCCAAATCTGTTCCAATGAAGAAACAAACTGATCTACATCTTGTATGGCCTGAGGGTGAGCAAATTTTAATTTCTGTGTGAACTATTCCTTTAAAAGATTCATCTTTTTTTACATAAGATCCCTAACGTTTTTTTGATGAACATTATACACACACACACACACACACACACAATATATCTTTTTTGGCAGTTCCATCAAATAATGAGCCAAAAAAGGATTCCTTCTATTTAATTCATCACACTGGCCAAGTAAAGTGCACTGCTGTGGGATACAGCAATGTGCTCTGTTGTATATTTTAAATATAATTAAATAACTCTTTATTAGGCCATGATATAACTGCAGTCTTATGAGTGCGCATATAGACCATGACACACCACAACCAGGTCAACACACGCAAGTGTGCCAGTTGTTTAAAGCTGTGACACACCACCTCAAAATATTAAGTTGACATGCTAATGAAAACAACAAGCCTACACACATGCAACAGGTTTTCAATGAAGCAACTCACTTTCAAACATTCCTCATGATACAGTATGTGCATTAGAGACGATTACTTCCAAATGGATTAAATTTGGGAAATTAAAAGCAGATTTGCAGATAAACAGATATGAGTCATGACAGCCAGCTAAGGAGTTCTTAAAATGTCATTCCTGCTTTTGTTAATAACTCTGAGATTTAACAGGGCATAGATCTCTCGTTATGGGATTATAATATTATTCAAACAATATTTGATGTCTCAAGCACTATTTAAAGACTGAAGCAATAAGCGCAAACAGTGTTCTAGTTGGCTAAAACATTTGGCTGAAGAAACACATTTTTATACATAATAGTGTCTGTTTATTATAAAAGGTGATTGTTCTTTTCACAGTGTGTTGAAATGAAGTAAGAAAGCACAACTTGAAGTTTTCTAAAGAAAAGTGTCCAGGAAGATATGATATATATGAATATAATATGAAACTCACCAATCGTAGCTCTGAACAGCCCACTGAAAGAGACAATTATCAGTTAATAATGGCCTTATTTTGGTCATATCACCTCAGAAGACATAAAATATAACGAACAGATTTTATGGTCCTCTTTTTGATATGATACCATTATGGGGCATTCACTATGAAACAAAGTGATCAAAAAATGTTCACAAATTCACCTTTTGATTCTTATGGGTTTGGAACAACATGAAGGTGAGCAGAAATGTATTTTTTGTGTGTGCTATTTTTCAGTGGTTTGGTTTTATGAGGTGAATAGATCATTCTGTATGAATCACACTTGGCGCTCAGCGCTGTATATGACATCAGTCAAACATGCTGTGCTCAACGTCCTGTTCCAAGAAACATTCATCCCTGCCCTTCTCATAAAAAAAATTAAAAAGTAGAAAAGAGATGTGTTTATACTTTCAAACAAAGATGTCTGTTTAACAAGACTGGACAGCGTTGACAGAAGAGTAAGTGTGGATTCATCATTTCCTGAAACAAAGCTAACTTTCTATGACACGTAGATTTATGACAGTTAAATATATATCACATCATATATAATGTAAATGTAAAGACACACACAAGCAAATCTGGTTTGTCTCCAAATGATTAATAATCATATACAGGCAGTCAGACATGGAATCTGCCCAAATAAAAAGCTAATCTTAACCCAGAGCACTCACTGAAAGAGCAGATATGCCAGCCAAAGCAGCTCACAGTCTAATCAAGACAACCAACTGATACCGCACACATAGTAAGAGGATCTTCCTTATGTGAGCAATCATGGATTAAAGATGGGAATCTTCAGTTCCCTTGTTTTACTGTAATCCAATTAGAATCTCTGTAATGATCCAGACACAGAATGGCTGCATGGAATGTTTAGAGTTGAATCAGTGATAGATGCAATTTTCATAAAATTATATTTCCTCAAGTATATGAGAGTATTCAGTTGCATCCTTTAAACTGTATAATGGCAGATCTTTACTTTTTTTTGTAGTGTGCAATTAATTTAACATTTGAAATGTGACCAATTTAAAAAAAAAAAAAAAAAAAATTATATATATATATACAGTGCCCTCCATAAGTATTGGAACAATAAAGACATAATTGCTCTGTTGGCTGTGGAGTCAAGACATTTGCAAATATGATTAAAAGATGGATATGAGATAAAACTTTAGAATGTCACATTTTATTATTAGCCGTTTCAACACATACATGTTTTACCAAATAAAAAGAACAGCACTTTTAGAGTTCATTCCACTCATTGATGTGAGCATAAGTATTGGGACAATTGAACATAAGGCAGATATAAAAGATTAAAAGCTATTATTTAGTTGCAGATCCCTTGCACACAATCACAGCAGTGAGTCTGTGACCCATAGACATCACCAGACTCTTGGTCTCATCCTTTGAAATACTTTTCCCAGCCTTTAATGCAGCCAATTCCAATTGTTGCTTGTTTTGGGGAGTTTCTGCCTTTACTCTCCTCTCCAGCTGGTGAAATTCATGTTCAGTCGGATTTAAATCTGGAGATTGACTTGGGCAATACGACTTTCCATTTCTTTGCCCTTATAAATTCCTTGACTGAACTGGCAGGGTGTTTTGGGTCATTGTCCTGATGCAATATGAAGCATTTGCCAATTAATCTGTTGGCATTTTTTTTGAATATTGGTAGGCAAGATGGTTTTGTACCCTTCCAAATTCATTCTGCTACTGTCATCATACATTAAGTCATCAGTAAAGTTGAGAGGGCCTGTTCCAGAGGCAGACATGCATGCCCATGCCATGACACCACCTCCACCATGCTTTACAGATGAGGCTGTATGCTTGAGATCATTTGCAGTTCCTTTTTTTTCTCCACATTTTTGCTTTCCCATCACTTAGATAAAGGTTCATCTTTGTCTCATCGGTCCTTAAACACAGTTCCAAACTCTTCTGGCTCACCTTTGTGCTTTTTCGCAAACTCTAATCTTGCCTTTCTATTTTTGGTGCTGGTCAGAGGTTTGCATCTTGCTGTGTAGCATCTGTAATTCTGTGTCAAAGTCTCCTGAGGACAGTAGATTGTCAGAGCATCACCCCAGCTTTCTGGAAGTTGTTGGTGATTTTACAGACACGTCTTTTAGGGTTCATTTTCTCAGCTTTTATGATTTGTCTGTCATCAACTACTGTTGTTTTCTCAGCCGATCAGGTAGTTGTTAGTTGCTGATGGTTTCCAAACTCTTGATTTCTCCATACCCTTTGTTTTTGCTAGAGCTCTAATTGACTTCCTCTTTTCTTTTAGCATCCAAATTGCTTACTTTTCTCTCAAAGTCAGCTCCCTCATCTTCATCCTGGTTTGTGTGTGTCATCATTGATTGCAGGATTCAGAATACAGAAGTAATGGATATAACTGATACGACACATTCCTTGCTTTTAATATCTGAAGAATGAATGCAACAGGACACAGCTGATCACTTAGAAAGACCTGTGAGGCAACTGTTCCAATACTTATGCTCACATCAGATAGTGGGATGAACTCTAAAAGAGCTGAACATCTTAGCTGGTAAAACATCTATGAGTTGAATCACCCAATAATAAAATGTGACATTCTGTTGTTTTGTCTCATATTCATCTTTTAATCATATTTGTAAATGTCTTGACTCCACAGCCAACAGAGCAATTTAGTCTTTACTGTTCCAATACTTTTGGAGGGCACAGTATATAAATATGAACTTTTTTTCCTATATATATATATATATGTTTCAGAGGAAGACCTAGCAATTACAAATTGCTTTATTATTAAACATTTTTATCCTATATCACTTCAAGTGTTTTTTTTTTTGTTTTAATATAATGAAAGTCAGTGGTGTCCAAAACAGCATCTGACACTATTGACTTTATTTGTATGGACAATATTATATATATTCCACTGAAGAATGAAAATAGTTATATAAGTTTATAACTACACAAACACTATTTTTTAAAAGTTGACTTAAATATGAAAATGTAGATTAACTATAATTGACCAGCGAGGTGTCATTTTTGATCCCATTTAACTGCCTGACTACATCACTGAAATCCTTCATCATCTGATCTTATTGTACCTTACATGACTCAGACGCTGATACTTAATAGTATGTAAAGATGTAAGGGTGGAGTGGCTCTGGCATCCCGACATGTATTGTGGGTGGAGAGTGGAGATTGTGTATCTATTCGAGCGAGGACTCTTCTTAATCATCTCTTCTTAATACACTCCACCAAGGAATGTATTGCATAAGTGTATAAGTGCATACATGCACATATAGCCTAAAAGCAAGGCTGCTGCGATAATGCAGAGATCAAACAAATGTGAAAAGTGATCTTGGTGGGATTGTAGGAGAACAACTGTTGAACAAATTGGGTGCCTGTAGCTCCGGCCCTGGCCTTTCTCCTAGCTATACCAATTACAAACACCTTTCAGTATACACTCAGAAACTCAGAATAATGATTTATGAGTTAATGGCCATGCACTAAGTAGAATGTAGTCATTAGCTTGTAAAGATTACAGGCTCAGTGTGTCAGACTTTGGTCCTACTACCATTAAAACATAGAGACCATCACAAATTATTAATACAGAAGGCAGTTTAACTGGTGTTGTGTAGATTTCTAAGATTCAGTGTAAACTATAAGCAAGCCTATTAAAACTTTTGCAACATGCAAAAAATGTGTAGGCCTACATACTGTATATAGAGTATGAAGTGATTAATTATGAAAAAAAAACAGTCATTTGATCTAGAATCAATCTAAACTGTTGCTGCTGAATATGCTTTTGATTTACCTAAAAGAACCGGATCATGAAGAGTCATCTGTTTGGGAATCAGACTGCACTGATGTGCTGCATGTTTTTGATTAGGTTAAAGAACTAGTTCATTTGAGAATGAATGACTACATTGCTGCTGATTAATATATTTTTTATATATTTTAAAGAACCAGCTCATGAAGAATCCTTTGTTTGTGCTTGTGCTGTATGTTTATGAATCACTAAAAAGAACCAGCTCACATGAGTCATGTGTTTTTAAATTGAACTTAACTGGTCATTTATGTTGTTTTTACCTCCTTGACAACTCAACAGAAAGATGTTTCTTGCCATTATTTTGCAGTACCCTATGCTTATTTTAATACAGTACATACAGTATATCAAATATACACTGCACTGAAAAAAATGGCGTAGAAAAATTTTCAGTCCAAATTGCTAGTAAATTTAACAGTTATATATCAATTAATACACTTGTGCATTTGTATGCAATTATGATAAAAGTGTCTCTCAACTGCATATTTCCCTTTAAGATACTAAAGCCACCTTCACCTGACCTTATCTTAGATGATGTCAACATGACTCACTGCTCTCATGACTCATGTCAACTGCACAAACTCCTGAGAGTCATTTTACAGAGAAAAAAAGCACAGGCATTTAGTATCTCATAACACTATGGGCTCATGCATGCTGTGCACATAGAGTGAACACTGTTTTGTCCTGCCAGCGACCCAGCACTGGGTCTGGAGTTGTCCTTGGCTGAGAAAGTGCTCCCTGTCTGAGGCTTTCAATGGTGGAAGTAAGTTTCTGGCCCAGACTCACCACAATGCCACTTGACTACACACTGACAGAAACACAAGTCATGTGGGGTAATAAAAGGCAGGAAAAAGGTGGAAAAAAAGACATAAGCATTTTAGTGCTTTTGAAAGAAGTCCATTACGTTCACCAAGGCTACATTTACTTTATCAAAATATTTTAAAATAATGGTTTATTCCTGTGATGACAAAGCTGAATTTTCAGCAACCATTACTCCATCTTCAGTGTCACGTGATCAGATATGCTGATTGTGTTCTAGAAATATATATTTTTTATTATTATCACAGTTGTGCTGTTTAATATTTTTGTGGAAACTGTACATTTTGTTTCAGGATTCTTTGATGAATGGAAGCTCAAGAAGAACAGGATTTAGTTATGAATATTTTAATATATTTCATAAGTAGTATATTTATTCAGTGGGTAAACATAGCAAGCAGAAGTCATTCATTTACTTTGAGAGTTGGCAATTTAATGTCGTCTGAATGCCCCTTTGCATAACCAAGTGCAAAAACATAACATTATTGATTGGGGATCGGGAACCAGGCTTATTCTGAATTGCATTAAACCACAGTAAACAAATATATATTGTGTCTACTCGAACCCAGTCTAAATCGTTTCCACAGATGATCTGCTTCCACTCTGAATACTTTTTGATGCTCCAGGCATCATCATAACCAGACAAAACCTTTCCAACCCGCTGTGTGCCCTGTGAGACTGGAAGACTTGGACCATATTAAACTGTCCCTCTCCAAAGATGTCTGATTCAATTTCCTCAGACTTTGCTATTTAAAAGGGGTGAATCAGACTTTGAAAAATCATATGGAGTCCAAGTTAAACCTCAAGGCTCAATCCAGCCTGAAACCTAAGCATGCCCACAATTCATCAGGTTTATAATTTAATTTACAACGATAAGCTATTAGAGATGGCTTTGGTTTCTATCAAGCTCCTCCAAGCTGCTTTTGAACCCAAGCACATTGCTGCAGCTCTGGATAAGTGGCCTCAGTCGCAGAGGCACAACCAAGCCAGTGATTCACAATTATTCACTACAGACAAAAAAATGGCCTCAAATTGGGTCCATGTGGTCTGTATGGCTTTGCACTGGCATCTGAAGCTGACCCACAGACAAAGGAATCGGCCTCATGGAATGATTAATGCTTCTGGGTTGCAGAAGATATGGCCACAGACGGGGTTACGGCAGGGTAATTGGGGGGTTGTGAGAATGAGTGCTGACGCAAAGGAAGGCCTGTAGGCAAGGAGAGAATATGTCTATCTGGTTAGTGCAGAGATGAGGATGAAATATGAATAGTCCACGTCAACAGGCAGTCTGAAAAAGCAGCCTTACAGAGTCTAGTCCCATCTGTGTTGACAATCAAAACAGAAATCTTAAAACTGTATCACACACAGCACAACAGAAACAAATGGAATGAAATTGTTCTCTTTATAGACTATATCTTATATCGGTTGTATAACATGTAACTTACTTTAGCGCTTTAAAAACACATAGACCTCCGCATTAAATTATTATTATGAAATTCATGGCCAGATTTAATGCATTTAATTATGAATAAAATGAAAATAATAAAAATTCACTATTGCATGGATGCTTTTGATTTACCAGCTCATGAAGAATCATTTGCTCGTGAATCAGATTACACTGGTCACGCTGTGTGTTTTTGAATCACTTGTGAGATTTTTCCTCTCATCTTCAGCGAATTCTAATTAGGCATTGTCATAGCAAGTTGTGAGCTGTTAATGACGCTAATAGCATATGCAGATTCACGTCGGATGACCCATAAAACGCCTGTGTAAACACCCACCCTCCCTCTTGAGTCTCACCCCCCAACTGAGACCCTCCATATGGTCTCTGTCCCAGGAAAACGCCCACACAATAATGAACAATGATCAAGACATTATGGGACTATGGGAGTGAATTAATGGCTAATTGTGTATGTCTCAGGTTTTCTTGAAACGATTTGGCAGCAACATATCCCCTCTTTGTGATGAACACACACACACACACACACAATTAAATAAGGTAACTAATTGAAATATTATTCAATATTTTTGTAACTGTATAACTAACCATATTACTAGCTCTATTATAAATATCAGTTTCAGCAAGTCACTTTTATACACTATATGTGACCCTAAAACCAGTCTTAAGGAGCTGGGGTATATTTGTAGAAATATATATTTGCCAAAAATACATTGTATGGGCAAAAAAGTCGCTTTTTATTTTATGCCAAAAATCATTAGGATATTAAGTAAAGATCATGCTCCATGAAGATATTTTGTAAATTTCCTACAGTAAATATATTAAAACTTAATTTTTGATTAGTAATATGCATTGCTAAGAACTTAATTTGGACAACTTTAAAGGCAATTTTCTCAATATTTAGATTTTTGTGCACCCTCCGATTCCAGATTTTCAAATAATTGTATCTCGGCCAAATTTTGTCCACTCCTAACAAACCATACATTAATGGAAAGCTTATTTATCTCAGTTTAGAAAAAATGGACCCTTATGACTGGTTTTGTGGTCCAGGCTCACATATTAGTATTATATCGACACGTTTTTTTTTTATCTGTAAAGCACAGATAAAGAAACTAGGGCAGCTTAGTAAGCATTTTCAGTGGCAGTAAAAAAGCTCTGCTGTTTGTAGTGGTGGGTTGATTCAGTGAGTGAAATGAAATCGTTTGTATTCATCAGTCCCTCATCACATGAGTCTGAACTCTCCCACTCAACACACTGCCAGCGTGGGTTCATACAATATCCCACTGTCCACTGTCCTGCTCTGCTGTCCCCCGACAAGGTCATTCAGTAATGTAGCCTTAGTCTACATTCAGTTAGATAGATAGATAGACAGACAGACAGACAAACTACATATGAGTGTGCTCTTTGTGTTTTTCCTCTGTGTTTAGCACTGTTGTGTTTGGCTCTGCAATACACAGTCCTGTCATTCAAATCAGCGGAAGAAAAATATCTTTCATAACTTCCCCTCCTACAACCTTATTTTAAAGCACCACCAGAGAGAGAAATGTATGACCCATTTACAGAATCTGCGTCAACACCAGGAGCATGAGAGTATCCTGCTGTGATCATAAATGCAACTCGCTATTACATACATCTATAAACAATGAAAACATGAACATGCCTTACCCACAGTCATATTGACTGGCAGTTAGTTTTAAACGTGCTGACTCAATAGCGGTTGAATTTTCATACCAAAATTTAACAAATATGCTTTTATCCATTAGCATTTCTAAACCATTTATACATTTTTAGCTATAAAACACAGTTAAATCACTAACAAGAAAAAAAAGGTTAGTTTTTGGTTTAAAATGATTCATTATTATTATTCCATCAATCTATTAATCCATTAATTATTATATTATTATGACTCATTTACAGTAAGATCAGGAACATTCATTAAGTAATAAATATGGTCAAATTTGATTTAATGACTATGATATTCCAGCATTTCATAAAGATAAAACTTGTTTGACGTTAAAAAATCCCCAGACTGCATAGAATCTGAATTCTCTGGAAAAGCGTTTTATGAATGTTGCAATTGTATCTGAATTTGTTTGCAATACACAAAACATTATAGTGATGTTTCAAGGCTAAATAAAGAAAATCCGTAATTTTCACCGTATTTTCACAAACATAATATTCTGGTTATACTGTAGAATGCTGTAAAAACATTTTGTGACTGTCCAGGCTTTTCAGCTTCACAGGCACCTGCACTATGATGACATGATTTAGTCTTTCTCATCACAGCCTAAAAAGTGCATATTATCATGCACTTTTTGATAATATGCCCCCCCCCCCCCCCCCCATGCAGAGAGAGAAATGCAGTAACCCAATCCACAGCATTACCACTGTCTCCTTCGTGCATCATTTGCGGCCTTATAGATTTCAAATAAATAATGCACCCAATCTATATGCAAACTGTATGATAAGAAAGTTGTGCTGATACTTACAGATGAGTGTGTCCAAAGTGCTAAAGCGAAGAAACCACACACACAAACACACTCACTCATCACACTGTGTGCTGTAAGATCCTTTCTGCTGGCCGCTTGTGTGACTGGATCTGCTATGAGTCTCTGCTATGTCACTGTTGTCTCTCGCTCTCTCTCATTCTCTCTAAAATAATGTTTGCTCTGCTGGCGAGTTCTCTCTCTTCTCTATTGCTTTCTGATCTACAAGGTCAGATAAAAGACAATCTCCATTCCCACCATTCACACATTGTGTCATGTGAATGCATTTGTCACCTCCATATTGGAGATGATGAAACCCTCAGCAGCCTTTTAATGAACACCATACACACACATCTTGCTAACTGTCCTTCAGAGGTAGATTAAGCCACACTTTGGGCTAAGACACTTACCAGACAGGATTACAGGAAAGGGTGACAAAGAAGAACAAGAGGACAAAACACGATGTCTATCTGATGATACCAACACACACACACACAAAAACTAAAACATTTTGACTTGGTCACATCTGAAACAATTAACCAATGTGTACTAAATCTGCAGACAATTCCAAGATTTCTACTTCAGAGTACTGATTTTAGCCAAAAAGAAGACGTCTGTACCATGAATCAAAGCTTAAAGGAAATAGAATATTATGTCAGCCACTTCATATTTAAACTACATAAACAATATCTGTATAATACAACGTTATTAATACATTTTATTAAAAAAAATTATAATTACTAATACCATTACTGTTTACTTTTTGATGCATCCTACAGTGTGCAAAATCATGGCAATAAACATATGAAATAATTGAATGGATGTTGTCGCCCTCTGGTGATCAAGAGCAGAAAGACATTTAGAGACTCGGAAGATTTAATGATAAAAGCAACATTGACTGTAACGCGCTGAGTTAGGTTGCATGTAAAGGATAGCTCGCCGAAGATCAGTCGAAGCTCACACGGGTCGCATTCCACATCTCGAGCTTTATTCCTCTGTCAACAGCGTTACTTATTTGAAGGAAAACTTAAAATGAGCAACAGAAATGAAAATAAAACCGTCTGACCCGCACACGTGCGTCTGTAGACTACTGACAGAATGACGCTCCGCTCTTAAAGGAGCCACGTCTTATTTCACTCGTTACATGATGATTCTATTGAATCTAACAACAAAAAAAAAAGACTAAAGGTAAAATAGTAATAATAATAAAACATAATTAAAGGAAAAGTTCTGTCATTACTTGCTCCCTCGTGTGGTTTTGTGGAACACAAATCTTTTATATACACAATATAAATGGTGACGCAAAACCCCTATAAAAGCACAACTCTGCCTCTTTTATGTCAGTTTTAAAGAACAATCATAGCCATTATAAAAGTATAAGTACAGAGTATAAGAGGCTTATATAAGAGGAAATAAAGACAAAAGCAAACAATTCACAAGTTACGGTAAAGTTAAAATATAAAGTTAAACTTTGTGCTCAGTCAAAACGATATGACCAGGAACAAATAATAGATCCATGAGACGAATGCCTGTTAAATATACACAAAACGAATTGATTCTCGTTTAATCACTACAGAGACATCAGAGCCAGCGGCAAATGTCGGAAGGACTAACTTAGCCGAGCATAAGGCAGTTCGAGGCGGATACATGAGCACGGAGCACCCGCTGATCGCCTGGAGCTTCGAAATAGACGTAGCAAATTTTCAAATAGGCGCTATTTCTTTATAAATAAACCGCAGATTTGCGTTTTAAACAACTACATTCTCCAGACCAGCAGGTGTCAGTGTCGTTCCCGAGCGCGCAGAGCCACACAAACGAAGAAGCTCCACCTTGACAACTTCCTGTAGAGCAGAAACATGTGAGAAAACCGAAACGTGTTTATTGCTGCTGCACTGCTTCCAGACATTCATACGACAAGATCTTTAATAATGCTATCGCGACTTGTATATAACAGTATCTGCCAGAGTCCGTAATCAAGAGCGTTGTTTTAGAGACGTTTGCTGGCTGTGAAGAACATGCCTGCAGTTACTTTATTTGTCAGGAGATTACCTGCAACAGCCACCAATGAAAACCTGGCTGAGGTTTTCTCTGAAATAGGACCGCTGAAGAATTGCTTTGTTGTCAGGGACAGAGGTGAGTTTATAAATACAACAGTTAGTGGTTTGAGTGTTGTTTAATGGAACAAACAATCGTATTTTCTACAAGAGTTAGAATGTGCTTTATTCTTGATCATATTTGCCACAAAAAATGTCAGTAATACCAAATGTCTCTCTGTCTCTCTCTCTCTCTCTCTCTCTCTCTCTCTCTCTCTCTCCCTCTCTCTCCCTCTCTCCAAATATGTAATATTTAATATGAATATAAGTAAATATTGAAGTTGTTATAATCTTTGTTCAGACGAATCTCTGGGTCAAGGGTCATAAAAATAAAATCTATATTTTGAAAACTACTGAAGTCATGATATGATGCATTTCTTTAATAGAAAAATAAAATCAAAGAGACATAAAAGTGTCTGTAGTTAAAGAACACTTAAAAGTCAGTAAGAGTTCAAAATGTTTTTTGAAATAACTCACTTATGCTTTGATAAATGCTAAACAGTAATATTATTAAATATTACAATTTTGAAAACTCTTCTATTTCAGTCTATTTAAAATTGTATTTATTCCTGTAATGGCAGAACTTAATTTATCTTAATTTATTAAGTGGTTCTTAATCAGCACCACTACTAATATGCAGATTTGATTCTCAAGATTTATTTTTATCAATAATCCTGAAAACAGTTCAATCACAAGAACAGATCTGAAAACAGATCAAACACAAGAATAAAAATGTACCTCAAATGAAATGTATAGATCTGAATTTCCTGTGTTAGTGGTCTCTTGGTTTAATAGAAATGTTAATGTGTGCTGTTTGCAGAGACTGAAAAATGTCGTGGCTTTGGATATGTTACATTCTCAATGGAAGATGATGCACAGCGGGCCCTAAAAGAAGTCAGAGAGTTTGAAGGCCAGAATATATTTGTAACTGTGGCCAAGAAAAAACCTGATGATAAGAAAAAGAAGAAGAAAGTCAAAACAGAAGGAGGTTAGATGTTTATACTTATATTTTACTCCTGGGTGGTTTTTAACACTCTTGTTGGGTCTGTAATGAATGAGTCTGAATTGTTCATGCAGATTCAGAAGATAAAAATAAACCAAAGCATGAACCGACAGAAACCAAAAGTCCTGCAAAGAGGACAGGCATAAAGAAGACCCAACTGAAAGCTCGACTGATCATCAGAAATCTCAGTTTTAAGGTAAGTCAACTAAATACTGATGTTAAATAAAGGATAAATGCATATTTTTGACTTGATATTGGCTCATGCACTGATGTGCTTTATATGTAGTGTGAAGAAGCTGATTTAAAACAGATCTTCTCTGAGTTTGGAACAGTGAAGGAGGCCAAAATTCCCTTAAAACCAGGTAAATGTTTTATTAACAAGTGCATCTGACTTTTTAAAAGTATTTATTAGGTTATTTTTACCATTTGTTTTTCATATGGCCATCCACCTTATGTATGGCATCATGTTTGTGCAGATGGAAAGAAGCGAGGTTTTGCATTTGTGCAGTTTAAGAACATGGCAGAAGCTGGAAAAGCTCTGGCTGCGATGAACCTGAAGGAGATCAAAGGTGAGCTAACGAAGACTGCTGAAATTTCAGCTTTCCATCACAGAAATAAATGACATTTTAAACCATATTAAAACATTAAACAGATTTTGTATTTCAGAATATTACTGTTATACTGTTGAAGAGGCTTCTTTCAAAAACATTTAAAAAAATCATTCCTTAATCATTCCAAACTTTTGATTAGGTGTGTATCCTTTTAGTATGATAAAATCCTATTTAATCCTTTCTCACAGACAGACAGGTGGCTGTGGACTGGGCCATTGCAAAAGACAAGTATCTCACCAACCAATCACCTGGAGCAGCTGGTAATGTGAATTTTCATTTAAACTCAGCATAATTTATTCGTGGATGTAGTTGTAAAAAGCTTTGAAAGTGCATCTACCCTCTAGGTTTTGTAGTGAAGTGTATCTGGATATCTTGTAGGAACCATCAAAGAAGAGAATGTGAATTCTAAAGGTGCAGGAGCTGATGGGAATGAAAAAGAGGCCAAGAAAAAGTAAGTACAGGAAGTGCAACAGATCTAAAGTGTGTGAAGATGAATTCAGTGAATTTTAACATGAGGTCTGTCTTGTGTTAAGGCCCACATCACAGGAAGAAAAGGATGACTCTGAGTCAGAAGAAGAGGCATCCGAGGATGAGGACGATGATGAAGCCAATAGTAGTGAAGATGCAGAAACTGACTCTGAATCTCTGCAGAAAGACAGTGATGCCAGTGAACCTGAAGATGATGATGATGATGATGACTCCGATGACAATGAGGGAAAAAGTAACTATTTATTTATTTATAGCAGTGTTATTTTAGCATGACTTATATTGAAATTGTAGTTTTCATTGTATTCAGAATTAAATTATTTTTTGTTTCAGAAAATGTTATTATCTTAATTTTAAGGTTTTAACTTGTCATTTGAAATTTTTTTTAAATGTCTGTACTGTAAATGACTCTATAAATCTCCTTCCTCAGCTCCTCCAAAGAAGAAGAGAGACCCTCTTCCTTCAGATGTGAATAAGGGAAAAACCATTTTCATCCGGTGAGAATCATATAAGGAACTTCTCTTGTATTTATAATCAATAACAGATGTTTTTTTAAATAGGAATTCATTTTTATTGACACATCTTCAATTTGGGTCTTCTCAGAAATCTGGCCTTTGACACAGATGAAGAGGGTTTGGAAGAAGTGTTGTTGCAGTTTGGTGAGCTAGAATACATACGTGTGGTGATGAGCGTAGACACGGGATATTCAAAAGGTAGCTTCAGTCATCAAACCCCCAGCCTATATGGAATCAAAGTTCTTCCTTTAACGTAATTCTCTCTTTTTCCATGTCTGTCTGTGTTTAGGTTGTGCTTTTGCTCAATTCAAAAGTAAAGAAGCGGCAGACAAATGTATCGCTGCTGCTGCTGCTGAAGATGAAAAAGAGGTGAGTCTGTTGTCCTGCAGCTGTTGTAAGAATTATACTGTATTATACCAGTAAACACAGGATTATTGTGCTGATGCATATGTGCATTTCAGTTTGGTGGCATTAGGGTTGATGGCAGGAGATTGAACATTTTGCCTGCCGTAAACAGAGAAGACGCTGCCAAGTTCAAAGACAAGAAAGTGAAAATTCACACAGGCTCCAGGAACCTTTACCTCGCCAGAGAGGGCTGTGAGTAAAGCCAGTCACAAAATGCTGCCAGTCAGCTGACCAATACAGAGCTTAAATTAGGTTAGGTAATAGCAGTGAAGCGCATAAGTACAACTGATTGAACCTGTTACCTCTTGAACTTTCTCCAGTGATTCGTCCTGGCTCCAAGTCTGCAGAGGGAGTTTCAGAAACTGACATGGCCAAGAGGACAAGAGTGAGTATGGAGAGTGTGATTTTGGGCATCCTTTTCATTATTAGCTCTCAAATTTGATTGATCAGTGTTATTATTTATTTATTTATCTGTCTGTCTGTCTGTCTGTCTGTCTGTATATATATATATATGTGGATTACTTAATTTTAGTCAATTAATGTGTTTTTATTTTAGTAAATTAGTTTCTAATTTTTATTTTGTTATAAAATATTTTGTGACTTTAATACATTTTTATTTCCATCTTAATTTTAGTGCCAAGACAATATTTGAAGTTTTATTAATCTTTTTTCAGTTAAAGAAAATGATTCTCAATTTCAATTTTAATAATCAATATACTGAATTTTATAAATCCAAATCAATACAGCAAGCTGTTTCTTTTATCTTCATATTCCTGAGTAAACAAAAGGCACTCTTTAAACCGGGACTTAATAAGCACTTTGTATCCGGATGGTGGCTGTATAATCTTTGTTATTGTTACTTAGAGATCTGATTGCACTTTCCCACTCAAAATGAGAGATGGCACATGCAAATTGTCAATTAAACATAAAAAAACATTTCTTCAAGATATACTAAGTTATCTATTTGATCTATTACTCTATATTGCTGTAAGTGCTTCATAATGATGCCAGGTGTAAAGGGGGCCAAAGTGTATTTCTTCTGCATGTTTTCTGATTAACATGATTTTTTTGTTGTGTTGTCAGTTTGAGGAGCTGAAAAGGGCAAAGTTAAAGGACATGAACATTTATGTGTCTAAAACACGGATGTGTGTTCATAACCTGCCTAAGAATGTGGATCAACAGAAACTTCAGAAGCTCTGCCTCTCTGCTGCTGGTGGTAAAGGGGTCCACATTACTGAGGTAACACACACTTAATCTGCAGAATGTAGTGCTTTTCCAAGTGCTAGAAAAAAACAACTAATAGTAAACCAATATTCAAAACAATATTGAATAAATAAAGTAGTATTCTCACAGTTCTTTCTAGTAACACTAGAGGGCAGGACTGTTATTTGGGTAGGATCAGGAGGTTTCCGGTCATCAGAGAAAGTCTTGTTTAAAGGCACAATTGTTGTAGTTCATGGAGCAGCTTTTGCAGGATTCTTACCTACAAACTTGTGGCTGCCCATAGGTTTAAGTTGGTGTTTATTTACCTTTTGAGTAGTGCCAGACGCAAAATGTCATTATGACCTGACATAACCAGGTTTTGTGACCGGATTAGCCAATCGGAAATTCTGTCTCTGCCTATCATTCCTTTTGCATGTCGGAAAAAAATAAATGTTAAAACATATACATAGTATTTACAATATATAATGTATTTATTTTTCTAAATTATAAATAAAAAAAATTAAATACATTTGTAAAGTTATAGCATTAAATGTTGCAAGCACTACACAAATAAATAAAACGAAAATATTTTCCCACACAAATATCTAAACGTTGTTAAATCACAATACGTTTACTCCAAATGCAAATTGAACAAATTAAATCTTGTTTTCTGATAAATTGAACAAAATTCATGCGTGTATGAGAACTTTTCCTTTGAAAGTAGATTTTTTTGGCATATTTGTTTTTGTTTTAATCATAAAATAATAAAAAACGTAATTTAAAAGTAAATTAACAGGGATCCACGCAGAAAGGAGGAGATCCTAAGAGAACAATGCAGGAAGTAATTTGAACAAAAATGATGCCTTAAAAAGAGTAGCTATATAGTTTTTATTAATTCACATGTAAATGAATATTGTTTGAATATCAAACTGGGAGGGCTAGAAGAGTTTTAGTAACATACTGATTGAAAGAGACTGGATTTTGTTGATCAATTTTGTTTTGTTTAATAAACATGTTGATATTGTTTATATCAGAATTAAATTTTCTCCTTTGACATGTTCAAAGTTAAATAGAAATAATTTAATAACTACCATTTCTGTCCTTTAGTATGACGTAATGTCCTATGGTGTGACACACATAAAAGAGCCACAGATTTGTTTTTATCTAAAAAAATAAATAAATAATAATATATATATTAAAAAAAAAAAAAAACAGTTGAGTATTGCAATAGGGGAGATACCAATATCACTCAATTTAAAGTGGTATAATTTTCAGCAGTTTTGAAATGGATGACAGCAAGGTTTGTATTGAAATTGTCCAAGTCATGGGGAAATGTTTTTAAAATATAATTTCATATTAAATAACGCTATATGAAAATAAGTGTCTAACAATAAAGATAAATCTCTCTCATACTATTTATATATTAAGAGTTTTTTTCTTAATTTTTGCTATATCACACCATAGGACAAATTTATGGGACAGTTCAGTAAAAATGTTTAAAAAAACAATGAAAGAATTGACAAAGTTAGTGACCCTTTATGCAGTCGTGGTCAGAATTATTGGCACCCTTTGTAAATATGATCAAAGGCAGCTGTGAAAATTAATCTGCATTGTTAATCCTTTTGATCTTTTATTAAAAAATTCACAAAAATCTAACCTTTCATTGGATAATAAGAATTTAAAATGGGAGGAAATATCATTATGAATTAAATGTTTTTCTCTAATACACCAATAATTACCAATAATACCAATAATTGTGTCCAACGTGTATTTGAGAAAAACATTTATTTCATAATGAGATTTTCCCCCATTTTCAATTGTTTTAGTTCAATGAAAGGTTAGATTTGTGATTTTTTTTTTTTTTTTTTTTTAATAAAAGATCAAAAGGATTAATAATGCAGTTTTATTTTCAGAGCCGCCTTTGATCATATTTACCAGGGTGCCAATAATTTTGACCACGACTGTATTTTCTCAAAGATCAGACTTTACATAAATATATGCATTTGTTCTTCAAAAATGGTCTTTTACAAAAAAGCATTTTTACTGGCTATTTGTCCACTACTCATATACAACAAGAATTCCTGATTGTCCCTTTCTCTGTATATATCTCTGTGCCTACAGTGTCGTGTGATGTATGACAAGAAGCCTGTTCGGGGTCAGGTGATCGGCAAGTCTCTGGGATATGGCTTTGTGGAGTTTAAAGAGCATGAACATGCTCTACAAGCCCTACGTCAACTCAACAACAACCCAGACATCTTTGGACCTCAAAAGGTAGACCACCACAAATTCTCTGTTGTTCAAATCCCAAAATCATACCTTATTTGGAAACTAATTCTCACTGTTTGCTGAGAGCACTGGTAGAAAAAAGGGATATTTGATAACCTGTTTGTTGTTCTATCAAGTCGAATTATTTCCTAGAAAGGCTATCGAGGCGACTGTCTTAATTCCTAGAAGTATGCTCAGGGTCATTGCATTAGGGTATTAGATGATATTAGCTGTAGCTTGCTGGTGTCTAAACACACTTTGAGGGCCTGTTATTAAGGGCTTTATTGCCAGCTTCACAGCAGTGGCCCTTCTGTGTTTTGCAAAAGAGGACAAAGGAATGCACTAAAGAATGAATCAAACCACATATTTGTCTGCCAATCTTTCCACATGATACAATATAAACATGCATTCCTCTGACGCTCAATGGAATGTGTTTTGGTCTGTATTTAATGTAACGTCTCAAAAATAAGATGAATCGTTCTATTCCCAAGCACTTGTTGCCAAGACTCATGGCTGTTTCACTTAATATAAATTAGAAAAAGATTTAGCATTGAGCAACAGCTGAAGATTGAGAAAGACCAGTGGTGAAGTATGTTTGATGATGTCATTTCCTGTGTTGTTCCCGTCAGAGACCCATAGTGGAGTTCTCTCTGGAGGATGGAAGGAAGCTGAAACTTAAAGCCACCCGTTTGGAAAACAGCAAGGTGAAGGCTCAGCTGCATCTTGATTTCCTATCAATGTGACGTTTTGGAAATGTCAAATTAAATAGCTTAAATTAAATTGTCAAAATTTATGTGTTTTCTACAGAAGCAACTCAAAAAAGGCAGTAGCCAAAAAGGAGAGCAATTGCTGCTGCAGCAACATTCGGGGAAGAAAGGACCTTTGAGGAAAGGAAATGGAGCTAATGTTGTTAAGCAGGAGAAGGAACAAGGAAGCCAGTTCAGTGGCTTTATGACCAAACAAGAGGTGGAACATGTAGAACTGAAAGATGGCAAAAAACGGCCCAAGGTTCTGCACATGCCTTCACACAGAGGCCCAAAAATCAGGTACAATTCGCTGCACAAGTGAAACAGAACCAGCACCATGGATTCAACAATAAAAAACTATAATGTACAATGACCCTCACACTATTCTTCAGGAAACGTGATAAAGGGAAACAACCCACGGTACAACCCAAGAAACAGAAGAAAGTGCCCAGCAGGAAAGATAGAATGGTGTCTACTTTCATTGAGAAATCCAGCGTGGACAGGAAACCGGTAAGCCAAAGAGTTGAAGAGAGATTAAAAGTTAAATACCTAATATAAATAAATATTATTATTATTATTAATTAAATTTTGTATGTGTGTATGTATATATGTGTGAACCCTTTAGAATTCTCTATATTTCTGTGTAAATATGTCCCAAAACATCTGATTTTCATAAGTCCTGAAAGTAGACAAAGAGAACCGAATCAAACAAGTGAGAGGAAAAAACAGGGTTCACAAACTTTCATATATACAGTGGTGTGAAAACGTGTTGGCCCCCTTCCTGATTTAAATTTTTTTTGCATGTTTGTCACACTTTAAAGTTTCAAATCATCAAACTAATTTAAATATTAATCAGAGATAACACAAGTAAACAACATGCAGTTTTTAAATGAAGGTTTTTTTTTTCTGAAGGGCAAAATCTAAACCCACATGGCCCTGTGTGAAAAAGTGTTTGCACCCCCGCCCCCACACCTGAGTTCAGTTTCTCTAGCCACACCCAGGCCTGATTACTGCCACACCTGTTAAATAGGACCTGCCTGACAAAGTGAAGTAGACCAAAAGATCCTCAAAAGCTACACATGTTGAGATCCAAAGAAATTCAGGAACAAATGAGAAAGAAAGTAATTGAGATCTATCAGTCTAGAAAAGGTTATAAAGCCATTTCTAAAGCTTTGGGACTCCAGCGAACCACAGTGAGAGCCATTATCCACAAATGGTGAAAACATGGAACAGTGGTGAACCTTCCCAGGAGTGGCCGGCCGACCAAAATTACCCCAAGAGCGCAGCGACGACTCATCCAAGAGGTCACAAAAGACCCCACAACAACATCTAAAGAACTGCAGGCCTCACTTGCCTCAGTTAAGGTCAGTGTTCATGACTCCACCATAAGAAAGAGACTGGGCAAAAATGGCCTGCATGGCAGAGTTCCAAGACGAAAACCGCTGCTGAGCAAAAAGAACATAAAGGCTCGTCTCAGTTTTGCCAGAAAACATCTTGATGATCCCCAAGACTTTTGGGAAAATACTCTGTGGACTGACGAGACAAAAGTTTAACTTTTTGGAAGGTGTGTGCCCCATTACATCTGGCGTAAAAGTAACACAGCGTTTCAGAAAAAGAACATCATACCAACAGTAAAATATGGTGGTGGTTGTGTGATGGTCTGGGGCTGTTTTGCTGCTTCAGGACCTGGAAGACTTGCTGTGATAAATGGAACCATGAATTCAGCTGTCTACCAAAAAATCCTGAAGGACAATGTCCGGCCATCTGTTTGTGACCTCAAGCTGAAGCGAACTTGGGTTCTGCAGCAGGACAATGATCCAAAACACACCAGCAAATCCACCTCTGAATGGCTGAAGAAAAACTAAATGAAGACTTTGGAGTGGCCTAGTCAAAGTCCTGACCTGAATCCTATTGAGATGCTGTAGCATGACCTTAAAAAGGTGGTTCATGCTCGAAAACCCTCCAATGTGGCTGAATTACAACAATTCTGCCAAGATGAGTGGGCCAAAATTCCTCCCCAGCGCTGTAACAGACTCATTGCAAGTTATCGCAAACGCTTGATTGCAGTTGTTGCTGCTAAGGGTGGCCCAACCAGTTATTAGGTTTAGGGGGCAAGCACTTTTTCACACTGGGCCATGTGGGTTTGGATTTTGTTTTCCCTTCATAATAAAAAACTTCATTCAAAAACTGCATGTTGTGTTTACTTGTGTTATCTTTGATTAATATTTAAATTTGTTTGATGATCTGAAAAAGTGACAAACATGCAAAAAAAATAAAAAATCAGGAAGGGGGCCAACACTTTTTCACACCACTGTGTGTGTGTATATAACCACTGTGTATACTCCACAGCCAACAGAGCAATTTTGTCTTTACTGTTCCAATACTTTTGGAGGGCACTGTATACGTGTACTTTTTTTTTTTTTTTTTTAAATACATTTTTAAATTGATTAACATTTATCCTTCTGATTGCAAAGCTGAATTTTAATCACTCTACAGTGTTTTACATCCCTTCAGAAATCATTATAAATTTTTGTTACAGAATGGCAAACCTGCAAAGAGAAAGTTCCAGAACAGAGAGGATGTCCGCTTTGACACACTGGTGAACCAGTACAAAAAGAAACTAATGGGAACATCAAATACCAAGGCTGCAGTCAAAAAGAGCAAATGGTTCAGCTGAACATGTGAGACTGAAAGAACATGTTGAAAAGCTCTCAGAGGACTAAATTTAATACTTTTGACTCTTGAGTTTTTAAAACGGAAAAAAGTAAATTTTTTCACCATGTGTTTGTTTGCCTCAGAAGTATTTCCTCTTATAGATGTAACAGAATGCAGAGATGGTTCCAATACATAACACTGTTTTGGGGGGGACGTATTTTGAACTACATATGTTTGCCAAGAGAGTTCAATGCCAAATTTCATGTGCCCTGCTCTTCTGGCACAGAGTTTTTTTAAACATTACAAAGAGCTTTTTGTAGACAGGATGAATTGTCAACTGTTGTCAATATGCACTTTGCCTACATAGTTTAGCTGTCATTATTTAACTGCTCTCCTCAAACTTTGATAACAGGTGAACTTGATTTAAATGCCAGTGGGCAATTCCTGTCAAGTTATGTAATGCACCCTTGTTGATAAAGTCTGACAAAACTTTTTATTGCTGTATAAAAAAATAAATGATACCAACATCCAACACTGATACCAACAGCAGATTGTGTTTTTTATGACTAAAATGTCTAGAGCAGGGTTGCTTGTGGCCAATATAAATTTACTCAGCAAATATTATTTGCTGCAATATTTTTAAAAAGAGACTTTCTGAAGATTTTACTTTAAAGCTAAATGAACATGATATTCAACAGATGTCAAAATGTTTATTTTTGGGTTGATTTAATTGATCTTGCTTATCACTTACAGGCAAGTTGTATAGTGAAAGAAAACCTGTTGTAGATTTATCTTTTAGAAACATTCCAATGCTGCTTTTATCATTTTTGGTTCCACTGGGAAACGATGCAATGACCATAAACATACGCAAACTGTGTTGACATAAACAGAGCCTCAATAAATAGCAGAAGCATCCATGTAGATTAGAATTACTTTTATTGGTAACTTTTTTTTAAAAAAAATTCATCAATACACAAAATGCAAAACTAATAACAATAGTCAGGATATTCAAAGTGCATATATTCATACTGTGTAGGAAAATATGAGTTTAACCCCCCCAAAGAAAGTTACAGCAACTGTCACTGGAGTGGTACCCTTTCAAAAGGTACACATGTACCTCATTTACTCCTAAAGGGTGCATTTAAGTACCTTAAAAGGTACATAGTTGTACCTTTTGAAAAGGTACCGCCTCAGTGACAGCTTTTGTACCTTTTTTTCTGAGAGTGTACAATGCTGGTGTTGCAGCAAGAAGTAAAATGGAAACATGACTCCAGTTTCCCAGCAGAGCCTGACCTCGTTGCTTCTGGTAAACACAGTGACATCATTGAGCACGCTCAGCAAATGCTGATGTCATCCTGCAGACAGCATGAATTATGACATGGCAATCTGTGCAGGTATCAGATTGCTAGTGTTTACGTAGCAAGGCCAGATTGTTTGGCATGCCATGACGTTGCAACAGCGTTTTGGCTTCCTGTTTAATATCAGGGAATAAATTTGTACATATCAAAATGTGCCAAAATGCTGCTTTGGACTATAAATATACAAGGTTTTAAATAAATATAATAAATAGTATAATTTTTTTATGCTACAATAATAGCAAATTAGCAGCTTTTCAAATGGTCCAGATTAACTATCAGCTTTTGCATGAACTGTTTCAGTCTGTCTAAAGCCAAGTGCCCAAAAGTAATGTGGTGGGTGGCGGTGTCCTCCAAGAAAGCGTCCAGTGACTTCTCTTTAGCTGGCTCCTTGGGTGTGCAACGCATAGAGTTCATTCTTTCCTTCAGGTAACCCAGAAGTGTGGTCAAATCGTTGCGCATCTGGCTCACATGCCCCTTGGGCAGCCTTTGAAGAACCTTCTGGAAGGTAATTAGGGTGTCCATGACAGACCCGAGACCTTGGATGGGTTTATCAGCAGGAACCTCAGGGTAAAGTTCTGGACCGCCAATGACGAGCTTTGGAGATAGTTTTAGCTGTAAGAGAAGACACAAATGAGCACGGCTACACTGCCCTCCAAAAGTTTGGAAACACCCCTGGCAAAGTGTGGTTTTGGACGATATCAGCATAAATCCTTATTTTTTGGTGCAAATACATTAAAGTAACTTGGCATTATCATTGAAGACCAGCAATAAAGCATAATAATGGCAATATATACACATGTCAAAGTCAGACATAACCCTTTGCCAGCTGTGATGCCTGGTTACTGGTTTAAACTTGGCCCAGGTTTTTAAAAGATTTTAGGGTCAGCACACCTTAATGCTGTAGCTTCAACAATTGATTGCCAATTCAAAGTCAATGTTTAAATAAACTTGACAGCTCGGATGCCCAGATTATGCAGAGCTGTAATAGCTGCTAAAGGTGGATATTTTGATGAATCGAAAATTTAAGTTTATTCTATGTATAAACTGTTTATGTAATAAAATGTGTTTTCGCAGTTTGTGTTGTCCCTTATTAGTGCAAAATTATTGATTTATGCCAATATTGTCCAAACCCCCACTTTTCTAGGGCGTTTCCAAACTTTTGGAGGGCAGTGTATATGAATCATCTCATTGAGTTCAACAGAACAGAAGCCTTGCAAACGAGTTCACTGAGTTTTAACCCATTACCTTCTCATTGTGATCCTTGATTCTGAGGATGATGGTGTCTGCCTGCAGTTTGACCAAGTTTTTCAGGCTATCCTGATGAACGGGAATGCCATGAACCAGACTGAGCATGCCCAAAATGCAGGGGTAGAGAAGAGCTGGAAAATACATGCTTCCTGTGTCGAGTGGTCTTTAACTTTGCAACAGCGCAGCAATACCTGCTGAAATAAAATAAGCATTATGTTGAATATCTATTAAAATGTTTTAATATATATGAAAGAAGTCTTGTATGCCCACCAAGGCTGAATTTATTTAATCCAAAATGCAGTAAAAACATTAATCTTGTGAAATTATATTACAATAAAAAAAAATAAAAAAAATAATAATTTTAAAATGTAATTTATTCCTGTGAAGTAAAATTTTCAGCATCATTACTCCAGTCTTCAGTGTCACATGAGCATGAAATCATTCTAATATGCTGATTTGTTGCTCAAGAAAAATCTTAACAACTGTACCAAATTTTATGGAAAGAGTTTTTTTTTTTCTTCATTTGACGAATAGAAATAATAAGAAAAAGTCATTTTAAAATGCATCCTGTTGTTGCTTCCTTACTAAATACAAGTACAACAGTGGGCATATATGCAAAGCAAATGGATTTGGTCCCTAGCTAACTAGTTCTATAGAATGACAGCATAATTTAGACTAAATCTGCATCCCTAAATACAATTTATTTGGAAAATGCTTAATTTTTCAATATATGCATTCTTCTAAACTGCATTAAAAAAATCACTTGTAGTAAAATTCTATTACGAGAAAGTATTTTCTATCTAGAAATGGCAAAGTCCTGAAGCGGTGTATAATCATTGAGCAATCTTGAAATCCTGGCTTGATATTTCTGTTGACCCGGATGGTACATGACACTTAATCTTCGATATCAGATTCTCTCAAGTCAAACTGCTAATTCAAATTAAAACAGACTGTCCAATAAAATTATACAACATTAAAAATTGGATTCCTTGCACATGAAAGTTGCCTGTATCCTTAACAATGAGCATGTCAGCAAACCCCAGGCCTCTTCAGTCTGCAATATCAAGCAATTAAGCCTTCTGCTATGCTCAATCTTACTTCCAAATGAACAAAACGACAGCCTCTATGCCCGAGTTAGGATTTCAATATCTGGTAAATTCCCCAAAGAACATGTTGCCCTTGTATAAACAATGATTGCTTCATTCCAAAAGCACTGTAATCTTTTTTTTTTAATTCCCTGTGTGTAATATTAAACTTAGTTTCTCAATGTGAATGATAAAAATAGCAATTTAAAGGCTATAAATGTAAAGTTAGATGATAAAATCCACTTCATTAGTGAGAACGCCAGTGTATCAGAGCTGCAGATAGTATGAAAGTGGTGATGAGTGGAGAGAGAGAGCGAAGGGGACTTACCTTTGCGATCTGAGAACTGTATGATGCCCAGGCTCCATGAGTGGTCAGGCTTATATAGCTGATGGCTTTTGACTCATGTGTGAATCACCTCAGCCTTTCCTTCCCTGATGCAGAACATCAGGGGGGGAGGGGGGGGGGGATTTGCAACACCCCCACTGGCACCTCAAGCACAACAAACCCATCTCACGCACGCATTGTACTACAAATATTCGTCATTGTAATACATATTAATCATATGGTGACTGTGGTGGGATGTGTTACAATTCACTATGGATTTGTAGCTTGTAAAACAAGAAGCTTGTCTTACAACAGAATTGTCCCCAAGGGATGCACTTTGTTGAAGAACTCTCCAAACTAATAAAACAATTTCACACCCACTTATTGAGTAGATCCTGATACAATTGCATACTATGGGTATAGACTTTGGAAATATATTAGTACATGTAGTATTATTAGTTTAAACAGTGCAATGAAGAGAAAATATGTTCCCTGCCGTAATGACCAGCATGAATTTCCTGCTAGTCTTTTGCCAGTTAATGGTAGCTGGACAACATTGACAGTCAGGGCCAGCCACCACGCTGTATCGTTTAATATAGCAATGAATGCTTAACAGATGGAGAGGAGAATATCAGGGGAAGAATATAAATATTGTATTAATGCTGCAGTTGTATAATTTAAACACAAAAGGTTCCAAATTAGATAGATGTGGAACAGACCAGTTCCAGTTACACTCTTTACAAAAGAAGGGCTCTTTATTGGTATGGCTCC
The DNA here is from genome assembly GCF_936440315.1 of Barbus barbus. Taxonomy (NCBI): domain Eukaryota; kingdom Metazoa; phylum Chordata; class Actinopteri; order Cypriniformes; family Cyprinidae; genus Barbus; species Barbus barbus. The sequence goes on from NC_136751.1 coordinate 24,960,587, forward strand.
ATGAAGAACGCTGAACAGCCGTGAAACTTTGGCATTCCACAAAAGGTTTTTTAGATTTTTAAAATGTTCCTCACACTAAGAGAACAACAGCTCTAAACATTGTGATACCATTTTCTCGAGATGAACTGGTTTTAATTGTTATATTTCCCATACAGTCTTAAAACTTAAGGTTCCAAATAACGATTTTTTTTTTTTTTTTTGAGGGTGTGTTTTCCAGACATTTGTTAGCTAGGAATCAAATGTGTAATATTATGATTCACACTGAATCTGCTTGGATTGATTTTCAGATTAAAACAACTAAATAAATAAGTTTTTAACCTATATGTATAAATTTGAAATTAGACAGTCATTTCATTTTGCTAACTATGGTGTGGCAGTGAGATTTTTCACAGCAACTTTCAGGCTATTTCACTCTCTCGTTATTTCAGATGGATGCCTAAGAGTCAGCAGACCCCATTTTAATAAAAGTTTCCATAAAGAACTTCACTTACCTGTCCACCGTTGCAGATGGCACTGCCATTATTTAGCATCCCTGTTCACCCAAAACTGCACATTAGGGATGCTGACATTGTATTTTACACAGCCAATTCACATTTAACGAATCAGTAGATTCAGGTGTCAATTAAAAGAAACATTCAAAAGATGCAGTGTTGGGTCTTCCAGGAACAAGGTTCACAAACATTGATCTAGCATATTGTGCAGTCAGGTGTTGTGAGTCATGGGATGGCCCAACTGTGGGTGGTCAGGTTGCTGTAATGTACAGATCTTGTGGTGTCTCCTGGAAGCGAGTTAACAGAGCCCCCACACTGTTCCCTGTTGTGACTGAGTTTTGCAGCACCACTAGAGTTTGGATAATATGCATTGAAATGCCACAATCAATTTAAAGGAGGATACATAAAGTTAATACACGTTTGATACAAACTAATTTAATATATCATTGTTAGATATAATAACAGCAGAAAAGAACAGAAAGCGTTATTGATGATAGAATAATTGATAGAATGACGACAGACAGAACAAACGATAGACAGACAGACGGATAGACCATATATTTTTTATATTTTGTGGCTCTTGTCCTCTCAAACCTAAGTGCTGCATTTGACTTTGGTGACCACAACACAGTGGTTTTACTCTTATTTGTCAAATAGTTGTTTTACTGTTTGATTAGGGCATTACTCATCTTCTTACATTCATCTTGATTGTGGTGTTCCACAAGGTTCAATCAATGGGCCTGTGTTGTTTTCCAAGTAATTGTTCCCCTTGGCTTCAATTTTTTTGAAAAATATTGTGTTTCTTTGCATCTATATTCCGATGATACCCAGTTTAAGTTTCCTGTAATGCGTAACAAATACTCTAAATTAATTTAAGTTATGGCTTTGAAGTAATTTCTTACTCCGAAATGAAAACAAATCTAAAATTATTGTTTGGTTCCAAAGAAAACTTGCATTCCTTACTCCATATATACAGTGGGGAAAAAGTATTTGATCCCCTGCTGATTTTGTACATTTGCCCACTGACAAAGAAATGATCAGTCTATAATTTTAATGGTTTAAAATTTTTAATTAGGTTTATTTGAACAGTGAGACAGATTAACAACAAAAAAATCCAGAAAAACGCATTTCAAAATAGTTAAAAATTGATTTGCATTTTAATGAGTCAAATAATTATTTGATCCCCTATCAGTCAGCAAGATTTCTGGCTCCCAGGTGTATTTTATACAGGTAAGGAGCTGAGATTAGGAGCACTCTTAAAGGGAGTGCTCCTAATCTCAGTTTGTCACCTGTATAAAAGACAATCACAGAAGCAAATCAATCAATCAGATTCCAAACTCTTCACCATGGCCAAGACCAAAGAGCTGTCCAAGGATGTCAGGGACAAGATTGTAGACCTACACAAGGCTGGAATGGGCTACAATACCACTGCCAAGCAGCTCGGTGAGAAGGTGACAACAGTTAGTGCGATTATTTGCAAATGGAAGGAACAAAAAAAAAAAAAAAAAAAAAAAGTCAATCTCCTTCGGTCTGGGGCTCCATGCAAGATCTCACCTCGTGGAGTTACAGTGATCATGAGAACGGTGAGGAATCAGCCCAGAACTACACGGGAGATCTTGTCAATGATTTCAAGGCAGCTGGGACCATAATCACCAAGAAAACAATTGGTAACCACTTACCAATCATCCAAACCAAAGTTACCTACGTCATGAAGACTGAAATCCTGCAGCTCCCGCAAGGTCCCCCTGTTCAAGAAAGCACATGTACAGGCCCGTCTGAAGTTTGCCAATTATTCAGAGGAGAACTGGGTGAAAGTGTTGTGATCAGATGAGACCAAAATCCAGCTCTTTGGCATCAATTCAACTCCCCGTGTTTGGAGGAGGAGAAATGCTGCCTATGATCCCAAGAAAACCATCCCCACTGTCAAACATGGAGGTAGAAACATTATGCTTTGGGGGTGTTTTTCTGCTAAGGGGACAGGACAACTGCACCGCATCAAAGGGACGATGGACGGGGCCATGTACCATCAGGACCAGGGCACTGAAGCCAACCAGGGCATTGAAAATGGGTCGTGGATGGGTATTCCAGCATGACAATGACCCAAAATACATGGCCAAGGCAACAAAGGAGAGGCTCAAGATGAAGCACATTAAGATCCTGGAGTGGTCTAGCCAGTCTTCAGACCTTAATCCCATAGAAAATCTGTGGAGGGAGATGAAGGTTCGAGTTGCCAAACGTCAGCCTCGAAACCTTAATGACTTGGAGAGGATCTACAAAGAGGAGTGGGACAAAATCCCTCCTGAGATGTGTGCAAACCTGGTGGCCAACTACAAGAAACGTCTGGCCTCTGTGATTGCCAACAAGGGCTTTGCCACCAAGTACTAAGTCATGTTTTGCGAAGGGGTCAAATACTTATGACTCATTAAAATGCAAATCAATTTATAACCGTTTTGAAATACGTTTTATTCTGGATTTTTTTGTTGTCATTCTGTCTCTCACTGTTAAAATAAACCTAACATTTACTGATTTACTGCTTTCATATAACCCATCTAGAAACATAAGATATTAGTCTACTCGTAGTTCCCAGAGTTAAACTTAAGAATCGTGGTGATCGCGTCTTTGCTACTGCTGGTCTGAAGCTTTGGTATAGCCTTCCTCTCTTTATCAGGCATGCTCCATCTATTAGTACTTTTAAATCTTATCTTAAGACTTTTTTCACCCTATTTTCACTCCTTAGTATATTATCCTGGTTTTCTGCTATATCCTGTTTGTCTCTACTTTTCTTTTGTCCTTTTCTTTTATTCGTTGTCTTTTTATTCTTTGTGATGCACTTCGGTCAAACTCGGTTGTGTATAAATGTGCTCTATAAACATTGTTGTTGCTGTAGACAGACATGTACTGCCAAGTAATATTTACATTTTCTTAAGAAATGTATTACCTGTATTCCCATAATTATGGCTGTGAGTAACGTTTAGTTTCCACAGCAAAAAGGGAGGAAGATGCAATGATTTATTATATGAGTTGCTGGAATGGAACGAACTACTGGGAAATGTCCTCACCAGTATGTATTATTTAACTGTACATCCAGCAGCACACAGCAAATCACTGGAGGATCAGCCTCATGGGTCCAGCTAAACATGTGCAGCTGCGTGTGCATTTAGCATTTCAGACTCTGAAATGCATTAGCATGACAGTTACCCAGATGTTGCGCCACATCTGCTCTGTGTTGTACTAATTATTTTAAACCTGACACCTGGTTTCTGCCATTCACAATGAGCGCACAGCCAAAGTTACTGGAATCCAGCGAACAGGACCACAGAGGAAATGTTTCTATTCCAGTAGTGTGTGCTATTTCTGGTATTTTAGGGGGGGTTAACTATGTGTTGGTCTATTCCTGGAGCTGGAGTTTTCTCTAGGTCTCCAGAGACTGAGAGTGAGAGGAACACAGATTTTTCAGGAATGCTGCTATGAATCCTTGTGTCATTCAAACCTTACACACAAACAACGATTGTGTATTTTTACACACTGTGGCTTAGCAGACAATGTAAAAAAGGAAGAGAAAATTACCTGTAGTTATACACCTTACCATGGTTCAGCGATGATAGGCCTATGGTACTGAATGATTACATAAATCATAGTATTTTTATGCTATTCTATTATCTAAGCATACCATAGTATTTTAGTAATACCTTAATTTAATAGTAGCTTAATTGATTTTAAAATGTTCACAATCATACTACTACAATTAACAATTAAAAATGCCGTATTTGTAAATTTTAGACTCAAACCTAAAGCAATGCAAAATTACATGCATACATATATAAAAAAAATATTAAATTAAGGTACACAAAAAAAAAAAAAAAAAAAAAAAAAAAAAAAAAAGTTTCAAAAATTTAATAAAAAGGTTGTTCATCTTAAAATAATTTGTTACCCCCGCTGACTTAAATATTCCAGTTGTCCCTTAAATTAACATTGAGTATCTTAACATTTCAAATTGACTAAACTAAAAATTTTAAGTCAGCGGGGGTAACAAATTATTTTAAGATGAAACAACCTTTTTTTTATTTTTACAGTGATTACAGCAGTTAGCTACAGCCCCCAAATTCGGCATTCAAGGAGTGCAGATATTTGCCCCAAACACAATGAAATATTTTACTTGTGTGAAACTTTGCTTGTTTTACTCTGGTTGAGTCTGCGTGCTGCTTGATGACACAATATTTCATAAATAGGCTTCTTATCACTGTAAAAAGTTGATAAGTAAACTTCTGTTTAGTCTGTTTACATCTCGCATTTCAGATTTTTTTTTGTCTCAGAATTGTACGTTTATTTTAATGGTTTTGGTTTCTGCCACGGAAAAAAAAAAAGGTAGAAAAAGATGTGAATTTTTATCTCACAATTGTGAGTTTATCTCTCACATTTTTAACATTTCTATGGAGTAAACATCAGTTCTGAAAAAAGGTTGATAATCTTTATTTACTTTTTTTTTTTAATTTAATTTAATTTTTTACTTTTGTGGCTGAAACAAGCTTCCATAATGCAGTACTGTGTGAAATTGAAATTGGCTTTGTATTATTTTTATACAACAGACCCTAATATTTTAATATTTGCGTTAAAGATATTATGAATTTCGTTATATAAACTAGAGAATATAACAAAATAGTCTAATAAAACATATGAGTGATAGCGCTAATACAACATGGTATCGCGATACTTTAACTGGTATAGTATCGTGAGAAAAAATACATAAAAAAAAAAAAAGTTTTTTGGACCTTAAAGTTAGCTCTTATGCAAGTACAAATTTATCGAAATGGAGAAAACTCTTCAATTAAGACATGCAGGGAACATCTCTATACCAATATTTAATTCATACTGAGGCATGTCAGCTAAGTGTTTACATGCTAAAGCATGGTACAGCTGTGCAAACGAAAACTGTTTTCCAGCTTCCCTCTTCTGAATAAACACACTGAACTGATTAAAACAGGACAATCGTTAATAAAATCGGTCCAAGCACCAGCTAAAAATTCCAGAGACAATTTGGCTTTGAGATCAGGTCAGTGTTGATGTTTTTTGGATTGCCCAAGCATTTCTCAGAATTGCTCTCGAGATAGCCATAATGTTACAAGAAAGAGAAAGTGCGCGGAAAGTGTGACAAAAGAAAAGCAAAGTTGAGCCATAAGACTCATTATAAAAGCCTGAGACTGGGCAATGATTTCTGTGATCGGCATCATTGCCGAGCTCTACTCTGTATTTTTACGTCACACAGGACAGGAAATGATGCGTTTTAGTCACCTTTGCAGTCCCCCATGAACATAAGTCATGCATCACAAAAATAATTGCTTTGTAATATAAACACAAATCCACAAAATGACCCATGATGAAGAAGCACTGGCTGAACTTTGCTTTTACAGTAAGTAAGCAGTCATTTAGATGTTTTTATACAAAGTGACTGTTCTCAACCATGACTACATTAAGTTGTCTTTGGTATACATTAAAGAGGTTGATAGTATTTAATATATGTGTGTTTACGGCATTTACCAGCAGGGGTCAATGGGGTCATTCTACCTAACCCTCACCCCTTGGGAATACATTAGGTTTTATGCTGGGTTTTAAAGCCACTGTATGACAGTGTAGTAATAAAAAAAAAAAAAGTAGTTGAATTTTATTGGAGCATAATAAATGAAGCCTTACTCAATCCTAGTCAGTAAATGCATGCTCTCTCTTATCTCCAGGTTTGTGGGTTCCAGCAACCACACGCACTATTCCAGTATTTGCCATCACTCACAATGTTAATGCTATTTCTTTAGAAATGTCATAATCGTTATTACCATATTTGACGTGGTACAGCCCATGGTTTGGAAACATTGCTTGAAAAAGTAGCACAATGTCACTTGTCAGTTCACTATCATTATGACCTTGTTAACCCTAAATAACTGAAAAAACAAACAAAAAAACAAAAAAAAACGTTTCAAAATCAAAAGCAGCTAATGTTAAATCATATGTTGAGGGAATATTTCAGGCAGCCAGGCTCTGCAAGTATTTATAAAATTGGGTTCTGGAAACTCTTTATTTAAACTGTTGTGAAATGTTGACCAAAAGAGACTTAAAAAACAAACACGAAACATTTTTTTACTGTAAATATGAAATATATATTTTATTCAACATTTTTAGATATTACGTATATAATAAAAATAATGCCTAATAATAAATGTAGAAATTACATTATTTTCAGTCAATCAATCAATCCTGTCGGTGCCTGTTTAATGTACAGGAACACTTTGTCTTTGTTTGAGCTGTCTAGTATGTCAACATCTGACTCAACCAATCATGTGGGCTTGTGGGCGGGACCAGCTGCTTGTGGTTATAAGTAAAATAAATGCATGTTAAAATATGCCCAAAAACATACCAAATACCTACACAGTTCTGACCAGTTTGATTGTATAAATGTATTACCTACTGTCAAATAACCTGTTAAAATGTTTTGTCTAATTATTTAATTAAATATAATATAAACAATAATTATCACACAGACAACATTGTTTGCATGAAGCACCAGAGGATCCACTTGCTATAACAGGCCTATAAGATTTTATAGATTTACACACATGTTGGTTTTTGTGGTTTATGGGGACTCTCCAAAGGCGTAATGGTTTTTATACTGAACAAACTGTGTGTGCTATTGCCCTACACCAACCCTACACCTAAACTTAGCCCTCACAGGAGACTTTGTGCAGGTTTAGATTTTCAAAAAAAAAAAAAAAAAAAAAAAAAAAAAAAAAACATTTACTATGTTTTTTAAGCCTTTTGAATTACGGGGACATAGGCAGTGTCCTCATAAACCACCTTCATATTGTAATACCTCTGTCATACCCATGTCATTATACAAATTTGTGTCCTCATAAACCACATAAACATGCACACACACAGTACTGTAATTTAGAAAGCTGCTAGACACAATGTGATTTATTATCCAAAATGGGACAAGTTATTAAAGTTACTTTAACTTATTATTGCAAGGACAATAGCACCACCATGTGTCTGATTTTGTCATGACATACAGAGACATGTTCCAAATCAGCAAAGACAACAGTAAGTTTTGATGTCTAAGAACATATAAGTCTACTGTACATACTGTATAAATGTCTCATTGACAGACAGGCAGATAGATAGTATTATCATGCATTTAAATGTCCAGAGTAGAGATCAAGTGTCAGAAAGAGCAAACCCTCAGTCCCAAGAGAAAGACGACATGAAATCCCATCCTCAGTGGTCAGGACCCAACACAGATACTTTTTGGGGTAAGGGCTTCCTGACTAGTGAGTTAAGGAACAGCAAGCCCAGACCGCAAAAAGACCCGTGAAGGACAAATGAGAGAGACAGAGAGGAAGAGGAAGAGAGGGAAAGGAGCAGGCAACAGATGTGAAACTAGTCGTCAATTCATCTGAAACACATAAAACACAAATTATTAATGTGTGCAGTAATTGTACCATACTAAGCAGCATACAGTGCTGGTGTGTAACTCGCCTAGAGAACATTATCTTGTGAAACGTGGTTTGTATTTTGCTCATCAATAACTTGGTTAAATACCACTCTAGAAAAAAAAAAAATGTAGAAATAAATAAAAAGTGACAACATTATTATTCTAGAGGTCTTTGTGAAGGTGGTGTAACCTGTCTTATAAGCAAACTAAACACAGAAGGGCTATGTGATTCTAAGCATGTTTCTGACAATATTAAAAACCAGAAACTGTATTTATGTATGAAATGTTGTCTTTATTTACACCAGTAATGAATGCCTATAGGAATGCACAAAAGAGGAGAAAATTGGGACATTTATACCATAAATACTGGGATATTTTACAGAATGTCATAGAACAGAACAACCGAACAAACCATGTGAATGAAGGGCTTTTTCAAATAATAAAAAAAAAAGGTTTACCAAGATTTGTATCTGATGGTTCCATGAAGAAGAAACAAACTTTCCACCACACAAAAGGTTCTTTATAGTGGTAAAAGGTTCTTTAGAGTATTAAAATATTCTTCACACTAAGAAAAAAAAAAAAAAAAAAAGGTTCTTTTAAGAACTGTTCAATGACAGGATCATTAACCAAAGGAACCAAAACTGGTTCTTCTATGGCATCTCTCTGAATACCTGCTTTAGAAACCTTTATTTATAGGAGCATGACTTTCATTACTTGCAATTTTTATAGGTATCCTTAAGGTTAGTAACATTATGTAAAAATAATGTGTAAGCCTAATTTATTTAATGCCACATGTTAAGGCTTACGACTTTTCTGTGTCTGATAAAATAACTTGGTCACTTTGGATAAAAACATCTGATATATGCATAAACTGCTTTTTATTATGGTTCTTGCTGTCTCTATATTGTTCTTAACATTACTCCAAAATAATGAGAAATTTCAGTGTTACTTTAGATACGTTGTCTCGCTGGGCAATGCTTATATATTCATATATATTTACAGTAAGTGATTCAGTTTATTTATAGCAAACACAGAAAATGTACAAAACTTTGCATACTATCTCTGTTTTCCAGCATTCAAATTTACATTCGGGACATTTCCAAATGTTTCCAAATCAAAACTGGGTATCCATTTGGTCTCAGATGTACTTATCCAAGTTACACTAGCGAACACTGAAACACTGATTGATCTGTATGAACAGAATACTGTATGAACAGCTGTCATTTGGGTATTGATAAAATATAAAGAGTGAAATAAAGGGAAGGTTCATATACATCAATTACATACAACGGTCAAACTAAAGTATAAAGGCCTTTCAGTAGAGTGTGAGAATGGTGGACTCTTATGCTATGATTAAAGAGCCTCCAAAGATAACTTCTCTCTTTGAAACATTTTTTCTTTAAAAAGTAGATTTTTAAATACCTAATAATAAACACAACATTAAAACAGGCTGTTTAGCTGATTTCCCAGGTGTGGTGTACACTAACAGAGTTCTCCTGAGAAACACTTCTACTGTAGATCAGGCCTTATTAGGTATGTAGCAGAGAAATCTGTGATTTGATGATTAAAATTATTTGTCCGTTTGCTTTTAATCACGCGTTATGGCTTTACTCAAATATGCATTACATTACACTAGTACACATGATACATGAACAATAGTATAAATGAACATTATAGCATAAATGTCCCAATGCACATTGTACTTTCGTCCATTATATAATATTATGTTTTCAGACTTACAACCAATTTGTTCACCAGTAATTCAATTCAAATCAAGAGCCAAAAACATGCAATGAACTTTGGCACAGCTTTTAAAATGCATGGGTGCAGCTAAGCAGGTTGTTCATTTTAAAGGGTTTTCAGTGTAATCTACATTATGCTGTAAATGGTCAAATATCTCAGCATTCTCTTTAGAACACAAAGTGATGATCAGTGATACATTGATTTTGACACTGAACAGCATTGTAAGAATATCGCAGGACTACTTTTACTTCACTGAAAGGTGTCAAATTACATTTCACATCCATTTCATTATTCCACCAAGATTTACACAAGTTAATTATATTAATATACATCTCAAGTCTGTATTTTTGTATGATTGGGAAACAGTGATTGACTGTTTGACTTGGCCTTTAGTTTGCATATGAACAAGCAATATCTTTACTATAATTACTATTAATAGAATTTCTATTAATTCATTTAATAGAATTACTCCGTGTCAGCGTGTGCGACTGATGGAGTGTGTGTATGTGCCGGTGTGTCAGGGAACTGTCCGTGGTGCTGAACCCGTCGGTAACGCCCTACATATGAGAACGAACGAGGAACATAACCCGAAACCCCGGTTTTCTAGCACCCACATCTGAATGACAGCAGCAAATACTATTACACGCCTCCAACACGCATGTAAAGCCATGCACACCATCTGGTTACAATAGTGCACAATTTTCCAAACAAAATGTCTCGTGCGTTCACAAGCATATGTTGGCTGTTCCATCAGGGTCAGATGATAATTATACTTCAACATAGTAAGAATAAAAGCTGTAGATGTATTAAATGTGCATGGCATTATGCACGCACGCTTAATGAAATATTCAAAAGAAATTTGTACAGGCATCATATTCTTATATCACTATACATACCTGTGTTCTCATCATTCGCGTCACGTGCACTCACAGTCCAGTTTGAGCAACGAACTCACATTCTGTCATGCATTACATTGAGTTTAACAGCGTACCTTATGAATATGAATATTGGATTACACTACTAACTGATATTCTCCGAATCAACTGACTGATTTACGAAAAATTAAAATACCTGTTTTTTCCGATCGTAGACGCTTCTGGTTGTTCTCAAAAAATAAAAATGTTCTGCCTTGATGGCAGCAGAACGGAGTAAATCTCACCCAGTGAATCCCATCAGTCACTGCATGAGCTTTCAGGTGGAGAAAAAGCAAAAGCTGCCTGGTCTTCCTCCTACAGACACCATTGCTCCACATTACAGTCCAGCAGAAGGAGAAAAAGCCCCACTCTCACACTCCTTGTGCGCGTGCATTACTACTGTCGCGGTGACGCTGCTGGACGTTATGCGCTTAAGCTTTATGATGTCGACGTGTATAATGTATCAAAAATCCCTTTATGTTTGAGAAGATACTGCAAAATCTAACGGAAGCGCTCAATTCCTCCAGTCAGCTATTGACCTGCATTGACGTCATTGCGTCATTAGGTTTCCCCTGGAAACACTGGCGTTCTAAAAATAGTAACACATTAATTCAGCGTGCGCGACTATTTGTATCAATCCATAACGCCGTATCTGATGTTTTTCATTTTTTGAACTATGCCGATGCTGAGTAACACAGAGCTCGTGCGATGATTATGAGATTCCCCCTTTATAATTCAAGTCTCTCATTCGTGCTTTTATTAAAATCTACGTGCAAATATGTATAAAATGGCATTAAAATACATGCTGGGTTGAGAGCATGGACATCCATAACCGCATCCATGAGAGGTCTGAGTGGACATTTAAAAAAACTAAAAAAAATAATATGATTCAAACATTTTAATTGGATATTGGAGGAGGTTTGGAGATTTTGAACAATTGGGGAAGTCGTGGCCTAATGGTTAGAGAGTCGGCCTTGTAATCCAAAGGTTGCGGGTTCGAGTCTCGGGCCGGCAGGAATTGTAGGTGGGGGAAGTGAATGTCCAGCGCTCTCTCCACCCTCAATACCACGACTGAGGTGCCCTTGAGCAAGGCACCGAACCCCCAACTGCTCCCCGGCGCTGCAGCATAAAATGGCTGCCCACTGCTCCGGGGGTGTGTGTGTGTGTGTGTGCGTGTGCGCGCGCACGCACGCACTTTGGATGGGTTAAATGCAGAGCACGAATTCCGAGTATGGGTCACCATACTTGGCTGAATGTCACTTCAATTGTATTTTTACTAGGTCGCTCATCTCAAAAAAGAAAAGAGAGAGAGAAAAAAAAAGACACTATCGTGAATTTCTTTGTGTGAAAGGTCAGATCCTGCAGCAAATAGGAGCAAACCAATACTAAGACATTCGGAAATTCAAGTACATTTTAAATTCAACTAACCTCGGTTTTCTATACCATATAACAATTTGTAAAGAAAAAAAAAAGCTAATGGAAAAAGGCATTTCCAGCAACTGGGCATAGAATAAACAGGGGACGTATATACACATTCATCCCCCTCATTTTTTCATTGGTCAAATGTGTTCACAAAAGGTTTTCATGGGGCAATGCGTGTCTTTATTTCTTTCCTGAACCATGGATTGTAGAATAGAATATCATTACACTTGACATTCTGTCCACCTCCCTTCTGAAATGATGGACTACAGCCCTGCTTTCAACACAGGTGTTTGACATCTTGGTTTCTATCAATTATTAATAATCAATAAATAAAAATATTTACATGCATGCTCTAATATCCCCAATTATTAGAATGTTTAGATGGTACCAGTCAAATAGAGTTGAAACACTAGCATGTCTTTTGAATCTGACACATTTATACTCACAAAAAGAATTCTGCATTATATAGCAGATCATAATCATTCATCTCCAGACCAGAAGTCATTATTAGCGTAAAATAATGATGAACCTATAATGGCCCAACAAGTCCCAAATGGCATTGAGATATAGTTTTGCCATTGAGATGAATACAAAAACAAATGTCCCAATAAACCTGAATGTACTTAAAAAAAAAAAAAAAAAAACACACTTTACTTATTATATTTCATTATACTTTAAATACACACTTAAATCATTATTTATTTTTTTCAGGTATATGTAATTTTTGATGCTTGAATGTATTTGAACTATATACTGAATTTCTTTTCATAAAAATATGACGTATATCTGGTTTCCTTGTCTGTAAAAAATGGCTCCCTACATGAAATTTGTCAGATAAAATATTTCAAATTAATTTTAAATAATATTTTAAGATCAAATTGCTTGAATGATTGTTTTTTTTCTTCTAAAATAAAAAAAGAAGGAAAATAATTTATATAAACTTTTCCCCTCAAAATATCTTCCCCTTTATTCATATTCCTTATTCAAAATCATAGCATCTCCCTGACCCATATCTCATATCCAAGTAAATATATAAAGAGGCATAGCTCCAAGTAAAAACCATTGTTCTTACTGACAGACGCGACTCCTGTCTCTGACTTCTGGGAGAACGAAGAGTCACGACTTAACTTCTGCTGCCATCTGCTGGCGGTCTGATAAAACTACACTGATTTAGGGACTAGTTTTTTTAAACCATTCAATCATCCATGGCTTCATCTGTTAGTTATCAATTAAGGTGTGATGCTTGTTTGTTTGTGTACACAAACACAGGCTAGAACAAGTAAGATGTTTTATCCATCTATAGTGCCAAGCACATAACAGTATAGCTGCATGGTGAAAAATGATGCCTCTTATACTTTTAGTGTAGTGCAATAACCGCAGCTTCTGTTATTAGTTGAAACATTTGTCCATTTATAAGTAACACTTGAAATGAAAGCAAAACTGAATATTTTATTATACAACGTGATTGAAATGAGGATAACAACAAGGATGGGAAATCTGGATCTGGACAAGAGGGAAAACGTAAAACGTCATGTAGAGAAACAAGGAGCTTGGCAACTGGTAGTGACCGATCGTTGCAGCCTGGCAAGGTGAGTGTGGTTTGATGAGGGCAGTGGAAGTCCAGCACTATATGCCAAGAATGAGTGTGTCTTGAATTTTATTCAGTTTTATTGGCAGCCACTGTAGACCCAAGTCGAAATGCATCATGAGGGAATTCAAGAGGTCAAAAAAGTCAAGCAGCAGAGTTTGGATGTGCTTGAGGTGAAATATGACAGATGCAGGTGGACCGAGGAGGAAGTTACAGCGTGAAATAACTGCAGCCCGGGTGAGAAGCGGAGTAGAGAAGTTGCCTAATTTCCGTTTGGAGCATGAAGCAGCAGAATGGGCCAGTTGTTGAATTTGTGGTCGAAAAATTTATTTCTTGCAATATTTTATAGCATTTAGAGAACATCCTAAAAGTTCTCATAACTCTCGAGTTGATAAGCTGATTTAAGTGTCTGAGAGTGGAATGTAGCTCTGCCTGGGCATCTGCAGTGTGGCAAGAGCTCGACTGGATAAACAATATTGCAGTAATGGATCTGCTTTGTGAGTAAAGAAACAAAGCCGGACAAGCTGGCACAGAAACTTTCTAAGAGAAACCCAAAATTGCTCTCAGTTTATCTCCGTGTCCTCTGGGAGCTCACAAGCTACACATTAAAAACTGTAGAGCACTTCAGAGACAAGAGCTGGAAGCACACTTTGTTTTTTTCCATGTAGTTAGAAAACTCAGCTGGAGCTATAGACTAGTGAAATGAGAAAAACACTCATTAGGCCTTGCAAAACGAACAGAACAATGACCATCAAGATAACAATTGAAAGGAAGGGAAAAAGCAATACTAGTAATACAAGCTTTATTAAAAGTTTTTAATGTATACTATGGAAAGCCTTTTATTGAAAAGTTTTTAGAAACATGAGAAACCAGTTCTGTCCAAGTGTGTCCAAACTTATACACTACCATTCAGAATTATGGTGTTGGCAAAATTATCATTTATTATTACATGAGTCTCTTTTGCTCTCAGGAGACTATTTATTTAATAAAAATACTGTAAATATTTTTATAATGTTATTTATTCCTGTAATAGCAAAGCTGTTTTTCTAGCAGCCAGTACTCCAGTCTAGTCTTTAGTAATAATATTTTTATGGAATCCATGTTATTTTTGGCCCCCCAAATCTATCTATCGCAGCAGAAAGCACAGCCTCTCCACAACACTAAATCACACATACTGCAGGCAGCAAGTTTAGATGTTCTCATATACTGTTCTGTCCCTCTGATTTATTATGAGGAACATCATCTAATCTCATATCCACCTGCAGGGGATTACATTAAATATATATATATATTTTTTAATCTGCCTGAACTTAAATTAAATTTTATAAACAGCTTGCATGTCTATATTAGTAGTAAAATTTATATTTTCCCTTCAACTTTCCATTTTCTGAAGCATGATGAGCTGTATGCCATGGATACCATGCTATCAGTATAATATTGGACATTAGTATATTATTGTATCGCACAAATGCAACGGGAACATATCTTTAAGCTCATCTTCTTAAAATACAAGATAAGTGCAACTTTAAACAAACCTAAGTCAATGTCAGTAGTATCCGCTCCATTGTGGCTGTTTAACACAAAGTGCTGAATCTGTATGATAGCAGCCTACTGCACTTCATTAGGTGTGAGACAGACTCTAATGGCCGTCTAATGGAGGAGCTGCACTGTAACGGCCTCGGTTCACCTGCACAGGGCTCTATGAAAGGACGCTTCATAAATCTGCTGTTTACCCAAGCAGAGAGATCTTTCCCCTCTGCCGGCCTGAAGGGCCCATCATCACGGCACCTAATCATAATGTGTCCACCTCTCTGCTTCTCAGAAATATGAGAACCATTTGCACAATCAAAACGGACTCCGCAGAGCACGAAGACACTTCACACTGTCGGAAATAAAACAGCAAAGTTTACAACACTAATGTTTTGGGTTAAAAAGAGATCAGTCTTGAGTTAAATGATCTAATTTTAGTTCAAATTCCTCTTATGTTGTGGCAATTTCACTCTATATTTTGTAAATGAATATTGGAGCGCTACTTGCTGAAAGGACCTCCGTTTAGTGATCCCAGAAGGTGCTCTTTGGTTGGGTTGAAAAATATATCTATAGAAAAATGTAGGATATCAGAGACTGAATCAGACAACTTTAAGATGCATCAGAACATTGAAACCTGAGGAGCTGGAATGCAGAGAGGCCTTAAGGAACAGGACGTCATAAATCTAGTTGGAAGCAAGCAATCCCAACTAGCAAGCTCTCTTTCACCAAACAACTTGCAACACTGAAACAAACGAACACTTATTGATAATTCCAATTCAAGAAGGAGACTGTCAAATTTGTTGCAAGTAATCAAGACTGATGTTCACATGTAAACCTGTGATAGAAAATCATTAGCTACAGACTCTTTCGGGCGTGTCTCCACACATAAAAGACCGTCCAAACCAACATTCCTTCGTCTAAAGAACATGCCTTCGTTCTCCTTAGAACTATACAAAAACTTTCTTCTCCATATGCACATAAAATCATCCTAAAAGGACATTTTTACGTTGTACCCACATATCATGTTTTAATCAAATAATATGTATGTCTTTTTAATAAGTATTGAATGGCTCGAGCCTTAAAGAGACCTATTGCATGTTTAGTATCTATGAGTTTGAGAATTCATGCTTGAAATGTTTCTTCCGGTCAATTCTTTGTCAAAGGCATCATAGTCTTATTATGAAATCATGTTCAAAAAGGTATACTTTGCCAAAGCCTGTAAAATTCGGACCATGTGACTGATAACAAGCTGATTTATGATGTAAAGAACACACCCTAGCTAAGATAATAGCCTATCTAATTGGTCAAGACGTCCAGAGGGGATGTGTCCAGAAGCGAGTTTAAAACTCTTGTCCGCTTTCTCCTCCCTCTCTTACTTTTTACGCTCTCTCTGACTCTTCGTACCCTTCTCTCTGACTCTCGTCTCTGGTCCCTCTCACCGCGTGCTCTGGCCTCATGTGCCATAATGAGAAGGAAAACAACTTAGTCTCGTTACATCATTTTATTTTATTATTTTACTTTAGTTTATTTTCTTTCCGTGGAGTTTCGTGTTCTAATGTAAGTTTGCTACAAAGTCCAGCTCCGGCCCGCGTCAAACTTCAACCAGAAAGAACTCCGCATCCTCAGCCAACGCCCAAGAGACATCACTTCAAAGACTACTGAACTTCCAGCCAATCAGACACTTCGGGGAACCCCCTGTCTGCAACGAGGACACAACCCCGTTACACAGGCAAAGCAAGCAACACACCTCCAGA
Organism: Barbus barbus; assembly: GCF_936440315.1. Taxonomy (NCBI): domain Eukaryota; kingdom Metazoa; phylum Chordata; class Actinopteri; order Cypriniformes; family Cyprinidae; genus Barbus; species Barbus barbus. Next base: position 24,977,506 of record NC_136751.1, read on the forward strand.
TTCTAACAGGTTCTAATTGGTGTATTTAATATAAATTTTAGCCTCATTGAGAAACTCAAAGCGAGGGTTAAATAAGTGATTGATGGTTGTTCAGGTCTATGCAATTGAACATATTGCTGTAAACTTGGGATTTCACATTTCCATTCTCTTAAACTCATCCTTTCCTCACTCTCTCTCTTTCTGCAACGTGTGAATGCTTGTGTTCATGTGTTAGATTAGTTTATGTCTTAGGTTTATATAAATAAAATCTGATTTATATTTTAAAAGAGAAGTATCTTGTGTTTTCTGCTCACAAGTTAATGCCTTAATCTGTCGATTTCGTTACTGTGCTATTTAATAGTGTTTTCACTATATTTGGGATTTTAATATCCAGTGCAGAGTTTGTTATACGGCTCGTTCAGTGAATCGCCATAACAGTGATTCTGTTCAAATCCCTATAAAATCATAAATGATTCCCTTTGAGCTAAATTAAACTATATTACGTATTAATATTATAAAATGTGTTACCCCTACACAAATTCAAGGCACTTCTTGGTGCCAATTTTTTATAACCAATTTTTATATTTAGAAAATTATTCCCAAAAAACATGGCTCATTCGAATTAAAGAAAACAATTGGAGAAAAATAAATAAATAAATAATAAAAAAAATAAATAAAAGCGATATTATATGTTACTATGCTGTATATATTCAACACACACTGGACTATTTTTTATGAAAAAAAATATAAAATATTCCAAAAAAACATGGTAAACAAGTAAACGTTAAAAAATAAAAATAACAAATAAATGAATAAAAAAAAAACACTTTAATAATCAATAATTATAAAGACTATTAGTAATAATAATAAAATTAGCTCACTTTATGTAAAATAATAAATGTTATAAATATTTTATATTTAAAATATATTCAGAAAAAACATGGTTTGTTTGAAATTTCTGATTGGTGAAAAATTTAAATAAAAAATCAATGCAAAAATATAAAAATAATAAAATAAAACTAATTATATTATAATAAAAAGAAACATCATATACATAACTATCATATAACATATAACTATCATATTAAATATCATAACTCATCAATATACATACATACATGACAGGGCCATGAAAATGTGTCAGTTTTTATTCAAAGCAAATTGTAGGCACATACGCTCTCATAATACGATCCATATGTTTCAAAAACAGAAGACGCTTATACATTAGTTTATATTAATCACACAGCTGGGAATAATGCAATATCTGTTGCGCAACCCAATCTGTTTTGTTGCTCATTAATTGGTGTAGTCTAATTTTCTCAGGTTAGCTAATAAGCAAATGCCTGATCTATTTCTCTTCCAAACAGGCTTAATTACACCGTAGTGTAAAGTGGTGCTTCATTCTCAATTAACAACTGGCCTTACATTAAAGAAGGGAAGAAAAAGGGAAATTGAACTCCCAAAGCAAAGCGGCTGTGAACCACAGATGTTGCATCAGCAAAAATCAACAGAAGCTGACCCACCTAAACACTTTCCCTGATCAGCGATTGTAAAACCTTTAGAGGGGAAAGGAACATATAAATCTGGGGAAATAAGTGAGAAAAACAGAGTTCAAATAAAAAAAGAAAAGAACATAAAAGTGCTTATGATGTCAAATTATGAGTAAAACTGACTGATGCATTTATAAAACAATGTTCTTCAACCATTAAATTGGCCAGTATATACATTTAGGCACATTCATTCTCAAAATATAATATTCGGCTTTAACACAACGCAGTTGCAGCCAAGAGTGTCACCATCCCTAATAAACATAAAAGACATAAAACATAAATATATGTATCAAGCAAGCATATGTTCAGCATGGAACACCATCTCACTATTTACTAAATATTGCAAAGTTACTACAGTATCTAGTATTATTTTAAATTAGTCCCAGTATTATGTTAGTATCGAGAATAGTTTTTATTTTTATTAAGTTTTAAAAGTAATTTCTGGTATTTTGTAAAATACCAGAAAAAAAATATATTTTGTCTATATAGATTTTTTTTTTTAAATATGTCTCTATAGATTACTACATTTTTATTTCAGTTTAAATTGTAGTTACTTCAGTACACCAAGTACTAAAACTTAAACTAAGTTATGAGTAAATATGGCCTTGGCAACTAGCAGGGAGAAAACACACATATGTATATGTACATGTATGTGCTATCAAAAGATTAGTTTTTTCCAACTGCTTACACAATCTTTTCATGTCACATGATTTTTGAAACCTCTCAATCAAAGTGCAAAACTACACCAAATTTCAAACCCATAAGCTATTTCTCAGCCTTTGACTCAGTTTTCAATTGCATAAAACACTTTTTTTCAAAACACTACACACTATTCTCTCCCTAAAACACAAAAATCTAACAGGAAGTGACTTGCTTTCCTTCTCCAAACACAACCAATCAAAATGCTACACTTATTCACCAGGGCTGTGTTCAGCCCCGAAAAAACGGTGCAAAACGTTTATTAAACAGAAACGGTGATGCGTTGAACACCCTGTTCTGATGACGCAAGTGTTGCGACAATGGCAGCTGAGAAGGCCGTTCTTTGAAGAATTTTCAGAGCCTGATCAAATTTGGTATAAATAAATGAATACTGTAAAATACGCTCAATGTTACAGTCACTGCCCTTGAATAAAAGAATAATAATAAAAAAGTCACTGCCTCCAGAATAAAAAAAACATCCCAATCGAGTGAAGGGATGTGTGGAAACTGTGGTTCCTAATTATTGTGATCCAACATTTGCCTCGCATTTCAGGATGAAAAGAAATTTCAGGTGAAGGATAATCTACTTGTCTCCGAGACGGTGTTATGATCTATATGACCTTATTTTTATTGTGAGTATTAGGCTTATTATTGCTGATCACTGTTGTTGTGCTATGATATTGTAATATTTACCATTATATAATCAGAGGAGGATAGCAACGTTTATGAAAGTGTCACTCCACAATACAATAGCAAAATATATAAATGTGTATAGTATTTTTATGTTACATTAATCAGTGTCTAGCACACCTTCCTAAGGATATGGACCAGAAGACATTACAATTTTACATATTTAGACAGACTTAAAGAAGTTCCAGATCTATACTTGTGCTCTTATTATTTCAGTTATTTTACCTTTAATGTAAATAAACATGTGCAAACAATATACTTGTTCTTGTGAATTTATTTTGATGTTAATTACATTTACTTACAAATTCATCATCATCATCATCATCATCATCATCATCATCATCATCATCATCATCATGTTGATATGCTATGTTACTATAAAACTCCACAAACATGTCTTCCCATACTGAGCTGCAGCGGACACATTAAAAGACAGATCGCACAATGGGTCCAAGTGAAGTCAATTTAATACCGCGTGGTTTATATACATATTGCTGCTGATTGGGCTGACATTTCTGACACACTCACCAAACAAGAGAAAACTTCTCAAACCCTGTTGCACACCGTTTATAGGAAACATGTCGTTCAACCCGGAACAAAACGTTAGACACCGGTGTGAGCCTGAACGTGCCCCAGGTCACACACACACACACACACACTCCTCACATGTGCAAACACTAATTGCTTAACTGATCACTAACCAATCACTGCTTTACTGTAGTATAGGCCTATAAATAGGTCAAAGGTCAGAATACCTGTTTAGAACAATGGATGCCAACAATGGACAGAGCAAGAGGAGTAGGAGGAGGAAGAGGAAGAAGAGGACGAGGGCAAAGAAGAGAAGGAAGGAGAGCCATCTCTGATGAGATTAGGGCAACACTTGTTGATCATGTGATCAACCACGGTTTAACCATGAGAGAGGCTGGACTGAGAGTCCAGCCCAACTACAGTGGAGTCCATAGTTTGAACCTTCAGAAATGAGAACAGGTATGCAACTATATAATGACTATTTTAGCATTACAGTAAAATACGCATGACTGCATAGTATTGCTTAAACATTTGTAACTCTACTGCACTGCATTGAATGAATGAGGTTGGTTATCATGCTGTACTACATTTTTTTGTAAATTGTTTACAGTTCCTATGCTGAACACATACTGTGTTTCAATTCTGTACAGAGTGGAAAGGCAAAGACATCAGGACGAGGACATTTGTTTACAGCTGTACAAGAGACTGCAATTATAAATATGTTTTGGCCAACAATGCAATTAGGATTCAAGAGATAAGAGAGAATATCTTGAATAATGACACCATATTTAACAACATCAATGCATCCTCCAACGGCACCAAGTGACGATGAAAGAACTTTACAAGGTGCCATTTGAGAGAAACTCTCAATCTGCGACATGAGTTTGTAGAGGTATGTATGCATGCAACACTACTTCCGACATACAGATATGGAGTAAATATGGTATATCCTTTTGTCGGTTACAGAAAGTATTGGAGATGGATGGCCATGTAATTCGCCATGAATTTATTTATGTGGATGAGGTTGGCTTCAACCTGACGAAAACCAGGCGCCGCAGAAGAAACACACACACACACACTTTCTCCAGGCAATGGAGGACGCATGTGGGGACATAGGTTGCCTCTGTCCAAGGCTGGATATGCCATGCTAGGAGATACGTCCCTTGATGTTTGGCAAGAGAAAACATATCTTGTGATGTGGATGAAGTATTGTGGTCAGACCCAGCCCGGAGAAGAGATGAAGCGTAGCTTGGCACTGGTGACTGCCACCCCCCCAGGACCCCCCACACACAATTGTGTTCTTTACTGCATTCTAAAGAATATACTTTTGGTTTACGGTTTTGTTGTATGCTACTGTATACAACAGTAATGTTTGGCCTAATAAACATTTTCTGTTTCTACAATGCATTGGTGTTTACAGTGTACTTGTTAACCCTCTCAGCAGATTACTTTTACTTTCACTGTAGAACATTGTATTGAAATGTAGATATAAGCCTATGAAAGACCAAAGAGCTTTAGAACAACAGTGTTTACATGGTATATCCAGACATTTACTGCATGGTATATACATACAATATTACTGTTTTTGCTGTATTTTGGATCTAATAAATGCAGCCTGAGCAGAAGAGACGCATTTTAAAAACATTAAACATGTCTTACCAATCTAAAATTGAATGGTAGTGTGTATATTTCAGTTAATTATAGATACATAATTCTCATAACTGCATATTACTGTGCTCAGTATGTAATATTATTCAACATACCTGTAGAGAAATTATTCAATACACAATGGACTTTCTTTTATTCTTTAAGTGAAATTTGTTGTTGAATGCTTCCTTTGTGTATTTGTTTTTGCTTGTGCCTATAGGTTTTTTCTCTGCCTGCTGTGATTCGGTGAGTGTAAAAACGCATGCACATCGCTATATGTGGCCATCTTATGCGAGTTCATGGTGAGCTCCTTGTTCTTATGCATTCATATGACTTCAAACCATATCCAGAGGGTATTTGGGAGGTTTGCTTGGCATGTCATTGGGATTCACGCAGTCTGTTTGTGAGGGAATGGGCAGCAGATAGTGTGAAACTGTCAGCAGAATCATTTCAATGTTAATTCTCCCCAAAATTCCATATCACTTGAAGCAAACTTCCCGTCAGAGAGGAGCAGCGGGAGCCGTATTTCTGCTGCTGCATCAGAATCATAGAGAGCAGCCTGACACACACTTGATTTATAATCACACACAGTGTGTGTGTGTGTGTGTGTGTGTGTGTGTCTACTCCGCTGCCTTTTCTCTAGCTCGCTTGTTTTTCTCCCTCTCTTAAGCTACAAAAGCACACACAAATGAACAAATCTGACCCTCTGTTTTTACTCTCCCCTATAGGGCATGCTGTGACATTTCTTTATCTTTTTGCTGGAGTTTTCATCTGCACATTTGATCCCTGGATGTTTAGTGCATATTAGAGTTATCCATCAAAATGTGCTCCCCTCATCTTTCTCTCAGAAGTAGAGCTCCTTCAACTCTTCGAACACTTTTTATCAAGGCCATTGGGATTTGTATGACTTTTAGGAGGACAAAAATACTGATATATTACAAAAAACAAAACAAAAAAAAACAACAAAAGGGAATCCATAATCCGCTCACTTTATAGTTTCTCTCTGCAGTCTGTTTACTCCACGCCTTACCAGAAAATATAAATACCAATCTTTACATTTCAAATAATTTTAATAAGATATTTGGACTAGACTACCACTCTGTTAGTAATATACATTATTTATGGTGCTTACTCGGCGTATCATCATTATTACTCATACTTGAGGTTAGTGACATGACCAAACTCCTAACCTTAATTTAGTGCATAAGTCGCCCTGCACCATATGATGCAATATTTTCAGATAATAAAAACAAATGATAGACCCTATATTGAAGGAGGAGCAAGACAATATCTAGAGAGAAAACAATAGCAAAACAGCTTTGTGAACACATACTGTAGCACTGCTAATCACTCACAACAGCATTTTTACATGAAACATTTTAAGTATCCGTTCTGAAAGGAATTCAGATTTGGAGAAATTTAGCATTACATCACTTGCTCACCAATGGATCCTCTGCAGTGAATGGATGCCATCAGAATGAGAGTCCAAACAGTTGATAAAAACAAAAATAATAATCCACAAGTAATGCACACCAAGTCCAGACTTGATGATTCACTTGACCATTATGAGTGCAGCAGGTAAGGACTCACTGATCCGGTCAGAATGAAACTCAAGTCAGCAAATGTTCTTGGCTCAGACTGAACTTTAACTGATAACTGTACCTTAACTCAAGCAACCTATATGACTTATGTACTTCATCAAAAATAAATGTAGTTCAAAATAGCCATGTACACTGACACGAATCAATACAGCTCAAACTTAAACAAATAAAATTTTAAGGCAAGCTTTAAGATTTCATTATGATTTGCCGTTTACCCTTCTGAGTCCATAAGTGCGTTGCAGGTATATGGGTTAGAGCATGTGTGGGAATGATTCCTCACTAGAGTACTACAGTCTGATATAACCTACTTACTCTGAACAGAAAGACATGATTTACTGACCATAAAGAGACATGCTGAGTCATATTCTGAACATACACACAAATGAGAGGGAGAGAGAAGGGGGTCGAGTATTAAAAAAAAATCCTGCCGTTGCAGCTTCTGTCCTGTGAGGGGCAGCAGAGATACAGAAGCTCCAACAATCATCTCTGTATTAATAGTCGCCCAGTCAAAAGCACAGCACTGACACACATGAAGTGTTAAAACAAGACACAAGAAAGGAAACAACAATGTAGAATCCCTCAAGGAGGTTGTGGAAAAGGTCAAAGAAACGTCTTCGACTTTTCTTCAACAGAATGCCCTGCGGCCCATTTGCCTTAAGTCTAGATGAAAAATCCTCACCACGAAGCTCTTATCGCTCTCACGTTAATAAATATCTGACTGGAAGGAAAGTTAATGAAATAATGTAAAGAGATAACGTTGAATTCTCCTGCCCCGTGACCCCTTGGCATTTCATCAAAGAACTGAGGCGAAAGTCCTTTCATCCCGAGCTTTAATAAAACGGAATGCCTGGGAAAAAGCCCTGCAGACGTGTGTAACTGATTAATAGCCAGTTTGGTGTTAGCCTGGGGAAACGGAACAGGTTCATATTCAAAGGAACCTTTTTATTGCTGGATGGGGTAAAAGTAGAGGTATATTCTGATTCTAGATACTTTGAACATTATTTCAACAGGATTTTTGCATAAAGCGAAGATCATTAATTTCAGAGGGTGTTAAACAAAAGCTGAATGCTGATTATATTACATTACAAATAGATTTTCCAATCCTTATTTAGAATGACTGACAGCCCGCCATTCTGTCGGATAGGCGAACAATATAATTAGACTAAGACTAAGTACAGTCTGCGTCCTTCAAGGCCAGTCTAATTCAAGCTCGGCTTGAAGATCTTGTCCATGATACTGATCTCTCTTCACAAAGGCCGGAACTGATTAATGGTCTATCAGCTGCAGCCACAGACAGTAGAGGGATTTATATAAATATTTCCTTTACCTTAATTCCCTTAATTAATGATATGGGGAAATGTGTTGGTTGAGCCTAGCCGTGGTCATATATTAGACAGGATTGTTTGGTTTTTGACAGTCTTGTTGCCCAGGCGTTTATGGGCCAGTTCCCTCTCAGCTGCAGGTGACTCATCTTGCTCATTATTAATGACTGACCCAGAGGGACAAACCACTGTCCGCAAGATGAGAGGGAGAGGATCGCACCATTTGCTTCAGTAGAGACAGAGTCTGGGATGGCGATTATTCATGGCACTGTAAACACAGCTGAAAGTGGTAAACAACCTACTCAAAAACAAAGCAAATGGTACAGCTAAAATATATGCACCCATTTTAATTCTGACATTCAACCAAACCAAAAACAAGCACATCTAAAATGAGCATGCTGGGCAACCCAGAGACTATATTTTATTTCTCAGTCTTGCTCTTTTATATCCCGGGAGACTTGTTGTTCTTAGTCGTGTATCTTTTAAGTATTTACACAATCTTAGACGTTTCTCCTAAAATTCCTTAAAGAGAAAAAACCCTACAAGTGAAAGTACTGTTGATATACAGTAATAGAGACAAATAGGGAATCCATTTAATTTCATTGCTGTTCAGAAGAAACAGAGATATTAAAGATGAATTATTGATAGAAAGATTTTCAGTAATTAAAATTAACATGAATATTTTTAATTATTATTATTGTTGTCATTGTTGTTGCTAATAATAATAATTATTATTTTATTATTAACAAATATTTGAATAAACCATTGTTAATGAATACAGATAAATTAATGCATGAAACCCAGTGTTAACGTGACTATTTAAAGTGATGTTAAAGTTTGTTTATTTATTACTACTACAACCAAGCAGTAATAATAAGTAGTAATAATCGTGGGGAAGTTGTGGCCTAATGGTTAGAGAGTCGGACTTGTAATCCGAAGGTTGCGGGTTCGAGTCTCCGGCCGGCAGGAATTGTAGGTGGGGGGAGTGAATGTCCAGCGCTCTCTCCACCCTCAATACTACGACTGAGGTGCCCTTGAGCAAGGCACCGAACCCCCAACTGCTCCCCGGGCGCCGCAGCATAAATGGCTGCCCACTGCTCCGGGTGTATGTTCACGGTGTGTGTGTTCACTGCTGTGTGTGTGCACGTTGGATGGGTTAAATGCAGAGCACGAATTCCGAGTATGGGTCACCATACTTGGCTGAATGTCACTTCACTCACAACTATTATCATCTACAACAACAACCATAATAATAAATATTATTTTACATCTCAGTGAATTTTTTCCCAGGATCTCAAGAAAATGATCCTGAATATGAAAATTACATTGAACAAAAACAGTTTTAAAGTGACAGCAACAATAGCATCTCCCTATTTTACTCAACAGCCCCATTACTTCCTTTTTAAACCAACAGTCTAATTCAGTTATTTGAATAATTGAAAGACAACAGAAGAAAATGAATAAATTATGCACTTATATTATCTAAAGCAAGGTGAACAGGAGCTGTAATCGAAGACACCATAATTAAAAGCACTTCATTCTCTTAGGGAACGCTGTTGCTCTCCACCCACCAGTTGAGATAAATCAGGTTTTCCTCTGCTGTGAATCTAATAAAACATCCTCACGGGGAGCGGCACGGCCGCCATGTTCAGGTGGGCTCTCTGCAGGGATGTGGGACAGAGTTTAGCAGCTTGTTAGAGGCACGAGGGACCCGGGGTGGTTGACAGCGCAGCGGGAAAGTTACGCAGAGAGGCAGTGCTAAATGGTGACTGGCCCGCTGAGCTGTTTTCCCATCATCCACCACTGCATCCTACCCTGAGCATGTCTCAGGAGAAGACGGAACGAGACACAGAGACAGAAGCGGAATTAGAGGGAGCGATGGACGGGTAGAGTTTCCCAGCTGGAGAATTAATTGTGAGACTGGCAGATGGAATCAAGGCGTTGCTGATTGAGGTTTTTTTTTTTTTTTCCTGTTCCTCTGAAAATCTTCATCTGCATCACAAGACATTTGCAGTAACAAACAGGCATAGTCAACCCTCTCCACATAGTTTGATCTACAGAAAGCAAATAAAAATAAATATGCTTGGACTTAAAAGGATAGTCCACCCAAAAGTAAAATTCTCTTATTTACTAACCCTCATCTCATTCCAAACCTGTATGAAGTTATTTTGAAGAATGTTGGTAACCAAGTGGTTTCAGGTCCCTTTGACTTCCATAGTATTTTGGTCTATTTTATGGAAGTCAATAGTACGGAAACAGTTTGCTTACCAACATTCTTCACAACATCTTTGATTTCTGTTCAATAGAAGGGTCACATTAACTTCTATAGAATAGACAAAATACTAAGGAAGTCAATGAGACCCTGGTTTCGTTATCAACATTCTTCAAAATATCTTCTTTTGTGTTCCACGGAAGAAGATAAGTCATACAGATTTGGAACAACATGGGTGGGGGGGGGGGGGGGGGGGGGGAAGTAAATGACAGGATTTCATATTTTGGTGGACTATATTTAAAATGAAAATTAGTGACAAGAGCATTACAGTAGCATAAATCATTTGTGTCCTTACAGAGTTTCTCAAGGTCATACAATGATTCATCGAACTCAAAGTTTAACGTTTCACATAGGTAACGAATAAATAGACAAAGATGCCCCATGGTGTTTGATTAAAATGTCAGACTTTTATGAATCGGTAACATCACCACTTGTGACTCGGCTGTAAATTATTTTGTGTGTGCGGGCTAGATTACATAACGGGGTGTGATGGAGAGGAGTATTAGCTTCATTTTTTCTTGCCCTTTTCTGTCTCGTAGGTTGTGAGGCATAAGCGGCTTATGTCACTCTCACGTCATGTGAGGCCACATGCAGTCAATATAAATACAGCTAATATTCAGCATCTGAGAATATTGCCGCCCATGGGAGTCCAAAGCCTTGAACACAGCAGAAGGCGACATGCTCTTCATCTATCATATCTTATTTTTAGGTGTCAGTTATGCGGTTCTATTCAAAAATCAGCAGTTACTATGTTCCCGTTTTAATTTTAGCAAACAAACCACAGCAAATCCCTGGTGATCTCAGACGTTTTCATACATGAAGTCGAAACAATTTTATATGTAAAGCCTTCTCATGCACAACTTCAGGAACATATACTTTTCCATCACAGGAATAAATTATATTTAATTTTTTTTAAATATTTGAATAGAAAACATTTTAAATTGCAATAAATTGTTATTTATATTATTGATGTTTATCAAATAAATGGTCTTACAGGAATGAAAACAAATGAGGTCCTGTTGCAAAACCACAACAAAACGCATCGGACTCATAAAAGCTATTTAATTGCAAAGCCAATGTCAGAAAATAATTCAGCCCCGACAGTTGTTTTCCCAAAGAAAATCTCCTCAGCAGGGGCACATTTCCTCTGAGCCGGGCCAGGCCTCTGAAAAATGTTTTCCCGACGGCCCAGTCAATAAAGCTTCCATGAACTCTTCCCCAGGATGTGAGGAGCACGGCAGCAGACCTTCATGAGCTCCTCACATCAAAGACACAGTGAACCACAGCCGAGCTCCAGCTTATGAGGGATCATCCCATTCCTCTAACCCTGTTCTCTGAGGCCCCGTGTGCATCAGCCGTAGAACACACGGGAGATGTGTCCTCCTCGCTTTAAAGGTATGTCTATGTGTGCATTTCATCAGGCATCTGTGGATGTGTGTAAAAGACGGTGATAGAGTCATTTGTCAAGTCTTTAAAGGGATTATATATATATATATATATATATATATATATATATATATATATATATATATATATATATATATATATATATATATATATATAGCAATTGCTGTTTTTGAAGAATTAATATTGTTTTTCATAATGTATTATTATTTGATCAATTATAATGAAAAGGAAAATTTGGTCATTCAACCTCATGTTATTTAAAAAAAATGAAATTAAAATTATTTATTCAAACAAATTCTGTCATCATCTACATGTCAGGTTGCTCTGAACCTGAATGATTTTTTTATTTAAGTATTTTTGAAGAATCTTCCCTCTCGGGTGCTTAAGACTTTTTACACCTGCACCATCGAGAGCGTCCTGACGGGCAGCATCACTTCCTGGTTCGGGAACTGCACTATGCAGGACAGACGAGCCCTCCAGAGGGTGGTGCGTTCAGCGGAACGTACCATTCACACCGAGCTCCCTAACCTGCAGGACATCTACAGCAAGCGGTGCCTGACCAGGGCCAGGAAGATAGTGAAGGACCTCAGCCATCCCAACAATGGACTCTTTTCTCTGCTGCGTTCAGGGAGACGCTTCCGCTCCATGAAGGCGAACACAGAGAGAATGAGGAGGAGCTTCTTCCCGCAGGCCATTCGGAGTCTTAACCACTCTCCACTATAATCACATCACCCCACACTTCCACTTTGCACATTTTTCAAGTACAATCTGCACTAATTTGTAGAAGGTTACGGAAGGATAAATGAGTGGGACTTACATACCATTTGTCTTTGTCTTTAGTATCCTTTTACTCACTTATACACTTTACTGCACTGCACAGCACAGCACACGGACACTTTATCACTGACATACACTTTACTTTTTATAGAATCTATATAGAATCATATTCTATTTTTTATTCTCATATCTATTTGTTATTTTATTTTATTGCTAGTTTATTCTGTATATATGGTTACTGTACTTTTTCTATTTGTATTTTTGTAAACTTGAGGTTTTTCTAATTTTGTTGGACAATTTGTTGGACAGTCGTACAATACATTTCACTACATGTCGTACTACGTATGTATATGTATGTGACAAATAAAATTTGAATTTGAATTTGAATTTCTTTTTAGCATAACGCAAGTAAATTCATAATAATTTAGATAAATTAATAATTATGTTTTTTTCAAAAAAAAGAAAAGGAAAATTCTGTCGTTATTAACTCCACCTCATGTTGTTTCACAAATATAAATAAAATTCAAAATTAAATCAATTTAATGACATTTTAAATTAAACAATTTGTTTATTCAAGTCATAAAAACCAAAAATTTAAATTCTGTCATTATTTACACCTCACGTTGCTCTGAACCTGAATTAATTTCTTTCTTCTATGGAACTCAAATGTGTATTTTGAAGAATGGTGTTGCCAATCTTTTTCATATTATGTATGAAAATGAAACCTGGGGCTGCCAAACTCCAAAATAACCAAAAATCCTTCATTTATCATATTTCAAGTCTTCCTAAACCATACTTTGTGTCAGAAGCAGACTGAAAATTTCATTATTTATTACAAACATCTTGAGGCGGTTAAATTTGTGCTGTTGTGGAACTTGCATCAGCCCGACATGCTCTAGCTGCTTCATAAAAGCAAAAGATGGTGTTGCCAAAGGTTTACAGGAGCTTTTATCCAAATACAGTTATACAATCAAGAACATGGTGCTTAATCTCCCTTCCTTCTGAAATTACTGTTTGTGCATGTGATTATGAGATGGAGTAAGCAAAAGAAAAAGAGTGGATAGAGCGAAAGCTAGATGTCCTCAGAGCATGAGTTGCTCATGCAGCGCGGGCATTTTTGTTTATTTATTTTTTTGTAGCAGAGTGCATACGTTGCGCTTGTTTATTTAGTTGATTTATCTATCTCTGAGGTCCAGTGATGCACTGCTGCTCTTGCATTTTAGTGCAGCTGATGGTGAACTCAGCAGCCCTGCAGCGTTTCCTGCCTCAGTGCCCGTCGCAGACTCTTAATGCACTTTAGGGTGTTTCTGTCTCAGGAGAGAAATAATAAACAGCTTCAGGTCACCTTTCTTCTCTACTGACGGATCACTGCCAAAGCACATTAACAAAACCAACAGTATGTTTCTCAATGAAACAGTTCTATCAGTGAGATTTATTTTATGTTTTAGTGATTACTTGATATCTGGCAGGGTTTATCCTCATGAATAAGACATTTTAGTTAGAAATGTTTCATGCTTCATTGTTTTATTGCAGATCGATCTGATGTAATAGGAACATTTAACTGTCTCACCTTGTACAGTCTTAAGCAGTAAAACCTGTCATGTTCTTTAACGTGCTCTGTAATGAAATGACATTAGATGCATAGTTCCCTGTGCTTTATGTTCCATAAGCTTTTAAAAATCAATAAAAGTGCATGAGTGTTTTTTTTAAAGTAAAGATAAGAACATGAATTCACACTGGCTTCTACACAGTATTTTACACAAAATAGATTTCAGGGCACAGTTGTTCTATTTATTTAAGGAAATAAATGATGATTTTTCACAATTTACATTTAAAAATGTTGTCATTACTAACCCAACCTCATGTTGTTCAATAATAATAATAATAATACAATTGTTCTACTTGTAAAGGAAATACATTAAACAAAAATATTTTTCACAATTTTTAGTATAATTTAAAAAAAGTCATTAACTCAATCTCATGTTGTTATAACAACAACACAATAATACATGGTATTGAAATCAAAAATAAAATAAATAAAATATGGTTTCAAAATAAATAATTTGTTGTTTCAGGTCACAAAAACTAAATCTAAGTTCGTTCTAAATTCACAAATTGTACCGTTCGAAAATCTTTTTTGAAGGCATCAGTCCACATTCATTCTAACTGCATAGAAATCAGTAACAAGATCGCGATCATCTTTAGGCAAACTTGTTTTACCAGTGATTTACAAAGCACAGAAGACTCTCTTCAAGCAGTCTTTGGCTCCTGTTAGATATTTTCTTCCCACAAACAACAGTATCCAGATCCACATAGTGGGCCAGAAGTATTGCTTTCCAATTCTTTTGTCATCTCCTTGGTGCCAAGTTATTTTCTTATGCAAATGCACTATCATAGACTGTATCAGTATGGACAGTCTGCCCTGTATTAAAGCAAGTGGGGCCAGAGAGATAAAAATGGAGTTTTGACATCCGCACAGAAAATCAATCAGAAACTCCGACATAAAGACACCGATCATACCGATATCCATTTCCACCTCCTGTCACGCTAGTCAGCTCCTCTATAGAATATCACAAAACAAAGCAAATAAAAATTGAATGATGGAGAATGATGGTGCCAGTGAGTAAACAGCATATTATTCTCACTCCTGGAGTTTTGTCTGTCCAGTTGCTCAGCGCTTTCTGAAACTCAACCCTTATGAACCCGCCGCTGACGCATTTGGTCAGTCTGATCCCATAGGAGACACACACTATATGAGACAGACGGCCAAAAAACATTGACAATTTTTACTGTATGATCTTACAAAATGTTGGAAATCAAAAATATATATAGATACCTAGCATTTTTCCCTACACATACTAAAAAAAAAGAATAAATAATAAAAAAAAAGGTGTAGGATTTACTTTGTAACAATTTTCACTCGGAAATTGCTAGTGAATTTTACAAATAATTACCAAAAAAAAAAAATGTAAATCCTCATTGAATTAAATATGAAATTTAAAGTAGTATGGATGTAGTATTTTCTAGTTAAATGTAGAAGTCCAGGTACTTTTGTCCAATTTGATCGGAAAATATCATGGCTGCTGTTCTGCTGCATGTTGTTTAGGATTCATATACTTCTATGAATTAATTATTAAATATAAACTCCATGAATTATGATAATTATGAAACTACATAAATAAAACACCAGCAAATACATTCCACTGGGAGCTTTCTGCCCCAATTCTGAGGGGAGAATCTTACACCAAGGGTCTAACTTTAACTTTTCAAACAATTTAACAGTATACATTTAAATAAATTAAATGTCTATCCCCATTAAAGAGATAGTTCACCTACAGTTGCTGGTCCCCATTGATTTCCATAGTTTGGGGGGGGGGGGGGCAGTATGCAAATCAATGGGACCAACTGAAGGTGAACTATCCCTTTAACAAATAGAAATAAAAACATATACCCCTGGTTTCACAAACAAGGCTTAAGCCTAGTCCTAGACTAAAATGTAAGTCTGAGCTGTTTCAACTGAAATAAACTTGCACTGACTGAACTGTGCCTTTGTTTTGTCTCAAGATGCACCCCAGTAATGTTCCCTTCCAGGAACTTCGAGCTGCGTCCGAAGACGCTATGGGGAACGCCATCAGCGTTACCACGCTCTGAATAACCTGTGCAATCAGTCCAAAGGAAGGGCGAGGCATCACGGGCGGGGTGACGTCACGACCAGGAAGTATATAAGCACGTGCGGCGGAGCCGGCGTCAGCTTTTTGTCATTCAGCAAGCGCTCTGTGTGTGGTCAGTCCGATTTTTTGTCTTGTGAGTCTTATTTAGTGTTGTCTGTCCTAAAGATGCCTAAATCCAAGGCCAAGACGATGGGCGATCCCAGATCGCGTTTCAGGTTGTGTGTTAGTCCCTGCCCTCACTACATCACGAGTGGACACACACACACACAATCTGTGCGTGATCTGCCTGGGTGCGGAGCATGCGGCAGCGGCTCTCGAGGGAGCCGATTGCTTGCATTGTGAGCGGCTCTCGCTGCGCACACTCCGCACCCAGTGGACTCCCTTCGAGGAGGGAGCCTTTGTGAGTGTTCCTCACGGTGCTGGTCCCGCTTTTGCCGAGGCAGAGCGGCGGCTGCACTCGTGGGGCTCACACATGGATCATCAGATCCAGCGCCCGCTCTCTGTGTTCGGAAGCCACGTTTCTTCCCCCAGAGAGAGGGCTTGACGCTCCGCCTGTCTTCCTCTGAGGAGGTGGATGTGAGGGACGTCATGAGCTTTGCTAGCTGCAGTGTTTGCACAAGCATAAAGAGAAAGTAAAGCCGGCCCGCTTCTGCCGAGAAAAAAAAAAAAAAAAAAAAAAAAAAAAAAAGGCAGAGCGGCGGCTGCGCTCACGGGGCTCCAAAAAAAAAAAAAAAAAAAAAAAAAAAAAAAAGGCTGATCTGGCTGGCGAGAGTCAGACGAGGCATGTCTCTATCTCCTTGCGTGTCCGCCAGATCTGACGCCCCGTCTCTCGGTTTGGAAGCGGTCTCTTCCCCCCGAGACAAGGGCTTGACGCTGCATCTTTCTTCCTCCGAGGAGGTTGATGTGACGAGCGTTGGCGAGGTTTCGCCGCCTTTTTCGCCCCCGTTTGAGGAGCCACTTCTACACAGGAGCCTTCCGTTTTTCCCCGATCTCCTCACCGAGGTGTCGAGATCACGGGTGAGACCTTTTCGTCCTGGCCATTCGTTCCCGCAGGAACTGAATGAGCGCGGGTAGGGGGCGGTGCCGCGGGTTGTGCAGACGCTTGCGAGCTATCTGTCTCCCTCTACGGCATCGTCTTTGAAGGCTCCTGCTCTGCTTACAATATCTTTGATGGGCAGAGGGTCTGCGAGCTCTAACTCAGGGGGCTGCTGGGCAGGCGCAGCCTCCTCCGCATACCAGCTCCTCGCGCAAAAGTTCCTGACTGGTGAGCCCCAGGACCGTGGAGGGCGACCCCTACTGGGGTGGAGCGGCTTACACCGCGGTACACGGTGACCGTCTCTTCTCAGTGCCCTCCGGGGACCTTTCTACCAACCCTGCCGTTGTTCCAGGGCGCAGTAGGTCCCAGCGAGTATTTCTCTCAGGTTTTTCCGCCTGTGAACACAGCGGGCCTGAGAGACTCGCCTCAGCCGCTGGATCGCGCGTCTCCTTCCGGTGCGCCGCATCGAGACAGCGGTCTGGCCGCTTCTATTACACCAGAGGTCAGTCTCGAGGGACTGATTCCTCTAGTAGATCATTTGGCAGTCTGGCAGCGACTGCCAAATGTGTCTCGCTGGGTCCTGCAAATCATTCGGCGTGCCACCGCCGCCGTTCAGCGGGGTTGTTGTGACTGAGGTCCGCCCCGAGCAGGCTCTGGTTTTGGAACAAGAAGTCGATATTTTGCTGAGGAAGGAAGCCATCGAGTCGGTTCCTCCTCATGAACTCACACCGGCTTCTACAGCCGGTACTTCATTGTTCCAAAGAGGGCTGTCTTGTCGGCCAAGACGTCCTCGGCAAAAAAGTCCTGACGGGCGAGCCCCAGGACTGCGGAGGGCGACCCCTACTGGGGTGGAGCGGCTTACACCGCGGTACACGGTGACCGGCTCCCATCGGTGCCCTCCAGGGACCTGTCTACCAACCCTGCCGTTGTTCCAGGGCGCAGCGGGTCCCAGCAAGTATTTCCCTCAGGTTTTTCCGCCTGTGATTTCAGCGGGCCTGAGGCACTCGCCTCAGCCGCCAGATCATGCGTCTCCTGCCGGTGCGCCGCACCGAGGCAGCGGTCTGGCCGCTTCTCTGACACCAGAGGTCAGTCTCGAGAGACTGATTCCCTTAGTAGATCGTTTGGCAGCCTGGAAACAGCGACTGCCGAATGTGTCTCCTTGGGTCCTGCAGACCATAGCGAATGGTTAATCGCATTCAGTTCGACGGGTCATCCCCGCCGTTCAACAGGGTCGTTGTGACTGCAGTCCGCCCCGAGCAGGCTCTGGTACTGGAACAGGAAGTCGATACTTTGCTGAGGAAGGAAGCCATTGAGTTGGTTCCTCCTCACGAAGTTCACACCGGCCTCTACAGCCGGTACTTCATTGTTCCAAAGAAGGATGGTGGGCTGAGGCCCATACTGGACTTGCGTCTGCTGAACCGCTCAGCCAGAAAGCTGAAGTTCAAAATGCTCACTGTCAAGCAGGTCGTGTCACGAATCAGGTCCGAGGACTGGTTTGTCACAATAGACCTCAAAGACACCTATTTCCATGTCTCCATCCTTCCTTCTCACAGGAAGTTCCTGAGGTTCGCTTTCGGGGGCAAAGCGTACCAGTATCGGGTTCTTCCCTTCGGCCTAGCACTCTCACCCCGCACATTCACCAAGTGTGTGGATGCGGCACTGGTCCCGTTGCGACTGCAGGGCATCCGCATACTCAATTATATTGACGATTGGTTGATCCTCGCTCAGAGAGGTTGGCGATTCGGCATCGAGATGTCGTTCTCGCCCAAGTGAAAGACTTGGGGTTAAGACTAAACGCCAGGGAAAGTGTGCTTTCTCCAGTTCAGAGAACCACTTATCTAGGTGTGGTGTGGGATTTGACCACGATGCAGGCGCGGTTATCCCCTGCTCGGATCGAGTCGATCCTCACGGCAGTCGAGAGAGTACGAAAGGGCCAGCCATTCACTGTCAAGCAGTTTCAGAGGCTGCTTGGGTCTGCTTATGACAGCTGCGTCAACCAACTGCTCGAGTGCTTTGGTCCGCTTAAGAGGGGTCTTCCTGCTACGAAGCCCACTCTTAGTAGGTGGATAGTGGATGCCATCCATCTGTCATACGAGGTCTCTGAGCTTCCCCCGCTGTCGGGAATCAGAGCACACTCGACCCGAGGTGTGGCGGCCTCCAAGGCCTTCTTGGCAGGTGTCCCGGTTCAGGACATCTGCAACGCTGCTGGGTGGTCCACGCCCCTGACATTCGCCAGGTTCTATAACCTTGACATCCAAGCCTCTCCAGGCTCCTCCGTCCTTTCGTCCTGACATCAGGCAGGGACTTGTCAGTTTGGCGGCGTTGGTATATCGTTCCCCATAGCGTCTTCGGACGCAGCTCGAAGTTCCTGGAAGGGAACGTACCAGGTTACGTATGTAACCCAGGTTCCCTGAAGGGAACGAGACCTGCGTCTCGTGGCCACACTTCCAGCAACCCTGCCAGCACTTGCTTCATGACTGGAAGCTGACGCCGGCTCCGCCGCACGTGCCCATATACTTCCTGGTCGTGACGTCACCCCGCCCGTGACGCCTCGCCCTTCCTTTGGACTGATTGCACAGGTGATTCAGAGCGTGGTAACGCTGATGGTGTTCCCCATAGCGTCTTCGGACGCAGCTCTCGTTCCCTTCAGGGAACCTGGGTTACATGCGTAACCTGGTACGTTTTTTTCTAAGCAGGTTTATAAAAATTACTTAAATGTTGTAATTGAACTATGGCCTAATCCTGGTTTAGGCTAAGCCCTGTCTGTGAAGCTGGGCGATAGATAAATAGAAACAAAATCTAACAAAGCTCGATTCCGCCACAGAAAAAAGAAATAAATGTAAAGGTAGTTTTTAATTTCACAATTCAGACTTTCACAGTTCTGAGAAAAGTCATAATTCAGAGAAAAAAAAAAAAAAACAATTCTGAGGTTATATGTACTGTATATATCTCAGAATAGTGATCACATAATTCTGACTCTCAAAATTCTAACTTTATACCTCACAGTTTTAACTTTATATTACACTCATTTTTTCCCCCTCTCAGAATTGCTAGAAATAAAGTCAGAATTGTGAGATTGATTACCTTTTAATAAAAAAAAAAAAAAAAAAAGAGATCCATAAAAATCACAATTAAATAAATAATTCTGTAACCTCAAAACTGTTCAGATGCAATATCTTAAAAAAAAATTGTGTTCAGATTATCATGTTTAGTAAGCTATAAGAATAGTCATTCAGTAATTGAAATTTATATTTAGCAGCTGATGCACAAATTCTTAGATAAACAGAATTTTCACTACATATTTAATACCACACACACACACACTATAATACTAAATTTTGCATCAATTCAGAAAGCCTGTAGCCTTTCATGTGCCTTCAGACTGGCCGAATGTCACATCGCCTAATTAATATTCATGAGTTAAGCTGATGAGGTTTATGATGTGACCTGACCAATACAAAAAGTTCAAAGGTTGCCTAATTAGCACCCAGAGTGCTTCTCCTTTGTTTTTGTGATATGACATGTACAGCTAACCAGAACAGCTGTTTTTTGCTAAAGTTGTGCTTTGAGCTTGAACTTTCTGACAGCTAATTCAAGTCTAGCATTATGACAGGCAGTCAAGGAGGATGAAGGGTTAAACAAAAGCAAACACCATGGCAAATGTTGACTGAGAGCCATGCAGAGTCTCGCCTGCGAACGTCAGCCTAATCAGCACTGCACAAGCCGGCTTCTTCCAACAGTCAATTTGTTTTGACAATGTGCAGAGAGAACACACTTCAGCTAACACTTTGATGTTTCAGACATACGGCCTGATGCATTGATCACTTGCCCTGTTGGCTCCTTTAGATCAACTGGCATCATTTTATTTCCCGATTAAAGAGAGTGAGACCATGTTGTGGTCTAACGAAGACTTCTGTTTGACTGGTGAGCTGCTCCACATGACATACTGCATGTGACTACAATGATAATTGGCATAAAATTAGTCATGTTCTTCAAACAATCATCTCACAGAATTCATTAAATGCACTGCTAATAGTGACAGATGTCTGTGCTGCTCTTTTCCTGCCAAATATGGTCACTACCTGGATAATGATGTCATTATAGACTGGCTTTTTTTTTTTTTTTTAGAAGAAATATTACAAAAGACTGACAGGATATAAAGTAATATGAGGACACAGGAAAACTAAATGACATGTAAAATTTTTCCCTATATATATATATATATATATATAAACATTTTGTTAGAGAAGAATAAAGATGCACACACCTTGAATATTTTTAAACAAATGACCAATTAATAATTTTAGAAGATACTACAGTGACATTACTTAATATTTACCCACGTTCACTTGTGATAAAATGCAAAATAACTAATTACGATTTTCATTCTTTAACAATATATTTTATTCAACACGGTAACACAACTTTTAGGGTCCATGAGATATTACCGTAAGATATTTTATTACCATTTTATTCAGCATGGATGCATTAAACCAAACCAAAAGTGACAGTAAAGCATTTATAATGTTATATATAAAAAAATAAATAATAATAATAATTATTATTATTAAAGTGAATTCTGTTATTTTACATTTATTCATTTAGCAGACGCTTTTATTGAAAGTGACTTAAAAAAAATAGAAATACAATTAGTTTTTTTAAATATTCAAGGATTCAAAGAATCGTAAGTATCATGGTTTCAACAAAATATTAAGCAGAACAACCATTTTCAACAATGATATTAATAAACTTTCTTGAGCAGCAAATCAGCATATTAGAATGATTTCAGAAGGATCATGTGACACTAAAGAAGGAGTAATGATACCGAAAAGCCTGGCATCAAAGTAATAAATCACATTTTAGAATACATTTATATAGAAAAGAGTTCATTTAAATTGTAGTAATATTTCCCGATATTGGTCTAATTGTTCATTAAATAAATGAAGCCTTGGTGAGCATAAAAGTTTTCCTTTTTTCAAAAACATTTAAAAAAAAAATCTTACTGACCTCAAACTTTTGGTAGCGGTTGTCACGGTGCACACGAGGAGGACACAGGAACACGCAGACGAGGCTATAACTTCAAATAATAGTCTTTACTGAGGACATCAAGGCAGGGCAAAACAAGGCAGGGCAAGACACAGACAGGAACACCGGGGAGTAACGAGTAGACCAGACGAAATCTAACTCCACAGACAGGACTATAAATACACAGGTAAATCATAGATAACGAGACAAACACAGCTGTCAGCTAATCAACTAATGATTACATATAACAAGGACAGGAAACGAACCAAATATGGACACAAGAGGACACATGACACACACGACAGAGGACTGATAGCGGTAGTGTATATAAGGGGCAAATTAGAATGTACTGCATAATAAGAATGAACCAGCCGTAAAGTAATTGCCATTCTTGTCTTAGACAATTTAAGTTATATCAAATTTCTGGACATGTGTTGACGATTTAAATCAGCTTTAACACAATCATATCTGATAACCATCTGCGTCACACTCAATTAGGTCATTCATAGGGAAGAGCGTTACAATAACACGCTAAAGCTATTCTCAGCATCCTATTAACTGGCCCCCTCGCACTGTTTCTATAATTCTTTGCAAAGGTCAAACCAATGAATGTTTTATTTCCTGTCAATTAAATGATGGTTTATGGGTAAAAGAGAGGAAAAGAAGACGAAAATAAAGAAAAGAGGACTTTGGCTAATCCCCTGTTCTGCAGACGTATTTAAACTAGCGTTGTCAGCTCATATTTATTCATGTCATTGTGTTGTACAATTACACTGACAAATGCTTGACTGATTTTCTGCCGCACTTTCATTAAAATAAACCTCCTAAAGAGAGGACGAAGATAAAGTAGTAGAATAAATCGTTGTTCTATATCTCAGCCTGTATTCATAAATATTGTAATTGTCCACTGACGGAGAGAGTGAGAGAAATGGTAGATTACCCAAATTGATAACTTTCAGCACAGCTTGGAGCTTTTGTATTGCCAAGCATGTAGTCCTCTGCACAAAACGTGCTCGAGGATGTTTGTGTCAACACCTGTGGTGCATGATGGACTATATATATGATGTTTTCTCAGCTGGAATAGCTTAGACTGGCAAAAAAGTAATGTGGCTCTACCAAGGTAAAGTGATGGTGTGAGGCGGTAAAACTGTGTTACGCTACAGTTCAAAAATGAAAATCTGGACTTACTCTCAGGCCATTCAACATATACATGAGTTTATTTAATCATCAGAACAGATTTGGAGAAATTGAGCATTACATCACTTGCTCACCAATGGATCCTCTGCAGTGAATGGGTGCCATCAGAACGAGAGTCCAAACAACTGATAAAAACATCACAATAATCCAAATGACTCAAACCAATCAATTAATGTCTTGTGAAGTGAAAAGCTGCATGTTTGGAACAAACAAATCCAGACATTTTTAACTTTCTCTAATCATACTATTGCTTTCTCCAGTTAAATATTCATCTGCATCAGAAGACAAATCAAGCGCTATTTACAAGGGAAAACAGATTTTGATGTGAGAGGAAAACAGGGGTTTTTCACTAGAGGAAGTGAATTCACTTATTTTGGCCAGAAGTGATAGTAACACGGAGATTCGAAGATTAAGAACACATTAATTGATGGACTAGAGTCGTGTGGATTACTTGTGGATTATTGTGATGTTTTTATCAGCTGTTTGGACTCGCATTCTGACGGCACCCATTCACTGCAGAGGATCCATTGGTGAGCAAGTGATCTGTTCAGATGAAGAAACAAATTAATTTACATCTTGGATAGCCTGAGAGTGAGTAAATTATCAGCAAATTGTCATTTTTGGGTGAACTATTCCTTTAAGACCTTCTCAAATTTGAAGAAAGAGGCGAATTATTGAATGATCAAGAACACTGTATTGTTAATAAAGAGCGAAACACAAAGAACTAAATGTTCACACATATATTCGATCGAAAGTGCAGACCTTCTGATTTCCTTAGGCTTCTTTCATTGACTCACAAACAAGATAAATAGAACTGGTATATTTGAGAAATTTGGCCTCCCAATGGCCTTAATTTATCAATGACATAGCAGACTGATCGCTAATTCAACAAAACAAGGCACCATTACAGCACAGAATACAAAACAATCATTTTCAGAGCTGCATCTTGTTTTGCAAGCTAAGTGCTTTGGTCATTCACAAGATGAATGTGTCTGGTGAAAATGGAAATGTGTTAAAATACCCACAGAGTTTTGTCGATGCCGTTTTGACAGATGATTTGTTAATCTGACTCATGACTGCCCACAAAATTGTTTGCTTGTACTATTTAAGCATTTTGCACTATTTGTCGGATAGATAATTAATAGGGGAAACTCTTATTCAATTATGATTTTATTTGTGCTGTGAAAAATAACACTTTTAGCACTATTAGAACAGGGACTTTAATCTTTATATCTGTCATTACAGTTTACATTTATGCATTTGCCAGATATATTTTTGTATTCAATGTGCAGAGGTGAGATCGCATAAATGGAATTTTCCTATTTGACATAAAAATACATTTTTATTCAAAACTATATGTATACATAATATCAAACCTGGACTGCAAGATTGCTCAACGACTAGGAACAGCTTCAGGGCTTTAAAGTTTTCACATAGAGAAAAATATTTTGGGGTTAGCAAGATATTGAGATAATAATGTTTATGAAAGAAGCCACTTCTTATAGTCACCAAGGCTTTTTTATTTGAACACAATTTTTTCATTATTATTTCTTGTTATTATTAATTTTGAAATCAGATATATTTATTTATATATATATGTATATATATATATATATAAACTGTGATACTCTTTCTCAGGATGAATTAAAAATATGAAGAACAGCATTTATCTGTAATAGAAGTTTTTAGTGTCACCTTTGATCAATTTAACATGTCCTTGTTGAAGTATTAATTTCTTTAAAAAAAAAGAAAAGTGTACTCACTTGTATACATTCCATGAGAAATTAACCATTCTCTATCAGCTGAGCTACACAAACACTACATCATGGACTGATTGCTATTATCACATGTGTAGGGCACATGTGGACAAGACCAATTTTCTCTCTATCTACTAAGATCTAACAGGTCAAATTCACAAGATGACCCTGTTTCACCCATGTTTATCTTCCTCTGATTTAGATTACACCTCCTTATGTTCCATCACAGGGTCACATTTTCTTCTGAATACACATTCAGAGCGCTTGTGCGGGCTGTTTGTGGATAGCAGATACTGACCTAATTAAGAGAAGACACCACTGAAATACTGCAGACATGGCGGAGATAGCTTATCAGTAGATGGTCATTGGTCAGCGCAAGGAATTCTCATCACCTGCGCATAATGCTTTATGGATTTCTAGGGAGAGAACTTTTATCAGAAAGTATTGAAGCTGCTAAACATCAGAAAGACAGATTGAAGATCTCTTTCGGGAGCTGGATCTCAAGCATCAAAGACTTCTGTGTACCACCTCAAAGCTCTAGAGGCTAACAGCTAACCAACACACGGAATACAGAATCTTCCTCACATATGAAAGATTCCTCATACAGCTGATCCGGATTTTAAACATCAGAGACTTGCAGTTCACTGCTGCATCTGGCCACTATTGATGTGAGTTTTGAAACCACGACCTGTTTCCCGCGCACACATATTTATGAAAGCCCGTTTTGGCGACGGAATAAAAAATAAAAATTTAATTGCGATTTTTTAGCTCACAATTCTGAGCTTGTATCTCACAATTCTAACTTTTATTCTATGAATTTTGAGTTTACATCTTGAGTTTACAATTTTTTTTTGTTTCTGCCACGGAATAAAGCATAAATAAAAAGGCAACTTTGACTTTTTATCTGCCAGTTCTGCTTTTTTCTTGCAATTGTGAATTTTTATTGAAAAATTCGGACTTTCCTTCTCAGAATTGTGAGTTTATACCTTTTAAGTTCACATCTCACAATTCTGAGTTTATATGTCACAATTCTGACTTTTTAAAAAATAGTTTTCTCTGAATAGCGAGAAGTAAACTCAGAATTTTGAGAAAAAAGTCAGAATTGTCATATATATATATATATATATATATATATATATATATATATATATATATACATATATATTTGCTGGCAATTCCATGTTTACTTTTCACAATTTTGCATTCATATCTCGTAATTCACAGTTTACATTTGGCAATTCAGACTTTTTTTCCCCCCTCAATTGTGAGTTTACATCTATTCCGCCATGAAATAAATAAATAAATAAAGGAATATCACAATTTACTTTTTTTCTAACTTGCAATTGCAAGTTGAATAAAATAGTTCAGTCATGAAACTCTAGATGGCGCAGGCTGACGGGTTGTTAACGAAACTGATGATATTCAGAGAGTGAAACGACTTGGCACAACCTGATTGGTTCATGCTGCATATGCAGCCAATGAGCTTACTGCCTTGCATTTATATGGCTGGCTAGTATTCACTTGAGATTCCTGCAGTGCGCTTTCAGAGTTTCTCTGAAACGCTTCACCTTCCCCAGCTCCACCTGTATAGATCTGCTATGGGTTATTTTATATGCTATTTGTGCAGCAGCAGTATGTCTTAAATACTCACGGCACCGTATCGCCATATGCATTGGCAGTAGCAAGTTCCTGAATCAACAGCAGCAGTGTAGTAGATCTATTCCACCAAGACCAAATAGGTTAACATTGTCATATCCATCACCATGCTAAAATCTTCCAAGAGTTGTCATGATTGAACTTGCAATTTTAAGAATAGACAAAAGTAAAAAAGTCAGAAATGTGAGATATAAAGTTTTTATTGATTGATTGTTATTCCATGGTCGAAACAAGCTTCCATACATATTTTGATGGCCATTCTGGTGATTTTGATTCACCAAAGTGATTTGAATCTTTTTAGTCCATTCATCAGTCAGTGCATTACATCCCTAAACAGTGCTTCATAAAATGTTCTGATTTGAAAAATCATGAAGGCACATAATTAGAGTCAGTAAATGATGATAGTTTCATAATTTTTATGTGAGAACTCCCTTCAAAGAGCTTTTTAACTTTTCTCACCAGCTTTGTTTTGGCGCATATTTAGACGTTACAGTAGAACACCTGTCACTCCAATTCACACAACAATCAAAGTCTCTTGTGCATCATTTCAGAACACCTGTCCTTTTAGAGCTGATCAGCTATGTTCTCTCTCTCTCGTGTGCATGTGTACCCTGAATAAAGTGGGCTATGTCACAGCGTCGAGTTCCTGTTCCTGTTAGACACGCTTGACTGCTGTTTGCAGGATCCAGAGAACGCCACTTTCTCGCGGGACCGGTTCAGCATCTGCACGTGCCTCCCATGACCTTCTCCTGCGCCCAAGAACAGCGAGTCAGGAAAACGAATGCGACAGGAGCAACTATCACAATGTGAATATGGGATTTTGTAGGAAAAGTTAGACCAGCACAATGCAAATAAATAATGTAACTTACAAGAAAAACATTCTCAGAAAACAATATGTTGTTGCATAGAAATTAACTGCTTTTCTAAATAGAACTAAAAGTAGTAACACTAACCAACTTCACTGCATTTTTAAGTAGCTCAGATGTGTTCAAAACTGATTTTTCTGTTCTACAAAAAGAGAAAAACATCTCTTTTTTTCATATTGTATTGCTCAAGCAGCTTTGCAGCCAAGTGAATTGGAGCAGAAATCAAACATGCTCCCTTAAAGAAGTTCATTCAAGTTAATCGGTGTGTTTGAACTGGATGAAAATGAACAGATTCAAATGAAGGTTTGCTGAGTCATTTAAAGGGGTCATGAACTGCCTTTATTTATTATTTTGTACTGTTCTCTGAGGTCCACTTATAATGTTCTCAAGATTTTTACATCAAGAATCATTATAATTTAGAAGTCATTTTCTGTCCTGTTTTTAAACCCCCTCATCAGAACGCTCTGTTTGAATAGGCGTGGCAGATTGTATACTCAGAAGTAAATGATCACTGCTATGATTGGCTAACTTTGTGTATGTTTGACAGCATACTGTACATTCCCCATAGATAGACACTGCTATAATTTTGGTCAAAAATGCATAACTCAATAAATATCAAACAATCTGCAAGAAGAGACAAAGCAATTGTGATCACGTAAAGAAAACAGTTACACGTGTGTGGTGCAACATTACTGTCAGATCCAATATAGTCGGCACAGCATCGTCTTTTAGTTTCAATCTTTTTGAAATTCCCGTGCCGAATTGTGCCTTGTTTGTAAACGAATCTGTGGTAAAATGAAGTTCTTACTGCCTTGGTCTGGATCTTCAGTAAAAATAAAGTTCACCCACTCTTTCCTAACTTTGGGATCGGAAGGAAAGCAATGCAAACACTGTTTTTCCACAACTTGGCACTGCACAATGTCTTGTTGTCTTGGAGCCATCTTTAACATTTGATTTCTGCGTAGACCTGCACGTTCGCCTCTGTAATAAACACTACATGTGCAAAACGGTGGGCAGGGCTAAACAGGCAGTGATGTAGAAGCAGGCGTTGATCTTCTTTTGTGGAGGCGGTGCTTATCAACACTATTACATCATAGTATAACATTCCAAAAGGTGTAATTTACAGCTACGCGTGCATAGTGGTGGCAGAAAAACACTGGTAACGAGTGGAGGGAAACAGGTAAAATACATATAATAAGGGAAAAAATATGTTTGAAGAATTTCAGAATCGGAATGCAAATCATTTTTATAGAATACTGTCATCAAAGGTGCCATTTGAAGCTAAACACAGACTTTTAAATGGACAGACTATGGATGAAATCTGCTATGATTTCTAAATTTTTAATACATAAATTTGATTTAAACAGTAGGTCTTTATTCAGTAGGTAGGTATAATATTCACATATGCAGTTCATAGCGGACGTATTGTATTAGCCATACAGTTGCAGCACAAAATACTATTTAAACCTATTAACATTTTACATAACAATTATATATTTTATCTCACAATTCTGACTTTTTCTCACAAATGCAAGTTTATATCACTTAGTTCGGACTTTATAACTCGATTTAACTCAACAATATTGAGTTTGTAAATTCTGAGGAAAAAAGCCAGAAGTCAGGGATATAAAAGAAAGAATGACAAGTTGTTTTTCCTTATCAGAATTGTAAGATGTAAACTTGGAATTGCGAGAACCTTTTTTATTCTTTTATTCCATGACTTCCATAGACTACTTGAAAACTGTCATTTTCTGCCACCAGATAGGCTCCGCCCACAAAAAAATGTCATCACTGTTTGCAAATACCGAATTGGTCTATATAAGCTGTTTTTAGACTAATAACAAAGTCTTGAGTTCTGAAACTTACAGGATTTTCTTTTTATAGTACATCAAGGGAATTGTCGTTTCTTAGTTCATGACCCCTTTAAATCCTTACAGAGCATTTTCATTGTATAAATGCATAAATGAATAAATAAATAAAAATAAATACATTTCTCTCTCTGTTTTTATATTTGCTGTTCCTCACTATGTTTTTGATATTGTTAAATAAATTAACATAAAATTAGTATAAATGTTTCTGGCACAATGCTGGCTTTGCACTTTAAGGCCCGGTTTCATAGACACGGCTTAACCTAAACCAGGATTAAGCCATAGTTCAATTAGGATATTTAAGTAATTTTTATAAATGTGCCTTAGAAAAAATCATTACTGGTGTTCATCTTAAGAAAAAAACAAAGGCACTGAATATTTTAAGATCAGTCAGTGCAAGTTTCTTTTAGTTGAAACAGCTCAGATTCACATTTTAGACTAGGACTAGGCTTAAGCCTTGTCTGTGAAACCAGGGGTAAGTGACGTGAAAATACTTAAAGTGCTATGAAACAAAATGATATTTAAAAAAAGTGTTATGTACAGTTTTCATGTTTTTATTAGTATTTATTTAATTATTTTTTAATAGTGTGATTTTTTGGTGAATTGCATTGTATCCAATTAGGCCACATTGGCCTCCTCCATAAAAATCGTACTCAAAATGTTTACCTAATACTTTGGTTAAAATAGTCTATTAAAAACAATATTGTTCTTTTAAAAAATATTGCTTTTTATTTTTTTAAGAAGGTAGCTTAATAATAGTTTAACTACAATTAATTACAGTATAATAGGTTTTAAAGTTTAAAACACAAATTTAAAAATGCATTGACCTGTCCCCTACAAATGCTTTCATCGACATGTTTGATTATGCTGAGACAACTCAACATGAGTAAAAAAAAATAAAAATAGCTGGTAAGCACATGAAAACCTTAAACTGCTGACATTCTGAGGTCATTAAGTGCCGCAAAGCTGCTCTTGTTTGTGGGAAGTTGCTCGCCAAGAGGCTTCAGGCTGTTATTGATGCACGCGGCTCTCGCCAGGTTTCTTGATATAAAAGGCTCAAGTCAATTTTCCCTACCTGCTCTGAAAGCCCAGAGGAACTCCAAGCTGAATTACTCACTTAATTAACCTAGCTGGTAACGGAGAGAGGGGGATAGAGACAACGAGCTGTTATACAGGTACTGAGAGGTAGAACAGTTTAATAACGACTTAAGAACAGGATCAGCAGGAATCAAGTGCAACATACTACAGCACTTCAAATCATTTACACCCTCCTGATGGTGTTTTAAGAAAAAAGCAGAGGCGGCCTAGAGCACATCAAAGAACCACTGTGGCCAAACTGGAGGCTGTTGCTGATATACAGCTGTCCAGCACTTTTATGAGCGCCATTTGTTCCTGGAAATCTGCTCATTAAGTAGATTCTCATAAAATGAGCCAGTAATTACCATTAATTCGGATCCAAAATTCTTCCTGGGTCCAGTGAAGTAAACCCATTTAGTTACCAACCAAATGAGCAAAAATTGCAAGCATGCAAATATTTAAACACTTATGTGGGTGTTCAGCCTGGAAATCAAAGATGTAATTTTTTCAATATTAAAACCTTTTTCTTCTCCCAGTTTAATATGCAAAGACAATAAGTAAGCCGTTTGTAGGTTGATTCCCTATAAAAGTCTTAATAATGTGGCTCTGTGACCCAGAAACACTGGCTGAACCTCATACTTGTCCGGGGAAGCATTTAGGAAACCTGTTTGAAAACAGTCAGTACTTTGCAATTCCATTTGGTGGTGTTAGAAGCAAAAAAATATACATTTAAGTATGCACATAAAAACGTTAATTGATCTTTTTAAATGTATTCAGAACAGTTGTTTAACCTTACTTAAAAAATTACTTTAATTCATTTTAACCGATCAACAAGTAAGAAATGAGTGGTCACTGCAAATAAAAAATAAATAAATAAATATATATATATAAAATAAAATAAAATAAAATAAAAAATAAACAGTGAGAATGCAATTCTTTTTTCATCCCAAAAATGCTTTTAATATTTAGTGTAATTTAAAAGAATGAATGAATGAATACATACATACATACATAAATGGGTAAAATTGGGCATTAACAAGAAAGTGCCCTTTTTTCTCATGTGATGTCAAAATATGCAAGTTTCATTTAAAATTTTATCATAAGGGATTTATTATGTAGATCTGAGCTCATAATGATTTGTAGGTATAAGATAAATGGTTACTCTAGTACAGCAGGCCAAATCAGTGTGGATTCACATGACATAGCAAAGGTTAGATACATGTATTTGTTAAACATGAATGTCATTGTTGTCACTGAAACCCGGTTCACTGAGCTTTATCTGTGTGACATGGTCTGTGAAAAATTCAGGATTGCCCCATCAGTCAGATAGTTGTTTCTTCACTGTAAGCACTTTTGGACAGACACCAATCCCCAGTTCTGTCTGTGTTCAGTGGGTCTGTCCTCCCCAGAGAGCAGCAGAAACTAGGACATGTGAAAAATTAAAGCTCCTCTCAAACCAACATATGTTTCTCCCAGGCAACGGAATTCCTGCCTAAAACTAAAGGACACAAAATGTTTTACTTGAGAGCCAGACTGAGTCTGCGTGTTTTTGTTTTGTTTTTTTATTCACGCTTCTTTCGTTGGCGTGTATTTTGCTTGTAATTATTGGACTGGCCCTTTCTAGTGACCCGCATCAATTAATACGCTTGTTTGGTTTATAATTAACTGCCTAATTCAAGACAAAAGGGATGTCTGAATGAACCACAGTCACTTTTTGTGTTGAGCTGGTCAGCGGATAATTGCACAGCCGGCGAGCACCTTTCAAAAAAGTTTGATGGAGAAAAAGAACAAGAAGTTTATGCAGCAGTATTCTCTCAAATGCACTGCCAAGTTTGTGCATCAAAGCAAAACACCTGCATGATTCCAGCCCACTCTACCTAAAAAGACTTTTCCTCCCCTCAATTCCAAGCAGGGTCACATAGGGACAATCTGTGATGTTTCTGTCAAACATAAAGCGAGGGCCTGAGGTAGAATGGCTGCTGGGCTTTCTATCAGTTTTGTTGCATCTTAAAATGTAGGAGGACATTAAAGAAATATTTCAGCCAAAAATTTAAATTAGCTGACAATATACTCACCCTCAGGCTGTTCAAGATGTACATGTAGGTGAATTTGTTTCTTCAAAGAAACAGATTTGAAGGAGTTTAGCATTACATTGCTCACATCACTTGCTCACTAATGGATCCTCTGCAGTGAATGGGTGCCGTCAGAATGAGAGTCCAAACAGCTGATAAAAACATCACAATAATCCACAAGTAATCCACATGTCTACAGCCCATTAATTAATGCCTTGTGAATCCACAAGTTGTGTGTTTCTAAGAAATAAATCCATCAATAAGAGAATTTACCTTTAAACTGTCGCTTCCGGCCATCTCTGCTGTCCTCTCACATTAAAATCCACCAATGTTTTTGTTTAGAACTGTTTTGGACTATTTTCACTTGTAAATGTTACTTAATCTTACGGTCCATATTTCTTGCTTGATTCAGTCTAGATGATCTTTTCAAGCAACATTATGGATAGAGGACTTATATTTTACTGGGAGACGATGTTTTGAAGTTAAAGACGTCTTAATTATGGATATGTTTCTTACAAACATGCAGCTTTTCACTTCACAAGATGTTAATTGATGGACTGGAGTCGTGTGGATTACTTGTGGTGTTTGATGGCACCCATTCACTGCAGAGGATCCACTGGTGAGCAAGTGATGTAATGTTAAATTTCTCCAAATCTGTTCTGATAAAGAAACAAACTCAACCACGTCTCGGATGGCCTGAGTAAATTTTCATTTGTGGGTGAACTATTCCTTAAACTTTTGTCTATTCTGACTTCTTAGGACTTTTAGATGACATCAGGCGTTGCTTATTTGACAGAGACTGATAGCGACACAATTATCTCCTCTGGCACCTGCCAGGAGAGCATCAGCTGAGAAAAAGAAGCCTAATGCAAATAGGACATTAGCTGTCTAAATGAGCTAATGAGAGGAAATCTAGCCAGTGAACCGATGACTAATGATATTTTTAGCCTCTATGTCCATGGGAACATTTCCTCAAACCCACTTTACTACGGCGTACAAACGTAAGCCAAAGCGTTCTGTGTGTTAATAAAAGCAATCTCGATTTAATCTGACTTTTGAGGGCCAGAAATGTGAATACAAAAGGTGGGACTGTGAAAACCACCGAATGTGCACGGTCCCATGAAACATGACCCAAATTTCCTGGCTCCACTCCGCTCTCTTGATATGCTAATTTGGTTGAGTTATTGTTTTGGGATGGCATGCAGGACTGAGGAATGTGTGCTGATGTAAGGTGCAAACCATCCCTGAGGAGATTCCTGGAAAACAATAAAAGAGAGAGATAGGCCATTAATGCCATTTGAGAGATAGGCTGGGAGAAGCGCCAGCTCTTTTCAAATCAATGTTTAGTGGAAAACAGCAGCACAAGCGTTCTCCCCCTTCTTTTCTTTCTAACCTGTGGGCTTTGATTGGAAGAATATGACATGCACAAACTTTGGCGGCGGATTTTTATCTGTTCGCCGCTAA
Source organism: Barbus barbus (assembly GCF_936440315.1). Lineage (NCBI taxonomy): Eukaryota > Metazoa > Chordata > Actinopteri > Cypriniformes > Cyprinidae > Barbus > Barbus barbus. Next base: position 25,011,667 of record NC_136751.1, read on the forward strand.
CTGATTTGTATTTGGCAGGTTGTTTGGGAAATGTTTATGGCGTGAGCTGTCAAGCTGTAGGAAAAATAGCTCCACCTTGGCGATGACAATTTAAAAGAACACAACCTGTATTCTAGTTATTATGCTCACTGAAGTCATTACCAAACAGGAAAACTTCAACTGTCTTGCTTAAATGCTTCATTTGGAGATATTGCAAGTGACACCCTATAAGTATGTCAAGAGCTTTTGGCTTCTCACTACAAACTCGATGATGTTACCCATCCTTAGAGAAGACATATCTCCCATCTCTTTTCCTATTACTGCTTTTTGTCATCTCATGTATTGTATATGCTGAAGCGTAAACAATAAACATGGACTATGAAAAAGATGATGTTGTTTTTCCCTCCCAGCAGGCTGATTGCAGCAAGAAAGCCGGCCAGAACACACAGTCCAAATCCTCAGACCATCTATCTTTGAGTCCTCCAGCTAGATCCAAGAGAGGCCCTCATCTCCACCACTGCATACTGGCCTTGGAGCTTGTTTTCCTTTCCTGTATGTACAGAAATTGTCTAACTAACCATGTCCTGTCTGACAGTCATGCTTTCTTCCTCTGCTCCTCATTCCTCCTTCCCTTCACACTCTATTTGGCCCTCGCTCCCCTGTGAAGGCTAGCCTGCGCTCTGAGGCGGCCAGTGTACTTCCAGGTTAACTACCCTCTTTGCCACAATTGCTTCAGGTACACTTGTAACCCTCTTTTCTGGTAATTCAGATTGAAAATAAGGGCCTTTTTAGACCCTTGCATCCTTAAGACCCATGAAATAGCTTGACAGACAGAGATTTCACTCCTGTTTTGAAGCATTTCCTAGACTACTATTTCTTACTTTTCGAAGAAAAAAAAAAAAAAAAAAAAAACTTTTATTCAGCAAGGATGCATTAAACTGAACAAATTTGACAGTAAAATATTTAAAATATTACAAAATGTTCAAAATCTATTTCACATAAAAAATGGATCATGCTTTCCACAAAAACACTGTTTTCAATATATATATATATATTTACCTTTTGTAATAATAATAATAAGACATGTTTCTTGAGCACCAAATCGGCATTAGAATGATTTCTAAAGGATCGACTGGCGTAATGGTGCACTATTTTAAAATGAAGTACATTTTCAAAATATATAAAAACAGAAACAATTATTTTAAATTGTAAAAATATTTCACAAAACAATTTTACTGTATTTTGATCAAATAAATGCAGCCTTGCTGAGCATAAGAGACTTATTTAAAAAACATTCAAATATCTTGCCAATGCCAAAGTTCTGAATTATTGTTTGTGGAAGACTAAAAAATGTATGGTGTCAAGTTATAGCTTTTTAAACATGCAACCTATCATGAAAGTACCATGGTATTCTTTTAAGTATTTTAGAGTACTATGTAAATAGTATAGTACATAAATATAGTCATCATTCAATATGTGAGTGAACACTACATAAATGTTTAAACCAAGGTTCTAAAGAGCTAATTTAGCATGTCATTTAATGACGTACATCATCCTACGTGAAGGATCCGAACCGGAACTAAACTTTCTTTGTATAACATAAGCCATTCCGCTTATGTGAATTGGAATAAAATGAAAGTGAATATTTGCTAATAATGTCGAGGATCTAGATTGGGGCAAACACAAATCCCTTTAATGCTAGTGACAGGTTGATTTACAACCTTTCCGCTGCTGCAACAATTTATCTCATTAGTCACAGTCATTGCTAAATGTCAGGCCTCTCCAAGCCTGTCTAATGTTATGCTGTGAAACCCTCTGCTAAAACAATAGCGCATGGCTGCTGTGTCCTCTCTGCTGGAATGCAGTAACATGCATGTTAGGGGAGGTTATTCCAATCGACAGGATGTGGACCGAGCCCGGCTGCTGACCCATGCTAACATTAGTGTTTCCTACAAATGTGAAGAAATGTAAGAGGAAGCAAAGCCATAACTACTTATTTTAATTAGGTAGTCTATTCGAAGCTGTGGCCTAGCAGTTAGCGGTCATGTGTGCAATGAAATTTAAATTATGCCCTATTCTACCAGTATGAAAATAAGCAGAAAAAAGGCCAACGATAAAATAATTCAATCATTACCAGGGATATCTTGCACCATGGTTGTTATCGGCCATCATCAGGTATTTTGAATTTAACGGCATCAGTTGATATTGGATATTAAATTGTGCATAATCATCTTTAAAAAAAACCTGAATGTAATCAAAATGAATATCCATTTTTCATGTACAATAAAATGTTGTGATGCCTATTAAATACACATTTAAAGGGGTCATATGATGCGATTTCGAGTTTTCCTTTCTCTTTGGAGTGTTACAAGCTGATTGTGCATAGATAAGATCCCTGAAGTTGCAAAGACTAAAGTCTCAAAACCAAGGAGATATTCTTTATCAAAGTTAAGACTCTGCCACAACCCCCTAAAACGGCTCGTTCAAACACGCCCCATCTTGACATCAAGATGTGGAAATATTTGCGTAATGCAGCCCAAATGTTCATGCGAAGAAAGAAGTGGTTTCAGTAACCGCAGTAGTGTTGATGCACCCATGACAGGGAGACGCTGTGTTTCTAGACGAAAGCAAAAACACTTTATTTGGCCTTCTGAAAGTAGATGCATTTAGGAATCATTAAGATGTGTGTGTGAGAGAAAGAGAGTCACAGTGCAGCGTCGTGTGTGTGTGTGTGTGTGTGTGTAAAAGTGTTGCGGCTTGTGTGCAAACACATATGAGCTTCATTACTGTGTCTGTCATGCGATTCTATTCCCCTCTCGGGCTTGAACTGATGGTAAAACTAAGGACATTATTTACTGTCTCTCTTTACTATAATTTTGAAAGCTGAAGCTCACGATTATGGAAAGGGGCGTTACATTTCCGACGCGGCTTTTGGTGTTCAGCCAATCACAATGCACTGTGCCAGTTGGCCAATCAGAGCAGACTGCACTTGTCGGAAGGCGGGACTTTGTAGAAAACTAAGTGTTTGAGAGAGGCGGGGCATAGAGGACTTAAAATAATTTACAGTATTAAAAAATAATGTGTTTTTGAACAATAAAACATGTCAACATATTCTGTTACACCAAATACGCAAAATAATGATCTTTAAAAAAGCATCATATGACCCCTTTAACACTTTTAACAATAAATACACACACACACACAAAATAGATTTATTATTATTATTTTTTTTTATTATTATTGTACTAAATTTTTATATCGACCATTTATCAGTTATCAGCCATAATAATTATTGGCCAGAATTTTTATATCAATGCATCTCATATTTGGGAAAAATTTGAAAAATATAGCATGGTAACCATAATTTTCAGACAAAATCCACCTACATATTGGTTTGGAATTGTTTTAAACCATTTTTGCTTGTAAACAGTGCTTGATCTGTGCATATTTCTCTCCTGATTCAGATTTAGAAAGTAATGGTTTATATTACAAACATGCAGCTTTTCACTTCACAAGTCATTAACTGATAGACTGGAGTCATGTGGATTATTGTGATCTTTTTAGCAGCTGTCTGAACTCTCATTCTGACGGCTGTATTGATCTTCACTGAAGAGGCTCCACTGGTGAGCAATTGATGTAATGCTACATTTCTCCAAACTGTTCGGATGAATAAACAAACTCATCTACATCACGGATGGCCTGAGGGTAAGTACATTTTTGCCAATTTTCATTTTTGGGAGAACTATCCATTTAACGTATTATGATTTTAAGGTAGGAACAATAATTGTTTGGTAATTATTATTTTTTTTTTTGCAAGGAATGGAAATTCAGTCATTCACCCATTGCCAGGTGACATTGAAAAGACAGCTATTGCTTCAAGCTGCAACACTCGAGACAAGCTAACCAGCAACTAAACAAAACAGATAAACCCATAAAAACTTTACTCTGGGCCACTGTTGACACTGCAGTTCAGACAATTATGTGAAATTGAAAACAAGGCCCTGTGGCACTTGAAATGGCAGCCGCTGGAGAGGCCACACTGTTTCAATAAGAGTTTTTGGGACTTCGACTCAAAGTTTAGATTTCCCTAAAGTGCAAGTTGGCAGCGTGAAGCAGAGAAAGCTGACTGTGGGTAGTGAGTTTGCGCTGAGAGTTTTGGGCTCAGAGGATCAGACGTTGGCTCCTTATGACACCACACCACCAGCACAGACGCACACACACGCGCTCCATCCGACCCCCCACTGCAGAACTGCATCCTGGGAGGGCAGCTTCAGCCTGCTGCTGTCAGCCTAGCGGAAGGCTGACAGAACTGGGGTGGCATCCATCACCCGGTGACACACACAAACACCAGTGAATAGACGCACACACTCGTCTGTCCCTGAGAAGCGTTCCGCCACCATCGCTCATGGGGTGGGACATATGGACAATGCGGTCAGGATGTGGCTGATTCTGAAAGATGAACAGATACAACATGGCCAATTTGAAGGAAGAAACGCCCACAAAATGAACTACAAGTCCAAAAATGTTTTTTTTTTTTTTTTATAAATGTTTTTGATTTTAATGTCTTTTATGTTCACAAAGGCTGCATTTATTTAATCAAAAAACAGTAAAAATAATAATATTGTGAAATATTATTACAGTTTAAAAGATCTGGTTTCTATTTTATTTTGTTCCTGTGATGCAAAGCTGAATTTTTAGCATAATTTCTCCAGGCTTCAGTGTCACATGATCCTTCAGATTTCATTCTAATATGCTGATTTGGTGTTCAAGAAACATTTCTTATTATAAGTGTTGTAGAGACCATGATACTCTACCATTCAAAAGTTTAGGACAAATAATACATAGTAAATAATACATTTAGAATCAGTAGAACAAAATTGACAGTAAAGACATTTATAATGTTACAAAATAATTCTATTTCAAATAAATGCTGTTCTTTTGAACTTTTTTCATCAAAAAAATCTTGAAAAAATGTATCACGTTTTCTACAAAAATATGCAAAAACTTTTCAACATTGATGATAATTGGAACAATTACTAACAATTAAGTACCAATAATACTTGATAAGAATTGAGCACCAAATCAGAATGATTTTTAAAGGATCATGTGATACCGAAGACCATCATAAATAACTAAAACAACTAATAATAAAGACCATTGTGCAATGTATTAAAGTAGTTTTTAGATTGCAATAATATTTCACAACAGTATTGAATTTTTTTATAATGATGTACTTTCATCAGTGGCCTAATAAAAGCAGATTTTTTTTTACATGGATCATAGAGTTCATCAATCCTGGATCATGTAACCAGCTCAATACTACATGCTTTATCTTAGTAAATTCCTTGTTATTGGACACTTTCACTTGCTGAACTAATTACTAATTTTAATTACCAAAAAGCTGTGTGCCCACATATTGCTTGTAGCCTTGTTACAATATGATTTCCTTTGTTACAAAAAATGCAATCTTTCTTAAAAATTCTGGTAATAGGAAGTGACATCATTTGGACCCATTATACATCATGTCAAGAAGACAAAGTAAAAAATATATATATATATATATATGAGTTGATGATCTGTCTCCTATCTCCTGAGTTGATGATCTACATTTTCTTAAGATGAAGCACATCTTCACTGACAGTTAGTTGAAAAGTGGCAAAAACTTATTTTAAAGCATTTTTAGGTCCTATTTTGTACTCTTTGTGTGGAAAGTGTTGCGTTATGATTAAATATAATTGCATGCAATATATATGAAATGGAAACTGTAATACAAACTGCTACTAGCATTAGGCTGTGACTTCCCTGATACTCTAATTTTATATAAATGATGTCCCCACCTGCATCTGCTTATTAAGGAATGAATGTTAGAGGAAGTTGTTCCCTAATGAGCAGGGCGTCACTGTTAACACTCCGGTAATTATGGGTAGCAGTTGAGTGGGACCCATCAGCATAGGGGAGATTGATGCCCTGTGTGCCTCTCCTGATCAGAGATCAGTCTTTAGTGGTCTCCTCCTGACAGAAGCCAGCAGACTACAAATTCATCACAACTACTCATCATGCTGGAGCTGGAGAGAGCAAAACAACAGCTATAGGAGTGAACACACTTCTCAAACATCTATCTATTAAATAATAACTCATATACACTGAATTTATACTCACACAGACACACAAATCTCAAACCATGAACACATTTACACTTTCCCCAATAATATATACACCAGAGTTTAAAAGTTTGGGGTTAGTACGTTTTTAATGTTTGTTTTGTGTGTGTTTTATGTGTATTTCCACCAAAGAAAAAAAAACTTTTTTTTATGTCACAATTCTGACCTTTTATTGCAATTCTAAATATATCTCACAATAATAATAAAAAAAAAACAATTGTAAGATATGAAATCAAAAACTGAGGTAAAAAGTTGCTATTACCATTTTTATTTCTTTATTCCATGGTGTGAAAAACAACTGAATTTGGAGATGTAAACTCAGAATTCAGAGGAAAAAAGTCAAAATTATGAGAATTGCAATGAAAATTTTTTCATTTTTGATTTTGTTATCTAAAACAACAACAATATACATAAAAATGACAATTCTGAATTGTTGTATATCATTTTTCCTATACCTTACAATACTTTTTCCTATCCCTTAATGCTTAGTGTGCATAGACAACTACAATTATAATTGTATTAGCGCTGAGATGTTAGATATTATCAATATTAGCTTCACCATACGTTTGGGAAGGGACTATCTGTTTATGTGATAAATAGCAACCAAGTGAGTATATCATCCATACATTTCCCTTAAAAGACTATATTCGTTGAGCAAAAACATATGGTATATACATAGCTATATGCAATATCATCTATAAATATTATATTTCTCCCCATCCCTGCACCTTCACAAAAGGACATTCATCAGCACAGGACACAGGCATTGCAATATCACTGAGGCCAAACAAAGTGCTGAGTATTTCTATGCATGTGTCCAGGTTTGCAGAGACAAAAATAATCTCTAAGACTTAGATTCTAAAAATAAATGCTGACACAGTCTTAGTAGGTACAACATTTTTGCCTTTTTAAATTAGCCCCTGATATGGGACTACATAGTCACATTCAGTCCACTTTCATAGAGAGTCAAGAAAAGAGAAAGAGTAAAAAAAAAAACAAAAAGAATTAAATAATCGCTGTGAATTTTCCGCACTATGAAACATCTGTCAGACAAGCTATTTTGCTTGTCTTGATTGGTTTATTTCTCATTATATATTTTCCTCCTTATTTCTATCTAGGCCAGCCTTCACTAAATATAACCTGGCATCCTTTAAACTTGTCCTCTGTAAAACTTGGAGTTTAGCGGAGTTGCACGGTGATATTCATCTCCTTCGGTGTCAAATGCACACACATTTTTTACTAGGCAAAACGCTGCTCATGTTTCACAAAGTGTAATGTCAAACACATTTGTCTGCTTCACCTGCTCATGCTAGCATGTGTGCATAAGAGAAAGTGACAGTCAGAGTTTCCAAAACACACACTGTTGCCATTCAATGTCAAGCAGTAAAAATAAAAAAGGAAGAAACACATCACTGACCCAAAACAACCCTCACATCATAACGCATGTGACAGGATGTGTATATGTGCATACAATTGGAGAAAATATCTATTTTGAGTGAGATACAGGTATTCAGGTGGCATGTATTTAGTTTCTAAATCAGGAATATGACTTCTCTCTGAATAAATAATGCAATCTGTGCGTATGTGTGCTTCAGCTTAAAATGATTACGATGACACCTGTGGCCCTGTTGCAATGGAGATGTAAACACACACGCGCACACGCACACACACACACACACACACACAAACAATTCAGATATAAAGTTCAAGCTTGAAGCCCTGGGCCTCTGCTTTCTGTCAGCCTTGACATTTTGACAGCATGTGGTTTAAGAACTGTTTATTTACTGGTTCTGGGAGTGATTTTCACACTCTCAAAATGTGCATTTTTGTTTCTAGCCTTGAGTTTCTGTTAAGCAGCCCATTGCGATTTGTCTTAGCATTCTCACAGACCTTAACCAGCATCCTTCAGGTTAGTTCACTTCCTTTTGCAATACATTTCTGGATGCTGGCTACAGCTGGAAAAAGTAATATGTCCTCTGGTTCAAGGAGGATTGAATGAAATGGAATACATTGCAGACCTCTTCTGAGCTTTATGGAATTGCATTGAATAAAAAACACTTAAAATTCCTGCTAGATTTGGCTAGCATAAAGAATGCCATGAAACCTGTATCATTGACTTTTTTACTGGATGTTTTCATGAGATTCATGCCAGACAGCTGAGAATCCTGTGCTGAGGCATTACTGACAATTTTATCTACCAATTCACATTTTTATTCCCTTTGAAATAGAAACGAGAAGACAAAGAATGGCAGATCCATAAACAAAATGATCAATATCACTTGCATCTACCACATGCAGCGCCCTACAAACATTGATGCTTATACGTACCCTGCCAGAAAGAAGTAGCAAACCTTAACTGTATGTTGCCTCCTATCCTGACCAAAAACCATTATAGATTCCTGAAAAAGAACAGTGATACTGGGCAATCCTCTCAGAAGGTTAACAAATCACTAGAGCTTCTTTAATGCTTCCCAGTAATCACTTTCTTCTCCATCTCACTTAGTCTTTTACTCACATGGTGTTCAGATCTGACATGGAGTGTAGGAATTGTTGGAGAAATTAGCATTGTATCATCCAGGGAGCCAAGCTAATGAAAACAGAACAAAACAAAACAAAACAAAACAAAACAAAACAAAACAAAACAAAACAAAACAAAACAAAAACAAAAACAAAACAAAACAAAACAAAACAAAACAAAACAAAACAAAACAAAACAAAACAGTGAGGCATTACAATCCTTATAAAAAAATAAATAACACAAAAGTGAAGAAAACAAAACAAAAAATTATAATAAAATAAAAACAAGAGCAAAACAAAAATGAAGCAGAGCAAAACAACAAGTAAAATTCTAAATCAGAAATAAAAACAAAACTTAAGCAACAAACAACAAAGCAAACACAGTAAAATTCAAAACAAAATAAAACCAAAGCAAAGAAAACAAACAAACAAAAATGAAGCAGAGCAAAGCAACAATCAGCGAAAACAAAGCAAAAAAAGAGATACGAATCCAAAGCAAAGAAAAACTAAAAAATAAACAAATAAAGCAAAGTAAAACAAAATTAAATAATACAAATGAAGCAAAGTAAACAACATCAAAAAAAAAAATAATAATAATTAAAATAAATATATAAACAAATCCCAGAGAGAACAGATGGAAAGTTTTCCTTAAAATATTGTTTGTAATATTCATAACTTGATATTTCATCAAAACTGGGCAGGGGGAGATTTGACCACACATCTCTATTTGATCTACATTCTGTCTCCTGGCTACGATTTAATTAGATCAAAGGCTACAGTATTATTAAAACTAATGGCGCTAAGAGAATTCATGTTCCTTGTCTGATCACCTACGTATGAATTACGTATTTGATGCCTTTTTTAAAACATATTTTTAGCATGCTGACAGAACTAATTTGGAGCTAGTTCATTGTTAGTCATTACCCTAATTGCACCCTTTGAAAAGCGAAAATATAAAACAGAGACAGGAAGTGGAAAGGCAGGGAGAAAAACAGATTAACTAAGAGAGATGGCAAAGTCATAAAAAGAAGGCAGTGAGAGAGAGACACCACATCCTTCTTCGTCCTTCTCCTCTTCCTCATCTGCTGGCGCTGTATGCACTCCGAGACCCCCTATAGGTGACAAGAGCGTCTGCGAGCGCCCTGCCGCTGTCGAACTGTCTGTGTTTCTGCCTGCAGCTCCGATACAGACCCCCCACCAGCATCATAACGCTCACCCCTCCCACAGCCCCCCCACTGTGCCCCGCAGGGAGGATCGCTGGGACTGTGTGTCACACATGACTGCTGGCTGGTACCTCCACACTCTCTGACAGGCCTCTGTTGCTCTTTTGCCTCCACACGAAACCCACTTTCCCTCACAGATCTTTTCAGCTATTCTGAGGGCGTGAAATCAGTTATTCATTTAATTTAAATCAATATGCTTCATTTCTTTTTAATGCATTCAGAGGAGTGTGTTATCCTTTCTTCTATTTAGCGTAATAAATTAGAACACAGTGCCTTTCTTCTCCATTTTGTCTATGTATAATTTTTTTTCTTTTCAATTATTACATTTGCTGTTTGATAGAAATTCACATTAGAGAAATCCAAAGGTTTTCTAGGTAACCCAGAGATCAATAGAACAAGGACTTGGATGAGAAGCGGTAGCTGAAAAATGTTGATTATGCAGTATAATTGGTCTAATTTACCACATAATTGGCCTATTAGAAACAACCTCCAATGAAAGACAGGAAAGCCCTCTCCCCTTCAAGGTGCAATGAATGCAAACAGACAATGAATCACTGAGCCACTGAATCAAAATTTCCAATACACTGGAACTTTTCTATCAGTGCCACATTCTGAATGCTTTTTTCATACTTGTTGCTCAAACTGTAGAGCATGGGACTAGCAATGCCAAGGTCATGAGTTTGATTCCCAGGGAAAGCAAGAACTAATAAAAATGTGTCATGCAATGCAAGTTGCTTTGCATCTGCCAAATGCATAAATGTCAATGTAAATACAAAGCAATACTGATAATGGTTTTGCAATCCAACAAAGTGAATGTTCTTCCAACCACCAACATAGAAATGTTTCCTTAATTCAATTTAAAATTGAAAATGTTTTTCCAAGCAAGCACTGGGAATATTTTCAGAGTGTAACACTGGAAACATTTTTATTCCAACTCTGTTACAATTACAACAATCCAACTTGCAAAGATCTCACAATCCCATACCCTATTTGTTCTTTCAAAGCATTCCCATTTTTGGGTGAGCTATCCCTTTAAGTGCAGTCCTCATGCAGCAAAGTTTTTAAACACTATCAGAATTCACAATTGATTTGCATGCCCTTGATGCTGGAGAATAAAACATGTGTCTCTGGGTAACCGCAGACATTATTCCACTCATTCACCCATAAGAAAACATGTGGTTTGAAAACTGACAAAGTGAACTAACTGCTCTACGGTGAAAAAAAATAAATAAAAAAAATTCCACACTATACACAAATCATGAAACCTAATATACAAGACAACACAGTTTGAAACCATCTGCTGTGCAGGACATCTTACAGGGGTGAAGTAAATGAACACAGGTGCACCCTGAGATTGGATCAATTGATTAAGGTCGTTCTAATGCATTCCTGGATGGAGAGAAACAACGGCAGTGACCTTGATGTCTCAATGGAATATCTCCTCACTCTGCTGTTGATAATTACTTAGAACTGCTAATTATTCAGCATCAACCAATTACAAGGTTGAAAGAATCTAAGTCATAGGGTGTTCACTTTCACAACAAACTCGGATTTGAGATGAAAAAAAGAGTTGATATACTTTCATTAAGTTTGCGGTAGGGTCAATGTCATGCAGTGATTTTTACTCACTCATGAATGTTAAAGGGCTTGTTTCGGATTTAGCATGTACTACACTGATGGTGCAGAAAAAAAATTCACTCTGAAATTGCTAGTAAATTTCATAGTTGGTTACAAAGACACTGAGTTAAACAAGGCTTATTGGAAATATGTGACACTACCTACATATCTCCAAAATGTGAAATACGTTGCCCTGTTGGTATATTTCACTGCACTTTTCAGATGACACATTGACAAGAGGTGCCATAAGCTATATCATTTTTCTCCATTGCAGATGTGGACTTATTAAACTGCACAGTATCATGAAAAAATGTGCCTATGGATACAAAATGGTTGCAAAATGATATTGCATTGCTTGTAGCAAGTTTCACAACAGTTTCAAAACGAAATGTCCATCATCTGGAGCTATATAGCATGAGATTTATTTTCTCAGAGCAGTTAAACATTACTGTAGCAACGTTTTTTTTAGGTTGTTTGCTGTATGTATCACGGGAGTGATAAATGAGTGGTGCTTAAAGGTTACATACCACCTACATTAAACCCTGCCCTAAACCTAACCGGTAATGTTAACAACGGCAAACGTGAGATAAAAATGCTTTTTCTGAAGCAACAAAGCTTGCTTCTACAAGTCTTTGAGCTTTTTGTGTGTCAAGACTTGTGTTTCACGAGACTTGTACCTGAAAGCTAAGTATCACAAGTGCAATACTGTACCAGGTGAGCTACCGAGCACGTTTACTACATCAGAAAAACCACACATATGGAGCAGATTATCTGATGCAAGTGTTAAAAAGTATTATTTTACAAATCATGCACTATGTTTTGAGGTTGTAACATGTAGTATTGGGCAAGGAACTGCGTAAAAATATGCATTTATCTATCGATGATTTGCCCTTATAATAATAATCACGTATTTCCAATGAACCTGGGATGGAACATGGATTTTTTTTTTTTTTTTGGAGTGTAGTCAGCTTGAGCTCCAAGCAGTTACTTAAAATATTCCTGTTTCTATCTGAACAATCAATCATGACTCAGCTGCATCATTATACAGAATCCACTAGCATCATTATACAAAAATCTCCATGTTTATATTTTGATAATGAATAAAGCATAAAGTAGTCCAGTTTTGCAGAAGATTGCTTGTGTAAGCATGCACCATTAGAAATACTTCTTTATACTCTTTAGTAGTTTGTTTGGGTCTCCAAGCCATTCAACACACATGGGTTCTGCTTCCTTGGTCTAAATTTGTTAGCCTGAAATTACCAAGCATAAACAAAACACTCCATTTATTTCCCCAAAGAATATCAGAACAAAAGCTTCTTTTGTTGTCATTGTTTATTGTTTTGTTGTGAACTACTCAGCTTTATAGCTCTCCTCTAGAATATAAAAAAACACAGCATTTTTGTTTTACAATAAAAATAGCCTTTGCTTTTCCCATCAAGTCCCTGCACTGGTATTTGAATTATTGTACAAAATAAGTTCTTGTCTCACTCTGTCCACTCACTCACACATGCGCACACAGAGAAAAAGAGACGACTTTGAAGTCACCATGCAGCAAGACTGCTCCTCAACCTTAGAAGTTCTGACTCAGCAGTAACTGTGGACTTTCTGCTGTGGACCTCGATATACAGCGTCCTCATTAGGCTGGAGTCTCTGTAAGTATGCTTGTAATTGCTTCCTTCTCAGCTGGCAGATAAAGCTCAGGTTTCTCATTGTGGTAAGGTCTGCCCTCAGAGGAGGCTGGAGTCTCATGAGCTGGACTCTCAGTAATCTCTGTTTTAATTGGGCAGCGCGTGCCCTGAGCGTGGAATAATCTCAGCTTGAACTAGTGCTCTCGGGCCTTGGGTGGCAGACGGAAGCCAAGCGCCAGTGGCTGAGCTCTGATAGAGAAGAACAGCCACACAGACACTGGCACACATTCCATGCATGCTCAGTGCAAATGCACCAAGGCTGTGTCTTAGTCAGAAAGGAATTAAAAATGCCTTTGAAATTCCAGCCTGAATTGAATTTGAACTGATGAAGCAATGATGCAGAAATATAATTAAAATTAGAATTTAATTTGAATTCGAACTAATTCATATAACTGCTGCAAATGTATTTTTTAAATGTTTTAATAATAATTACTATATATTAT